>NC_083110.1:7425230-8049415 GCF_949774975.1 Lagenorhynchus albirostris
GTAGTTACAATTATATGGGAAAACCCAAGATGGAACACACCAGCAAACGCTTGCTGGGATCATGATGTTGGTGGACAGCTCTGTTTCTAAGCCAAGGCTGAAGAGTCTGTAGCTGAAAGCCCCGTCTTGGGTCCTGAGAAAACGATTAGGCAACGAGTAGACTAAAAAGGGGAAACTGAGCTAATCATCATAAAATATTAGGATTGTAAAAGGAAAAAAGAAAAGACCAATGATCTAATTATTGATTTGTTGTTTTATTTTCCTAGGAATCAAGAAAACGTTGAGTAGCATGGATGGACCTATAGATTATCATACTAAGTGAGGTAAGTCAGAAAGAGGAAGACAAATACCATATGATATCACTTATATGTGTCATCTAAAATAGGACACAAACGAACTTATTTACGAAATGGAAACAGACTCACAGACATAGAGAACAGACTTGTTGCCAAACGACGGGGAGAGAGAAGGATTGGGAGTGTGGGATTAGCAGATGCAAACTATTATATATAGGATGGACAAACAACAAGGTCTACTTTGTGCTACTGCACAAAGAAGGTCTACTTTGTGCTACTGCATAGCACAAAGAACTATATTCAATATCCTGGGGTAAACCATAATGGAAAAGAATATATATTTGTATAACAATCACTTTGCTGTACAGCAGAAATTAACACAACATTGTAAATCATCTATACTTCAATAAAATTAAAAGTTTTTTTTCATACATTAAAAAAAGAAAGAAAACATTGAGTAGGAGGTAAAAAGGTCTTAGTCATACTAAAGACAGATTGATCAATGATATTAATAGCTATTATTTGATGGACCACTGACTTTCAAAGTAAAAATATCTATTATTTAATAGGCCATTGACTTTTCCATCTTGTAAAAATTTTTTAGCCTCTTTCCATGCTTTGATATTCCCCTCTGTAAAATAGGACCCAAGTTATACTTGCCCATATTCCTTAAAAATAATGTAAGCATTAAAATTCAGTGCTGAAATAACAACTTATAAACATATCGTGATATGTTACCATCTAGTACTCTTGGGGAAAAATTCTCTAGCCCACTCACTCCTGGTGAAAAACAGTTTGTTTTGGGTGAAGTAAAAAATAACAAGGAATTATTTATAGTAAGTTCCCAATATTACAAGGGTTATTTACTTGGTTCCTTATTTTTCCTCCTCATTCATCCTAAAGTTCAAAATCAATTGTATACTTATTACCAACTCCTAGAGTGGTGGTCCGAAATAGGAAATGTAATGACAATTCCTTCCATTTTTCTTCTTAGTACTCATTTCAGAAGTCATATCGAGGAAGATGGTTGAAACTATAGATTAAAACAAGAAAAACTAGATTATCTGTGAATTTCACTTGTCTAAACTATCCTTAACCAGGAACCATGCCATCTGCCACCTTTGCCTCCTATAATAGTTGATTGCATTGGGGAAGGTGGAGTGGAGTTGGTTCCTTAGAAGAAGTGGAGTGCAAGTTTTGGAGATATTTTTTTTGTTTGTAACACTGCATATAAATTAGTATTGCTGCATATCTCCACAGAATATCTTGACATTGGTTTTAAATCTTCTGAAACCCATATGTTTGTCAAAAAACATTTATTAAGAGCTTAATATGTCCAAGGGAGTTTTGCTAGAAATACAGAGATACATAACACAGTCCTCAATCTCCAGTAGATCACACTCTCAAATAAAAATGAGCAAAAACTTCTAAAGCTTGGACTTTCAATACAAAAGTAATACATTTCACTGTATTTTTTGATATAGCTAAGTCAAAAAAAAACTATAAAATCACCTATTATCCTTATCACCTAGAGATAACCACTTTTAACATTTATAGACACATACATGCATATATTTAAAAGGAATCATGTTTGAAATATCTACTGTTGTTTCAAACTGTTCCCCCCTCTCCAGGAACATTTTTCCATGGTAAAATCTCTATTAATAGCTACATAATTTGAGTGTACTATAATTTATGGGTGTCAAATTTATTTAAATATTTTCCAAACACTTAAGCTGTGGAAAATATTCCATGTTACTAAAAAATATATTTAAGAGAGAATTCTGGGTATGTGCCACCTGAGGGAGGCTCACTTGTAACTTCACTTTCTGTGCCTCACCTGGACCAGGTAGCTGTAGCAGCAGCTAGGAGAAGTAGACCCTTTGCCACGTGTGAGGGTGAGCTGCTCTCCAGGTACCAGGGAAGAGCATGGAGGCTAAGATATCAGGAAACTCTTACGTGAAGACCACAAAGGAGAGGCTCCTGGGTAGAACATGTACTGCTAAAATCGATGTTCCTTCCTATGGTAGGTTGACTTCGAATGCATGAGTGTGTCTGGTCTTCCTGGCCCCAAGAGGCAGACAGGTCCTAAAGTGGTCCCCATAGCCCCTGTACTTGTCCTCATGCCTTTATATAACACTCGCCTTTTGAGTGAAGATGAGACCTATGACTTGCTTCTAACCAACAGAATATGGCAATGGTGACAAGATATGTGTGATTACATTGCATACAATTGTGACATTAATCTTGCCAGGAGACTCTCCTCCTTGTTGGCTTTGAGGAAACAAGGAACTGTTGGGAAGACCCACCTGGCAAGGAACTTAGGGCAGCCTCCAGCTGACAGCCAGAGAGAAATGGAGGCCTTCAGTCCAATAGCCCACAAAGAAATGAATGCTGCCGACAACCACATGAGCTTGGACATGGGTCCTTCCCTTGAGCCTTAGATGAGCCCTAAGCCCCTGCTGATCCTTTTTTTTTTTTTTTCCCCAGTACGCAGGCCTCTCACTGTTGTGGCCTCTCCCGTTGCGGAGCACAGGCTCTGGACGCGCAGGCTCAGCGGCCATGTCTCACGGGCCCAGCCGCTCCGCGGCATGTGGGATCTTCCCAGACCGGGGCACGAACCCGCGTCCCCCGCATCGGCAGGCGGACTCTCAACCACTGCACCACCAGGGAAGCCCCCCTGCTGACACTTTAATTGCAGGTTTGTGAGATGCTGAAGCAGATGACCCAGCCTGGCTGTGCCTGGATTTCTGACCCACAGAAAGTGTGAGGTAATAAATGTGTTGTTTTAAACCACTGTTTGCAGTAATATTGGTACCTAGCAATGATTACTGATACACAGTTCAATAATGTCCTGAGTCATCACTGATCCTGAGGCTAGGAAATAAGAAGAAACTGAGAACAGAAAGATTTTGTCTGTGATCCTCAATGGGACTGTCCACCTACCTTGTTCTATATTGTCAGGCCATAGGAGGAGAGACAGCTTCAGCTTTTATTACACAGAGGGAGCTATCAACTTAGGCAATCTAATATCAGACCAGAGCCCAATAAGCCAACGAAGAAAAATACATCTTATTTCAGAAGAATTACCAAAAAGAGGAGTTTAAGTCAAAACTAACAAAACACATGTTGCTGAAGATGACAGCCAACATCTTGAATTTAAAAAAAGTAATAAAAGAAGTCTCACTTCCAGTACTGGTATAGTACCTAAGATGGACTAATTTTTTTGCTGATAAAAATCATTACATCTTCACAAAATATTTTTTAAAAACCTAATAATTTAAGGGACTAGAAAGACTGACCCATAGCAGGCAGACACTGCAGAGAACGTGATCCTTGAATAATGAGCCATGTACCAGTAAGATCTCTTAATGTGACCTCAGCCCATTTCCTCATTTATTAATTCTCTGCAAGAAGCCAGCCAGGCACTGCTGAACCTCTGTGTCTGGAGTTTGTTAATTCTGCCCTATGTCCTGACCTTTCCTTGAATCTTCTTGTCTCTGTGGACTCAGGATCTCAGTGTTCCTCACTTACCCCCAGCCAAACCCTTGATCCAGTAGTGCAGCCTCTAGCCCTTCCCTTTCCATGGCTCATTTTTCCTTTTTTTGTCAGGGCTGCAGCATGCTTTTCCTAACGACTCCCAAATTACAACCATCCTTCTTATCTACACACGAGGTGAACTTGGCCTCTGAACATCACCATACCAAATTGGTGTAGTCTTATGCGTATTGTAAGTCAATGACCTATAAGGCCCTACTTACCCCTTACATTTCTTTGGCTTCTTCTCCTATTTCTCTCTTCTTTTCTCTCTTGATTTCAGCCACATTTGTCTCTTTGATGCTCGCTGCTTTTCCAACGCAAGAGATACACTTCCATCTCAGGGCCTCTGTACTTGCTGTTTCCTCTGCCTTAAATGTTCTTCCCCTAGATATCTCCATGGCTCTTTCCCTTTTTTCAGGTCTTTGCTCAAATATCACTCTTTTGGTGAGCCCTTACCTGGAAATTCCATCTAAAACTATCAACCCAACTCCTCTGTCATGACACACCTACCTCCCCTTAGCACTTATTACCTAACGTGCTAAATGTTTTACTTATTTAGCTTGTTTGCTATCTGTTGCTCCATCTAAAATATGTGTCGTGTATGCATGGATTGGTGTCTGGTTTTTTTTCTTTTGTTACTTCTGTAGAGTTTGGAACAGTGACTGACACATGTCAATCATTACTTGTTGAATTTCTCAACTTGGCTTAAAAGTTTCATTTTCTCATAGTGTAACTTCTCCCATGGATTGGTAGGCTGGTACTAAGTTGCAGAGGTGTCTTGATGATCCACAATTATGGTTTTAATATTTCAGTTCGTTTTGGCTAGAAGTATTGATACTTGATCCTAAGTGACTAAGGCAGAAGGAAATAGAATATCTAGGGCTACCCCAATGAACAAAGTCGTGGGCTCCAAAGTTCATTTATAAGTCAATTGTTTGGACATCCTGAACTTATTTTCAGAACACAATTGGGCACAGCTAGTTAACTGCAGGGAGTCTGAGAAGACCGGAAAATACCAGAACTTGGAACCAGATCTGCCCACTGAGATGGGGCAGGTCCTGAAAGGACAGGAACAGGTGCACTGCACTTCCAGGGTGTTCAACATAGCCAGCAGGAGACATTGTCCTGAAAGCAATGGCACAGGCAGCAGTTAGGTTAGAGAGAACCCAGAGAAATGGGGGGACCCCACTGGGAAGTCGAGTTTAGCAATTGGCCATCTAGGAGTAGTGATACTTAAAAGACAAGTTTCTCGAAAACACCACTAAGATAGTGCAAAGGCAGGCCAAAGATTAGAGAGAAAACATTTGCCATATGTATATCTGACAAATGGCTCATATGCAGAATATTTAGGGAACGGCTTCAAATCAAAAAGAAAAGATAGACAACCCAATAGAAAACTGGGCAGAAGTCTTTAACAGTCATTTCAAAAAAGACAGTCTCTAAAGGTGTAATAAATATATGGATATGTTCTTAGCATCGATTATAAACAGTCAAACTAAAGCCACGGTAGATTTTACTACATATGCACCAGAATGGCTAACAGTGGGAAGACTGGAAATAGAATGGTATTGGAAAATAAACAGATACATAGATCGGCGGAACAGAATTACAACCCAGAAACAGATCTACACACATATTATCAATTAATTTATGACAAAAGAGACAAGAACGGCGGAACAGAATTGACAACCCAGAAACAGATCTACACATATATTATCAATTAATTTATGACAAAAGAGACAAGAATGTACAATAGGGAAGGGGCAGTCTCTTCCATAAATGGTCTTGGGAAAACTGTACAGCTACACGCAGAAGAATAAAACTGGACCACTCTCTTACACCACACACAAAAATTAACTCAAAATGGTTTAAAGACTTGGACATAAGGCCTGAAACTATAAAATTCCTAGAAGAAAACATAGTCAGTAAGCTCCTTGACATCAGCCTTGGCAATGATTTTTTGGATTTGACACCAAAAGCAAAGGTGACAAAAGCAAAAATAAATAAGTGGGACTATATCAAACTAAGAAATTTCTGCACAGCAAAGGAATCCATCAACAAAATGAAAAAGCAGCCTACCAAATGGGAGAAAATATTTGCAAAGTATGTATCTGATAAGGGGTTAATATCCAAAAGAGATAAAGAACTCACACAACTCAGTAGGAAAAAAAAAAAAAACAGTCCAAGTTAAAAATGGTCAGAGGATCTAAATAGACATTTTCCCAAAGAAGACATACAAATGGCCAACAGGTATATGAAAATGTGCTCAGAGTCAGAAAGAGAAAGGCAAATAACATATGATATCACTTACATGTGGAATCTAAAATATGACACAAATGAACCTATCTATGAAACAGAAACAGAAGCAGGAACATAGAGAATAGACTGGTGGTTGCCAAGGGGAAGAGGGTGGGAGAGGAAATAATTGGGAGTTTGGGCTTAGCAGATGCAAACTGTTATATATAGAGAGAATGGATAAACAACAGGTCCTACTGTATAGCACAGGGACCTATATTCAATATCCTGTGATAAACCATAATGGAAAAGAATATGAAAAAGAATGTATATATATGCATAACTGAGTCACTGTGCTGTACAGCAGTAATTAACACAACATTGTAATTCAACTCTACTTTAAAAAATAAATTTAAAAAAAGACAAGAAATAACAAGTGGTGGCAAGGACAACACTTGGAGAAAATGGAACACTTGTGTGCTGTCAATGGGAATGTAAATTAGTGCAGCCACTATGGAAAACAGTATAGACATTCTTCAAAAAATAAAAAATAGAACTACCAAATGATCCAGCAAATCCGCTTCTGGGTATTTATCCAAAGAAAACAAAAACCTTAACTTGAAAAGATACATGCACCCCAATGTTCACTGCAGCATGATTTACACCAGCCAAGATAAGGAAACAACCTAAAAGTCCATTAATGGATAAGTGGATAAAGAAAAATGTGCTATATATTATGGTGTAAAGTATATTTTATATATTTATATTTTATTACTCATAAAAATATTACGCAAGATTACTCAGCCATAGAAAGAGAAGGAAATCTTGCCATTTGCAACACCATGGATGGATCCTGAGGGCATTATGCTAAGTGAAGTAAGTCAGACGGAGAAGACAAATACTATATGATCTTGCTTATATGTGGAATCTGAAAACAAACAAACAACTGAACTCATAGATAGACTGGTGGTTGCCAGAGATGGGGGTGAGAGGGTGGGAGGATGGGAGAAATGGGTGAAGGGAGTCACGAGGTACAAACTTCCAGTTATAAAATAAGTAAGCCCTGGGGATGCAATGTACAGCATGGTGTCTATAGTTAATAAGGGAATTGGCTAGTCTCTGCTCCAGCAGTGTTAGGGCTGGGAAGCCTGGAAGGCAGGGGGGACTTGCTGTTGCCTTAACTCACACCCTGGTGGTTGATGCTGGTTGGTGGCTGGGACCTCAGTGGGGCTGGACCCCATACCTGGGGAGATCTCTCCACGTGGTCCCTCTGCCAGGGCTGGTCTGGGCTTCCTCACAACATGGCTAAGGATCCCAAGAGAACCAGGCAGAAGCTGTATCACTTTTTTCCTTGTGGTAAAAAACATGTAACATAAATTCGACTATCCTAACCATTTTAAAAAAAAGAGAGAGAGAGAGAACCACTTCCCTGGTGATCCAGTGGTTAAGACTCTGAGCTTCCACGGCAGGGGGTGTGGGTTCGATTCCTGGTTGGGGAGCTAAGATCCCACATGCCACACAGCATGGCCAAAAAAACCAACCAACCAAACAAACAAAAAACACCTGTCCTCTTTTCAAGCAAAAGTTAGAGGAGATATTTCTCGATTTGTTGGGTTGGAAAATAAAACTATTTCTTATTTTCAGCATCTCCATCCCCTTTGAATATTGGCAGATGTGGTGGAAATGACATTCTGGGACTTCCTGTCTCAGCACTTAAAAAGGCATTGTGGCTTCTGCTTTCACCCTCTTGGGATCCAGTTACCTAAAAAGGAGCTCAAGATAGACCACTAAATGATGAGAAACCACATGGATAGCAAAAGACCCAGCCAGTCCCCAGCCATCCAGCTTCATTGGTTGCAGTGTGTGGTCCCTAACACACAGTTAACTTCTTTGTGGTTCCAGCCCCAGGGGAGCCCCTAGCTGAGCACAGCTGCATGCGGGACCTCAGCCAATATCTCATGGAACAGAGCCAAGTCATCCCCATGGAGCCCTGCCTAGACTGCAAAATCAGGAGCAAATAAATGGTGGTGTTTGCTTCAAGACACTAAGGGTTCAGATGGTTTTCGTGCAGAAAGAGATGGCTGAAATACCTAGCCCTAGGCAGCACACAGATGGTATGACATTTTCATATTCCTTACCCCAGTGCACAAGGTCCTAAAAGATCTCTTCCTCTGCCTGCTGTTCTTACTTCCTCTGGTATTAATCCCCGTGCTAGTTAGCTGGGGCTGCTATAACAAAATACCACAGACTGGGAGGCTTAAACA
This sequence comes from Lagenorhynchus albirostris, assembly GCF_949774975.1. Classification (NCBI taxonomy): domain Eukaryota; kingdom Metazoa; phylum Chordata; class Mammalia; order Artiodactyla; family Delphinidae; genus Lagenorhynchus; species Lagenorhynchus albirostris. Next base: position 7,433,566 of record NC_083110.1, read on the forward strand.
ACAGAAATTAATTTTCTCACAGTTGCGGAGGCTGGAAGTTCAAGGTCAAGGTTCAGTTTCCGGTGAGGATGCTTCCTGGCTTGCAGACAGCCACCTTCTCGCTGTGTCCTCACAAGACAAAGAGATAAAACACATGAGCTCTCTGCTGTCTCTTCTTATGAGGTCACTGATGCCATCACAAGGGCCCCACCCTCATGACCTCATCTAACCCTAATTACCTCCCAAAGACCCCACCTCCAAATACCATCATAAAGAGAGTTAGGGCCTCAACATAGGAAGCTTGGGAGGATGTAACTCAGTCCACAGCACTCCCTCTCTCATTTTTCTCCATCACCACTAAGTTTTCAGCTTCTCAAACATGACACACTCATTACTACCTTGGGCTGTGTAACTGCTGTTCCCTGTCTGAAATATTGTGCCATCCAGACCTTCACCGTTTCCTTCTTATCATTCATCTCAGAGAAAATGTCACTAATATTTCCTCAGCATGGATTACCCTGACCACCCAGTTGTAAAGTATGCCTCCTGGCCACTCCACCACATCACCCTGTAGTGTTTCATTCACAGAACTGAAGTCTCTCTGAAATGATTCTATTTGTTTACTTGTTTCTTTGCCCATATCCCCCCATGTGATGACCACGACGATGGGCAACTTACCTGTCACTTTTATGGCTGTTTCTCTGATGTCTGGAATAGTTCCCAGCATGTGGTAGGTGTAAATTTTAATCTAATGAATAATCTACAATACACCTACATTGTCGAACTTTTCTTTTTTTTTTTTTTTAAGATTTATTATTTATTTATTTAATTTATTTTTGGCTGCATTGGATCTTAGTTGTGGCACACGGTATCTTTGTTGAGGTATGCGGGATCTTTCATTGCGGCGCGCGGGCTTCTCTCTAGTTGTGGCTTGCAGGTTTTCTCTCTCCAGTTGTGGCACGCAGGCTCCAGGGTGCGTGGGCTCTGTAGCTTGCAGCACGCAGGCTCTCTAGTTGAGGTACAGGAGCTGAGCAGTTGTGGTGCACAAGCTCAGTAGGTGTGGCGCATGGGCTTAGCTGCCCCACGGCAGGTGGGATCTTAGTTCCCTGACCAGGGATCGAACCCGCATCCCCCGCATTGTAAGGCACATTCTCTACCACTGGACCACTAGGAAAGTCCCTGTTGAACTTTTTTTTTTTTTTTTTTGCGGTACGCGGGCCTCTCACTGTTGTGGCCTCTCCCGTTGCAGAGCACAGGCTCCGGACGCACAGGCTCAGCGGCCATGGCTCACGGGCCCAGCCACTCTGCGGCATGTGGGATCTTCCCGGACCAGGGCACGAACCCGTGTCCCCTGCATCGGCAGGCAGACTCTCAACCACTGTGCCGCCAGGGAAGCCCGCAAACCCCACTTTGACAGAGACCTAATTCTGAATGTCAGGAACTTACGTCTCCTCCCCTGCAGTCCTCCCAGGTGTACACCACTAGCAAGGATCTCATGGCCCAGGGCAGAAGTTACTGAGCCTCAGAGGCTGGGAAGAAGTGGGGAACAAGGATTGGGGACCCTAAGGAGGAAGGGACTATGACAGGAGATGTGGGAGCAAAGAAGGGCTGGGGGAAGACTGGACAAGGGTGGTGGGCAGAGGGCCCTGTGGGTGCTGAGTAATGGTGTGGTCCAGGGGGTCAGGGGCCGTGAGGGACAGCACTGCACCCCAACCTCCTTGGGTCAATCTTTTCACATCTTCCTGTCGTTCTTCTCACCATGGACACGTGGCAGGCACGAGGTGGTGGGGAGGAGAGGGAGGTGCAGTGGCAGGACGTCGGTGAGAGACTTTCCTTTCCACATTCAATACCAGGGACTAGTGTTGGGGAGAGAGGAACAGAGGGAGTGGGGTGAGGTGGAGGTGGAGAGGGAAGCTCTCTCCCCCTTTCCTCCACCAAAGGTCCTATTTTCTATTTCTATCTATCTATCTATTTTTGGCTGTGTTGGGTCTTTGTTGCTGCGCGCGGTCTTTTCTCTAGTTGCGGCGAGCGGGGGCTACTCTTCGATGCAGTGAGCGGGCTTCTCGTTGCGGTGGCTTCTCTTGTTGTGGAGCATGGGCTCTAGGCACGCGGGCTTCAGTAGCTGTGGCACGTGGGCTCAGTAGTTGTGGTGCGCGGGTTCTAGAGCGCAGGCTCAGTAGTTGTGGCACACGGGCTTAGTTGCTCCGCGGCATGTGGGATCTTCCTGAACCAGGGCTCCAACCCGTGTCCCCTGCAGTGGCAGGCGGATTCTTAACCACTGCATCACCAGGGATGTCCGGTCCTATTTTCAACAGATACTCACAGTAGAACCAAGGAGAGGAGTTGGGGGCGGGGTTGTCACGTGGGAGACTTGGCTAACCTCAGACATGGTGCGATGCAGCGATGATTCTGCAATGGCAAAGGAACTGGGCAAAGAGAGGCAAAGCGTGTGTGTGTGCGCGCATGCACGCGGACCTCCAGGGTTATGAAGTGAGGGAGAGGGAATCTCTGGAATCACCCAGTTGGGGAGGTGGGTGGGAGGGAAAGAGGCAGGTACAAGGGGCAGCACAGATTAATGTCATGCTGTCAGGGACCGGCAGCCCAGGGCCGGAGCCACCTAGCAGATGGGAAGGCACATGACCTGGCTCCGTGGTTCTACCGCGTTGGCTTCGGAGGTTCTTGCCAAGAGCTTCTTGATGCACTCCCACAGAACTGGTACTGGCTCCCCTACGGCAGGACCAAGAGGGTGTAAATTAGAGAAAAGTATGCTAGTCATTTGCTGGTCAGATTGCTTTTTTTTTAAAATTAAGAAGCTTAGAAGACATATTACAAATTTGCTTTTAAGCCTTTTCACCAAACTCCTAGACTAGTTCCACTTCTATGCACTGTTTTCCTAAAACAGCACAAAAAAGATTTTGGATTGCAAAAGTTGCCTTCTCCACCGAGACCTCATTCCATTACTATTAGAAGTAACTGTTTAAACTTAAATTTTAATGGAGTCAGTTTAATTATTGAAACCTCATAAATGAACAGTATTTAGATAAATATAATACGTATATATATTATAAAGTCAAAGTATAAGAACTATGTGGTTATACAATACCAGTACTTTTTCATAGAATTGAAACATTAAAGCTGAATATATACATATATATGAATCACTGAATCACTTTGTTGTACACCTGAAACTAACATAACATTGTAAATTAACTATACTTCAATTTTAAGAATGGTTAAAAAAAGACAGATGGAGAAAGAGCAAAAACCTCAAAAATAAAAGATATCATCCATTCAATTATGTAAGGAATATACATAAGCTTATAACTAGGGTTTATTAATTTTTTGAGCATTATATTTCACGGTTTGTTTTGTTATACTACAAACTAATATCTATTAAAAGGAAGGTTCTGGAATCTTGCCCTGGCTTCCAGAATTCTTGGGGAAAACTCTTCTAGAAGCGTTATTTCTGTGCATCCTCCATTAAAATAGCGCTGCTCACATGTGTATGATCCACTTGTTTGTGTACAACCTACTTGATGGAAGGTGCTGTGGCCACTACTCTGAGATGTCAGATACATAAGTATATACTTATACGTGTACATGCAGAATCACAGTTTATGCATATGTCCTCTCCTGCTGGCTTGTGATCCTCTTTAGGGCAGGTTCCATGTCTGTTTTATCTTTGTTATTTGTCTGATTTTTTAGGACACTGCCTTGACCATAGTGAGGACTAATTAGTTGTTTGTTGCCTGCTGGACAAAAATGGTAAAGATGACCACAGAAAAGCTGGGTTTGGACAAGTTTGGCTAAAACATACCCTTTAAATGAGTAAACTCTATCCTCTTCCAGAGTGCATTTCCAACATCAAATGGTGATGAACTAAAGCTTTATTTTCTCCTTAACGGGTAGGTTCGTTAGACAGGACACTTGAAGCAGGGAATAACAGGCGACGTCATTACATTCTCTGTCCACGATGGCGTCATATGCACTGGGCTCCAGTCCATTAAGCTTGTATAGCACTGGCTGTGAACGTCCTCTGAGGTTAAGATACCGTTCAGGCAACCCGCGTCATCACTTTCCATTCCTTCCGGCGCCTGGAGTCCCATTTTAGCTGCGGGGATCATGCAGTGTGTCTATCACGTCACTTGCAGAGATACCAGAACTGTTTTGCGTCTACTGTCCAGTGCCCCCACTCCAACACCCCGTGTCATGTACCGTGTGTGTGATTTAGAAGAAGGGCATCTGAGCAGAAGGCTTTGCCTGCAGCAAACTTTTCAAAAAGAAAGTGTGAGACATAGAGAACAAACTTATGGTTACCAAAGGGGTAGAGGGGGGAGGGATAAATTAGGAGAGTGGGATTAGCAGATATACACTACTAAATATAAAACAGATAAACAACAAGGTCCTACTGTATAGCACAGGGAACTATATTCAATATCTTGTAATAAACTATAATGGAAGTATATAGTTATAAGATATATATATAACTGAATCACTGTGCTGTACACCTGAAACTAACACAACATTGTAAATCAACTATACTTCAATAAAAAAAAAATACAAAAAGGAAGTGTGAGCAAGGCAATTTCTCAGTGTTCAGCAACAAATTCAGTCCAAATACCTAGGTAGCTGTAACCCACATCACCTTTTCCCTACAATAAGAGACAGTAGGATAAAAAGTCCCCCTCTGAGTAGCCAGGGCTCCAACTGTCCTTCAAGTCCTCCTGAAATTCCATCAAGATTACCATCCCATGGGTAGCAGCAGGGATTTTTAGTAACCTATTTTTCCACCCGGGAATATCTCTTTAGGACAATCACTTTCACTTCATTGCTATTCAGTTCCAGACGCAGAAACGTAAAGACGGAAATCCAGAAATAAAATCGGAGGGACAAAGAAAGCAAGCAATGGAACAAAATACTTTCTGAGAGTTACATGGACTTTGTGGAATTTCCTTTCTTAATAATCCTCAGGATCATCAAAAATAGGTCCCGGCTGCCCTTTTGGGTCCTGCAAAGTTCTCGGTCTTGTACCCCTCCTAACTTGAATACCAAGCTGGGCAGGTGGGAGCCCTCAGGGCAGGGGTCCCTTACAGAGCAGCTGCACAGAAGCTTCAGGAGCTCAGGGTTGCCAGCACTCCCTTAGCTGGTTGCCAGGTTTCCAGAGTGCTAGAATAGTAAACAGTTGTTTCTCAGAAACAGAGATGGGGTTATCCACAGCCTCACATGCTAAATTTAAATTTAATGAAGCTCTTTCCTAACAACCCATATCAGTGATTTTCAGCCGGGCTGGTGGTGAGACAAGATCCATCTCCAGGGGGTTGGGGGAAGGAACCAGCACGTGTACTTTGAGAAAGTTCCCCAGGCGACTCTGTATCCCACCTGCAAACCCCAATGCCTCTTCAGAAAACCACTGGCACAGATCTTGGATGCTGGTGGAGGGCCTCTCTAGCTTCTTCTGCAATTTGCCCACAATGCTCCTGACATTTCGGAGTTAACTTCTGAAGCACTTAAGGAAGATGACCTAAGCCTCCCTCCCCCAATGCTGCCCTGTGAACTTTCTCACACTTAGGAGTGCGTAGCTAAGGAGGCTGAATAGCATACAGAGAATGAGGTGGGTATAATTCAATATTGACAACAATTGACTGAATGTCTTAGGTTTATTCCTTGGAGCTGCCGAAGATTTCAAATGGAAATTTGGATGTCATCAATCACGTCTTCCATAATCCCTGCAGAACACGGATGGTTGCATAGCCTGAAGCCAAGGGCTGACGGTGGAGGCAGATGCATCCTTCTACTGTCCCATCTCAGACACATCTTCCTGCTCCATATCCTTCTCTCGCCACGAGCTTGGGAGGGAAGCTTCCTTCTTGCAGAGAAGGGAAGAAGGAAAGCACAGGCAACATTTATTTGACCCATGACTGAAAAGACCCTATGACTTTCTGAATCCAAATGCATATTAGGGAAACCAAAATGGGCCTGTAACTACAAAACTGCCGGTCGTTTTCTGTTTGGTAAGCCGTTAAGAGCTGCACATAATCGTGGGGAAGACTGTTCCTTGGTTCTGAGGTTAACACTTGAATTGACCATTTAGTTATGCAAATAAAAGGCAAAGCTGCAAATTGGAAAATGAGACCATGGCAGACACCTCTCGATGGCTAACCCAGGGCTTCCCAACTAAAGACCACATTTATGCTGCACTGGTTCTCAAAGTGGTCCTGGGACCCTTTCAGGGGGTCTGTGAAGCTGGAACTATTTCTTCCAACACGAAGACAGTACTTGCCTTTGCCACTCCCATCCCTTCACGAGCGTACAGTCACATTTTCCTGACGTTATATGACATGTGATAATGAAACATTGCAGGAGCCGATAGAAGAATCCAGCTGTCTTCTATTAAGATACGTAATAGGGTTTCCCTGGTGGCGCAGTGGTTGAGAGTCCGCCTGCCGAGCCAGGGGACACGGGTTCGTGCCCCGGTCCAGGAAGATCCCACATGCCACAGAGCAGCTAGACCCGTGAGCCATGACCGCTGAGCCTGCGCATCCGGAGTCTGTGCTCCGCAATGGGAGAGACCACAACAGTGAGAGGCCCGCGTACCGCAAAAAAAAAAAAAAAAGATACATAATAAAGAGATGTGCAAAAAAGGCAAAACAATGCTACTGTGCCCACCCATTTTTTTTTTTATTTTTTTGGGAAAATAGAGTTATGGGGCTTCCCTAGTGGCTCAGTCGTTAAGAATCTGCCTGCCAATGCAGGGGACACAGGTTCAAGCCCTGGCTTGTGAAAATCCCACATGCCACGGAGCAACTAAGCCCGTGTGCCACAACTACTGACCTGTACTCTAGAGCCTGCGAGCCACAACTACTGAGCTCGCGTGCCACAACTACTGAAGCCTGCGCGCCTAGAGCCCGCGCTCCACAACAAGAGAAGCCACTGCAATGAGAAGCCCGCGCACCACAACAAAGAGTAGCCCCAGCTCACGGCAACTAAAGAAAGCCTGCACACAGCAACAAAGACCCAAAACAGCCAAAAATAAAAACAAATAAATTAATTAAAAGAAAAAAATCATTTAAAAAAAGTTATGTTTCATAAAAATATTTTTTTTTAAGATGTTGGGGGTAGGAGTTTATTGATATATTTATTTATTTTTGCTGTGTTGGGTCTTCGTTTCTGCGCGAGGGCTTTCTCTAGTTGTGGCAAGCAGGGGCCACTCTTCATCGCGGTGCATGGGCCTCTCACTATCGCAGCCTCTCTTGTTGTGGAGCACAGGCTCCAGACGCGCAGGCTCAGTCGTTGTGGCTCACGGGCCCAGTTGCTCCACGGCATGTGGGATCCTCCCAGATCAGGGCTCGAACCCGTATCCCCTGCATTAGCAGGCAGATTCTCAATCACTGCGCCACCAGGGAAGCCCATAAAAATATATTATTTGTGTGAAACCTATATTATGGGTTTGTTACTGTTATTCTAAAATGAATTAAGAAATATTCTTAACATTTCTGAGTTTTCTTTTTAAAATTATTATTGTGATAAAATATACATCACAATTTAACATTTTAACTGTTTTAAGTGTGCAAGTTCAGTGGCATTAAGTACATTCATATTATTGTAGAACCATCACCACTATCCATATTCAGAACTTTTTCATCATCCCCAAATAAACTCTGTCCCCATGAAACAATAACTTGCCAATAGCCCTTTCTCCCAGTCCCTGGTAACCACTATTCAACTTTGTTTCCATAAATTTGACTATACCAGGTACCTCATGTAAGTGGAATCATACAGTGTTTGTCATTTTCTGTCTGGCTTCCATCACTTAACGTTTTCAAGATTCATCTGTGTTGCATCAGAATTTCATTCCTTTTTAAGGCTGAATAATATACCCGTGTAAGTACATACCACAGAATTTCTCAGTTTTTATATCTGCTATGGTAAATATTGAGAGATATAAGCCACAGAAATAAAAGCTCTTTATGGTTCCACTATAGAAAGTGGGGAAAACAAACAGGAAATAGGTATTTGCGTTCCTGACTTACCTTGCATCCAGCATCCTTGCATCCAGTGGCCATGTGTCTGAGTTCTCACCAATGAGACCTAAAAGTAGGTGAGAGTTGTTTCTGAGAAAGCTTCTGCTTCCTCCCAAAAGGTCCAGGTAAGAGACAAGGACATGCTGACGTGACCCTGTCCTCTCCCTCTTGCCTGGAATGCCTGGGCTGAGGCAGCTGTATTGCAACTGTGAGGGGCCGCACACAGGAAAACTGGCTGCTCAACGTGCAAGATCCTTCATGCTGCATGGCACGGCCTAAAAAAAAAAAAAAAAAAATCTAGGCACTAGGTAGGACTGACGTTTCCATGTAATTTGGTATTGGAAAAAGGAAATATTATAGAAAGAAAAAAATCACTGGACAAAGAAAGAAGATTAAGGGGTTTCTTTTAGGTTAATAATAAGAGACAGACTAAAAGCTAATTCTCAAAGCTATGGGAATATTCTTTTGTCCATAAGGATTACCATAAATAACAGGAAAAATGGAACTTGAATACTTATTTTATTGTAGCTAAAGACAGCACTGAAGGAGAAGGAGGAAGGCGAAGAGGAGGAGGAAGAGAAGAAAAAGAGTAAGAAGAAGAAGAAAAGGGTAAGAGGAAGCAACAAGCAGAAGCAGAAATGATGCATCTAATGTGTAGTAAAATTACATTTTAAATATAACTAGTAATATATGCTAATATGCTATATATATATGTACATTCACAATCAGTATGTAATTATAATTTCCTAGATCATTTGCCATTTATGTCTAATTAGAAAATATTTAATTATAATATGTATAATTACATGTATAAATTAATAGCTTTCCTGAATTTATGGAATTACTAAGAAATGCAATTATACAGAGATGTCGTTTCAGCATACTATTGGAATGCACATGAATGCGTGACTAAGCAAAGTGAATGTTTTCTCTTTCCAATCTGCTTTTCAACATTTGATTAAATGAGGTGACATAAGCAATGCACACTGCATTGTGTTGGCACATAGTACGTGCATGCTTCATAAACTTTAGCTGTTTATGTTCTAATCTTGGGATTAACCAATCAATATGCATTTCCTGAATGGCTCAGTTACTATTGTACACTTCAGATTTGGAGGACGAAAAAGCCAATTCATAATCTATAAGGTTATTATTATTCTTTTAAATTTACTTATTTTATTTATTTTATTTTTGGCTGTGTTGGGTCTTCGTTGCTGCGCACGGGCTTTCTCTAGTTGCGGCGAGCGGGGGCTACTCTTGATTGTGGTGCGCAGGCTCCTCATTGTGGTGGCTTCTCTTGTTGTGGAGCACGGGCTCTAGGCACGCAGGCTTCAGTAGTTGTGGCACACAGGCTTTAGTAATTGTGCTGCACGGGTTTAGTTGCTCTGCGGCATGTGGGATCTTCCTGGACCAGGGCTCGAACCCATGTCCCCTGCCTTGGCAGGCGGATTCTGTGCCACAAGGGAAGCCCTACAAGGTTATTTACAATCTACCTTCTGCTTTTAGAAGTGATTCCTTCATCTTCAATGTTCTTGTAGCATTTTGCTTATACCTCTAGTGTGGTTTTTCATTCTTATTTTTGTATTATATTTTTTTGCATGTGTATCTCCTTTATTTGAATCTAAATTCCTTGAAGTCAAGCATACAGCACCATTACCTGTGATTTGCACATAGGAATAACTCAATAAATGTTTTTTGAATATAAAAATTTGATTTACAGAGTCAAACTTTATAGATGACTTTTGATACATTTTTTTCACGCCACATGTACAATGTCCTAAAAGAATATAGTTACCGGGCTTCCCTGGTGGCGCAGTGGTTGACAGTCTGCCTGCCAATGCAGGGGACACGGGTTCGAGACCTGGTCTGGGAGGATCCCACATGCTGCGGAGCAACTAGGCCCATGAGCCACAATTGCTGAGCCTGCGCGTCTGGAGCTTGTGCTCGGCAACAAGAGAGGCTGCGATAGTGAGAGGCCCGCGCACCGCGATGAACAGCGGCCCCCGCTTGCCGCAACTGGAGAAAGCCCTTGCGCAGAAACGAAGACCCAACACAGCCATAAATAAATAAATAAATAAAATTAAAAAAAAAAGAATATAGTTACCAAATTACAAGTTTTCTTCTGATACTTATTCATAAGGTAAGGATACACAAGTGCGAGATTTTCATTTACAGTTGAAAGTGTAAATCTTGACAAAAGGGTGAGATCACGATTGAATTAAGTTTAAAAAAAATTTTGGGGCTTCCCTAGTGGTGCAGTGGTTGAGAGTCCGCCTGCTGATGCAGGGGACACGGGATCGTGCCCCGGTCCAGGAAGACCCCACGTGCCGCGGAGCAGCTGAGCCCGTGAGCCATGGCCGCTGAGCCTGTGCGTCCGGAGTCTGTGCTCCGCAACGGGAGGGGCCACAGCAGTGAGGGGCCCGCGTACCCCCCAAAAAACACAACAAAAACAAAAATAAAAACAAACAAACAAACAAAAATTTTGGTGGGGAGGGATAAATTAGGTGTTTGGGATTAACAGATACAAACTACTATATATAAAATAGATAAACAACAAGGACCCACTCTATAGCACAGTGAGCTATAGCCAATATCTTGTAAGAACATATAATGGAAAAGAATCTGAAAAAGAATACATATAAAGAATATATATATATATAAATGAATCACTTTGCTGTACACCTGAAACTAACACAACATTGTAAATAAACTATACTTAAAACAACAAACTTTGGTACGTTATACCATGGAATAACAATACAGCAATTAGAAAAGAATGCAGAATATCTACATGGCCTGGTGTAAAAGACCTCTAAGACATGCCATTAAGCAATGCTCCTTCTAAGCGTCCCTCTTCGTATTCACAGTAGTCCACTCTTCTAGTGACACAGGCTCACCTCCCTTTTTTTTTTCCGATAGGCGGGCTTCTCACTGCAGCGGCCTCTCCCGTTGCGGAGCACAGGCTCTGGACGCGCAGGCTCAGCGGCCATGGCTCACGGGCCCAGCCGCTCCGCGGCATGTGGGATCTTCGCGGACCGGGGCACGAACCCGCGTCCCCTGCATTGGCAGGCGGGCTCTCAACCACTGCGCCACCAGGGAAGCCTCTCACCTCTCTTTGTCTCCTCACATCTAGAGTCGCGTAGTCCTTTCTTCAAGATCTGCCATCTTAATTCCAATCCATAGCACAGCACTCACGTTGAAGTACTACAGTCTGTTGGTTTCTAGTTTCTTCCTGTTCTTCTAGTCCATGGTGGGTCTTCCTAAGATGTGACTTCACATGCATCATCCTTCACCCACCAATATTTTTTTTCAGAAGCCTGCATTTAACAGGTTTAGCCAGCAGTCAAGACTTTGAATAATTTCACTGCTACCTAAACTGGGGTTTTAATATTATCTCCCACTATGTACTTGAGTTGTTTTCTAGACAAACTCAATTAGGTTTTGCTCCCAACAGTCCACTCTTGTTCCTGGGATTCTAGGGACCATGCTGCCCTCCTCCCTGTTGAGTGCTGTAAGAGGGCATTAGACCCCGTTTCAGAGCATCTGGTCTCTGTTCTCCATTCTGTCATTTACTAGCAGTGATGTTGGCCGGCAAATCCAAGTCCTTGGATTCTACTGTCTCACCTGTGAGACAGACAGATGATTTTCACCTTGCCAACCTCTCCAGGTTGCTATGAGGAGTAACTGAGCTATGTCTGCAGGGGTTTTAGAAAGTGTAAATAACAATACAGTGGTAAGATTTAATAACTAATAAAAATGCAGACTAATAAGAAAATGAGGAGCAATTGAGCTATGTCTGTAGTGTAAAGAACAATACAAATGTAAGATTTAATAACTAATAAAAATGTAGGGGTTTTAAAAAGTATAAATAACAATTTTAAGAGATGAAATCTAATAAATAAAAGTGTCTTCAACCAAAAATTTCTCAGCTTTTAATAATCACTTTCTTATGGTCAATGTACCTGATTCAGCTGCTTCATGGTGTATTTATTTTTTGTAAATATCTTCTCTTTCCCAACTAAATTTTAGCCTTGTATGGAAGAAAATACACTGTGTCCTCTTTGTAAATCCCAACATGTAACACAATCCCTGCATGCAAGGAGTGCTCCATCAATAGGGTACTTGTCCCTACCATAACCATTAACAGCCTCTCCTTTCATTTTCAGATGTATCCCAGTTTGGACAACAAATTTTCTGGTCACTCTATGAATAAGTGATTGTGGATGGTGATCATGGTGCAGAAGCATCCTTCACGCTGCCTTTTATCTGGCTTCTTTTTCCACTCTTCCTTTCCTTTCTCCATGTCACAGCCAGATTTTTGATGTTTGTTTTTGAAAACAAAACAACAGCATTCATTAGCGGTTCTTTCACACAGAAAGATAGAATTGTAATTTTCCTTTCAAGTCCAGCAGTATGTTAGGATGAGAGAAGCATCTCCTGACAAGCTGTATGCAAAATATGGTTGTTCTCTTTTCGGCTTAGCTGATGGAGACAAGGGCAGAAGCAGGTTGGCACAGAGGCAACCCGGAACAAACTCGATATTCTTCAAGTAGCCTGAGCTAACCCTTTGAGCCTGAATGTAAGCACAGTGTAAAATCAGCAGGTGACACAATAAGACAGCAATTAATTCTCTGATATTTTAAAACATCATTATAATGACTGGCACAAGGAAGATGTGCTTTCGGATGTCAATTATCATTGGTATCAAAGGGATTAAGAAATTAAAATTCTATTTAGTCCTTAAGCAGTCATTTAAGATGTGATCCACCCAAGCAATGTGATTTGAGGATTTAGAGTCTGGTTTCAATCCCTCTGAAAATAGCAGACATTGCTTTGATCTGAATTTAGCATGGCCCTTTTGGCAATAGGCACAATTTGTGAGAAATCTCTGGCAGTGGTGGAGGCCATTTTATCCTCCATGTGCAGAGGGCTGCCTTTGAGTTGGGTACCTGTGTGAGTCTAAGAACCCTTCATGTGAGACTTGCACTCAGTTCAGACTTGGAGGAGACAAAACTGTTACAGGACGGGAGGATTCAGAATTGACTCTTGTGGCCAGATTTCCCCTCCTGGAGTATGTATATTTTTGGCACAAGCAATGTTATGGTAGTGTTCAGTATGCTTAGATACATTTTGAAAAGCACAAAGTTTCAGAGGTGAGTGGTATGTTCAATTAACCCTGTGCGGCAGAATAAAAGCCAACTCTTTGCTGGAACCTAAATAATATCTTGTTGCTTTGGAAGATAAATCTTACCCCAGGTACCAGCATGCTGATATAAATGTTAATCCTCTTGTAACTCGGTTTGATTGAATTTTGATTCTGGGTTCTATTTTTGGTCACCTTCTTCTGGAAAATGTCTTATGTGCCCCACAAACATCATGTAAGACCCACATTCTGAAGTGGATCTCAACCTATGCTCCTGCAAAAACTCTGTTGCTCCAATGCTGAACTCAAGTGTCCTGCTGGTAAATTCAAAGAATGGTAACTGTTTCTTAACTTTCAGAAAATGGTAATTTAATGGATAGGATTCTCTCAACTTCAAATTATTTTTTTCCCCTACTTTTCTTCACACTTAAGAACTTGGGTAGGGCTTCCCTGGTGGCGCAGTGGTTGAGAGTCCGCCTGCCAATGTAGGGGACACGGGTTCGTGCCCCGGCCCGGGAAGATCCCACATGCCGCAGAGCATCCGGAGCCTGTGCTCTGCAACGGAAGAGGCCACAACAATGAGAAGCCCACGTACTGCAAAAAAAAAAAATCAAAAAAACAAAACTTGGGTGGACCAAAGACAAAATGAATAAAAATTTAGCAAATAAATAAAAATTCACGCACTTCCTGTTTTCCTTTTTTAAGTTCATATTGATTGTTGCAATTTTACATGCATCTATTAAACAGAGTTATCCTTTCTTTTAGTCAAATTATCTTGGTTTTGGTGAAGGATTTGAATACTCGGTATGTATCAGAGCCTAGCACAGTGCAGACACTCAGTAAATGTTTGTTGAATGTCTGATTATGGGATGAATACATCATGGTCTTCCAGGAAAGCACCATGGGATTCTGCAAAGAGTATCCTGTCTCCTGAAGAAGTTGGTGAAATCACCCACCAACCAAAGGCAAGACACTGTTCTAGGCCCCTGGAGAGACAAAGAAGAGCTAGATAGTTTCCACCCTTTGGAGAATTGTTAATCTTTGGCAAAGTTTGATTGGTAAAATATGGCAAGAATACAGATTACTGTACTACCATATAAAGAAAGATGGATGTCTTGGATGGACCTAGTGATTATCATACTAAATGAAGTAAGTCGGAAAGAGAAAGACAAATACCATATGATATCACTTATATGTGGAATCTAAAATATGGCACAGATGAATTTATCTATGAAACAGAAACAAACTCAGGGACACAGAGAACAGATTTGTAGTTGTCAAGGGGGGAGGGGCCGGGTAGGGAACCATTGGGAGTTTGGGATTAGCAGATGCAAACTACTGTATACAGGAAGGATAAACAACAAGGTCCTACTGTATAGCATGGAGAACCATGTTCAATATCCTGTGATAAAACATAATGGAAAAGAATATGAAAAAAGAAGATTTGTTTATAAACCATAAAATTGAATCTAAAAGAGAGATTTAAATGTTCCTATGCACTTGTCTGGACTATGAAAATTCCTTAACTGTGGAAAATTACTATAATATTTCTCCTTCAAAAGGAAAAAAAAAAAGAAAGATGGGTGTCAGAAGAGAGGTATTTTTCAATGGCAGAGTGAATAATTATATCTGATTGGAGATGATCAGAATAGATTTCACGGTGGTTCTAGTACTTAAACTGCACCCTGAAGGACAAACTGGATGTTGCTGAGTGAACTTAAGATGTGTAGAATGAAATGCAGGGGCAAAAGCAAAAAGTGAAGAAGCATGAAGGGCAGATCCAGCAAACCTTGAGTTCTATTTGGTGTGTGTGAATTACAGTGAATTGGGACCCTTCTGTGTGGAAAGTCCTACAGGCCTGGGTTGGGGTTATGGTTAATTAGGAAAGCAATGGAAACCCAAGAAGGTTTTGAATGGGGAAGGTGATGTTACCAGAGCTGTTCTTTAGGAAAGTCAGTATGTATGGAATGGATTTGTTCCCCCCAGGAAGCAGGTATGATCGCACAACCATCCAGCGAAGAAATGATGATTAATAGCAATGCTATGTTCTTTTGAGTTCTTTTTTTTTTTTTTGCGGTACGCGGGCCTCTCACTGTTGCGGCCTCTCCCGTTGCGGAGCACAGGCTCCGGACGCGCAGGCTCAGCGGCCATGGCTCACGGGCCCAGCCGCTCCGCGGCATGTGGGATCTTTCCGGACCGGGGCACGAACCCATGTCCCCTGCATCGGCAGGCGGACTCTCAACCACTGCGCCACCAGGGAAGCCCTCTTTTGAATTCTTATCACACAGCCATACCAAGGTCAATAGGCAGTAAGTATTAATTCTTGACAATGATCTGTACTGTTACCCGCAAGGAGGTAATAGCTAACAGACCTGTCTAACATCCCCACGACTTTGGATCCTTAGAAATGGCCTTTGTTTAAAGTCTGGGTAAGTTGTGCTGGCCCAACTGCAAGGAGCGCCACGCACTTCAGGACACCACAAATTTATATGGTGATGACAACAAGAAGCTGTAAAATGTCCTTAAGCAGGGGATCCCTTTTCTAACTTGCACAGTCTCCTGTATGCACAAAGTGGGGTGGCGGGTACATGATCCTTCAGAGGAAAAGACGCTTACATTTCTTGGTAATTTTAGAGGGGCTGCTCCACGTTTGCTGAAAGCTAACTAGTGCCTTTCATTTCTAGTTTGCTAACATCCTATCATCCCAGAAACTCTTTACTAACCCTGGTAACTCAAACACCGGCTGAATCACTCCATTCTTAGTGAGCGTGTCCTGTCCTCTTCCTACCACCTTGAGACCAAGAATCTTTCTCAGTCAGTCCAAGAAAATCTTAATTTAGGCAATGGCTCTTCCAATCTCCCATGCTTTTTGTCCTCTTGCCAAAACTTATGTAGGTTATCTGCTTCTAGCAGTTAAATGCCAGTTACCCCAGAGAAGCAGAAGAAACAGATTTTGGCTCTACACTTCCCTGCACTGTTGACATGCACAGTAATAGGACTGTATAAAACCCAAATGCTATTATTAGCTCTGACCCCCTGCCTCCCCTTCCCCCAAAAAATAAATAAATAAAACTCAAGTCAAGAGGCATTCCAGGGTAGACATAAAAAAGGAAGTGGATGTCTTCATTTTATTACTCCAACCATGATCCAGTCAGTTGGCTTGGCCATGTAGTTGGTCTTACTTGGGTATTTTCAGGTCAGGCCCCTAAAGCATCTGTCCTCTTAGGGATAAGATAATGTTGCAGCCCAGTCTGAGAGACAGGCTGGGCAGACAGCACTTGCCTGTTATGATTCAAAGGGTGAAGTCTTCCACCCTCAAAAAATATGTCTATTTATATAATAATATCGCTTTCTCCCTGTAAGTACAGTTACCCTTGAACAACACAAACAGTGAGGGGTGCCCACCCTCTGCTACAGTTGAAAAATCCACGTACAATTTATAGTTGGTCCTCCATATAGGCAGTTCCTCCATGTCTGTGGTTCCTCCGTATCCCTGGTTCTGAATCCCTGGATTCAACCAAGCATGGGTCTGGACCATGTAGTACTTTAGTATTTACTACTGAAAAAAAATCCATGCATAAGTGACCCACGCAGTTCAAACACATGTTGTTCAAAGATTAACTGTATTCACCTTCTGAAACGTAGGCATTCCTGCTACAACCTGTTAAGGCTTTTCTGCCTGGGGCAGTGAGGAAGGCCCAGCCCATCTGGTGAACAGAGGAGAGGAAGGAGCAAAAGAAGGGGGAGGATAAGACTGGACCTCACCTTGCCCTAATTTTGCCAAGGGCTTGCCCACGTATGCACGTGGATTAGCAGACTGGCAAAATGCCTGTAACTAGAAGAACAATTTTTCAATAAGCCTGTTTCTTGGGGTGGAGAAGCAGCTGAAAAGTTCTTAGTGGTTTTTTAAGATGCCTTTTCCAAATGACATTTGTTCATTACCCAAAGTTTATTTGTAAAACCGAAACTATGAACAGGACCGGCTACGTAATGTATGGGGCCCAATGCAAAATGAAAATGCAAGGCCTCTTGTTTGAAAATTTAAAATTTCCAGTGGTTGGTGAGAGCAGAGCATTAAACCAAGCATGAGAGCTTCTGAGGGGAGGCGGGGAGCCTGGGGTGCTGCCCAGGTTGTGTGCCCATGAAGAGGCTTTATTCACCAACCCTCCTTGGACCAGTTTTCTCCACTGCCGAAATCTAGTGTTCTCAGGGGTGAGGTCCCTAGAAAGTGGCATCAGTGACATCCAGGAACTTGTTGGACATGCCCATCTTGGGCTCCTGTCTGTGATTTTATCAACCTTCCAGGTGATTCTGTCTCATGTTCAAGTTTGAGAACCACTGCCACGTGATGGAATTCGATGTCTAAAATGATGGATCTCGGTAAGTCAGACGGAGAAGGACAAATACTGTATGATATCACTGCTATGTGGAATCCAAAATATAAAACAAATTAGTGAGCATAACAGAAAAGAAACAGACTCACAGATACACAGAACAAACTAGTGGTTACCAGTGAGGAGAGGGAAGGGGGAAGGGTCAAGGTAGGGGGAAGGGATTGAAAGGTACGAACTATTATGTATAAAATAAATAAGCTATGAGGGTATATTGTACAACACAGGGAATATAGCCAATATTTTATAATAACTATAAGTGGAGCATAACCTTTAAAAATCATAAATCACTATGTTGTACACCTGTATAATATTGTACATCAACTATATTTCTATAAAAAAATTAAAATAATAAAATGAAATAAAATACAATACCATGGGGCTTCCCTGGTGGCACAGTGGTTAAGAATCCGCCTGCCAATGCAGGGGACACAGGTTCGAGCCCTGGTCCGGGAAGATCCCACATGCCGCGGAGCAACTAAGCCCGTGCACCACAGCTACTTAGCCTGTGTTCTAAAGCCCGCGAGCCACAACTACTGAGCCCATGTGCCACAACTACTGAGTCCACGTGCCACAACTACTGAGCCCGTGCGCCTAGAGCCCGTGCTCCACAATGAGAACCCACCGCAATGAGAAGCCCGTGCACCGCAACGAAGAGTAGCCCCCGCTCGCCGCAACTAGAGAAAGCCCGCACACAGCAACGAAGACCCAACACAGCCAAAAATAAATAAATAAAATAAATAATAAAATACAATACCATGTAAAAATAAAATAAAATGATGGATTTCGGAATGGAAGCAATCTTAGGGATCATGTGGCCTAACTATCTTGTATTGAGGAAATGAAGCAGAGCAGGGCCTAGAGTTCGTGGTTAACTTTTTTTTTTTTTTTTTTTTTGCGTATGTGGGCCTCTCACTGTGTGGCCTCTCCCGTTGCGGAGCACAGGCTCTGGACACGCAGGCTCTGCGGCCATGGCTCACGGGCCCAGCCGCTCCGTGGCATGTGGGATCTTCCCGGACCGGGGCACGAACCTGTGTCCCCTGCATCGGCAGGCGGACTCTCAACCACTGCGCCACCAGGGAAGCCCCCCGGGGTTAACTCTTTACTCATCCGCTGAATAATTTTTAGAGCACCAAATGGTCTACGTCCCAGTCAAGCCAGCTCATATCCCAATTTTAAAGATGAGGAAATCAAAATGCCAAAAGTGTTCAATGAGCCGACGAATGGAGCTGGGATTAAAACCCTGAGTTCTTAAATCTCCTACCCACTGTCCTCTGCTTGGCCTACAGGTAACATGATACAGGTGAGCTAAGCGGCTAGCCACTCTCCACCAGCATCAAAACCCAACACCGAGACCCATGGGCCCAGCAAATGTGCAGCTCAGAGTGGCTCAGTTCAGTGTCACGACAAGGACTGATGGGGGCCTTGGCTGTTTTGAAGAAGCTGGTATTTGTGCTTCATGCTGTGTGTACTCGTGGATCTCAGCACTGGCACAGAAGTGAGCCTTGGAGTTTTCTACCCTAGTCTAAGCAGCCAGCAGGAGAGGGATGCAGCCTAAGTCCTCTGCACTCAGAGGTTCTTCAGGAGGCCTGTAATACCCTCCTCTGTATCCTCAGGTCTGCCCCTTGCATTCCTGGCATTCAGTCACTTTGAAAGCTTTGGCCCCAGCTTATCATTTTTTCCATTCTTAGGCCAAGGCTATTTGTAGTTTCTCCACCTGTCACCATGTGTGTGCGGCTGCAAATGGCGAGTGCAGCTTCATGCAGCACACGATCCCAGCTCGAGCTCATTTAGAACACCATGCTTTCTTTGAATGTTCCATTTGAGGGACACTTTATGAACCTTCACAGCTTTTCAGCTGTGCCGTTTCACCTGGGTTGTGTGATACATATTGAGTTAGGTATATATGAAGTTAGTTTCACTTAGGGTCTGAATTATTTCCCATTTTTTTTTTTTTTTTTAAGGTACGCGGGTCTCTCACTGTTGTGGCCTCTCCCGCCATGGAGCACAGGCTCCGGACACGCAGGCCCAGCGGCCATGGCTCACAGGCCCAGCCGCTCCGCGGCATGTGGGATCTTCCTGGACCGGGGCACGAACCCGTGTCCCCTGCATCGGCAGGCGGACTCTCAACCACTGCGCCACCAGGGAAGCCCTATTTCCCATTTTTAAATGAGAAATCTTTGACTTACTAATTGCAAAATATGCTCATGATTAAAGAAGCTACTGTACAAGTCCAAACCATATAAACGTTATAAAAGGATTATTGCAGAAGGAATACCAATGGAAAGAAAGCAGAAAAGCATAGTGGAATACAAAGTAAGAACACAATTTTCAAAGCGCAATTTATAGCGTGAATGGAAAATAGCCACCAATGCAATAATTAAAATGGAAAATTATGGAGAGTATTAATTAAAAAAGAAAATAGAATGTATCACAGATCTAAATGAAAAACTCCTGGAAGATAACACAGAAAAAATCAAGGTGACCTTGGTTTGCTGATGAGTTTTAAGTACAACACCAAAAGTGCTATCTATGAAAGGAAGAAATGAGTTAACATAGAAAACAAACATGGTTACCAAAGGGGAAGGGGGAAAGGGATAAATTAGGAGTTTGGGATTAACATATACACATAACTATATATAAAACAGATAACCAGCAGGACCTACTGTAGAGCACAGGGAACTATACTCAATACTTTGTAATAACCTATAAGGGAAAAGAATCTGAAAAAGAATATATATATATATATATATCTGAATCACTGTGCTGTACACCTGAAACTAACACAATATTGTAAATTAACTCTAGTTCAATAAAAAAAATTTTTTAAAGAAATAAGTTGGACTTCATTAACATTAAAAAAAACCTTCTGGGGCTTCCCTGGTGGCACAGTGGTTGAGAATCTGCCTGCCAATGCAGGGGACACGGGTTTGAGCCCTGGTCCAGGAAGATCCCACATGCCACGCAGCAACTAACCTGTGCGCCACAACTACTGAAGCCCGCGTGCCTAGAGCCCGTGCTCCGCAACAGGAGAAGCCACTGCAACGAGAAGCCCGCACACTGCAATGAAGAGTAGCCCCCGCTCGCCGTCAACTAGACGTCAAAGCCCGTGCATAGCAACGAAGACTCAATGCAGCCAAAAATAAAATAAATAAATAAAATACTTTTAAAAAAACCTTCTGTTTAAGTTACTATTAAAAGAATGAAAAGGCAAGCCACACACTGGGAGAAAATATTTGCAAAAGAGATCTCTCATAAAAGACCGTTATCCAAAATATAAAAAGAACTCTTAAAACTTAACAATAAGATCTGAACAGATACCTTAAGAAACAAGATATACAGATGGCAAATAAGTGTATGAAAATATGTTTTATATCATATTGTCATTAGGGAATTGCAAATTAAAACAATAATGAGATACCACTACATACCTGTTAAAATGGCTAACATCTAAAACACTGACAACACAAATGCTGGTGAGAATGTGGAGCAACAGGAACTCTCGTCATTGCTGGTGGGAACGCAACATGGTGCAGCCACTTTGGAAGACAGAGTTTCTTACAAAACTAAACATACTCTTACCATATGATCCAGCAGTAGTGTTTACTATTTACCCAATAATTTAAAAACTTATGTCCATATGAAAACCTGCATATGAGTGTCTGTAGCAGTTTTATTCATAACTGCCAAAAGTTGGAAGCAACCAAGACATCCTTCAGAAGGTGAATGAATAAACAAATTATGGTACATTCAGATAGTGGAATATTATTCAGTGATAAAAAAGCAATGAGCTATCAAGGCATAAAAAGACATGGAGAAAGTATAAAAGCATGTTACTAAGTGAAAGAAGCCAGTCTGAAAAGGCTACATCCTACATGACTATTTATGACATTCTGGAAAAGGCAGAAGTATTGAGATAGTAAAAAGATCAGTGGTTGACAGGGATTTGGGGGGAGAAGGCAATAAATAGGTGGAGCACAGGGTATTTTTAGGTCAGTGAAACTATTCAGTATTATTCTGTAATGATGGACACAAGTCATTATACACATCTGTCAAGAGCCAAAGACCGCAGTACCAAGTATGAACCCTAATGTAAATGATGTACTTTAGTTACTAATAGCATATTAATGTTGGTGCATCAATTGTAACAAATGTACCACACCAATCGCAAGATGTTTGTATTAGGGGAAACTAGTATTAATAGGGGAAATAGGTGAGGGAGTAGATGGGAACACTCTGTACTTTCAGCTCAATTTTTCTGTAAACTTAAAACTGCTCAAAAAATGTCTATTAATTAAAAGATTATATAAACTTACAATAGAATAAAGGATTAACCAAGCCTGAATTGCCTACCTCTGGATTTCTTGTTATGTGGGGCTATACATTTTCCTTGTTTAAGTGACTTCTAGTCAAATTTCTATTACTGGTAGCCAAAAGTGCCCCAACATAAAGTTTTTGTTTGTTTTTGGTGGTGTTTCAGAATTATGCCTTTTACACCACTCTGTATTGCTTTAACACATTCATTCTCAATGAAGGGGTGAAAAAATCTTACTCTTTTTATGTGTAAAGCACAGATATACATACAGTGTCTAAACAGATTTACAGATTTTCTCTCATATTTTAATTTCATGGAGAAGGGACAGGTTTAGGGGGAAAAAGACCAAAGAAGACTCCTGGGGATATAATAATGAAAAAGTGGTTGAGAAGCTCTGCTTTCACAGAAAAGACTGGAAATTTAGATAGCAGCATGATGTACTAAAAAGAACATTTAATTTGGTGTCAGAACACCAGCTATACGACCTCCATAAAGACACCTAAATCCTCTGGCCACATTTTCTCTGTCTAAAATATGGGATTGCACTAATGATCTCTAAAGGTGTATTCAAGTTTCAACAGTCTATAATTTTTTTTAATTTTTACAAATGTGACATTTTCTACCATTAGAATACAGTGTTATCGAAAGCAATCTCAGTGCTAACAGCACCATGTAACCTTAGAGTGAAGGAAACAATAGAAAAATAAAATCATGTTGTCTACACTGGAATTGATAACTCTTCTTAGTTTTCTGTCTACAGGAGCCTCTTCAAGATGAGCACTGACTAGAAAACTTTATCTTGCTGATGGAGATAGGGCTCTGAGAGCCAACTGCAACTGGTCCAAGGGTGATTGATGTGCGACAGGGCTGTTGCCAAGGTATGTGACAGCTCGCCTCTCTTCCCACTTCCACCCTCCCCCCACCCCCAAACACACAGACATAGACACAGTCACGCGCACATCCTTTTGCCTCAACCGATATGCAGCTGGAGACTGTGCTTTCTGATGAAGGTAGAAAAAAAGAGGGAGCAGAAATCAAAAAGAGAAGGGAAAGGATGGACCAGCTTCTGTTTATAAACTCAGGTGTGTGCAGGGGACTGGAAGTACTCTAGGTGGGAGAATGAATCCTGGAAGTTGAAAGAACTCTTCAAGAACAGAGCCTCTGCGTGCAAGCAGAGCTATGTGGTATTCCAGATGAGAAGGTTGGAAAGGAAGCCCATCCCCTGGCCTCTGCGCAGAACCCGACAGTGCTCTGACATCCCAAGTCCTGGAAGCACTGGGGCTCGGAGGTTGGTGGTCCACGGATGGGCAATCAGTGAAAGTGTCTTTCAGGGCCATTCCACC
The DNA here is from genome assembly GCF_949774975.1 of Lagenorhynchus albirostris. Lineage (NCBI taxonomy): Eukaryota > Metazoa > Chordata > Mammalia > Artiodactyla > Delphinidae > Lagenorhynchus > Lagenorhynchus albirostris. The sequence continues at coordinate 7,456,758 of NC_083110.1, forward strand.
AGCCAAGAGGCCAAGGAAAGGCAGGCCTGGCACTGGGAGGAAGTGAAGGTAACAAATTGCTTTATGAGCACTTGACAATCACTCTTTAAATTCTCCAAAAACAGCTGGGAGATGTTTTGAGGGGGGCTGAGACCCTGTTGTTATGCATATGAATGCTGTTGAGTCAGTCAGTACGTGGGTTAAGAATGATACCCTGAAATGGTACAGATGAACCTATTTGCAAAGCAGAAATAGAGACACAGATGTAGAGAACAAATGTATGGACACCAAGGGGATAAATGGGGGGGTGGAATGAATTGGGAGATTGGAATTGACATATATACACTACTATGTATAAAACAGTTAACTAGTAAGTACCTGCTGTATAGCACAGGGAACTCTACTCAGTGTTCTGTGGTGACTAAATGGGAAGAAAATCCAAAAAAGAGGGGATATATGTACACATATAGCTGATTCACTTCGCTGTACTGCAGAAATTAACACAACATTGTAAAGCAACTATACCCCAATTAAAAATAAATAAATAAAGGCAATGTAAGGAGAAAAAAAAAAGAATGAAAGAATGATAACCTGTTTAATGGGTCCAGAGCTTTAATTTGGGAAGATGAAAACCTTCTAGAGGTGGATAGTAGTGATGGGTACACAACAAAGTGAATGTAATTTGTGCCATTGAAATGTATACTTAAAAATAGTTAAAATAGTAAATTTTAAGTTTTAAAACAATAAAAAAAGACCTGCAGAAATGCTGTCAATCATCTTGTATTGCCAGAGTCTTCTTTTTAAATAAAATTAATAAAACAGATGTATGCCAATCACTTTGCTGTAGACCTGAAACACTGTAAATCACCTATACGTCAATTAAATAATTAATAAAACAGAGGTCTGGGAAAGGAAAATTTGATTAATATTTCTGGGACTTTCTCCTCTGTAAAAATGATCTCCAATTTCCTCCAAGCTCGAAGATACCAAGCTTCATAGTTCTGTGACTTAATTTGACAGGGATGTTTGCAAAAGAGGAAGGTTGGATGGATAATGAAGCAAAAATGAAATGGAAGCAAAAATGAAATGGATAAAGCATTTTCTGCTTTATCATTTCAAGGTGGGCTCAGCTCAGCTGTAGTTCTAAATGTCTCCACAGTCTATTGATAGAAGCAGACTTCCAGGGAACGAGACACAATTGTGAAGGGGCGAGTTTTTCTCTCTTGCCATTTGTGGTACTTTCTGCCCTTTTTGGGCAGCACTGCTGAACTCTCTCATACCCCTCGACCCCCTCCCTCTCCCTCTCAGCAGATGTCCTTGCTTCCTCCACTTCATTGGTGACTCTAAAAAGCCATCAGACAGAAGCGCCTCATCTTCTGGGGACCATGCCCATAGCCACCCAGTATCTGTGCATGTCTTCACCATCCCCCCACCCTGGGAGCCCCTGCCTCATCCTCATGTGCTCCAATCCCATTCCCTTCCTTTTCACACACACCTTCCTCTCTATTTCTCATTTCTTCCTCGAATGCTTCCTCTCTTGCTCTCTTCTGGATTGTTTCCGTCCACATTCAAATTTGCTCTAATATGTTCTACTTTTCTGTTTTCCTTTCTTTTTTCTTGCCTTATAATGGATAAAATGTTTTCTTTTTTCCTCAATCCAATTTTTCCCCTTTACTACTTTGAAAGTTATAAACCATATTTCTATTCTGTTAGTAGTTAGATGGGAATTACAACATGATAAATGCTAACTTCTAAAGTTATACAACATATTTAACTTCCTCCTGGACCATGCAAGGACTGTAGACCACTGTAATGCGGAGCACCTGTTCCTGATTTATATGCTATTGTCCTCATGCCTTTAAATATACATGACAGGGATTTCCCTGGTTGCCCAGTGGTTAAGAATCCTCCTGCCAGTGCAGGGGACACGGGTTCGAGTCCTGGTCCGGGAAGATCCCACATGCCGTGGAGCAACTAAGCCTGTGCACCACAACTACTGAGCCCACATGCCTAGAGCCAGTGCTCCGCAACAAGAGAAGCCACCGCAATGAGAATCCACCACAATGAGAAGCCTGTGCACAGCAACGAAGAGTAGCCCCTGCTCACAGCAACTAGAGAAAGCCCACGCACAGAAACAAAGACCTAATGCAGCCAAAAATAAATACATAAATACATAAATAAATAAAAGAAAACAGAAACAGACTCACACATAGAAAACAAAGTTTTGGTTACCAAAGGGGAAAGGGGGAGGGAGGGAGGGATAAATTAGTAGTATGGGATTAACAGACACACACTACCATATATAAAACAGATAAGCAACAAAGATTTTCTGTATAATACAGCAAACAATATTCAATATCTTGTAATAACCTAGGGTGGAAAAAAATCTAAAAAAAATGTATGTATATAACTGCATCACTTTGCTATAAACCTGACACTGACAGTGTATTGTAAATCAATTACACTTCAATTAAAAAATTAATTAAGTTGAATTAAAGGCTTGTTACTGAACCGGGTTCATTTACCTGACACACAGCAAGCTGAACGCCGAGATGCCAAGGTCTGCAGCAGATAAAAGGTTTATTCACGAGGCAACCAAGCGAGGAGAAGAGAGAACAAATATCAAATTGTCCTCCGCCAAGGCACAGAGCTCAGGATATTGATGGGCTGAGGCGCAGGATGGGCTGAGGCGGCGGGGGCCCGTGGCAAGGTGAATGTAAGTAAGAAAAAGGTGAGGTAATCATGGTTTTGCGCAGGTGCAATTAAGCTACAGGCATCTTCACAGAACACGTATTCAGAAATTTGGACATTAGCATAATCTGAGTGTGGAGCTTCCAGCCCTCTGTTGTCAAAAGTTCAAAAGGTCAAAAGGTCATTGAGCGGGGCTTCCCTGGTGGCGCAGTGGTTGAGAGTCCGCCTCCCGATGCAGGCGACGCGGGTTTGTGCCCTGGTCCAGGAAGATCCCACGTGCAGCGGAGCGGCTGGGCCCGTGAGCCATGGCCGCTGGGCCTGCGCGTTCGGAGCCTGTGCTCCGCAACGGGAGAGGCTGCGACAGTGAGAGGCCCGCGTACCAAAAAAAAAAGGGTCATGGAGCGGACACTCGCGCATGCCCGGTTGGGGGGGGGGTCGGTGGTCCTAACCAGTTTTAACCGGCTCAAGCTCCAACTGGACACAGCTGACTCCAGGTTCCTAAAAATCAGCTCAGGCAAACATTGTTTCTGCCACGTGACGCTTGGAGGACAGGAAAGTCTTTTGTAGCAACAATTAAAGCGAGCTTGATCTGTGAAGGCAGGTCACAGGTGGAAGAGATCTCACTGATGATTGATTGCCGTCAGTTTCAAGCTCCCAAGATCCATAACCTTAATTACATCTGCAAAATCCCTTTTGCCGTGTAACATAACATTGTCACAGGTTCTAAGGACTGAGGTATAGACATTTGAGGGGAAGGATATTATTTGATTTACCAAAGTATATTTTCATCTGTGTTTAATCTGTTGTTAAATTCCTTTGGGTTTTGTTTTTTTGTGGGGGGGAGGGAGGTGTTTGGCATGTGGGATCTTATTTCCCCAACCAGGGGTCAAACCTGCACCCCCTGCAGTGGAGGCAGGGAGTTTTTACCACTGGACCGCCAGGGAAGTTCCTCCTTTGGGTTTTAATTTTCCCTTATTGTAGGCTTATTTTTTTTAACTTTTAATTTATTTCATTATTTTGCAGTATTTAAAATTATTTTACAGTCCTTTATATCTTCATGTTTTTAATTATCTTTTATTTCTTTAAACATAGGAAGCATATTTTATTTTATATTCTGATTTTGTTCATTCCAGTATCTGAAATGTTAGTCTGATTTTGATACCTAATTTTTTTCCTGCAGATTTTTTTTTTTTCTGCCTTCCTTCCTTTGGTGTTTTGGGAGTTTCGAACATGAGCTCAGAATCCTTTGAAGCTGATTGATGGGAATTTTTCAACCCCAGTGTTTAAGGTGTCTGGTCTTCCAGACAGCATTTGGATTTACTTCTACCAGGAGACTGTGGGCACTAGCGATTGATAGCCCTTTATATTTTGTTTTGTTTTGTTTTGTTTTGCTTTGTTTAAAATGTATTAAGGCATCATTAACATATAATAATGTATACACATTTAAAATGTGTAATTCAATGAAGCTGACATATGTATACACCTGTAAAACCATCATCACAGTCACCATAATGAACCCCTCCAAAAGTTTTCTTGTGCCCTTTGTAATGTCTCATTTCTGCCCTTCCTCACCCCCAGGCAAACACTGATCTGCTTTCTGTCTCCATAGTTTGCATTTTCTAGAATTTCACAGAATTTCATAGAAGTGGAATCATGCAACATGTACTCTTTTTTTTTGGTCTGGCTTCTTTCACTTGGCATAATTACTTTGAAATTTAGCCATATTATTATGTGGACGAAGTGTTCATTTCTTTTTAGTACTGAATAGTATTCTCTTGTATGTATATTAGTTTCCTGGGGCTTCTGCAACAAATTACCACAAACCAGATGGCTTCAAACAACGGAAATGTATTCTTCCCATAGTTCTGGAGGCTAAAAGTCTGAAATCCAGGAAGACCACTCTATTTCCACGGGCTTTAGGAGAGAAACTATTCCTTGCCTTTTCCTGCTCCTGGGGAAAGTCTCCATTCCTTTACATGTGACTGCATCACAATCTCTGCCTCTGTGGTCACAGTGCCTTCGCCTCTTCTGTTTGTCTTCTCTTCCTCGTGTCACTCTTATCATGTTACTTACGGTGGTATTTAAGGCTCATCTGGATAATCCAGCATTATCTTTTCTTCACAAAATTCTTAACTGAATCATAAAAACAAAGACCCTTTTCCCAAATAAGGTAGCATTCAGAGGTTTCAGGCATTAGACTTGGGTGTCTTTGGGGGGCAATTTTTCAGCCTACTGCAGAATGGATAGACCACAATTCTTTTATCTGCTCACCTGTTGATGGACATTTAGTTTATTTTCAACTTTTTGGCTACTACAAATACTGTAAGGACATTCATGTATAAGTCTTTGTATGTACATATTCATATTTCTTGGGTAGATATGGAGGAGTGGATTGATTGGAAGACATGGTAGGCATATATTTAACTTTTAAAGAAACGTCCAAACCATTTTTCATCAGCAATGTCTGAGAGTTCTGTTTCTTCCACATCCTGGCCAACACTTGGTATAGTAAGTCTTTTTAATTCCAGCCATTCTAACACGCATGTGATGTTATCTCATTATGCTTCTGATGTGTATTTCCATAGTAACAACTGATGTCGTGCATATTTTATGGTGCTTAGTTGCCACCCCTATACTTTTATTGGTGAAGTGTCTGTTTAAATATTTTGCCCTTTTTTTATGGGATTGCTGGTATACCTAAATATAGGTATTTTACCGATAGGATTTGTAAATATTTTCTCTCCTGTGTAATTTGTCTTTTCATTCTCTTACCAGTATCTTCTGAAAAACAGACTTTCCTAATTTTGAGGAAGCCCAATTTGTCAATTTTTTCCTTTCATGGATAATGCTTTTGGTGTCATATCTAATATAATAATGCCAGCTCATTAATGCATTTACAGAGATGTTTTAAAATAGTACGTCCAGTCTCTTAATTGATTTATTGTATTGAACTTCTTTCAATCCCAGGCTCCCATTAGAAAAATTCTGACATTTCCTGGATGAGAGAATGAAGAGGATGGAAGAAGCCTTCCCATCATTTCATAAACCTCACTGTGCAGGTAATTACCTCTCTCTATAAACAAAACCCATCCTATCAACTTCTCGAAGGTACTTTGTTCTACTATCAATAGAGTCAGGATTATCCCCTTTCTTTCTTTCTTTTTTTTTTTTTTTTTCTGTACGCAGGCCTCTCACTGTTGTGGGCTCTCCCATTGTGGAGCACAGGCTCCGGATGCGCAGGCTCAGCGGCCATGGCTCACGGGCCCAGCCGCTCCGCGGCATGTGGGATCTTCCCGGACCGGGGCACGAACCCGTGTCCCCTGCATTGGTAGGCGAACTCTCAACCACTGCGCCACCAGGGAAGCCCTAACTGCTTTCTTAAAAGTTGCTTCTCTGTAATAAACGTTTACAAAGTTCTTTTGCATATATTATTTCATTTGCTCTTCATAATACCCCTGATGAAGTATGCAAGGCAGGAATTATTCACATTTTACAGCTGGGGAAGCTGGAGCTTGGGGGATAATTTGTCCAGCATCACACAAATAATAAGTAATAATTCTGGGCCTTGAATCTAAATTCTTAAGTCCTGATAATGTGAAATGTGAATTTGATCCGAACAGTAAGTAATTTGTTTATATATGCTTCTAATTTATGTTTTTAAAGTGTAAACACATTAATGTAATGTTAATATAAATATAATACATAAATAATATAACTATAAATAAATAAAAATAAATAATATACATATAATGTTAATATAATTAGGGTGTTTGTGATCAACACTACAGCACAGAGTGTTTAAACACAGTGCTTCTCAAACTCTAAGCCAGTAGTGGATCTTGTTAAAATGCAGAGTCTGATTCACAAGGTCTAGTCTAGGGTTTGACCCACAAGCTCTGCTGTATAATAAGCCCCCAGGTGTAGCTGAAGGTCTGCAGACAGACCACTCTTTGAGTAGCAAGCGTTTCACAATTTTTGCAAACAAGAACTTATGGTGTGAGGGGCAGTAAAGTGTGGTTAAAATGTCCTGGACGAGCGACCAGGTAATTTTGGCTCTGATCTTAAAAAAGCCACTTGGGGACTTCCTTGGTGGTTCAGTTGTTAAGACTCTGCACTACCAATGCAGTGGGCGCGGGTTCAATCCCTGGTCGGGACGACAAAAAAAAAAAAAAGGCACTTGACTGCTCCCCATACCCTTCCCCAGTGTGCGCCTCCCCAGCCCCGAGACCTTGGTGGCCATTTGACTGAGGCAGTGGCTCGCCCCCCCCCAAGTTCACATGGTGGCGCAGCACTGTGCATGCAGGCACCATTAAAATAAATAAAAAACAATGAAAAGCCCAACCAACCAACAACAACGAAAAGCCATTTTCAGGATGCTATCACTTGAAGTGATAGTAGAGATTTTATAACCCAGGTTTTTCTTTTTTACATGGATGGAAATCTAGCTGAGAGAGGTAACTAAAGCTGCCTGAGGTCTCAGAGCAGGACCAGAAAAGCTGGGCCAAACTGGCTCTAGTACCAGTTCTTTTTCTGCCACCACACATGGCCTCTCCAGACACCAGTGCTGATTAGCCCTAGGGCAGGCCCCTAAATCCATCAGCCTCAGTAAGTATATCCTCACCTGTAAAATGAGAGGGTTAGACATGATCACTATGACCCCACTACCTCTAATACTCTCTGAAAGTTGTATCTCCTTTACTTCTCATGTTGGAAAAGAATAGAAGGACAAGAGATGGGTCCCCCCTCCTACTGTAGCAATTTAGACCTAAGGCAATTAACTCAAGCACAAAGTGTTGTTTAAAATAAAATTTCAAGTGGGAATGTACTCTTTCCACTGTTAGGAGAAAGTCCCCTGATTCTCAGTCTCTGTCAAGTGAGAAAATTGTTTTGCCTTTTGCCTTGAAGCACTTGTGTTATTTTCAGCTCAGTTGCCTTAAGGACTAAATTTTAGGGTGGGCTTGGAACTTGGCTTCTTTTTTGTGTCAAAGAGATAACAAAAACTCATCACCCTATTCCTTTGTCATTGCCAGACCTCCCAGGAGGGAGCTTTACTAGCCCTTCAGTTGTGGTCTTCCTACATTTCCTCCACTGCTTGACTTTTTATTTTGTTTAAACTGTCAGGGTCCATTACTAGGGATTGGGAAAGAGACAGTGGAATTGGTCTTTAGAAGATGTATTTGAAGATTTCTTTTAGATGAAGGAAATAAAAAATTCCTAATGATTTTATAACTTTCTAGAAAAAAAGCATATTTGTACGAACATTCAGAAAAAAAGAAACTGTATTACTCAATCCCACATACAAAATAAAGAAAAAGGAGACTAAAATAGAATAGAAAGTTTTCTGGCTTTTTGCCAAAGAAAACCAGCTAGCCTTTTGGTATATTTGGTAGATCCATGCAACCTGATTAAATTCAAACCAACAATAGCTATTTTGAATCTCTACTAATGAAAGTAGGATGCCATTAAAAAAATGATGGTCAAATCAATGAGCAAATCTGCCCACAACTAGTTAATGCTGCAGTCAGGATTCAAACATAGATCTTTCTGATTTCAAACTCCTTAGCTATTGTGGCATACTGCTTTTCTCAAGGCAGTAATCTCAGTCTATCTCATTTTAACTGGTATATTCTGATCCAAGCTAGGCAAATATCCTCTGATGCAATTTTTTTTTTTTTTTTTTTTTTTTTTTTTTGCGGTACACGGGCCTCTCACTGCTGTGGCCCCTCCCGTTGTGGAGCACAGGCTCCGGACGCGCAGGCTCAGCAGCCATGGCTCACGGGCCCAGCCGCTCCACGGCATGTGGGATCTTCCCGGACCGGGGCACGAACCCGTGTCCCCTGCATCGGCAGGCGGACTCTCAACCACTGCGCCACCAGGGAAGCCCTGATGCAATTTTTTTTAATTTTACTTTTTAAAAAAAAGTATAGTTGATTTACAAAGTTGTGGCAATCTTTGCTGTGCAGCAAAGTGACTCAGTTACATGCATAGAGACTTTTTTTTTGTACTCTTTTCCATTATGGTTTATCACAGGGTATTGAATATAGTTCCCTGTGCTATTCAGTAGGACCTTGTTGTTTATCCACCCTATAAATAAAATAGTTTACATCTGCTCATCCCAATCTCCCAGCCCTTCCCTCCCGCTTCCCCTTGGCAAGCACAAGTCTGTTCTCTATGTCTGTGAGTGTGTTTCTGTTTTGCAGATAGGTTCATTTGCGCCATATTTTAGATTCCACATATAAATGATATCTTATGGTATTTGTCTTTCTTTCTGACTTACTTCACTTAGTATGATAATCTCTAGTTGCAGTCTGATGCAATTTTGAATTTAGTGATTCTCCCCAAGAGAGCGTAAGGAAACCCAAGGCAAAAGAATTTACCAGACCTGTGCTTGGGGAAAAGTAGGTTCAACTCTTGTTCTTGAATGACCCACTTCCCTGGACCACTCCAATTTAGGAATACTCCCATACAAGTGAGAAACTTCCAGAAGTTCCTCTGTTCTCTGAATCAGCTCTGTTGCAGCCGAACAATCAGGACAAGGCAGGTCAAGAAGGTCACTCCTTTATTCAGCAAATATTTTTTGAGCAGGTTCTAAGTACCAAGGACCTCGGTGGGTGCTGGGGATACGAAGAAGAAAGCAAATTGCTCTTACCTTCAAGGAGCTCACAGACTAAAGGGGAGAGAATCACAAATGAAGGGCTACACAGTAGAATCATTTAGTAGCTGTGATGGGAGTTTGTACAAATGCATGGGTGTAAAGGAAGATGGGACTCAGGTCTGATCAGGTGAGACAAGGCAGACCTTACAGAGGAGGTGGGGTTTGAGCTGAGATGTGAAAGTTGAGCAGGAGTTTTCCAGGTACCTAAGCTGGAGTCGGTATTTAGGGAGAAGGAAAAACACATGCAAAGGCATGGATGCCTGTTAGAGCCCTGAGGGTGAGAATCTAACATGAGGTGGTGGGGTGAGGCAGAGCAGGAAGTAAGAGCAGACACATCACAGGAGGGCTGGGGCAGGCCCTGAGGAGGGGCCTCGTGTACTGCACTGGACAGTGTAGACCTGGTCTATAAGACAGGGGGGAGCTACTGGAGAATTTACTAAGGGCTCATAATTGGATTATCATGTTAGAAAGATGCAAAATTCAGGCCCTGGCACCCTGTAGAACCATAAATCTGCCAATGGCATTAGAGAGTTTTTTTTTCTTTTTTTTCCTGTACGCGGGCCTCTCACTGCTGCGGCCTCTCCCGGCATGCGGGATCCCCCCGGACCGGGGCACGAACCCGCGTCCCCTGCATCGGCAGGCAGACTCCCAACCACTGCGCCACCAGGGAAGCCCCCATTAGAGAGCTTTTAAGGAATTATTCCAGCCATTACCCAAGTTCTATCAAAATTACGAAGTACATAAAAGTCTTCGCCCACCTTTCTCACTTCCTTCTTCTCTTCCAGCACTGTGTTCTGTCCTTTACCATCTAACATCCTACATCCCACCCACCCAGGCATTCCCATTTTCCAAAAGTCCAAATTAAACCTTGCTACCTAGTACCTAAACTCAAATTCACAAGACCATCTCAGACATTGCCTCAATAAAACAGTTGTCACAAATGGATGTTTATGAACAGGTAGACTTAACACTGTGTCCTCCGGCCTTCTACCATCCCCCCACCAGGTGTGGGAGAATGCTGTCCTGGGGTGAACTTGGCTTGACTGAATCCAGAAGGGCAATTCTGGCAGGGAGAGGGTCTCTTCTCTGGAGATTACCTATCAAAAATTGTAAATGTGCTCTTTGACACAGAAATTCCATTTTTGTGAACCTACCCTACAGATACAGACAAATGTCCATGTGTAGGGGGTTGATTAAGGAAATTATGGAACATCTCTAAATGTTGATGTCTGTGATTTAGAAATGAAAAGCAAGTTGCAAAAGTGATTTCTTTTCTGGAAGAAAATTACATATGTCTATAAAATGTTTGTATTTAGAAGAAAACACTCCAAGCTCTTCATATCAGCAAACCATGGCAAATGGGTAGGGGGTGGAAAGATGCGGGGACTTCGACTATTTATTTCATACCATTTTGTACTATTTGTATTTTTACAGGGAGTACGTCACATTTATAATAAATGATAGCCTTTATTACTCCAGCTGTGTTCTCGCCAGCTCAGAGAACAATGCATCATCTAGAACTGAATGTCACATCTATTAATCCAGTTTAACTTTGCATTTGATTTTTTTGGTCCGCCTACAGTTGGCTTCTATTGAACTTGCTGTCAGTTAAGACACCTAGGTCTTTTTCACAGAAGCAGAAAGCAGTGTGGGTAAAAAAACAAGAGATAAAATTCAGTCCAATTATTGTTACTTATTGTTAAGAACAGACTTAAAACAACATGAAATCCTTGGCATTTCCAACATTTATTCATGCATCAACCCACATTCTCTTTCCTATTGATGATGTTTACGGTTTCCTTGAGTTACCATGAGGTTCAGAGTCTCTTAAGAGAGTGAAAAATGGCAGGTGGGTGGTGTGTGCAGGTAGAGCTACTTGACTGTGCTGGGGGTATTTCAATTTGTTTGTTTTTTTTTATAAATGTACATTTAAAAATGTGATGCTTTTCCATAAATTTTTTTAATTTAAATAAGATTAAACTATATGAATGATTGTACAATTCCTTTTTTTAATGTAATACTATCTTGGATATGTTTCTATATCACTGCATGTAGATCATTCTTCCTAAAGGCAGCATTGTCTCAATAATGTTGATTTAACTTCTTGACAATCAATCTTTTTTTAACTGAAGTGTCGTTGGTTTACAATGTGTTGTTAGTTTCTGGTGTACAGCAAAGTGATTCAGTTATATATATATGTGTATGTGTGTGTGTGTGTGTGTGTGTGTGTGTATTCTTTTTCAAATTCTTTTAAATACTGAACTATTGAATATACTTCCCTGTGCTATACAGTAGGTCCTTGTTATTTATTTTATATATATGGTGTGTGTTTGTGAATCCCAAGCTCCTAATTTGTCCCTCCCCACCTTTCCCCTTTGGTAACCATAAGTTTGTTTTCTATAACTATGAGTCTGTTGTATAAATAAGTTCATTTGTATCATATTTTAGATTCCACATATAAGTGATATCATATGATATTTGTCTGTCTCTTTCTGACTCACTTCACTTAGTATGATAATCTCTAGGTCCATCTATGTTGCTGCAAATGACATTATTTCATTCTTTTTTATGGCTAATATTCCATTATATATATATATATATATATATATATATATATATATATATATATATACACCACATCTTCTTTATCCATTCATCTGTCCTTGACCAATCTTTACATGTAGGTGGGAGGAGTTGGGGAGAAGGGGCCAAAGGAAGGGTAGAGATTTTATAAATTTTATTGTTTAAAAATGCTAACCATCATCTGAGCCTTCAGCAAGTTGTAATCTTTTTGCTGGTGGAGGGTCTTGCCTTGATGTTGATGGGTGGTGGTGGCCGAGCCTGGGGTGGCCGTGGCAATCTCTTACAATAAGACAACAAGGAAGTTTGCCATCAATTGACTCTTCCTTCCATGAACAATTTCTCTGCAATGCTGTTTGATAGCATTTTACCCACAGTAGAACTTCTTCCAAAATTGGAGACAGTTCTTTCAAACCCTGCCGCTGCTCTACCAACTAAATTTGTGTAATATTTAAATCCTTTGTTGTCATTTCAACAATTTTCATAGCATCTTCACCAGGAGTAGATTCCATCTCAAGAAACCACTTTCTTTGCTCCTCCGTAAGAAGCAACTCCTCATCTGTTAAAGTTCTATTGTGAGATTGCAGCAATTCAGTCACATCTTCAGGCTTCACTTCAAATTCTAGTTCTCTTCAATTACTTCCTCCACTGAAATCTTGAACCCCTCAGAGTCATCTATGAAGGTTGGAACCAACTTCTTGCAAAGTCCTGTTGTTGATATTTTGACCTCTTCCCATGAATTATGAATGATCTTTATGGCATCTAGAATGGTGAATCCTTCTCAGGTTTTCAATTGACTTTGTCCAGATCCATCAGAGGAATCACTATCTATGGCAGCTATAGCCTTAAAAAATATATTTCTTAAATAATAAGACTTGAAAGTTGAAATTACTCTTTGATCAATGGGATGCAGAATGGATGTTGTGTTAGCAGGCACTAAAACAACATTAATCTCATTGTACATCTCCAGCAGAGCTCTTGCATGACCAGGTGCATTATCATTGAGCAGTAATGTTTTGAAAGGAATGTTTTTTTTCCTGTGCAGTGCCTCAACAATGGGCTTAAAATATTCAGTAAACCATGTTGTCAACAGATGTGCTGTCATCCTGGCTTTACTGTTCCATTTATAGAGTCAGAGAAGATTTAGCATAATTCTTAAGGCCCCAGGATTTTTGGAATGGTAAATGAGCACTGGCTTCAGCTTAAAATCATCAGCTGCATTAGCCTCTAACAAGAGAGTCAGCCTCTCCTTTGAAAATTTGAAGTGAGGCATCGACTTCTCCTCTCTTGCTATGAAAGTCCTAGGTGCTGTCTTCTTCCAATATAAGGCTGTTTCATCTACATGGAAAACCTATTGTTTAGTGTAGCCACCTTCATTAATTCTCTTAGCTAGATATTCTGGATAACTTGCAGCAGCTTCTAGATCAGCCCTTGCTGCTTCACCCTTTACTTTCATGTTATGGAGATGGCATCTGAGAAGAAGCTTCCTCACTTCTCTCAGCCATAGAATTGAAGAGTTAGGGCTTTGCTCTGGATTAGGCTTTGGCTTAAGGGAATGTTGTGGCTGGTTTTTTCTTTTATCCAGACCACTACAACTTTCTCTGTCTTAGCAATAAGGCTGTTTCACTTTCTTATCATTCGTGTGTTCACTGCGGCAGCACGTTTAATTTCCTCCGAGAACTTTTCCTTTGCGTTCACAACCTTTGCTCACTGCTTGGCACAAGATGCCTCGCTTTTGGCCTGTCTTGGCTTTTGACATGCCTCCCTCCCTAAGCTTAATCATTTCTAGCTTTTGATTTAAAAAAAGAGATGTGCAGCTCTTCCTTCCACTTGAACACACTTAGAGGCCACTGTTGGGTTTAAGTGGCCTGATTTCAATATTGTTGTGTCTCAGAGAATAGGAAGGCGTGAGGAGAGGGAGAGGGATGGGGAAATGGCCAGTAGGCAGAGTAGTCAGGAAACACACACAACATTCACTGATTAAATTTGCCATCCTGGGCACAGTTCATGGCACCTCAACACAATGACAACAGGAACATCAAAGATCACTGATCACAGATCAGCATAACAAATATAATAATAATGAAAAAGTCTGAAATATTGAATTACCAAAATGTGACACAAAGACACGAAGTGAGCAAATGCTGTCAGAAAAAAATGGCACCAATAGACTTACTCAGTGCAGGGTTGCCACAAACCTTCAATTTGTTAAAAAAAAAAAAATGCAGTCTCTGCAAAGAGCAACAAAGTGAAGCACAAGAAAACAAGGTAAGCTGGTAGTATATCCTCTCAGGTGAATTATCTGTTCAAGCCATTTGACCATCTTTTTACTGGGTTGATTGTTTTCTTAGTGTTGCATGAAGAGAGTTTTAAAAATATATTTTGGATATAAGCTCTTTGTTGGATATGTGATTTGCAAATGTCTTTATTCTTTTTATACATAACCAGTTCAGTTTGCTAATAATTCATTGAGGACTTTTGTATCTAAGTTCATGAGGGAAACTGGTCTAGTTGGAAGAGACCAATTGGAATAGACTAATTAGAATAGTTTTCTCTCTCTCCCTTTTTTTTTGCACTGTCTTTGTCTGGTTTGGGTACCAAGATAATGCTGGCTTCATAAAACGAGTTGGGAAGTGTTCCTGCCTCTTCTATTATCTGGAAGAGAATGTGTAGGATTAGAGGTATTTCTGTTTTAAATTCTGTTAAAATTTGCCAGTGAAGCCATTTAGATCAGGATATGTCTTAATACAGTTGATTTTTTGTATATTGATCTTGTATCCTGCAACTTTGATAAATTAACTTATTAGTTCTAGTAACTTTTTTGATGATCCCATTGGATTTTTTGCATAGATGATCATTGTCCGTGAATAAATACAGTTTTACGGGACTTCCCTGGTGGTGCAATGGTTAAGAATCTGCCTGCCAATGCAGGGGACATGGGTTTGATCCCTGGTCCAGGAAGATCCCACATGCTGCGGAGCAACTAAGCCCGTGCACCACAACTACTGAGCCTGTGCTCTAGAGCCCGCGAGACGCAACTACTGAAGCCTGCGTGCCTAGAGCCCGTGCTCCGTAACAAGAGAAGCCCCCGCAATGAGAAGCCCGTGCACCGCAACTAGAGAGAGCCCGGGCACAGCAATGAAGACCCAACGCAGCCAAAAATAAATAAATAAAATAAATAAATTTTACTTCTTTTCCAATCTTGATGACTATTTCTTTTTTTTTGCCTGATTGCCCTGGGTTAGAATCACCAGTACAATGTTGAATAGAAGTTGTGAGAGCAGACATTAACAGTTTTGTTCCTGATTAGTTCCTGATTTTAGGGGGAAAGCATTCAGTTTTTCAAAATTAAGTATGGTGTTAGCTATAGTGTTTTTTTTTAAATAGATGCCCCTTTTCAGGTTCAGAAAGTTCCCTTCCATTCCAATTTGCTGAGGGTTTTATCAGTAATGAATGTTGGATTTTGTCAAATTTTTTTGTATCTATTGAGATGATCATATGGTTTTTCTTTTTAGTCTGCTTATATGATAAATTAAATTAATTGATTTTTCAATATTTAAATCAACCCTGAATTCCTGGAATAAATCCCACTTGATCATCAGGGATTGAATTGGTAAAATTTTGTTGAGGATTTTTTTTTTTTTTTTTGCGGTACGCGGGCCCTCTCACTGTTGTGGCCTCTCCCGTTGCAGAGCACAGGCTCCGGACCCGCAGGCTCAGCGGCCATGGCTCACGGGTCCAGCCGTTCCGCAGCATGTGGGATCTTCCAGGACCGGGGCACAAACACGTGTCCCTTGTATCAGCAGGCGGACTCTCAACCACCGCGCCACCAGGGAAGCCCCTGTTGAGGATTTCTGCATCAATTTTCATGAGAGATATTGATCTGTAGTTTTCCTTTTTTTGTAACATCTTTACCTACCTTTGGTATCAGATCAATACTGGTCTTATAGAATGAGTTGGGAAGTAGTCCCTTCTCTTCAGTTTCCTGGTTATGTATAACCAGGTCTTCCCTGGTGGTGCAGTGGTTAAGAATACATCTGCCAACGCAGGGGACACGGGTCCGAGTCATGGTCTGGGAAGATCCCATATGCCATGGAGCAACTAAGCCCGTGCACCACAACTACTGAGCCTGTGCTCTAGAGCCCACGAGCCACAAATACGGAAGCTCGTGTGACACAACTACTGAATCCCACGCGCCTAGAGCCTGTGCCCCACAACAAGAGAAGCCACTGCAATGAGAAGCCCGCGCACCGCAATGAAGAGTAGCCCCAGCTCGCCGTAACTAGAGAAAGCGCGTGCGTAGCAATGAAGACCCAACACAGCCAAAATAAACAAATAAATAAATAAAATTAAAAAAAATGTTTGATTGAATTCACTACAGAAGCCATCTGGGCCTTAAGAGTTTTTGTGTGCCTGTGATGGAGGAGAGGGGTGTTTTAAACTACAAATTGAGTTTCTTTAACAGATACAGGGCTATTCCAATTTTTTACTTCTTCTTGAGTGAGTTTAGTAGCTTGTGTCATTAAAGGAATTTGTCTATTTCATCTAAACTGTTGACTTTATTGGAATATAGTTGTTAATAGTATTAATAATAGTTGTTATTATATTTTAATGTATATAGAATTGGTAATGATGCGACCTCTTTCATTCCTGATACAGATAATTTGTGGTTTTTCCCTTTTTTTTTTCCTGATCAACAGTGTGGCCTGAAGTGTATCAATTTTATTGATCTTCTCAGAGGACCAGCTTTAAGTTTACTGGGTTTCTGTTTTATTTATTTTATTGATTTCTATATTGATCTTTATTATTTCCTTTCTTTTGCCTACTCTGCTCTTTTTTCTAGTTTTCAAGGTGGAAGTTGAGGTTACTAATGTAAGATCCTTCTTCTTTTTTAATATAGGCATTTAGTGCTATAAATTTCCCCCTAAGCACTGCTTTAATGGCACCCCACAACTTCTGATATAAAGTGTTTTCATTTTCATTCAGTTAAAAAATGCTTTCTAATATCCCTTCTGATTTTTCCTTTCATCCTTGGATTACCTAGAAATGTGTTATTGAATTTCCAAATATCTGGGGATCTTCTAGAGGTCTCTGTTTCTAATTTAATCCTATTGTGGTCTGAGACCATACTCTGTAAGACTTATATCCTTTTAAATTTATTGAGAGTTGTTTTATGGCCCTGAATATGGTCTATCTTGCTGCTCATGCTGGTTTTCCATAATTCCTAAGTCCTATTGGGGTGATTCAAAGGACCCATAATGGAAGCCTGCACACACTGTGGGTTTCATTAGAGGAAGACTGAGCTTGGGGACTCATGACTTTCATTGCAAGCAGAAGCAAGAGTGTTCTTTGCTCAAAGGGGTGAACATTACCTCATCTGTCAAGATTGCTCATTGCAAATACAACCGGGTGAAATTGCCTGGATAGAGTGGCCAGGGTTCTGCAATTCTGGCATACCTGCAAGAATGTGCAGGCATACTCAGGACCCATGGTGGATTACCCCCCAACAAGGTCACTGAAGTTCTTTTGATTCTTCTGGATTATTTTTTTCTTTCTGTATTTCATTTTGGATAGCTTCTATTTTTTTTAACTTATTTATTTTTGGCTGTGTTGGGTCTTTGTTGCTGCTGGCGGGCTTTCTCTAGTTGCGGCGAGTGGGGGCTACCCTTCGTTGACAGTGTGCGGGCTTCTCATTGCGGTGCCTTCTCTTGTTGTGGCACACGGGCTCAGTAGTTGTGGCTCACGAGCTCTAGAGTGCAGGCTCAGTAGTTGTGGCACACGGGCTTAGTTGCTCTGCGGCATGTGGGATCTTCCTGGACCAGGGCTCGAACCCATGTCCCCTGCATTGGCAGGCGGATTCTTAACCACTGCGCCACCAGGGAAGCCCCTTGGATAGCTTCTATTTCTATGCTTTCAAATTCACTGATCTTTTCTTCTGCAATCTCTAACCTGCCCTTAATCCCATTTGGTGTATTTTTCATCTCAGATATTATAGTTTTATTACTGAAGTTTCATTTGGATCTTTAAAAAAAAGAATCTTCCATATTTCTCTTTAACTTTTTGAACATATGGAATACAGCCGTAATAACTGTTTTAGCGTCCTCGTCTGTTATCTCTAACATCTATGTCAGCCCTTGATCAGTTTTGATTGATTTGCTATTTTCATTATGGGTTGTGTTTTCCTGCTTCTTTGTATAGGTGGGAATCTTCGGTTGGGCGCCAGATATTTGTAATTTTTACCTTGTAGAGTGCTGGATATTTTTGTGTTCTTATAAATCTTGAGCTTTGTTCTGTGATGTAGTTCAGTTGCTTGGAAACCGTTAACTTAACTTGCAAACAAGTTACTTGGAAAACAGTTTTATCCTTTTGGGTCTTGCTTTTATGATTTCATGATTGTTTTATGATTTTTTAGGCCAGTTTAGAGCAGTGGTCATTCTAGGACTAGTCTACGAATAATTAATTCCATACCACTACCAATCTAGGAATAATTCATTCTACACTATTGAAGCAAGACCTTAAGTCCTCTACTCAATGCTCTGGGAATTAAACGTTTCTGCAGTCCTGTGGTTGAAGCAGGCACCCACCTGGCCCTGTGTGAATGCCATGCACTGCTCCCTCTAATCCTCTCAGATGGCTCTTTCCTCGGACTTGGGTGGCTTCTTCACAAGCATGCTCTGATCAGTACATGCTCAGGTGGGACACTCCGAAGATCTCCAGAGCTCTCTCTGTGTGTGGCCCTCTCCTCTCTGATACTTTATCCTCTGAATACTAGCTGCCTTCTTCCCATACTCTCAGCTTCATGTCCTCAACTCAGGGAGCCCTCCGGACTCTACCTCAATGGTCTTGTCTACAAGCCAAGGCTATAAACTGAGGCAGTTATAGGACTCTCCCCATTTGTTTCCCATCTCTCAGCACTCCTGTCCTTCATTACATGATTTCTGGTGTATTGGAAAACCATTGCTTCATATGCTTTGTCTTTTTTTTTGCCCCCACAATTGTTTCAAGAGGAAAGGTGATTCCAGTCATTACTCCATCTTGGCCAGAAGTAGAAGTTGCTTTATTAATTTGACTTTAGCTGTTATGTCTTCAAGTTTGTTTGTTTGTTTCCTGTCCTCCCACTTCAGGGACTCCAATTACACAAATATTAGGCTGCTTAAAGTTTTCCCATCTCACTCATCCTCTGCTTATATTTTTAAGTCTTTTTCTTCCTCTCCATGTTTCATATTGCATTGTTTCTATTGCTAAGTCTTCGAGTTCATTCATCTTTTCTTGTCTACCCTGTAGTTAATCCCATTCAGGGTATTTTTAATCTCAGATGTTGTACTTTTCATCTCTAGATATTCAATTTGGGTCTTTTTTATATCTTCCATGTCTCTACAGAGCATGTTCAATCTTTCTTTTAGCTTCTTAAATACATGGAATACAGTAATAGCTGCTTTTAGTGTTCTTTTCTACTAACTCTATCAATCATGTGCCAATTTTGGATCAGTTTTTTTTTTTCTTGTTGTTTTTTGCCATGCCACGGGGCATGTGGGATCTTAGTTCCCTGACCAGGGATTGAACCTGTACCCCCTGCATTGGACGCATGGAGTCTTAACCACTGGACTGCCAGGGAAGTCCCTGGATCAGTTTTGATTGATTGTTCTCCTCATTAGAGATCATACTTTCCTGTTTCTTTGCACACTTGGTAATATTTGATAGATGCCAGAAACCGCAAAATTTACCTTAAGTGTTGAATGTTCATGTATTACTACGTGTTCAGCTTTGTTCTGGGACACAGTTACGTGACTCGGAAACAGTTTGACCCTTTCAGGTCTTGCTTTTGCGCTTTTTCAGGTAGCACCAGTACATCGTTTAGTTTAAGCCTAATGCCCCTTCCCCCACTCCCCCACTTCTGAACACTCTATCTAATTAATGCCCTGTGAATTATGAATGGAAACAGGAACTATTCCCAGCCCTTTGGAAATTCTAAGAATCATTCCTTCTAATCTTTTTGGGTGCTTCCTTCCTTGGCCCCAGGTGTTTTTCTCCCACACATTCACTGATAAGACTCAAGGGAGACCCTCTGCAAATCTCCAGGGTTCTCTCTCTCTTTGCAGCTCTCTCCTCTTCTGCAACTGGCCTTGCAAACTCTACCTGCCTCTGTCTCTCTGAACTCACAGTTGAGGGAGACCATTGAGCTATGCCTGGATTCCCCTTATTCTGGTACATCTTGGAAACCTTCTCCAGGCAATAACCTGGGGCAGAGTGCTCAGGTCATTTGTTTTCTGCCTCTCAGGGATCATCATCTTTCATTGCCTGATGGTCAATGTCTTAAAAAGCTTTGCTTAATATATTTTCCTCCAGATTTTAGTTGTTTCAGGCAGCATTGTAAATCTGGTGTCTTTTAATACATCTCATCTGGAACCTGAAGTCCCCACAATTTTTGAAGCCTAACATTAACAGTTTTTGTAATTGCTGGTCCAGTTTCTAATAATTAAATTTACTCATAAACTTGTTTAGAGATTATAATTTTAATCCTAATTTAAACTTTAAATTTTAATTTTAAATCCAAGCAAATTAGCTCAGTCACTGTTTCTAAGGATACTTATTTTGTCAACAAATACTTGAGCACCTAGTGGTTTCTGGGGATTACAGCTGTGAACAGGACAAGAGCCCTGGCCTCATGGAGTTCATATTCTAGTGGGCATGTTTTAAAAAAATGTTAGCATGATGTATTTGCTAATTTGTCAAAGTTTTTTTGCAGAAAGCTCAAAAAAATAAAACTAAGTGATGTAAAAATTCTAAGGAACAATGATGAATCCAGACATACTTTTGGCTTGAAATCTGTCAACAAAGTAGTAGACCTGAACCACAGTTGTGTAGCAGCGGTGGGCAACTTTTATTCAATTTGGACATAAGTTGCACGAGGCAAGTGCCCTGCCTGTCAGCTGGCCTCTGGATTCCCGGTGTCTAACACATATGTGATAAAAAAATTTCAACCTCCTCTTCAAGGGACCTCATCTTGGTTCCTATAGGGGCATAAGGCACAGGAAACAGCCAGCCAGGACGTTAGGGAGGAAAAGCCTTAAGTGCAACACATCAGGGGAGATGGAAATGTAACATGAAGCTGGCTGCTTGTCCTCAGTTGTCAGTTGTTTTAAGACTGGCAAGTGAGAGCAGACACTTCCTGCCTTTGGTTTGGTTCCTGACTTTTTAACATGGCTGGGCCAACTCCCTTGCCTCGGTTTCCGCAGGTGAGGGCAGGGAGGAGAGGAGGAAGAAAGGGGATGCCGTAGCTTCTAAACTTTACTTTTTAGGGGTGTATGTGTGTGGTATCTATGAATATGTGGGAATATATGGAAAACGTGAATACACTGGACAACTTGGATGTGCTGGGGGTGGTCAGGAGCCCAGGCCGTGTGTCCCTTCTCTGATCCGCGAACATCCACTCACCCGGGTAACCCACCTGGGCGCCCGCAAGTCCAGCCGCGCAGCGAGGCAGACGGTGGGTGGG
Organism: Lagenorhynchus albirostris; assembly: GCF_949774975.1. Classification (NCBI taxonomy): domain Eukaryota; kingdom Metazoa; phylum Chordata; class Mammalia; order Artiodactyla; family Delphinidae; genus Lagenorhynchus; species Lagenorhynchus albirostris. The sequence goes on from NC_083110.1 coordinate 7,478,159, forward strand.
AGGCGTGGGCTGGTGCCGGCGGCCTCAGCTCGCAGCGCCGGAGGTTTGGGGCAGCACCGGGAACGCTGACGCGAACCCCGGCCCCGCTGCCCGCCAGCAAGTGCTCGGAGGGGCGGGGGCGGGGGCGGGGGCGGGGGCGGGCGGAGACCCGGGCGGGGCGGGGCGGGGCGGGGGGGGGTGGGGGCGCGGCCGGGCGGCCACGTGACGGGCGGCGCGGGTATTAAGCGGGGCGGCCGCTGCTCCGCAGCCCGAGCTGGTGCTTCGCCCGCGACCCAGCGCCCAGGCGTGCCGCCCCGAGAGGACCGCGCGAAGGTCACCCCCGCGCCCGCCAGCCCGTCCGCCGCCCGCGCCTCCGCCGAGCCCCGCGCGCCTCGCCGGCCCCGCCGCGTCTCCGCCCGCCCGTCCGACCGCCCGAGCCCCGCGCGCCCCGCCGCAGCCCCGGCCACCCGAGCGCCATGAACCAGATCGAGCCCGGCGTGCAGTACAACTACGTCTACGAAGATGACGAGTACATGATCCAGGAGGAGGAGTGGGACCGCGACCTGCTCCTCGACCCGGCCTGGGAGAAGCAGCAGAGGAAGGTCAGCCAGGGCCGCCTGCCCGCCGTCTGCGGGCTGGACCCGCGTGTCTGTGTGTCGCCTTCCCCGGGGGGCGACCGCCCGGGGGCGCCGCCGACCGTGTGGACTAGCGGGAGGGAGCTTGATGGAGGGTCGTGTTGTCCCATGTCCTCGTAGCCGGGAAAAGTCCAGGGACAGGCACGGACCTGGGCGTCGTGAGTGCGCGCGCGCACGATTGTGCGTGGGTGCGCGCGTGTGTCACATAAGAGTCACAAAACGAACAATGTTAGGGGAAGAACAGTGCAGCCGTTTCTGTTTTAACCTGCATTAGACCAGAATGTGAAAGTCTCAGGTCTGCTCCTGACCCCTTGAGTCTGTGACCTTGGCCACAGAGTTGTGTCTTCTGGTCCCGTTGTGTCCCATTTCCCCCTAACCCGTCTTTCTCCAAGTAAAAGAGGTCAAAAGAACATCGACTTCGTTCCGATTTTCACAGAGCTGCCCCAGAGAGTAATTGAAAATCATTTATTACATGTTTTGGGGTTCCCTGGAGAGAGATGCTGTAAGAACACTAGACATTCACCGATAAATTAATAGTTATTTCACACTCTGTTTACGGTTCATTGAGGTGAGCGCACAGGGACGTGGGAGTCAGCCAGCTCTAAAAGTTCCCTTCCCATCTTGGTTGGCGCTCTCTGGGGGCCCAGTGGAACATTCCACTATCTCAAGGTTTCTTCTTGATCCCCTTGGCTAGAATTCTAGGGACTGCTCACCAGGAGGCTAAATCTTGCCTCCTGTTTGGGCACAGAGCCTGGCCGGGTCAGGGATGCCAACCCAGACCTGCTCACCCAACCTTATGATGACAGTGTCCTGGCAAAAGCAAAGTGCCCTCTGCTTTTCCCCCCTATTTTTCTCGGGGTGGGGCAAAGTGGGTTTCCCTTCTAAGGGCCTGCCATTAAGTGGATAACGTCTGTTGACCATCTGTGTGCCTGGGATTGCTCTGTGTAGCTGCCACTGTGGGGGATTATCTGATAGTGCCTGGTGAATGTGTCTGACTATAGGAAACACATACTCCCAACAAACAGTGTTAGCTGAAGGAGAGAGGTCCCACATTTGGATAATTATCAGATAACCATTTTAGGGTTGGTTTTTTTTTTTGTTAAATAACCATGATATTTTCGAATCAAGATTTTTCTTTTGTTGTCTATTCTCTTTTAAAACCACTTACTATTATTGTTTTAAAGCTCTAATTTAGCTACATTTCATTCTCCCCCTTAGTTCCATCATCCCTGCCTTCTTGGAAACAGTAGAATGGGAGTGATAAGTAGAAGTTGAGTCTATAAAGGAGAATAAAATTTCAAACCTTCTACAATTTTTTAAACACCTGGCTTGAAGATTATTAATGTGTTGTTATTATTAGTTCGTCATCTGAGCTAATTGCTGCATCATCAATGAGAAAGAAGTTAAATAGTTGCTTTAATTTTTAACAGTGAGTGTTTCTTTTTAAAAATTTTCCCCACAATTTTGATTACTACATTTTTTCATGGATTTTTAAAAAAGTCTTAAGTCTTTGTTGCAGAGATTGCTTTTTTTTTTTTCCTCATGAGGAAGAGCAAAATAGCTAAGGAATTGGACAGGTAGTCTGCCCATCATTTTTGAAAGTAATAGTCTAATCACAGTGGTTTCTGTTGATTTTTTAAAATTTCAGTACAGGATAGAGTTAATTTTAGTTTCCAAAGACAACATTGATATATGTCTTCTGTCATATACATATAATTTTAAAATTATTTTTAATATATGATATATAATTATATATATTTTTAAATTCACAGTATTTTTGGATATAATTTCATTGTGATTTTTTTAAAGTTTGGGGTTCCTGCGTGAATATATTATAATTGTATAGCACTTGTATATTATATATTAAAAAACAGACATATGTCATCTTTTTCTCAGGTAGGTTGAGTGCTGTGTTGTGACTTTAGTGACAAACAAAACAGAGCCAAACATTACGTTAGGACACAGACCTGAACAGATCCAGAAGATCCTCTGTTTCTACTTTTGGTAGAGAACCCACTCAAGTCAGTAAAGTAATACTGAACTGTGAGGTCCGGGCAGGCAGAGCAGTAGCCTCTATTTATGTCCTATGAGCCAAACTGCTGGAACAGGACAGGGATAAAATGCCATTGTTTCTATTGTGGGCTACCTTTTCCACACTTGCCATTTCAATGATATGCTGGGTATGAGATCTGTCAACAGATGCTGGTAACACATGATGACGTCTGTAGCGTTATAATGGATGAGGGACCTAATTATATCCACAGTTCACAGAGTCTCATGGGCTGTGGTAAACCTTGCTCTGGTATGGAATGCCTTGCTACAGAAGGACTTAGTAAAACTGTAGTGCTGTGTGTGTATGTGATGGGAGATCTTTTTTTTTTTTTGCATAAAATTTACCATCTTAACCATTTTAAATTTTTTTTTTTTTTTTTGCATTACGCGGGCCTCTCACTGTTTTGGCCTCTCCCGTTGCGGAGCACGGGCTCCGGATGCGCAGGCTCAGCGGCCATGGCTCACGGGCCCAGCCACTCCGCGGCATGTGGGATCTTCCCGGACCGGGGCACGAACCCGTGTCCCCTGCATCGGCAGGCGGACTCTCAACCACTGCTCCACCAGGGAAGCCCAATCTTAACCATTTTAAAGCCTCCAGTTCAGGCGTGCTGTGTACATTCACATTGTTGTGCAATCAATCTCCAAGACTCTTCATCTTGCAGAATTAAACTCTGTATAAAACAATAACTTTCTATCCTCCCCATCCCCCAGCCCCTGGCAACCACCCTTCTACCTTCTGTCTCCATGGATTTGACCCCTGGGGACCTCATATGGATGGAATCACACACTATTTGTCCTTTTGCATCTGGCTTACTTCACTTAGCATAATGTCCTCAAGGTTCATCCACGTTGTGTCATGTGTCAGAATTTCCTTCCTTTTTAAGGTTGAGTAATATTTCACTGACTGTATGGACCACACTTTGTTTATGCATTCATTGATTGCTGCACACGTGGATTGCTTCTACCTTTTGGTTATTGTAAATAATGCTGCTGTGAACATGGGTGTACAAATATCTCTTCATGTCCCCGCTTTCGGGTTTTTTTTGTTAGATACCTAGAAGTGGAATTTCTGGATCTTGTGGCAATGATTGGTTTTCAATTTTTTGAGCACATGCAGTGCTTTTTCCAAAAGAAGGGCAATTTAGAAGATGTTGAATTTGGCATGAGTATGTACAGGCATTTCGAAGTGCTCTCCTCTTGCAGGGGTGTTTAAGAATATTTGTAGGCACATAAGTGAAGCTCTCTTTAGTGGACTTCTGAAACTTCTAGAGCTTTGGTGGTTAGAAGTAAGCTTCTCCTGGAAGCAAAGAGCACATTCAGCCTTTAATTCAACTGCGGCCTAATCGGGAGGTGACTTGTCAGAACAGCAATGCTGAATATGTGTGCTATCTCCGTGGGCACAGGGCGCTGTCCTTCACCACTCTGGGAGGCTAGAACAGACCTTTTAAGGAAATGACTGTGTGTTTCGATACATAAAGGGCCCTTACATCCTTCATCTGTATAGGGCTAGGTGATCGATACTCTTTTTCACCAGCTGTGGAGAGCATAAGAGAGTCGTTCATTTATTCCACATTCAGAATTCTGATTAGTTTTCATTGTTCCTAAAGAAATCCAAGTTCTTCCGCAGAGTCACAGTTTAGATGGAGCAGCTCACTGTTCTCCTCAGCACACCTGCTGCCTGTCCTGTCATCAGGCTGAAATGTTGCCACGTGGGGTCAGGCAGTGGGGAAGGACGCTTGTGTGGGAGCAGCTGTGCACAGGTTGGATTAAATAGAGGATCCAGAACCTGCCAGTTGCCCCTTTCCGTGTCTCAAGGAGCAACTGCTGGTTAAGGGTGCAGGTCAAGGCTCTTCTCCCCTGCACAGTGGAGTACGCTCTTGCGGGAATTTTCCCTGGGGAAAGAAAGGCACAAATCGTTCCAACGAGGTGAACGATTAACGAGCGGCCTGGGAAGTGTCTCAGATTCATGAGACCCAGATGAATCTCAGCTCTGCCTGGTACCCTCTGTTTGGCCGTAATCAAGTCACTAAGCCTTTGGAGTTCCATCTAGAAAATAAAGATAAGGGATTCCTGTCTTTCTTGCCTCACAGAGTTTTTCAGAATCAAATGGTCAAACTAGTTTACGTCGAAGGGGCTTTGTACGCTGTACAGGGATCTGTAAATGTTCAAATATTATTACTATCCTAGTGCAGCCTAATAATTAATTTCATCAGGTGGTGTCGTAGTAATTAGCACTGTGATTGAATTTGTGAGGTTGAAGAAGCACGTGATTTGTTCTTTAGTGACTTGGATTTACTTTTCAAAAAAATTGTGGTAAAATCGACATAACATAAAATTTACCATTTTAACCATTTTTAGGTGTACAATTCAGTGACATTAATACATTCACATTGTTGTGCAACCATCACCACCATCCATCTCCAGAACTTTTCCATCTCACCCCCAAGTTAAACTCTGTGTCTATTAAACAGTAACTTCCTAGTACCTCCTCCCCCCATGTACCTTTAAAGGTAGGGTTTACACGCTTCCACACTTAGAACAAGAAATTGTTTAATAACAAGTGCCAGGTGCTTGTTGTATAAAGAGCAAAAAATTTAGGAGATCAAGTAAGGAAAACCATTGTGGGTGAGGATAATGGGGAAACAGCTTTACAAGGGAGTAGAACTTGGGGTGGGCCTTAATTTGAGGAGTAACTAAATACTAGCTGGGTGGCGAGGAGAGAGAAACAGAACATTCCTGGCTAGAGAAATAGAGTGAACAGTCTAGGCTTAACTGAAGCTAAAGATACAGATTCAGATTTAGAGAGAAAATTGCATAGGTGATCCAGGGCCAGTTTACAGAGGACCTAGGATGCCAGGGTGAGTGTGGACTTCGTTCTTCAAGCAGTGCAGAGCTCTGGGAATATTTGAGCCAGGAAGAGCCATGCTTCAAGTAGAATATTGTTTGCAGACTAAATTGCAGTGGGTGAAGGGCTGAGGTGGGGAACCCAGGTAGAAGCCCATTATGGGAATGATACGTTTAAAGTGGTGAGGATTAGAAGCAGTGGTGAGGAGCCATCAATTTGAGAGTGATCAGGAGGGATTATAAAAAGTATTAAATAACCCCATGTTGTTGCATGGCAGGCTGTTGTATAAATCCAATTAAGCAGACATGATCTCATCATTAGAGCTCCTGGGCTTAAAACTCAAGATAGTGATATTGACAAGTAACAAACTAATGAGGAGTGTCTGCTTATCTAACCAGGAGAGGTGTCTGGGTGGAAGGCTGACCATTTACAGGATGTATCATTCAGTGCAGGGGCTGAGTGCTGAGGGGCAAGTTGTGTGTCCAGGTGGCCATTGCCTAAATGCAGGGCTGGAGTTTCAGGCAGCCTTTGATGTCCAGAGAGAGTTGCTGATGGGCAGGCTTGCAAAGGCAGAATCTTGTATGAGCCCTAAGAAATCTCTGCCCCCAGAAGGGCTGTTGTTCTCAAGATGCCCTTGGTTTGCTATGGAGAAGCACAGGTGCAGGAGTTGTAAGGTGGGGAAATCACTCTTTGTGATTTCTGCATCTTCTCTTAGGCACGGCGGTGTGTCCTGGGGTCTGCCCTACCCCTTCAGCCACATTCACCAAGGAAGAAACTTGAGCCCAAGATACGATTTTCCGGGAGCGTGGGAGGAGGAATAGAACTCTTAGCTGGGAAGCCTAAAGAACAGCAGCTTCAGAAAACTGTCAGAAAGCCCTACAGTCGGTTGCTGCAGCTGGGCTACAGAAAAGGTGCAGCTCTGGGGTGGGTGGAGGCACTCCCGTGATGAGCAGAGGAGTTGGTACGGAATACGTTGGAGGACAGTCAGAACTGTACCGCTGTTTCCGTGGGAACGGTACTAGTTCTTCCAGAAAGAACAGAAAGCAGAGATGAGGGGGAAAACGCTTGCTAACTACTGTGCTAGACTTGGTTCAAAAGAAGGAAAATCTTGAGTGCCAGAAATGTGTTTTTCTAAAGAAGCTGAGGAACATGTTTTACACAAGCACGTATCCGTCTGAGCACTTGCGCACTGGCCTCTGAGCCCACACCACACCTGTACCCCTCCCCACGATTTTCTTGATCAGAAACTGGATGTTTTCTCCTGCAGCCGTACTGAAGGGCAGAATAGAAGTGGAGCACAAGCATGGCTGTTTATCCTTTTCATTCCTTTGGCAGACGTTTATTACGGTCCCGCTAGAGGCCGGGGTTAGGGAATGGAGTTGACACCACCCCAGGCTTTAAGGAGCTTGCAGCTTAGTTCAAGAGACAGAAAGGGCAGTGAGAAGTACAGAGGAGGGACACCCAGTTCACCCTGGCCGGTGGAAGGGAGTGGAGAGCATTTCCAAAGCCCCTCCTGCATGGTCCCCTTTCCCGGTGCCTGGAAGCATCTTCCTCCCTGGCGCCCATGCAGGGAAGCTGGGAGTTACCCTTGAGGCTTCCCTCTCTCTCAGCTCCTGTGAGCCCACCTCCTAAAGTCCTCCGGACCCTGCCCCTTCCTCCCATCATGTGCTTTAAGGCCTTCAGGGCCTCTACACTTCCTGCCTGGATGGGGGTGGTGGCCCCTGCTTTGTCACCCTTCCACATACCATACTTGCCTTCAGGCTTTTTTCTGCCTGACGCTGCAGGAGGGATCTGTATAAAACACAAGCCTGGTCATGGTATTTCTGCTTAAAGCCCCTGTGTGGTTCTTTATTGCCTTCAGGAGGGTGTTGGGAGCCAGGCCTGAGCCAGCCTCTGTCTGATGCGCCTCTCCCCCTAGGGCTCCTGGAGCCCACGTGTTTGATTCTCCTCTTGGCTTATACCCGAGACTACCTCCTCTACCCGCCCTGGGAGTTCTTCTTCCTCGGGCCCCTCCTCTAGAACATGGGTCCCTGGGTGCTGTCCTGGTCTCCCCTATGAGCAGACACTGTCCTGTGGCCCCCTGGCCCTGCAACGGTCCTGCTTAGAGTCTGCACTCACATTTGTGAAATGCAGGAATTATAAGTCATATTTCTGAAAAGAATTTAGTACCATTAAATTTTTTTTTTGCAATCTTTGCAATTCCTTGAGCTACAAAAGTATTAACTCCAGCTCATACTTGTTTAATGCTCCTTAAAGAGCAAGTTCCCCAAACGATGGACTTCTCCGACTTAGCTCTTATTCTCAGACTGAGTCTACGAAGATAAGATGTTTAATTAAAAAAAAAAACAATAATTTGTAATTTAGAGATTTGGGGAATAAAATAAAATCATACATGTAGATTTATTTAAATGATACTAAAATGTGTCACCATATTAATGAACAAAGCTCTGGGAGCCCAAATTGGATTGGAAATGACTGTTTTGTCCAGATTGAAAACCTTTACCCACATCATAGAGAAAATTCCAAATTCATTTAGATTCAGAGAAGTATACATTTAAATTTGTTCTTCTCAATGTAAAACCTGGTAAGACAAAAACTTTTGGAAGACATGGTAGGCTTCACAGTAGCGGAAATGGAAAAGAGAGAAGAGATGCAGATGATTCTGCAGAGTATGTGGACCCTGGAAAAGAATTGGCCTGGGCGGTATTGATATAAGCCGAACCCAAGACTACAGAGTTAGCATGGCTTTGAGTTGTCTTGCTGTGTTTGTTTGTTTTTGCTAGGGGATAAATGTATTAGTCATCATTCCTAGAAATTTCTATATAATGAAAATAGATTCTCATTAGTCTCTGTTACAACCTTTTCATTAAAAGGCATGCTATCGCGGGAAAAACTCTTATTTTTTAGTGATTGTAAGGATCAAGTGGGCAAGTAAGTGAATAGGAGGTTGAGGGGAAATGAGAACAGTATTTGATATTGAAGGTATGACTGAGTCTTATACAGACAATTATAATTGAGATTGGCAACTCAAGAAATGCTCGGGAATTCCCTGGCTGTCCAGTGGTTAGGGCTCCACGCTTCCACTGCAGGAGACACGGGTTGGATCCCTGGTCGAGGAACTAAGATGCTGCATGCCACGCAGCACGACCAAAAAAAAAAAAAAAAAAAAAAAAAAAATCCTGTCTTTTAGAGTCATGAGGAGTCTTTAAGTTTCTTCATTATAGTCCAACAGGATGGGAAGATAATAATTATTTAGAAGGTAGGTAATCTAATCTCATTGTTTTTTATTAGGATTTTAAGATATTTTGTATGCATTAGGTTGAACCGTAGGAAATTTTTGACACTGACCATTTTGACCTCCAAAAATTGCAGTTTCTTACGGCTCAACCCAATAAAACCACTTTACCACTATTGTCCCACTATATTCAAGTTACTTGACCAAGACCACACCACAGCCAAGCCATAAAACTGAGTTCAGCTTGTTTCTAGTCTTACCTCTAATGCCTTTGGTATTCATTTGGGAAAATAAGGGGTGGTTAGGTTTTGTAGAAGTTAAAAATGTGAGGTTTGGATTGAGGGCTTGACAGCCCATGGAAATATCGAGAAGGAAGGTCAAGCCTAGAGATTTAGGTGTGGGAGTTATCTGCTCAGAGGCCATGGTTGAAACTGTAAGGAGGGGATAGTGGAAGATCTACCTGCCAGGTGCTGAGGTGAGCTTAACATCGAGGGCTCCCAGAGGAAGCAGTGATTACTGGAATGTGGAAGCCTCGCTTCTCTGGATGAAAACATGCATTTACTGGATGACTTAAAACTAGATGAACTGTTGAAATGTCTGATTTTCTTCCGGGAGAAATCTCACCTTGGTATTTCTCTGGAACTTCGCCAGTCCGTCTGAATCTGACATTTGAATCCGTTTAGTCGCTGGAACAGAAACCCAGGGCTTTGGCACCGTGGAATGGGAGATCTTTTAGCTCATGAGATAAGTTATGCTTGCAAAGGAAGTGAGAAGCTGTAAGAAACTATTTATGGCGGTGTGCTCAAGTCTGTGACATAAAATCCTTCTGCAGCTGGAATGGCCAAGGCTGGGCTTTATTGAGGAAGACTTTATTGAAAATTTGTAAGGATTACTGAAGAAAGTAGTTTCATTACTGAAAAGAATTGGTTTCATCTTAACATACCAAGTGTAGCATTCAACCACAAGGTGGGTTTCCCTTTTCTGTTTTATCATTTATAAAATTAAGAAAATAGGATGAGTGGTGGTCCTCATTTAGGGGTTTTGTTTTAAGGTTTAAAAAATATTATTGATATTTTGGGTGTATCAGTCATGAAAATAGTAAAAGACATAACAGAATTGCAATCAGTTTCGAGATTACCCATAGAGGGTAATATTTTCCTATTTTAAAACAAATCCATGTTGGAGGGGCGGCAAGGGTAAAGATCAGGTTGGGCTGGGACGTGAGGAGGGGATATTCGTTGGAAAAATGCAAACCATGTGTTTTACATTTTGTAAACTGTACAATTTCTATTCTGTTACTGCAGTTTATGAAATAGGAAGTATCTGAATATTTCATTGCATACCTTTCCTGTTAAATTTTGGGACAAAATGATGTTTATTTTCATTTTTTCAGTATAACAGCAAAACAAAAATATTCCAGTAAGACAGTAAAAGTGATACTTTAAGATATGGATTTTTTTCCAGTGGATTAAAAAAAGAATGGGAGGGGATTTGGCATATGGTTCCCAGTATCCCCAACTATTCAGTATATAGGGCAGAGCAGCTATTTATTGAGAATTTGCAGGCACTGTTTAGACCATATGTATTATTTTATTCGAACGTCACAACAGTCTTAGGAGATGAGTATTGTGATTCTCATTTCTCAACCAGGGAGGTTAAGTAACTTACCTAAGGGTGGTTGAGGGTGGGGAAGTGGCAGCTGGAACATGCACACAGAATTTTGTCTAAATTACAAGATATTCTCTCTCACAATCGAAATTTTATAACACATGGAGATGCTAATTATTTTATTGCACATTTTGGTCTGCAAGAGCCAGAGCTGAAGTTTGGATCCAGGATGCTTAACTCCAGAGGCAGTGCTTTTATTTTTATATTTTTAAAATTTATTTTGTTGAATTTTCGTTGATTTATAATGTTGCGTTAATTTCTGCTATACAGCAAAGTGATTCAGTTAGACATATATATCCTTTTCCATATTCTTTTCCACTATGGTTTATCACAGGATATTGAATATAGTTCCCTATGCTTATACAGTAAGACCTTGTGGTTTATCCATTATATATATATAATAGTTTGCTTCTGCTAACCCCAGACTCTCAATCTGTCTCCTTCCCCCTTGGCAGCCACAGGTCTGTTCTCTATGTCTGTGAGTCTGTTTCTGTTTTACAGATAAGTTCATTTGTGTCTTGTTTTACACTTCACATACAAGTGATACAATATGGTATTTGTCTTTCTCTTTCTGACTTATTTCACTTAGTATGATAATCTCTAGGCCCATCCATGTTGCTGCAAATGGCATTATTTCATTCTTTTTAATGGCTGAGTAGTATTCCATTGTATATATGTACCACATCTTCTTTATCCATTCCTCTGTTGATGGACATCTAGGCTGTTTATTGGCTATTGTGAGTAGTCAAAGGTGGTGCTTTTTAACCACTAAATTTTTCTGTTTTCGTTGCTTTTTTGCTCAGAGTTTTAACCAACAACCCAGAGAAAACACCTGGAATTCAGTATTCCTAAGTTTTCACTTATCCAAAACCTACTGCCCATGCATAAGGGTGTGTGTGTCTGAATTTTTAATTTCTAAATGGGTCCAGGGGGAGCATCTGATGAGAATGAGAAGACTAAATTTTGAGTTATGGAAAATACTGTCCTTCCAAGGTAACCCCAAGTGAGGGCCTAGCAATCACTCTGTCCCACAAAAGTGCCAGAGGAGGAGGAAAGGGACGACAGGAAGAGCCAACTACACCTCTCACATGGAGGCTTACAGGACATGCCATTAAGGGCACATCTTTGGAATTGCCTGCTGGTCTGTCTGACACAGTTCCAAAAAGAAGCCGGAGTTCAGGATGCCTAAGCATTTGAGTCAGTTCCCATTTGGAACTAGAAAAGGAGACTTCCAGTGGCAAGAGCATAGATTAGAGCCGTCCTCCTGCAGACGTGATGTCTTAGTGGACAGGGATGTTCTCCAAGATTTGGGCTCCACAGAGATTCGGCCAAAGGCAGTGCCAAGGACTCCCTTCACTTTACATTGAAAAAAATCCTGCCTTTCTTTTATTTATTTTTAACTTCTTATTATGGAAAATTTCAAACATATATAAAAACAGGACATATAGCGAATCCCTCTGAATCCCACTGGCCAAGGAAAACCAAAGTTTCATGAATAGGGGATGCCTGGTTCTTTTTTCCCCCAGCTTTATTGAGCTGTCATTGACAAATAAAACATTTTATATATTTAAAGTGTGCCACATGTTTTGATAAATGTATACATTGTGAAATAATTACCAGGGATGTCCAATACTAAAAGGAAAAAAAAAGTTTTTATGTTCAATAGATGCTTTATTCTCTAAACGAAATTTTGAATCAAAACTGCCAATTAAGCCTACAGTTGCCTTCCCTGTTTTGAAACATCAGTCTCCTCCCCCCCAGACCCCATGCTTCCTGCTACCCCTTTTGGCTGTCCAGGCCTCCTCCCTGCTCTGCTGGGATACCTCTCCTAACCCCCAGTTCTCCTAGTAATTTCTCATGCTGTTAATGTTACAACTGGCTATTTCTAAAAACCAAAGATTGCCAAGACCTGCTTTTCCAGAGATCATCAATATTTTAAAGGTGACCTTTCTAAGACAATAATGCTGTTATCTAATTCCAATGGTGAATTTCAGGCTCTGTAGGAGAAGAGGACAGAATTGTGCAAAGAAAGCACTCTTGGCAGAGGTAAAGCCTTTTAACATCCTGTAAACGGGGATGGTTAACTGCTGTTTGTGGCCCCTTGTAAAGTCAGTACTGATAGGGTATTTCTCTTCTCCTGCTGCAGACTGATCTGATAAACTGACCCCATAACCTCCTTCGGGTTTATTGGTCTAGCGCCCGCGACCACTGCTTTTACTTCTTTGAGTGGGGAGCCTGAATTTGAGACAGGAGGTGGGCACCGTGTCTGAAGAGGCTGAATTTGATACCTCTGCATCTTTGTTTCCTCCACCACCCCAGAGTGCAGGGAGGAAGGAGCAGAACACACGTGTTAAGTGTTCTTGGGGAAAGGTTATTTTTAGGGGCAGTTTTGCCAAGACTGCTTCTGCAGCTTTTCTTTAGGTACAGATCACATCCTCACCTGCTTAGGTATGTGAATTTCTAGGGGAGCCCTGGGAGGGATGGGGGCTGCTGCCTGCACGTAGCAGTTCCAGGCCACCCCCTTCCTTACAAAGATTCATTTTAGTTTGTTTCCCAGCTTTATTGAGATGTAATTGACATGTAATATTGTGTAAGTTGAAGGGTTACAACATCTTGCCCATCTTTCAGGTTCTCTATTCTTTTTTTTTAAGAAGATGTTGGGGGTAGGAGTTTATTAATTAGTTTATTTATTTTTGCTGTGTTGCGTCTTAATTTCTGTACGAGGGCTTTCTCTAGTTGTGGCAGGCAGGGGCCACTCTTCATCGCGACGTGCGGGCCTCTCACCATCGTGACGTCTCTTGTTGCGGAGTACAGGCTCCAGACGCGCAGGCTCAGTAGTTGTGGCTCACGGGCCTAGTTGCTCCGCTGCATGTGGGATCTTCCCAGACCAGCGCTCGAACCCATGTCCCCTGCATTAGCGGGCAGATTCTCAACCACTGCGCCACCAGGGAAGCCCAGGTTCTCTATTCTTTATGGAAGGAAATGAGGAAGGAGGGTGGACTGATTCCAGAGGTAGGGTGACCCCTCATCCAGGTTTGCCCAGGACAATCCCAGTTGTGGCTCTTGTCCCAGAGTAACTATAAATAGCATCACCTTTGACTCTCAGAAGTGGTCCAGTTCGAATTCTGTGGTCACTGTTCAGAGGAGATACACAAGGCCACCTCAGAGAAGGTTACCATAATATTGAGACCCAAATAATTTGTATATTGGACAGTAATGCCTTTTCTCAAAGTTCTGGCCTATTTCTGAACTTGAAAGAATGCAAATATTGGTGAAATGAGAGTTCTAAAACTTCGACAGTTTTAAATATCACTGTCTAGTAATTTCTGAATCTTCTAACTCACGAATCCTTTAGAAGACCAAGCCTTGTAGCCAGCGGTGGGAGTGAGCCCTGCGTCTGGAGGGTGTGGGACCACGGACCCCGCTGGATGCCTACTGTGGGCCAGGTTTCCCTCTGAAATGCACATTGTCGTCGTCCTTATGGTAGTTTGTATGCCGTCCGTGTGGTTTTATAAATAGTATATATACTCATATGCAGATAGCTTGCTATTAATATGTGCTAGGCTTTAAGGATGCTTATTTTGCACATCTAAAAAACTAAGGGTTAAACTTTATTGAGATATCTGGACCAATTTCCAAGGTTGGATCTCTGGGTTTGTCCTTATGACAGCTTAAGTCTTTTTCTAATAAAATTGTATATATCTTTAGACACTTGAAAGTCTGGAAGTGAAGTGGTGATAAATATATTTACTGTGGGACAAAATCGTGTTTCATGTAAAATTGTCCCTTCTGTCATGAGACACAGGTGGGGCTGTCACCATTCGAGTCCATTAAGGACTTGGTCGGGAAGCAGGGTGAATGTTGTCAGAAATACTTGGGGAGTGACAGTGGGTTCTATTGCTGTCTGTCACTGGTGTCTGGGTAACTGGATACTGAGGATTTCTCTGCTGCGGTCCTTGGACTTGGACAGTGTGTACCTTCTCCATGGGCATTTTAAAACTTCACATTGAAATAGGGATTTTAGTGTCAAACTTAAAAAAAGTCCTGAAGTAGCACCTCACCGACTGATTAACTTAAGAAATGTAAGCTTGCTGGAATGTATCCAATTTAAGTAGTTTTTCTTTTACAGGTAAAAAGATGGAGGCTGAGTGAAAGAAAGCTAGCTAACATAATTACAGATAACCAGGGAAGGGAGAAGAATCTAGCCTAACAAATTATATAGACTTTCCCAAACTACCTTTTTAAGATACATTTTCAAATAATCACATTACCCAAGTCATGTCTTCACTACAGAAAATATGGAGAAGAAATTTAAAAAGTCATACTGTAGGGAAAACTAGTGTTAACATTTTGCCATATTGCCTGCTAGATGACTTGACGCTGTACTAGAAAAGCATATATTTCTGTCTTTTATACTATAATATATAACTGTCTGAAATGGCTCAGGATACGAAGACTTTATTATCTATTTTTATGAACACTTTTTAGTCAGCATGAGCCCTAGGGAAGAACCTCTCGATGGAGGAAATCCCAGCCTGGTTCCCCCAGGGCGGAGTGGGCAGGAACTTTGGAAGTGACCGGCTTTCCTGGTTTTTAGCCCTTCTGTTTTCCAGAGCTTTCCGTGTATGTAGAGCAAAGCTGTAGACGGACCTAATTGGAGGCTGTTCCTCACTTAGAACTGTGCTCTGTCCAAACTGCCAACGCAGAGACTGGCGTATTATAGAGAGCTGTTCCCTTTGAAATGAACACTTGAATTTCTCTGTGCAGACAGCCATTTGTTTGGGTCCCTGAAAATAGTAACAGTATGGTGAACCTGAATTAAAGAATATTTATTTTGGTGTCTGGGTAGTACAAGCTGCTTCCCCGGTTGCTGGGATGGACCGGGGTTGGGGAGGGGGCCATCAGTGTGCTTTTCTTTAAACTTGAATTCATCCTCAAGAAGAGAATCGTGAAAGTACAATTAATGTTGCTTTTGCCTATAACCGAGCAACAGTTGGGTCTGCCCTGTCCCAGAGCCATGTCTTACACATAATTACCCAGGCTCCAAGGGAACAAGTTATTTTGGAAAGCATAACTTAGGATCAATCGTATGTGAGGCTGTTGGGAGCCTTAAATGCTTGCTTACCAGAAAGTCGTCAAAGGAATTCTCCACGGAGGTCATGCCAGCTTGGGGGAGGCAGGTGTGACCCCACAAAACTCCCAGCCAGCGGCTAAGTCAGGCTCTTGACCTCAGGAAATCTTTAAGCTCAGGTGACCAGGCACCAATAGCTTTCATGTGGTTCTTTGAGCTTACCGCTTTTTGTTTTTAATACTTTAGAGCAAAAATGACCAAAACTTTGATTCTGTAGAGATTTGATTTGGTTAGCGTATGCCTCCAATTGTTTAGGAAGTATCTGCATATTTCTAATCTTAACTTTTTTTTTTCCCATTTAACAGTTAAAATGGGGAAGTTTCATCAAGATCATTTAACTGTCCTTTAGAAGACAGAAGGCTGTAACTTTTTTTTTTATAATTAAGATTTTGTTTCAAGCATTGCAAAACATCCCTTGGAATTAAAGGAGAGGTAGTTTGGATTGCAAACTAGTATTGGGAGTCAGTGGCTCACAGAAGTGTTTGATGTCCTTGCTTAGGTTGCTTCCCTCTACCTTGAGGACTACAGAGATGCAGAGATGAGTAACTGCCCCTGAAAAATAAGAATTAGGAGAATGAGTAATAAGGACTCCTGTAAGTGGTAATAAAATGTTTGTAGGAAATTTCATGAGCTGGGAGGAAATTAACAGATGGAGGTACTTCAGCTTCCAGAGAAATGTAAGATTTTTTTATGAAACAGAAAAGTGCTAAATAATTCAACCCAAATCCAATATTATTTCTGGTGATCTGTATAAGAGGGAACACGGGGACGCACATTGGGTTTTAAATGAAAAAGGAATGCAGTAAGCTGAGACTTCAGACAGTTGTCATTTTCACAGGACAAGCAAAGTGTACTGTTATTAACATCAGCAAGTGATAGACCTCAGTTATTTTAGTGTATCATTCTTTTTGTAAAATTTTTGCTCATGTCCTTTTTTATTTTTTATTGAAGTATAGTTGATTTACAATGTTGTGTTGATTTCTGGTGTACAGCAAAGTGATTCAGTTATATATATATATAACTTATAACTATATACTTCCCTTATAGTTTATTACAAGATATTGAATATAGTTCCCTGTGCTATATAGTAGGACCTTGTCGTTTATCTATTTTATATATATTAGTTTGTATCTGCTAATCCCAAACTCCTAATTTATCGCTCCCCCACCCTCTTTCCCCTTTGGTAACCATAAATTTGTTTTCTGTGTATCATTCTTGTGCATTAATTACTATTTGTCTTCATCAAAATCAGTAAAATTTAGACCAGAATAGTGAATATTTTAGCACATGTGAATGTTGACCTCTTTTTAGAAGAAAGACTAAAACTATTGAAAGATAGTTCTTAAATAAAGGTAAAACCACGACTCTCATACAAGAAGAAAAATAAACACGTTAAAGATGTTATTTAACTTACTAATGAGAAAACTGGAGAGGTGTTCCAGCCAGTTCAAAAGAGACTCTGAAGAACAGTAACATTGATAGATCTACATATTGAAATTAATGTCCAAATGGTGGCAGATACTTTTCTGTGGGTGGAAGGAGGGTTGTCCCTGAACTGGACAGAATGCATTCCTTGTCTGAAGACAAGAATGACTTTGCATTACTCTTGATCATCTTTGGCTTAGATAGATGAGCTGTAGAAGAGCATAGAAGTGATGCCGTAGACAATGCACAACTTTCCCTTTGGAGCTCAGATGCTTCCCAACATAAAGTACCTCATTTAGCTGTTTCCTCTTTCCAAATTTCATAACTTTCTGTTACATCCTTTCTGGAAGTTACAGAAGAGACTCCACATAGTAGGCAGGTCATTCCTTTTTTATTTATTTACTTATTTATTTTTAATTTGGTTGAGACTGGGTCTTAGTTGCGGCAGGCAGACTCCTTAGTTGCAGCACATGGGATCCTTAGTTGTGGCATGCGGGATCTTTAGTTGCGGCATGTGAACTCTTAGTTGCACCATGTGGGATCTAGTTCCCTGACCAGGGATTGGACCCAGGCCCTCTGCATTGAGAGTGTGGAGTCTTATCCACTGCTCCATCAGGGAAGTCCCAGACAGGTCATTCCTTAAACCGGAATTAGTCCGGGCTAGACTTGGCTTTGTTAAAAAAACTGAAAAGCATTTTTGTCCTGTTAGGCAGCCTCAAGGGTTTTTATCACATTTCTTCATCTATTCTGAACATCCAGGGACTAAATGGAAGTCAGTCTTATGAGCCTGGTGATTGAAGCCTAAAATTCACGATGAAAACCAGACCTGGTTAAGACTGTCTTTTCAGAGGCTGGGAGAGCCATCTTTAACCTCCCCACTTCAGTCATCCATTAGCCTGATTCTATTTTTAGGTCCCCTCAGCAGTAAGGTTGCCTTTTACTTTTTATGAGGTGTTTTTTGGGAAACAAGATTACAGACTCCTTTTTTTTTAACGTTTAAGGATTCTCTAGTTAAGTTTGACACGATAATAATAATTTTCAAAAGCCTGGAACTTGAGCAAATAGAGATTTTTAGCTCCGCGCTGTTTTTTATTTTTTCAGTTTAAAAAATCTGATTGCTATCTCCTTTGATCTATTCCAGAAGGTCAAATAAGATGTTATTCAGCAAATAGTTACTGAGTGCCACTAGGTCCCGGGCACTGTCTAGAACACAAAACAAAAATCCCAGCTTCTCTGTGTGGCACTTTCACAGATATTTTTAGAATGTTCCAGGTGGTGGTGTCACCCATCAGGTATTTCTGAGAGGATTATTCCTGCTTCCCTACCAAGTCCTTAAAGAATTCTAAATGGTGACAGCCCTACTTGAGTTGTTTGTAGGCTTTGATATTCCTTAATTAGAAATTGTTAGATATTCTCACATTGCCTACAAAGAGGTCCTGAATCCTGCTTGAAGGCAGTATTTGTTGGGGATGAATAAGTGGGAAAAGGCTGCCTCTGTTTTTTTCTCTTTCTTTGTCTTTGAGTAATCAAATTTGTATTGATGAGTATTCCTGTTACTCAAGTTAAAAGCAGTATGTTGTTACTGTTGAGGCTCCAATTCATTTATGACTGAAATTGTCAAGTTTAAGCTTGAAGTATTAAAAATTTGAATGAGTGCTAGCTCTGTGTGCGTGAATACAGGTGTCCCTGCTTGGTGCTGATACAAAGGTGAATAAGGGAAGACTAGGGGCTTCTGTGTTCATTTTGTGGTTCTCTGATTCATAATATGTATGCCTGCGGGCATATAAAAGCCTGGGAAACCAGTTGTGGGCCTTCCATTTGCAATGGAATGCAGTGATATTTGTCTTCTAAAATTTTTTAAATTTATTTTATTATTTTACTTTATTTAAAAATATTTTTTGGCTGAGTTGGGTCTTCGTTGCGGTGCGCGGGCTGCTTCTTGTGGTGGCTTCTCTTGTTGTGGAGCACGGGCTTCAGTAGTTGTGGCATGCAGGCTGAGTAGTTGTGGCTCACGGGCTCTAGAGCGCAGGTTTAGTAGTTGTGGTGCACGGCCCTAGTTGCTCCATGGCATGTGGGATCTCCCCGGACCAGGGCTCAAGCCCGTGTTCCCTGCATTGGCAGGCAGATTCTTAACCACTGTGCCACCAGGGAAGCCTGGAATTTGTCTTTTTACACGAGTGAATTTTAAAGTTCATGGGAAAAATATTTTTACCCTCTATGAGCAAAAACTAGTGTTCTAAGCACCTTGTACCTTCAGGAAATTAAGATATGCCAGTGGGTGTCCTTGTTTCTTTTAATGGTGGGGTGAGTACTTGTGATAAACCAGCAAAGATGGAGACCTGGCATGGTTCTGGGTTCTTGGATCACAGACCTCCTTGTATCCTTCTCTGTGTACAGCAGTAGGCTATGAAATGTGCTGAGTGACAGCATGTTTATGTTCAGTTATCAGAGGTGGAATATCTCCTCTGTTCAAGTAGACATAAATTGTGACCATGGGCTGTCTTCATTTTTCTATGCGATGACTTACTTCCATTTCCATTGTAAGCACTTCAGGTTTCTTTGAATTGCCATCACCGACTGCTGGTATTTCTGTGTGTGTTCCTGTAGCATTTATATTTGCAAAATATTTTCCAGTCGCTTACAATTCATCACACTTCCCAGCCAACTCATCGAATTAGGTCCATGGTGCATTGCTTAGGGGAAGAAATAAGCCACATGATTAGCAGAGGCAAACTATTATATATAGGATGGATAAACAACAAGATCCTACTGTATAGAACAGGGAACTATATTTAATATCCTGTAATAAACCATAATGGAAAAGAATATGAAAAAACATATATGTATAACTGAGTCACTTTGCTGTACAGCAGAAATTAACACAACACTGTAAATCAACTGTACTTCAATAAAATGAAAAGAATACAGGATAAATCCAAGGAGAAACACGCTAAGACACATATTAATCACACTATCAAAAATTAAATACACAGAAAAAAATACTAAAAGCAGCAAGGGAAAAGCAACAAATAACATACAAGGCAATCTCCATAAGGTTAACAGCTGATCTTTCAGCAGAAACTCTGCAAGCCAGAAGGGAATGGCAGGACATATTTAAAGTGATGAAAGGGAAAAACCTACAAGAAAGATTACTCTACTCAGCAAGGATCTCATTCAGATTCGATGGAGAAATTAAAACCTTTACAGACAAGCAGAAGCTAAGAGAATTCAGCACCACCAAACCAACTTTACAACAAATGCTAAAGGAACTTCCCTAGGCAGGAAACACAAGAGAAGGAGAAGACCTACAATAACAAACCCAAAACAATTAACAAAACGGGAATAGGAACATACATATTGATAATTACCTTAAATGTAAATGGATTAAATGTTCCCACCAAAAGACACGGACTGGCTGAATGGATACAAAAACAAGACCCGTATAGATGCTGTCTATAAGAGACCCACTTCAGACCTAGGGACACATACAGACTGAAAGGAAGGGGATTGGAAAAAGATAGTCCATGCAAATGGAAATCAAAAGAAAGCTGGAGTAGCAATTCTCATATCAGACAAAATAGACTTTAAAATAAAGACTATTACAAGAGACAAAGAAGGACACTACATAATGATCAAGGAATCAATCCAAGAAGAAGATATAAGAATTGTAAATATTTATGCACCCAATATAGGAGCACCTCAATACATAAGGCAAATGCTAACAGCCACAAAAGGGGAAATTGACAGTAACACAATGATAGTAGGAGATTTAGCACCCCACTTTCACCAATGGACGATCATCCAAACTGAAAATAAATAAGGAAACACAAGCTTTAACTGATATATTAAACAACATGGACTTAATTGATATTTATAGGACATTCCATCCGAAAACAACAGAATCCACTTTCTTCTGAAGTGCTCATGGAACATTCTCCAAGATGGATCATATCTTGGGTCACAAATCAAGCCTTGGTAAATTTAAGAAAATTGAAATCATATCAAGGGATTTCCCTGGTGGCGCAGAGGTTAAGAATCTGCCTGCCAATGTAGGGGATACGGGTTCGAGCCCTGGTCTGGGAAGATCTCACATGCTACAGAGGAATTAAGCCCATGCGCCACAACTACTGAGCCTGTGCTCTATCTAGAGCCTATGAGCCACAACTACTGAGCCCGCTTGCCTAGAGCCCATGCTTTGCAACAAGAGAAGCCCATATACCGCAACGAAGAGTAGCCCCTGCTCACTGCAACTAAATAAAGCCCGCATGCAGCAACAGAGAGCCAAGACAGCCAAAAATAAATAATAAATAAATTAAAAAAATATAAGACATCATATCAAGTATCTTTTCCAACCACAATGCTATGAGACTAGATATCAGTTACAGGAAGAAAACTGTAAAAAATACAAACACATGGAGGCTAAACAATACTAAATAACCAAGAGATCACTGAAGAAATCAAAGAGGAAATAAAAAAGTACCTAGAAACAAATGACAATGAAAGCACAACAACGCAAAACCTATGGGATGCAGCAAAAGCAGTTCTAAGAGAGGAGTTTATAGCAATACAATCATACCTCAAAAAACAAGAAAAATCTCAACAACCTAACCTTACACCTAAAGCAATTAGAGAAAGAAGAACAAAAACCCCCCAAAGTTAGCAGAAGGAAAGTAATCATAAATATCAGATCAGAAATAAATGAAAAAGAAATGAAGGACACAATAGCAAAGATCAATAAAACTAAAAGCTGGTTCTTTGAGAAGATGAAATTGATAAACCATTAGCCAGACTCAGAGAAGAAGAAAAGGGAAAAGACTCAAATCAACAGAATTAGAAATGAAAAAGGAGAAGTAACAACTGACACTGAAGAAATACAAAGGATCATGAGAGATTACTACAAGCAACTCTATGCCAATAAAATGGACAACCTGGAAGAAATGGACAAATTCTTAGAAAAGCACAACCTTCTGAGAGTGAATCAGGAAGAAATAGGAAATATAAACAGACCAGTCACAAGCACGGAAATTGAAACTGTGATTAAAAATCTTCTAACAAACAAAAGTCCAGGATCAGATGGCTTCACAGGTAAATTCTCTCAACATTTAGAGGGGAGCTAACACCTATCCTTCTCAAACTCTTTCAAAATATAACAGAGGGAGGAACACTCCCAAACTCATTCTACGAGGCCACCATCACCGTGATACCAAAACCAGACAGGGCTTCCCTGGTGGCACAGTGGTTGAGGGTCGGCCTGCCAATGCAGAGGACACAGGTTTGTGCCTCAGTCTGGGAAGATCCCACATGCCGCGGAGCGGCTGGGCCCGTGAGCCACGGCTGCTGGGCCTGTGTGTCCGGAGCCTGTGCTCTGCAACGGGAGAGGCCACAACAGTGAGAGGCCCGCGTACGGCTAAAAAAAAACCAGACAAGAATGTCACAAAAAAAGAAAACTACAGGCTAATATCACTGATGAACATAGATGCAAAAATCCTTAACAAAATACTAGCAAACAGAATCCGACAGCACATTAAAGGATCATACACCATGATCAACTGGGGTTTATCCCAGGAATGCAAGGATTCTTCAATATACGCAAATCAATCAATGTGATACACCATATTAACAAATTGAAGGATAAAAACCATATGATCCTCTCAGTAGATGCAGAAAAAGCTTTTGAAAAAATTCAACACCCATTTATGATAAAAACCCTTCAGAAAGTAGGCATAGAGGGAAGTTACCTCAACATAATAAAGGCCACATATGACAAACCCACAGCCAATATCATTCCCAGTGGTGAAAAACTGAGAACATTTCCACTAACATCAGGAACAAGACAAGGTTTCCCACTCGCACCACTGTTATTCAACGTAGTTTCAGAAGTTTTAGCCGCAGCAATCAGAGAAGAAAAAGAAATCAAAGGAATCCAAATTGGAAAAGAAGAAATAAAACTGTCACTGTTTGCAGATGACATGATACTATACATAGAGAATCCTAAAGATGCTACCAGAAGACTACTAGAGCTAATCAATGAATTTGGTAAAGTAGCAGGGTACAAAATTAAGGCACAGAAACCTCTTGCATTCCTATACACAAATGATGAAAAATCTGAAAGAGAAATTAAGGAAACACTCCCATTTACCACTGCAACAAAAAGAATAAAATACCTAGGAATAAACCTACCTAAGGAGACAAAAGACCTGTATGCAGAAATCTATAAGACACTGATGAAAGAAATTAAAAATGATACAAACAGATGGAGAGATATACCATGTTCTTGGGTTGGAAGAATCAGCATTGTGAAAATGACTATACTACCCAAAGCAATCTGCAGATTCAACGCAATCCCTATCAAACTACCACTGGCATTTTTCACAGAACTAGAACAAAAAATTTCACCATTTGTATGGAAACACCAGAGACCCTGAATAGCCCAAGCAATGTTGAGAAAGAAAAATGGAGCTGGAGGAATCAGGCTCCCTGACTTCAGACTATACTACAAAGCTACAGTAATCAAGACAGTATGGTACTGGCACAAAAATAGAAATATAGATCAATGGAACAGGATAGAAAGCCCAGAAATAAACCCACGCACATATGGTCGCCTTATCTTTGATAAAGGAGGCAAGAGTATACAATGGAGAAATCACAGCCTCTTCAATAAGTGGTGCTGGAAAAACTGGACAGCTACATGTAAAAGAATGAACTCCCTAATGCCATACACAAAAATAAACTCAGAATGGATTAAAGACTTAAATGTAAGGCAGACATTATCAAACTCTTAGAGGAAAACACAGGCAGAACACTCTATGACATAAATCACAGCAAGATCCTTTTTGACCCACCTCCTAGAGAAATGGAAATAAAAACAAAAATAAATAAATGGGACCTAATGAAACTTCAAAGCTTTTGCACAGCAAAGGAAACCATAAACAAGACCAAAATACAGCCCTCAGAATGGGAGAAAATATTTGCAAATGAAGCAACTGACAAAGGATTAATCTCCAAAATATACAAGCAACTCATGCAGCTGATTATCAAAAAAACAAACAGCCCAATCCGAAAATGGGCAGAAGACCTAAATAGACATTTCTCCAAAGAAGACATACAGATTGCCAACAAACACATGAAAGGATGCTCAACATCACTAATCATTAGAGAAATGCAAATCAAAACTACAATGAGATATCACCTCACACCGGTCAGAATGGCCATCATCAACAAATCTACAAACAATAAATGCTGGAGAGGGTGTGGAGGAAAGGGAACCCTCTGCACTGTTTGTGGGAATGTAAATTGATACAGCCTCTATGGAGAACAGTATGGAGGTTCCTTAAAAAACTAAAAATGGAACTACCATATGACCCAGCAATCCCACTACTGGGTATATATCCTGAGTAAACTGTAATTCAAAAAGAGTCATGTACCCCAATGTTCATTGCAGCACTATTTACGATAGCTAGGACATGGAAGCAACCTAAGTGTCCATCGACAGATGAATGGATAAAGAAGAAGTGGCACATACATAGAATGGAACATTACTCAGCCATAAAAAGAAACGAAATTGAGTTATTTGTAGTGAGGTGGATGGACCTAGAGTCTGTCATACAGAGTGAAGTAAGTCAGAAAGAGAAAAACAAATACCATATGCTAACACATATATATAGAATCAAAAAAAAATAGGTTATGAAGAACCTAGGGGCAGGACAGGAATAAAGACACAGACGTAGAGAATGGACTTGAGGACACAGGGAGGGTAAGGTTAAGCTGTGACAAAGTGAGAGAGTGGCATGGACATATATACACTACCAAATGTAAAATAGATAGCTAGTGGGAAGCAGCCGCATAGCACAGGGAGATCAGCTCTGTGCTTTGTGACCACCTAGAGGGGTGGGATAGGGAGGGTGGGAGGGAGACAGAAGAAGGAGGAGATATGGGGATATGTGTATACGTATAGCTGATTCACTTTGTTATACGGCAGAAACTAACACAACATTGTAAAGCAATTATACTGCAATAAAGATGTTAAAAAAATTAAAAATAAAATGAAAAGAAAAAAAAGGAAAGTTATAAGCCACAGGAGAGATGAGCTGACTTACCCACACCAGATGCTGAGCTGGTCACAGAGCCAGGCTTTGGATTTTAGGGTCGCTGTTTTTTAGGGACTGCTAAACTGAGCTGTTGCATGCCATGTTATTCAGCAGGATCTTGGAGACTAAGCAGAGATTTGTGGGTGGAGAAGAAAGGGCTGCCTACCGTGTCGTTAGCTGCCTGGTTATGCCAGTTATGAGAACAGGAGGGCCCCAAAAGGGCTTCCGAGATATCTGGTAATTGCTTGTAGCACATGCAGCATCCTTAGAAGGAACACTCTTCTACTTACGTATTTCTTGCTTTGATTCAATTTTTTAAATGTCTGTAGTTGAGAAGTGTACTTGGGTGCTTGGTAACCTTGAAGGTTTGGAATGTTTTCAACATCAGATGATGATTCAGCGTTCACTGTGCTGAACAGTCGGTGACAACTGTTGAGTGACTGCTGGGTCCAGAGAACTATCCTAATGTTAGTATAAACTCCAGCAGAAACACCATTTTTTTTTTGGCAATTTACATTAAAAAAATTTTGGGGTGTTTTTTTGTTTTGTTTTGTTTTGGCAGTACGTGGGCCTCTCACTGTTGTGGCCTCTCCCGTTGCGGAGCACAGGCTCCGGACGCGCAGGCTCAGCGGCCATGGCTCATGGGCCCAGCCGCTCCGCGGCATGTGGGATCCCCCCGGACTGGGGCACGAACCCGCGTCCCCTGAATCGGCAGGTGGACTCCCAACCACTGCGCCACCAGGGAAGCCCCTGGTGTTTTTTTTTTTTTAATTGAAGTATAGTTGATTTACAGTGTTGTGCTAATTACTGCTGAACAGCAAAGTGGTTCAGTTATACATATATATTCTTTTCCATTATGGTTTCTCATAGAATGTTGAATATAATTCCCTGTGCTCTACAGTAGGACCTTGTTGTTTATCCATTCTATGTATAATAGCTTACGTCTGCTAATCCCAACCTCCCACTCCATCCCTCCTCCAACCCCCTCTCCCTTGGCAACCACCAGTCTGTTCTCTATGTCTGTGATCCTGAGAAACACCTTTTATTTAAAGATGGTTGAGTGTCTGAATCTTTCAATTTAAGGTCATTCTGCTGATTTTTCTGATGTGACGCTGGAGTGGACCATTTTTCTGGGCGTTGTGGCATTGTCCAGGCTCACCCAGTGCTATTCCCCCTGTGATTTGTGGGTCAGGGTCTTTCTGGCTGAGGGGTGGTGAAGCTTTGTGGTGAACCAGCACATCTGCTTCTGCCAGCCACATGGTTTGCAGGAATTTCTGCCCTCTCAGAGGAGCGGCTCCCTGCCCTTCAGGAGGGCAGTGTGTCCTTTCTTAAACGCTGGAGCTGCCCCCCTTCTCCCTTACAAAATGTGTGCATCTTTCTAGATACCTGCACCCCTGCCTTACTTTTTGAATATTTAAAAAGAACAAGGAAAGCAATTAGGAGGGATCCTGGCAAATTGAGAATTTGTGAAGTGGAAAAGAAGACACTGTTCTAATGATTATTGTAAATAGAAAAACAAATGGAGCATTTTTAGAAAATCAACTTAACAGAGCTGTGGTTTTCAACAGTTTTTCATGGGAGGCTGTTCAGAACCACTGTGATAATAGGTCGTGTGGCCCGGCTGGCCTTTGTATTTCTTCTCCTCCTGATAACCTTTTGAATTGTTTCATTAAGTTGATCATGGCAATTTTTTGGTAGCTGGGAAGGTGTCAGGACGTGAAGGACAAATAATTGCATGGTGTCAGAGTCAGAAATAGAATCCGAGTTTGAGCCACGACTGTGGGCAGGACTGGGCTCCACCTGCCCTCCCTGCTCCCTCTCAGGGACCACTACCCCTGCTTACCTGGGGCTCAGTTGTCCCACCCCTAGGATGCAGGCCAGGAATTCCCATGCTAGCCACTCGATGTCTTTACTCTCTGAGAACAGTAAGTGATAAGCAAACTCAAAATTGTAGAACACTCTGATGGTGCCCCAAACCTGTTTAGACCTGGTAGACAATGCTGTTTTTCTTTTTTTTTGGATGTATAGTTGATTTACAGTGTTGTGTTTCAGGTGTACAGCAAAGTGATTCAGTTATACGTATACATGTATCCATTCTTTTTCAGATTCTTTCTCATATAGGTTATTACAGAATACTGAGTAGAGTTCCCTGTGCAATACAGTAGGTCCTTGTTGATCATCTATTTTATATATAGTAGTGTGTCTATGTTAATCCCAAACTCCTAATTTACCCCTCCCCCCAATCTTTCCTCTTTGGTAACCAGAAGTCTGTTCTCTATGTCTGTGAGTCTGTTTCTGTTTTGTAGATAAGTTCATTTGTATCATATTTTAGATTCCAGATGTAAGTGATACGATATTTGTCTTTCTCTTTCTGACTTACTTCACTTATTATGATCATCTCTAGGTCCACCCATGTTGCTACAGATGGCATTATTTCATTCTCTTTTATGGCTGAGTAATATTCCATTGTATATGTACCACATCTTCTTTATCCTTTATTCTGTTGATGGACATTTAGGCTGCTTCCGTGTGTTGGTTATTCCAACTGACATTTTTCTCAACCACCATGTTTCAGGGGTTGAAGAGCATTTTCTGGATCTCTTAGATTATGTTCAGGAAGATAACGGGGCAGCGACCACTGATTGTTTGAGTATCCTTCAGACTTATCCCAGGAAAACAGAATACTATAAGTCACAGGCACATGGCCTTAACCCCCAGGCCCTCTTCTTCTGCTCCCTGTGTTTGGAGAGTTTCAGTACCATGACCAGAGAGGGTCCTGTATGAGCAGGGAGACCAGTCTGCACCCACAGGACTGTCCATCCTGGCCAGTGACTCATGGGTTATGATTCTGTATGTTTCAGGAAGAAATGCTACTATTTGCTCCCATTGCCTAAGGAATATACAAAGTGAGACAGTGACTCCCATGCCCTTCCGTCTTTTCCTCTGTGACTTGAACACTTGTTCCCTTAGCTTTTTTTTTAATATATACATATATATTTATTTATTTTTATTGAAGTATAATTGATTTACAGTGTTGTGTTAATTTCAGGCGTACAGCAGAGTGATTCAGTGATACATATATATCTATTTTTCAGATTCTTTTCCCTTAGAGGTTATTACAAAATATTGAGTATAGTTCCCTGTGCTATATAATAGGTCCTTGTCGGTTACCTATTTTATATATAGTAGTGTGTATTTGTTAATCCCAAACTCCTAATTTATCCCTCCCCCCACCGTTTCCCCTTTGGTAACTGTAAGTTTGTTTTCTATGTCTGTTAGTCTACTTCTGTTTGGTATATAAATTCATTTGTATCACTTTTTATTTTTAGATTTTACATGTAAGCAATATCATGATATTTGTCTTTCTCTGTCTGGCTTACTTCACTTAGTATGATCATCTCTAGGTCCATCATTCCCTTTGTCGTGCACGTCTTTGAAGGGTGAGAAGGACTGGAAGCATCAGTCTTTCCTGTCTGCGGGTAGGCGGTTCATGCTTTCCCATCCTGGTTCTCTTTGTGTGGCTCTGAGAGGTTTTTTTCTTTTTTTTGTTTGTTTTTTTGCGGTACGCGGGCCTCTCACTGTTGTGGCCTCTCCTGTTGCGGAGCACAGGCTCTGGACGTGCAGGCTCAGCGGCCATGGCTCATGGGCTCAGCCGCTCCGTGGCATGTGGGATCTTCCCGGACCGGGGCACGAACCCGCATCCCCTGCATCGGCAGGCGGACTCTCAACCACTGCGCCACCAGGGAAGCCCCTGAGAGGTTTTTTTATGTGCTTGTTTTCAAGATGCAAAAAGTGTATGTATTTCTCACTAGGTGAACAGGGGCAGGGAAGAAACTCTTCTCTAGGAGAGAGGTAGAGGAAGATTTGAGTTGGAAGCAAGGGAGGAGGTTGGAGGACCTCAGATGTGATGAGGCAGCTTCTGAGGTGAGCGTTGGGCTGGGGAGACGTTGGCCTCTTTCCTTGAGGGTCTCTGTCTGGTTTGTAACACCATGTCTTTTTTTTTTTTTTTTTTTTTCCGGTACGCGGGCCTCTCACTGCTGCGGCCTCTCCCGTTGTGGAGCACAGGCTCTGGACGCGCAGGCTCAGCGGCCATGGCTCATAGGCCCAGCTGCTCCACGGCATGTGGGATCTTCCCGGACCGGGGCATGAACCCGTGTCCCCTGCATCGGCAGGCGGACTCTCAACCACTGCACCACCAGGGAAGCCCAACACCGTATCTTTTAAGAAAGGACACCTGCCTTCCTAATCTGGTTTGAACCAAGGAGCCTCCCTCCAAAACCACGTGGACCTACATTGGTTCCATTTGATTTCTCCCAGATTTAGTTCACAGGGAACTTGAAGATGCATGTTGCCATCAAAGAGCAAGAAAATCCACAAAGAAATCTTTTTTTTAAAAAAATTAATTTATTTTATTTTTGTCTGCACTGGGTCTTCTTTGCTGTGTGCAGGCTTTCTCTAGTTGTGGCGAGTAGGGCCTACTTTTTGTTGTGGTGCGAGGGCTTCTCATTGCAGTAGCTTCTCTTGTTGTGGAGCATGGGCTCTAGGCGCGTGGGCTTCAGTAGTTGTGGCACACGGGCTCTAGAGCACAGGCTCAGTAGTTGGTGGAGCACGGGCTTAGTTGCTCCGCGGCATGTGGGATCTTCCTGAACCAGGGCTCGAACCCGTGTCCCCTGCATTGGCAGGCGGATTCCCAACCACTGCGCCACCAGGGAAGTCCCCACAAAGAAGTCTTTTAGGTACAATATGTGGGATTTTGTTGCTGCTGTGATGGCTTTTGTTTTTATCTCCTCCACGATTAGCGGGATTTTCACAGAAGCTGAGGACAATGGGGAAGGCCTAGGAACAGTCTCTGTAGGCCGTGGTAATAGAAACTGTAAATAGAATGAAAATTAAAGTCTAATAAAGCTTAAAATTCCTTTTCAGAGTGCACTGGCTTCTTTGCAAGCTATTATCACAGAGCCTTGGGGTCCTTTTTCGCATTTGAGTTGGTTAGTCAACCACCTTTATTGGCTCTTTGGAATACTCATTAAAGAAAGCGAAACTTCATTAGGCTTAACTGACAAAATTGACCTGGTAGATTCAGTTCATTCTCTGGATTTGCACAGCTAAATAATTACCTGTGGTAAGTTACCTTCATCACATGCATACCTATAAAAAGGTGGTATCCAGGGGCTTCCCTGGTGGCGCTGTGGTTGAGAGTCTGCCTGCCGATGCAGGGGACACGGGTTCGTGCTCCTGTCCGGGAAGATCCCACATGCCGTGGAGCGGCTGGGCCCGTGAGCCATGGCCGCTGAGCCTGTGCATCTGGAGCCTGTGCTCCGCAACGGGAGAGGCCACAACAGTGAGAGGCCCGCGTACGGCAAAAAAAAAAAAGGTGGTATCCAGCAGATATTCACAGTGTTCCATAGTGGGGGTCAGGAAACCTGCATTGATTTCATGAAAAGCTTTGGGGTTCTATCCAGAAGTGCTTCTGATACTTATATTATGAAGGGGCTTAAATAACATGGTAATAAGGTAATTTATACCAGCAATATTTGCCTTTTTTTTTTTTTTTTTTTTTTTGTGGCACGCGGGCCTCTCACCGTTGTGGCCTCTCCCATCGCAGAGCACAGGCTCTGGACGCGCAGGCTCAGCGGCCATGGCTCACAGGCCCAGCCGCTCCGCGGCATGCGGGATCCTCCCGGACCGGGGCACAAACCCTCGTCCCCTTCATCGGCAGGCGGGCTCCCAACCACTGCGGCACCAGGGAAGCCCTGCCCATTTTTAATTAGAGTATAGATAAAGATAATTCAGTAAATATTTTATATCATTATATTTTTTTCTCTGTCAGTTCCATAACCCACTGTTCTCTTGTGCCTTCCCCAAAAGGTTATGTATATGGTTAGTCTCGGTATTGTGAAAAAAAAAGAAAAACAAACAGAAAACCTTTAAAGTAGTTTTGCTTGCTGAAAATGGGGCCTGGGAAGTTTTTCACTGTATGAACTTAGTTATCTGGAAGCAACCTAAATGTCCATCCAAGGAGCTAGTTAGAAAATAAATGTGGTATAGTCACGAGAGTGGAATACTATGCAGCCACAAAGAGGAATGCTCTTTGCTGATATTGAATGACCCTAGGTTATAGTTTTCTTAGAAAATATAAAAAAGCCAGGTGCAGAACAATGTGTATATTATGATTTGTGTTAAAGGGATAGAAAAAAGATGTGTGTGCCTTTGTGTTTACGTATGTATACAATATTGTTGAAGAGAAACACAAGACACTGAATCTCTTTGTTGTTCCCTCTGGGGAAGGGAACTCAGTGGCTGGAAACAGGAGTGAGAGGGAGGCTTTCCACTTTATACCTTTTTGTACCACTTGAATTTTGAACCCAGGTAATAATAGACTCTTGTTAATAATCTTAGCTTCAAAAAACAAAATTTGATTATGTATAGTAGCACTGTCCAATAGAACTCTCTGTGATGCTGGAAGTGTTCCGTACACATCTGCACCATCCAGTACAGATGTGCTTGTACACATGTGGCTTTTGAACACTCGAAAGATGGCTTGTACAGCTGGAAAACTAAAATTTTAATTTCCTTTCATTTTAATTAATTACATTTAAATAGCCAAGTATGGTTACTGGCTACCATATTGATTGGGTGCAGACCTAGAGTATATGACTTAGAGTATCTCTTCTGTTTAGACCTGACTAAAGTTTAGATGTGTTTTAGGAGAAATAACTATTAGTTTTGGCTCTCACAATAACATTTATTATTGGAAATCCAAGAAAATACCTATATTTTCTTTTTGTCCTAGAATTTAATGCCATCACATATTTCTTTTTCTTAAATTTATTTTATTGAAGTACAGTTGATTTACAGTGTTGTGTTTATTTCTGCTGTACAGCAAAGTGATTCAGTTATACATCTATATTCATTCTTTTTCATGTTCTTTTCCATTATGGTGTATCACAGGATATTGAATATAGTTCCCTGTGCTATACAGTAGGACCTTTTTTTTTAACATCTTTATTGGAGTATAATCGCTTTACAATGGTGTATTAGTTTCTGCTTTATAACAAATTGAATCAGCTATACGTACACATATATCCCCATATCCCCTCCCTTTTGCGTCTCCCTCCCACCCTCCCTATCCCACCCCTCTAGGTGGTCACAAAGCACTGAGCTGATCTCCCTGTGCTATGCGGCTGCTTCCCACTAGCTATTTTACATTTGGTAGTGTATATATGTCCATGCTACTCTCTCACTTCATCCCAGAGTAGGACCTTGCTCTTTATCCATTCTCTATATAATAGTTTGCATCTGCTAACCCCAAACTCCCAATCCATCCCTCCCCCAGCTCCCTTCCCCCTTGACAACCAGAAGTCTGTTATCTGTATCTGTGAGTCTCTTTCTGTTTTGTAGATCAGTTCATTTGTGTCCTATTTTAGATTCCACATATAAGTGATATCATATGGTATTTGTCTTTCTCTTTCTGACTTACTTCACTTAGTATGATCATCTCCAGGTCCATCCATGTTGCTGCAAATAACATCACATATTTCTTGAAATAAGTGCCCATCAGTCAGATTTGAAAATCCTTTTTATTACCCAGAAAAATCATTTTTATGGAAAACTGTGTCTTTTTGTAGTCTTACTTGCAAAAACTCTTATTTTTGAGAGGTTCATCTTCTCATCTATAACACAAACCCTGTTTGTCTCGCTGCAGCGTAATGTGCGGGCACTTTGTTCCGGAGCCCAGCAGCTGTTGTGTGACAAGGGCACAGTTTGCATTCTTAGCCAGCAGCTGCCAGAAGCATTTCTAATCTGGTTTTGGCAGGAAATAGTGCACAAGTGGAAACCAAGTTAAAAGAAGTTTGAAAAATAAACAGAATGACTTTGTATGCCACTTAGTATAGAGTTCATCTTTCTGCTTAATATTGCCCTAGTTATTTGTTAACATGACTAGCCTCTGAGCCCTTCCAGGGCAGGGCTGTATCTAATTGTCTTTGAAATCCGGGGTCTAGCCCGGGACCTGGAATATGCCAGTAGGAGTTCATTATTATTGCTACTACTACTATTATTATTATTAATGATTGACTATACTGCAAATTTGTTTAATTGATTCAGTTACTAGCTTAAAACTGTTGTTCATCCAGGATAAACTAGTTGTAGATAATTAGTGGTTACGGGTCCCTCTTCTCTTCCCCTTTCTCCTGCACAATGCCGCCCACCCTCTGCTCTAAAGTACGACATTTTGAACATTCTTTAAGCATAATTTATTCATCCATTCTGCAAGCACACTGATTTCTGTTGTATGCAGGGAATAAGCACATCCTACTTTCCTACAGAATAAGAGGTTTTCAGAAGGCAAAGGCATAGGTGTAAACATGGTATCTTTTAAAAAAAATTTTATTAGTCTTTTAATTGAAGTATAGTTGATTTACAATGTTGTGTTAGTTTCAGGTATACAGCACAGTGATTCAGTTATATATATATTTTTTATATATATATATATATATATATTCTTTTCCCTTATAGGTTATTATAAAATATTGAGTGTAGTTCCCTGTGCTATACAGTAGGTCCTTGTTGGTTATCTATTTTATATATAGTAGTGTGTATATGTTAATCCCAAATGTGTTACCTTTCTAAACTGAAGGCAAAAATTCCTCAGGTGGTTAGACCCAAAAAATGATTTTTTTTTGGTCTCTAAAGAAGAAAGTTTATTAAAATCTTACCTTCAGGGCTCAAGTCATGCTTTCCATCCAATTCGGTCTGCTCTCTCTCAAAGGTCCAGGATGCCCCAGCCTCCTGTTCTCCCCACGATGTGTAAGATGTCAGGCATGGTCCATGTGGAGGCGCTCTGAGTGCTGATGGGGCTGTGCTCAGCACTGTTTGCTTCTTGTTGCAGACCTTCACTGCCTGGTGTAACTCCCACCTCAGGAAAGCTGGCACTCAGATCGAGAACATCGAGGAAGACTTCCGGAATGGCCTTAAGCTCATGCTGCTTTTGGAAGTCATCTCAGGTGAGTCTTAAACATTTTTCATATATGTTATACCCAATCTTGCATGTACTTCTACGTCCGAGCAGTAGATACGCATCTGTTTTTTTTTTTTTTTTTTTTTTAAAAGAGCTCCCTTTGAACCTGGCTGGGGGAGATGGTATTATTGGCAAAGCAAACCTTTCCAAAGAGTGGTCTGCCTGGAGTTATTTTTCTGTTCTAAAAAAGGAGTGAATTCTGTTTAAAATTGACTTATTAAAATCATGTTTCTACCACCCACTTCAAAACAGAATAAGAGAAGAGAAAATGACAGTTATATGACTGCCCACCAGGCTGCCCTCTCCACTAAGTCCAGCTAGTGTGTATTCCAGAAATTGTCTTTCATGCCGAAGGCCAGTGTACATGTTGGCTTAACTCTGAAAACAGGAGTTCAAGTCCCAGAGGGGTTATCCTTTGCCCTAAATGTCAGCTGGCTGGTTTAGACTGTGGACTGGAGAGTGGATCGGGCTTAATTAAAGAGGTGTGAGTGGGAAGGATGAGGGCAGGGTGGCCCTGATCCAGGTATCTCCGTAACTCCACATCTGAGATGAACCCTGTGATTTGAACGAAGCTCCCTGACTCTCTCCCACAGCTGGTCAGCACCTCTGAATGCTGCAGGGGCACCAGCCAGCTTCTTTCTTACTCATTCGTACTTTGGCTCAAAGACCAAACCGGACTCTCCCAGCAAATCTGAAAAGCATATGGCCTTAATAGCACAGCTCCCCTCTGGTCCATTTGACCTTGAAAGTACTGTGACTTACAGAAACCGAGAACACATAAGGAACAGTCAAATAATGATTCCCATTTAAGGAGGGCACGGACTCTGAATTTTGGCATCTTGATTCTGCATCAAGGGTCTCCTTTCTCTGTGTCTACATGATTCTTTCTTCATCCAACAGGGGAAAGGCTGCCCAAACCTGACCGAGGAAAAATGCGATTCCACAAAATCGCTAACGTCAACAAAGCCTTGGATTACATAGCCAGCAAAGGCGTGAAGCTGGTGTCCATCGGGGCGGAAGGTAAATGGGGTGTGATGCGAATGACCCTGACCGCGCACAGACCTCCCCGTGGGGCAGTGGGCCTGCAGCTGGATGCCTGCTTCCCTGCCCCCTTCCTTCCCCCCATCTCCTGGGTCAGCCTCTCTTGACAGGCTCTCCGCAGGCACCATGAACGGGAGACAAGGCTCTAGGATCATTTGTACATAATAGAGTCAAGG
Source organism: Lagenorhynchus albirostris (assembly GCF_949774975.1). Lineage (NCBI taxonomy): Eukaryota > Metazoa > Chordata > Mammalia > Artiodactyla > Delphinidae > Lagenorhynchus > Lagenorhynchus albirostris. Next base: position 7,513,452 of record NC_083110.1, read on the forward strand.
GAGTTCCCTGGTGGTCCAGCGGTTAAGACTCTGAGCTTCCACTGCAGGGGCCGCAGGTTCGATCCCTGGTTGGGGAACTAAGATCACACATGCTGCATGGTGTGGCCAAAAAAAAGGAGTCAAATATGATGCTGTCTTTTTCAAACTGATCATCCAAATGAGAAAGAACTTGTACATCCCAGTGACTCTTAATAAGAACTAGTAGGAAGGATCTCCATTCTCTGTGGGAGACTGGGAATCCGGGTGAGTCTGGCAGGAGCTGAGACTGCCCTGCCTCTCAATCTTTACAACTGAGCCCGAGAACCTGCCGACTGGGGAGCTCGGGAAGAGGGTAAAGATGGGTAAAGATGACCCAGTGTTCTCTCTGTTTGATTATTTAGAACCTTGGCTCATCTAGTCTGTAAACCTTGGAAACCCCTGGGTTGTTTTCAGTGACTTTGCATATGCAAGCTTTGTGTTCATCATTAACTCATAACTCATTTAAACTGTAGACATTTGGTTATGAATACCACATTTAGAACTAGACACGCTGCGACACTTACACAAACAGAAACTGGTCTTTGCATAGGTATATCTTCCAGTAGCTCTGAAGTCAAAACTTTACAGGAGACTCATAACTTATAGGAAAACTTTATGTGCTGATTATGTTACCTTTACCCTCATTTGTTGCTGTTTCTTCTTACCTAAAGAAATTGTCGACGGCAACGTGAAGATGACGCTGGGTATGATCTGGACCATCATCCTGCGCTTTGCTATTCAGGATATTTCCGTTGAAGGTAAAGGACAGGGTTAAAAACCTGATCGTATTAAGATACTTAGCGTAATCTGTAAATTGAGCTGATGAAGTTGAGTTTGGATAGGCTTTTGTAAAATTGAACAATCACTGACAGGATTGAATGAAAGATACGCGACTTGGGTTTTCACAAATTTTCTATTTGTATGAGAAAAAGACCCCAGCAATGCTGTTTCATTCATGGGGTTGGAATCATTTTGGAAAAGATGAGTACATGTTCAGAACAGAAGTCACTTTTTAAAATGAGCATTTTTTGAGCTTCTTTATGACTTATTATACTAGTAGGTTCACGACTGTAACAGTTCTTTAGACTTAGATCTTGAAACACTTGAAACGCTTTCCTTCAGGTGCTGAAAGATAATCGATTGAAATCTGAGTTTGTTCATTTGTTCTTTCTTTTTTTCTCTCTCTCCCCTCCCTCTCTCCCTTCCCCCCCCCCCATTTTTTAAACAAAATATCTATTGTCATTGTGTCTTTTGGCCCAATAACTGTTCCATCATTGTAACATAACCCTAATCCTCAGCACTGCCACTGAAGATGCAGCTCTTTAGTCTTTTACGCCCACTGCACTCCAAAATATTTTGATGAATTCAGCACTGTCAAAAGTGTCAAATTGACATTCTTAAAATTAGAACTTGGCCTATTTAGCACTCAAATCAGAAAAGGTATAGCTGCAGAACATAGTTAGGACTTCCCTGGTGGCACAGTGGTTAAGACTCTGCGCTCCCAATGCAGGGAGCCTGGGTTCGTTCCCTGGTCAGGGAACGAGATCCTACATGCATGCTGCAACTAAGAGTTCGCTTGCCACAACTAAGACCCAGCACAGCCAAATAAATAAATAAATATGAAAAAAAGAAGAAAAGAATGTACTTAAGGGTGGTCTGACTTATCCAACCAGGCAGTCTCCTCTAACTTCGTCACCTAGAAGGCAACCACGCACCCGAATGGTCAGGGCTGGGAGCGTGGGTCATAATTCTGTCCAGGAATTTACTTATGCCCTCTAAAAATCAAACTAAGATATAATGATATTAAAACCTCAAGAATTTAGGCTCAGAAATAACAGCCAGCTCGAATTTATGAAGAGTCTGAATTTGAAAACTTTCTTACAATGTACTCTTATTAAAGTACATTTCTTTCATGCTAGTGAAAATAATAATCTGCTTTTTAAAAGTTCCTGCTTTATTAAAAAAGAATAGTTTGTAATCATTTAATCAGTTTTATATACTTAGGCATTTAAATATTTAAGCAGTTGAGCCCACTTGATAGAACAAATATTATTTTTTAAAAATCTTGTTCATACCACTGCATTTGCTACACTAGCAAATCCTTTTCCCACAAATATTACAGAGGTGAGCTTGACCTCAGGTTTTCTTCTGATTGGTTACAGATTTCAAATTGTGATAATACTAATTGAAAACTTAATTCTATTTCAAATGTAACTATGAATGGTGTGATCCATTAGAGGTTCCCCAATTTATTATTTATGTGCCCAAGATAAGATAATTAAAGCATAGTATTTCATGAAACATTATGATAGAAAGATATACTAATCTGCTCTTCAAAAGACTAAGAAATAAACATTCAAACGTGTGATGTCACTGACAAGGTGCTTAAATCTCTTCAAGCAGAAGTCTTCCAGTGTCCCACACAGCAGATGAGTTAGTTTGCTAACTTATATTTTTATTTGTTTTACTTCTGTGGGGTCATTTCTTAACAACCTCACTTAATTTCTGTAAATCTACAGAAAAATTGTCTAATTTATTTTGATGATGTATATTATGTAGGAAAATGACATTGTCATTAAACTGAATTCTTTTGAGGAGCCAGTCTCCGTCAACAGAATGATGGACCTCTTCGAAGAAGGGAAATGAGAGGTTGACATACCTGTTGGTGAGGGCGGTGCAGAGATGCCCAAGTAGATGGGGCTTCTTGGTGCATCCTATGGTTTTTCATGATGGAATAACCAATGACATTACCTATTTATGACATGCTTTTTATACCCACCATCAGGGTTCTGTGTGTGGACTTCTCAGGTTTAACCTATACCTGCGGGGGCAGGGCAGAGGTACCACAGTCATGTACTATTTGGCACAGGCTTGTAACCTTTTGCTGAATGCCTCAGAATGGACTTGGGGTGGGAGAGAGTCAGCTTTGTTAGAGTAGCCAATTCAATAAGGAAAAAACTTTGTTCAACATTCATAGCATAAGAGTGTTCAGACGTATTCAGAAAGAAATGAAGTGAAACTCAATGACTTATAAATCTAAGCTTAAGTGGCAGTTGTAAGCTTGTATTGATCTACTTTACCTCTGTTTACTTTTCTAATCTAAGTGCCATTTAAACTTTATAAAAAAGTTTGGATTATTTCCTCCTGTTATACTTTTTCTTACTAATTCCGTTCGCCAGGACCCCAAAGGCAGGCAGTTGTGTGTATAGCAGAACAGCTGGGTATGGAGTTCCATATTTCGATATCTATACCAGTTAATATTTTAATAAAGTCTTAGAACTTTCAGTCGTTTTCCTTAACAGGAATTTGGTAGATAAGAGACATGATCGGGAATCATTCAAATTATTCTTAGAGCATGTGGAAGTTTGCGAGGGGCGGGGTGGATATATCATATGGGTTATGGGTCAAAGAAAAGTCTGAACAAGAAATGGAGAATTGAGATAAATAATTACAGAATACTTACTTTGATTTGAAAAAATCAACTTAAGCTGTTACTGAAATGGAAGGCCAGGTCCCAATGTTGGTTAGGAGTCCACATGTTCATAGGAGCTTTCTAAATTGTTAAGATGTAAATACAAGCAGAATCCCAGTTATGTAAGTGGCTTTGCAGAGCTGTTTGGTTGTATAAAACTTTGAGTCCTCTAACAAGCAAGTGCCAAGATGGTGTTAGAAGTTGTCTTAGTCTGTTCAGGCTGCCATACAAAATACCATAGACTGGGTGGCTTAAACAACAGAAATTAATTCTCTCACAGTTCTGGAGCCTGGAAGATCAAGATCAGGGTGCCAGCATAGTTAGTCTCTGGTGAGGGCTCTCTTCTTGGCTTGTAGATGGCTGCCTTTTCTCTGTGTCCTCACACGGCAGAGAAAGAAAGGGAAGGGAGAAGGAGAGTGGAGGGAAGAGAGAGAGAGAGGGAGAGGGAGAGAGAGAGAGATTGAGCAAGCACTCTGCTGTCTCTTCTTAAAAGGGCACTAATTCCATCATGAGGGCCCCACCCTCACAACCTCATCTAACCCTAATTACCTCCCAAAGGCTCCATATCTAAATATCATCACATTGGGGGTTAGGGCTTCAGTCTATGAATTTTCGGGGGACACAGACATTCCATCCATAGCATAAATGCAAGAGATTTGTTGGGGGAAATGCCTGTGGAGGATAAGGGTGGGGAGAAGCAGGAGATGGCAGAGCCCCTTCAGGCATAGTGCCTGGCTGACACCCGTGCTGGGGAAGGAAGAGCTTGAGAAAGAAGAATCTCATTCTGCAAAGTGGTCCTCAGGCAGGGTCAGCGGGCCAATGGGGAGTTCTTCAGCCTCAGTTGCTCTCAGAGGAGTCCCATGTGTGGCAGGCATGGCCCAGCTCTGGTGCCCCTCCCTCACTCAGTCTGTGGCTGGAGGAGCCCTGAAGAAGTGTGGCCTCTGGGGAATGCAGGGGAGGATTCAGAGTGTGGTAGCTGGGACATCAGTTCTGTCCTGTGGTCCCTGCAGCAGGACATCTGAGCAGCACGTCTTCATGGCTGCCACAGGGGTGGTTGCTTTCTTAACTTGGTCAGAACCCAAGTGGCCAAACTTGGAATTTGCCAATAAAAGCCTTCAAGTATTTTAAAATCAGTGGGTAAGGGAATACATTTCAGACACAGTGGCCTCTGTGAATTCCAGTTACCTAAGAATATAAATTATAATTGAGATAAATGACAGGATAGTTAGGTCATAAATTATGCACATTAAAACAAATTTTCATCCGAAAGGTACGTTAGCAGTAACCCTGAAGTCCAGTTTTGTATTCATCATGTCATAACTTGCTGTAGCTCCTGCACTGTCCTTTTCAAGTCCCTTCAAGTGGCCTCAGAAGTCAGTCCCTGGGAGCAGGGTTCCAGCTCCATCCTCTTGCAGAGACTGGAGAAGAGAGGTTGCCTTTGGTGTTGGCCCCCTGGGAGGTCTCTTTAGCAAGTGGCTAGAAGTTGGGTGAGTGAGCAGTGAGGGTGAGTGTTTCCCTGTGGACACTTTTTCTTGGCTGTCATTACAGAAACCTCTGCCAAAGAAGGTCTGCTGCTTTGGTGTCAAAGGAAGACCGCTCCTTATAGAAATGTGAACATTCAGAACTTCCACACCAGGTGCGCAACCAGGGCCCTGGGGTCCTGGTATTCTCTTTGGAATCCGGGTTGGCAGGGAGAACAATGTTTATTTACTCCTGTGTCTCCTCCTGTCTGACACGCGTTTTCTGTATGTAGTAGAGCTCAGGCTCTGGAATGATTGATGTTTAGGGTCTCTCAGGGGAAAACGCTGGATTAAGGTTTGGGAGGCTGGCACTGTTATAAGTGAGTGTCATGCAGGGATGCGGCAGGGATGGATTCTCAGTGACAAGGAGACACCGTAGCAGGGTCTGCGTATCCTACATACGAGCTCCACCCCGTCCCTCCTCTCTGTCGTGCCCAAAAGATGCTTCATCAGTCAGCTTTGTAGGCTGGGATTGGAGAGAAGTAGGCAAATCATGTTTGAAAAACTGTAGGGAACTGGATGAAGGAAATCCAGATATAACCTCAGAGCATGATATTGTCCCTTGCTTCAGTCTTTTTCTCGCACAGATCTTTTGTCAGGTGTTTATATTTTCTCCCTCTGTGTGGTGGGTTACCCGTGAATATAAATGGGTCCCTGGCCCCCATAGATCAGAGAAAAGAAATGAAGGATATGGGGCTTCCCTGGTGGCGCAGTGGTTGAGAGTCCGCCTGCCGATGCAGGGGACGCGGGTCTGTGCCCCGGTCCGGGAGGATCCCACATGCCGCGGAGCGGCTGGGCCCGTGAGCCATGGCCGCTGAACCTGCGCGTCCGGAGCCTGTGCTCCTCAACGGGAGAGGCCACGACAGCAAGAGGCCTGCGTACTGCAAAAAAAAAAAAAAAAAAAAAAGAAATGAAGGATATGGACGAGCTACCAGGACAGACTGGGGAGGTAATCTAGGTAGATAAGTATTATTAGGCCCTGAGCCACTCCCTGAGTGCACACAGGTGAGGAGGAGGCTTCCTGTTCGTACATCACATGCCATCGGGGTGTGGGACCTGCTGGGTAGAATGTCTTAGGGCCCAGCCTGGTCTCCCACTCACCTTCTTGCTTTTCTTCTTCTGGCCCAAGATGGGCCCGAGCCCTTCAACAGTGTGGCCCCAGGGGCCTCCTTCTTTCCCGACCCTTGGAGGCATAGGCTCCTGGCCTTCAGTGAACCCGCCGCTCATCACTTGGGAGCTCGTAGCCTGGGGGTGTCTGGGAACAGTGAACGCTGGTGTCTCTGGGCAGACAGACTGGAAATCCAAACCCTCCCTGCTAAGTCCCTGAGCTGCTTACACATCTTTGCCTTTAAAAGAAGAAATCCAAAACAAAAAGGAACCTTATGAAGAAAGATAGAGGAGAACCGGAGAGTACTGAGTATACTAAGGAGTGTGCTCTTGGAGGAAAGTGTGTCCTGGGCATTTCTGGGTGGATGTCCTTGTGTCTGTCTGTTGGGCAGACTCTGGGGGTCAGGTCTAGAATGGAGACTTGGAGAAGAGAGGAGAAAGCCGGGCCTGCTGGGCACTGAGCGAGGTGGGGGACAGTAGGGGGCATCTTCCCTCCAGTCCCTGCCAATTCTCCCAGCACAGCAGGGACCGGGGCAGGACATGGCGGGGGTGTGGGGAGGTTAGGGGGAGTCCCCAGCAAGGCTGGGCCTGAAGCTGTAGATGGAAAGGAGACTGGTAGGGGGGTGGCAGACCCTGGGAGGGAGGCGAGAGTCCAGGGAAGGGGCCAGGGTGTCACTGGGTGGGGGAGGGAGGGAGGTACCTGGGGCCCCAGGTCCGAGATTTCAGGCCAACGTCTGACCAAGGTCAACCCCTTGCTGCTGCCTGTCCATTAACCCGTGTTCCTGTTCCTCCCGACCGTGACCGTCGTGCAGCTGGAAAGACGGCCTTGGACTCTGTGCACTCATCCACAGACACCGGCCCGACCTCATTGACTACTCAAAGCTGAACAAGGTCATTTGCGGGGCCCGGCATGCTGTGTCTGCCCTGCCCCCAGCATGTCGTCCTGGAAGTGAGCCCACTGGCATTGAACTCACACCAACACCTAGGCTGCTGCCAGCATGCCCTCCCAGCTAGCCTGGCACGGGATGAAAACAGGAAGGGTGGCGGGAAAGTACTCACCTGTTATAATTAGGGCAGGACAAGACCCAGAGCCAAGTCACCTTTCTGCCCACATTACGATATGTTTGTTGACTTGGCCTGATCTCCTACGAAAGCTGTTACACATGTTTCTCAGAGACTTTACCTTCCCAGGTTGTAAATATGAGAAGTGAAGTGTCTGTTTTGCTGCAGGGCGGGCAGGCTGGGGGGAGAAAGGTTCAAATACCCCAAACCTTCTTTTTAAATTCCTTTTTCTGAAGAATTTAGTTGCTGACATATTTACTTAGAGTTGATTAACTTGTTTCTCGCACAAGGGATGCTTATCTTGCTATTGATACAAGGTATGAGTTGCACCCTTAGAAAAGAAGTTTGGGGGATTTTTTTTTTCTCTCTCTTTTCAGAAAATTCAACTTAGGGAACTTATGTTTTCAGCTGAGGAAACTTTCATTCTCCCTTTAAGCTTAAGCTGTATTGTGCTTAAGTTTCAAATAGTCTGCACATTCTTTCTTTAAAAGTAGTTTGCACATGGGATCTGTGATGGAGAAAAGAAATCCTGGCCCCTTCTAAATCTTGTGGTGGACAGTCCATCTGTCCTAGAAATAATGCCGTGTAAAGACTTAAGATGGAAAGTGTTGCCCGCCCCATGACCATTCCTGCCAGGAGTAGTGGGGCACATTTCCTCTGGTTGCTGGTGTGCTTCCTTGGCCGTGCACCTCGTGTCGCTGTGTTTGGTGTGGAATCCGGCCCTGCTGCATGCTGCCCTCCCCGTGTGGCACAGGGGGTAGTAGGAAGAGTGTCCTGGCTTTTGCCACCTTTGCAGTTGTCACGTGCTCACCACCCTTCCCCTGGCCTCTCTCCGCTGACGACAGGATAGCACATGAAAAATGTACTTGTATCCTGAAGATGAGAGCTGCCGTACACGAATGGAAGGTTGCCTAAGGGAACGAGGCAGCCAGAGTTGCTTGACTTCCCCAAGCATATATTCTCATCCCTGAGTTATTTTGAAACGTTTCAAACATAGAGACGGTGTATATTTTTTTCAGTTACTCTTTAGCTCATTTGCAGAATGAAGGGATTATACTAGATAGACCTCATTTTATTAGCAGTTTATAACGGTCAGTTTCTATCACAAAAGGTCAACAGATGGGGTAATTGGCCACCTATGATGGGTGGAAAAATGATAATAATTAACCATAGCAGTGAATACTTCTATAGCTCTAGATTAGACACTGTTAATAAATAAGTATATATGTTTATTATATATATGTATTAATATGTGTTACATATGTGGATATTACATATATTAACGTTTTATATACATATATGTATGTTAATATTAATACATATATTTTATGTATGTTATACATACACAGTCATTCAATCTTCAAAATGTACAGTAAACTATATAATATCATGCATCTAGAAAGGAGGTACTAATTATCCCAGTTTTCCAGATGAAGAAGGGAGGAATTCTTTAATCTTCCCACGGTCACATACCATAGCTGAGCCAAGAAAACACTTAATTGCTACATTTTGTCTAAGTTACAGTGTAAATGAGATAGCTTTCACAAAGACTCAGAATCATTACTCTGTTTTTAATGCTGAAAATTTTCTTATATATTAAGAACAAAAAGAAACTTGTACTCAGCTATTTGGTTTTCTAAACATTTGCATAAAATATGCAGGTAAGACTCACCTTATTATATGGCTGCTTTTAGTGAAATGATTATATGCTTTGTTAAAATAACATGGAGTTGAAGAAACATTTTGCCTGAAATGATAGTAAACTCTGAGAGGCCAGGAAGCTTGCTTTGGTTTCTTCCTTGAGCACCGAATGTTTTTGAAGCCTCTATGTTTTAGATGTTTCACTGTATTAAAATGATTGTGCTTATTGCAAATCATTGCAGTTTCTGAAATGTTTAAATGGCTTTGATGTTAAAATTCATTACAGTCATCCCTGTACTAACACTACTTTTCATTTTGATTTTTCTGTCTTACATACCCCCATCCCATTTCAGATTCACAATACTTAATCTCTTTAGAAGATTAAAACAGGAAATGTTAAATACCTCTTTTAATTTTTCAGTATTTCATTTACACACCTCTGGTTCAATGTATTTTGTTACGTTACATATATATTTAACCAGCTTTACCGTGGGAGGCAAACGCAATCGGACGAACAAAAATTTCTTCACAATTTTCTTTTATAATGTTAAGTTTCTTTCATTTCTTGTGGTCTTTAACATCCTAGAAACCTAACTTTTGCTCTTTGTAGCCATCTTGTAATATTCTTTAGTGACCTAAAAGTTTCACCTAAACATGCTGAAAGCAGCGTGTTTTCTTATATTTAAAACAAAAATAAACAAAGTTAGTGTGGTACTAAATATTCTCCATGATCACCTTCCAGATGTGGAAAATGTATGTTTCATGCTTCCTTTTGGAATCATCTAGATTTTTGTTACCCAGAGTTGAAGCTCAGCGCTGAGGTATCCAGGTGTTTTTCCATCCATGAGAAAATACCTCACAACTTTCCTTCTAGCTGCACAGTATCTGTTCTCTTCAACCTTTTGCTCACGTTTTATGAAGTTGGAGTGTGCATGGATTGGGTGATTCTCATGTCATTTTTGATATTTCTCTAAATGTTTGAAATGTTTGGGAAAATATAAGAAGGAAGATCTTATCCTATTATGGTTATGTGTGGATGGGAAAGTTTCCTCCCCAGAATGAGGTATATAAAAAACAGTCGTAAGTCCTGTTATATGCTAAAAAGCTGGTTGTGCTGTTTTCCATGCAGGATGACCCAATAGGAAATATCAACTTGGCCATGGAAATTGCAGAGAAGCACCTGGATATTCCCAAAATGTTGGATGCTGAAGGTGAGATGAAAATTGTGTTTTTTGGCTTACAGAAAATCTGTTGCCTCCCTATGTGACGACCACACATAAAGACCTGTAAACGTTATAGCCAGGTTACATCTGAGGGACTTAGGATTCCTAAGAAGTTTCTGTCATTGGCCTCGTGAATATTAGAGAATTTCTTATGTAGCTTTTGCTCAAAATTATTTTCTAGAATCCTGCTCAAAACCAAGCCAGCAAAACTACAATGAAAGGGTTGGGTAAAAGGTTCAGCTTTGGCAAAGAAACAGAATGCTTTGGTTTGTGATTTTCAATGGAAAGCTTCCTGTTTTTATTTTAACAACATTTTTTCTTTTTAAACCACATAGAAATTTAACAAATAAATCTCCTTGCTCTGTAAGACTCCACAAGGAAAAAAATGCTTCCTTCCAACTGGAAGTCATAGAAACTCAATCTAGACTATGGAGCAGTCATTCATCATGTGCTTCTCAAACTTTCACGTTGCATTTTTAATTTGTCCAAATTAAATTTAGTTTTGTTAGAGCTGGAACCTCTCAATGTTTTGCAGCTTTAGCGGCCCTCATGCTGGAGAGTAGTTTCAGTGCCTCTTGTGCCCTTTATCTGAGATGAGTTCATGGGAGTTTCGCCCTGGCACAGCATTTAAAGCACAGATACGTGGAGACCATTCCTTCGTTTCACTTATGCATGAGTCACCGCTCACTCAGCAGATGCGCTTACCGAGCACCTACTATGTATAAGACCCTGGAGATGCTGCAGGAGATAATGTGATGTATAAGGCAGGGCCCGGCCCTCAAGGACTTACATTACTGTGCTCGTTGTTAATCTTATTATTCTTTATCGGCTCCTTGCTTCTGCTAATTAGCATTGTTGGGGAAAAGCGAAGACCTTGATTCTAGTCAGTTGTCAGTCTTCTGTTCCTCCTTATTTTTGGTGACTGCATCATGGCTGCTGTACCAAATCACCACAAAGTAGGTGGCTTTTGAAACAACAGAAGTTTATTCTCTTGTAGTTCTGTAAGCTGTAACTCTGAAATCAGGGTGTTGGCAGGGCCATGCTCCCTCCGAAGTCTGTAGAGAAGGACCTTTCCTTGCTTCTTCCAGCTTCTAGAAGCCCCAGGTGTTCTTTGGCTCGTGGTAGCATCACTCCAGTCTCTGACTCTGTCTTTACATGGTCATCTTCCCTCTGTGTCTGTCTCTGTGTCTTTTTCCCGCTACTTATGAGGACACCAGTCATCATGGATTAAGGCCACACCTCATTCCAGCACAACCTCATCTTAACTTGATCACGTCTGCAAAGACCTACTTCCGAATAAGGTCCCATTCACAGGTACCAGGAGGTAGGACTCCACCTATCATTTTGAGGGACACAGTGCACCTGAGACAGTAGTCTGTCGATTAGGATTCTAATTTTGCCCGTTTGTTAATTTAGCCATTTTATCAAACACCTGTATTATTGGGTGTTGAACACACTTGAATATGCTCTTCAGAATCTACTTTTTTCAGAAACTCTTTAGAGGGAGAAAGACAATAAAACAGTGAAGTTGCCACATAGGAAAATACCTTTTCCTTCTTGTCTGTCCTCTCTATGCTAAGTTTGCATTTGGGTGCTCTGCTCTGTCCTTTGACCTTTCCACTCGATAAATAACTACCCAGAGTTTACCACTTGAGTCAACAGCTAGGCTACTGAAGACAGGAGAAAACAGGCGACATTTAGTAAATTCATCTCTCCGTCCATTGATGCCTCCCTGATTTCCTGCAGTTGAGGGTGAGCTCAGGATTACTGTCGTTATTACTCTGGGAGGCTCACCATCCTCTTGTTCCTGGGTTTCCCTTAGTCTCTGAGTCCTGGTCTGGGCGTGTGTTCTGTTTATCCTCTGAGTGGATGGGATGCGTTAGCACTCTATTCATTTCTTGCTCCCTTGTGACACATCCTAGTCTCTTATTACTTTTCTTTTTCTTTCCTTTTTAATGGCTCAGAAAAATGCTTGCATACGATATTATTTTCTTTGCAGAGCAATTTCTGTAAGAGTCTTCTGGTGAAAGAGTTATGAACTTGACTGACTTGGGTGAGGGGCGAGCTGTGGTATAACCAACTCCCCAGTAGATCAGCCCCCCATTTGTTAATTACCCTTTGCATCTTTGCCACCTGCACCCGGACTTACCTTCCCCACAGCTTCCTATGAATGTGTTCTTACTTCTCCTGCTCTTTTACTGTAATGTCTTATACTGATCTCCTCCCCTCAGATCACTCAATCCCTTTGGCGAATCCTTGCCTCTCCACCGCCTGCTGCGGTTGACCTTACTTCCTGGCATTTGTGATAGTCTCTGAATCCTAAATGGGGATTTTGAAGTGGCTAATTGGGCTGCTCACCCATAAACCTGTAGTGAAAACTGGTGAAACTCTTCCTCATCTTAACTACCTTGCATGCTTTTTTTTTTTCTTTTTCTTTTTTTCTTTGCGGTATGCGGGGCCTCTCACTGCTGTGGCCTCTCCCGTTGCGGAGCACAGGCTCCGGACACACAGGCTCAGCAGCCATGGCTCACGGGCCCAGCCGCTCCGCGGCATGTGGGATCTTCCCGGACCGGGGCACGAACCCGTGTCCCCTGCATCGGCAGGCGGACTCTCAACCACTGCGCCACCAGGGAAGCCCCCTTGCATGCTTTTTAAAAGGTTATGAAAACTGTTTCTCTATTTTCCTCCCTCCGGTGAGTACTGGTTGTAGATTTGTGGGTGCCCGTGTTCTGTGTGGACTTGCAGGAAGGACCTTTGCTGACCCCTGGGCCCTCCATCTGTCCAGAGAGCGAAAGTGCTGTTGTGTGCACTCTGCGGAATTCTGGAGGTCCAGCTCGGCCATGGATGTGACTTCCTTGCTAGTTTAGGGCTCTTCTGAGCTGGCTGTGCCCTTCTCTTTGGTGGTTCTTAGAAGTGCACACAGAGTAATGACTTTGCAAATGTGACTTCTTTGATTTGAGCCAAAGTTTGAGCAACACAAGTGTGTGGGGCTGCTGAAGGAAGATTCATGACCTTGGCCTCTCTGAGGCAGCCCTTAGCAGGAGCCTGCTGCTCTCGGAACATCCGAGCAGTTAACCTTTTTTCCACACAGATTTAGTATACACCGCCAGACCCGAAGAGTCGTAATGACTTATGTCTCCTGTTACTATCATGCTTTTGCTGGTGCACAGAAGGTGAGGAGGTAGAACACAAGTCATCACTCATCCTTTACCTCTGTGTCTTGATTTTTCTTCAATTGTTTTTCTCTTTTCCCCCCACCGACTCCTCTGAGTAAGGAGACCCCGTCTGGTTCTGAGGAGGCAGTCGTTTGTCTTTTTCAGTCCAGTTTTCTTTGAAACTCACTTCCTGTCCATGCAGTAGTATGCCATTCATCTTTGGTTTCCAGAAGATTCCATGCTGTTCCACATCCCCACATCCTTTCTATCAATATCCTCTGGAAACCCAACGACTGGGTGTCACCTTAGGGAATTACGAGGCACCTTTTTAATGGCATTCTGTCCAGTGACTGAACTGAATCTGAAGTTAGAACGTAATTCAGCCGAAACTGGAGTGAGGCCAAGGTGAGGAAGGAAGGGTGTGTGTTCCCGTGGTTCTGTTTTCTCTCTTCCCGGTAGCTGTCTCAGCAGCTCATACAAATAGTGGCAAGAGTCATAGTTAATAAGTACAAGCCGTGTAGACCCTCCTCTTTAGATGCTTTGTTACTCTGGGTAGCTTCTAGCAATGGCATGGCAAGTACGTACAGAAGGATTAGGAAACATGCCATCTTCAATGAACTTCATCCCCACACAAGCCAGGGCTGTGCACGGAGCAGAAAGCCAAGGATTATGAGGGTGGGGGCGGGGTGTGGCATCCGAGATGGGGCCAGAGAGGTCTGCGTGTGTCCCCGCATCTTGCAGAGGGCCACGCCTTGCTCACAGCCAAAGTGGCAGATGACCTGATCCAGTCAAAAGACAGGAAGACGGGGCCGCCCGGGTCCTTAGGAAGTGGTCACCAGCTCTGATAGGCAGCCCACGGGTTCCCATAGGAATGTCTCGCCTACACTTTAGAAAAACAGCCATCCAGGGTAGGGGAGGAGGGAAGCCCTTGGTTTGATGATGTGAAAACAAAAAAACATGCTGGTTGAAAGCTTTCTGTTCACGAGTGTGTCAGTTCTGTACAGGCTTCCTGCGGGTCAGGGTTGTGGGCCCGAGGAACACAGAAAGTCAAGTGTAAACCAGTTCGTTCTTCCCTTTGTTCACCCTGGTTTCTGCTCTTCATCTGTGCGTGTGTCTGTTTTCTCTGTTATTTTTCCCTCCCTCAGACATTGTGAACACTCCCAAACCCGATGAAAGAGCTATCATGACATACGTTTCCTGCTTCTACCATGCTTTCGCGGGCGCGGAGCAGGTATTTAACCCTCGTCCGTCCGGTTGCCGTGCTGCCCTTGTGCATCGGTTTTAGTTGTGTGGGTGTGCGCGTGCATACCTGGGTGTGTGTGCGTGCACTTCACGTCTTACCTTGGACTCTTTCTAAGTGGCTTGTGATGACCTAATATGGCAAGTTCCAAACTGCGAATGCTTTTTTAGTTAACAGCTTTACCCTTAGACGGTTCTGAAGTGTTCTTAGCTCTCTGGCTTTCTAAGATATTGCTCTTATCTCATTAATCAATGGTGGGAAACATTTGTGCTTCAGGAAAAAACAAGGGCCATGAAAATTGAGCCACACTGATTGAGCGGTGAAGGGGGACTTGGACCAGGAGAAGTGAACGCCTTTCCAGGGCCCTTGTCCCATTCTCCGCCTGGAGATTGCCTTCACTGTTCAGTGACGTGTTCAAGCATCTTGCGAGATGAATCTTAATTTAACTGAAATAGTGAAAGTCTAACAGTGTTAAAACCTCAAAAAAATTTATACTCCTTAAGATAAACAGCCTGAGGGACATCATGGGTGGATGTCCCTCTGCTTTCCCGCGTTCCCCTGTTTCTGCTTCCTGTCCCTCCCCCTATCTCTACTTGCAGAGTCCTGAGAGATGGGGTTGGACAGAGTATGTGTCATTTCTGTGATCTCTTTAAGACCATCACTGGGGGACTTCCCTGGATGTCCAGTGGTTAGGACTCCGCGCTTCCTCTGCAGGGGTTGCAGGTTCGACCCCTGGTCGGGGAACTAAGATTCCACAAGCCACCTGGCGGGGCCAAAAAAAAAAAAAAAAAAAGACCATCACCAGCAAACAATGATAACTGGAAATCGGCCCCTACTAGGGCTTCAGAGGCAAGGCTGGGGGCCAGGCTGCAGGCCCGGAAGCCGGACGGATCTCATGGTCATGGTTTAAGGCGCTTGGCCCCTCCCGGCCTCAAGCTCCCCACAAAACAATGATCGGGAATTATTGATACCTCAACAGCTACTCACATGGGTTAAACAAAGTATTAAAGCAGGTTCTGCCCCGTGGAAGGATCCCATCTAGCACATTCGATGTATTCATTTCAGGAATGAATACGTAGAGGCCCTCGTGAACTCAGTGCAATGACAGATATACATTCAGGATCCAGTCCTGTCTGCTTTGATTTCCAAAGGCTAATGTAACTCAGAGAGTTCTCTCCCTGTAGTTGTGAGGTTGGCAGGGGGCTCAGGTGGACGCCCAGGGACCATTGTTTCCTCAGCCCATCAGTTTCTGTTACTAACTTGCTTGATGTTTCACAAAGCTTGTGTTTGCGACTAATGCTATTTCCCTGTTACTCCCTACAGTATATTCAGCCTGCCATGTAAGTCTGTGTGAAAACGGTCCCAAAGGTGTGAAATGACCCATAGTGTGAACAAGCTGTGCCCTCAGGCTTACCCCACCCGAACCCAGAACCTGCACCACTTACAGCACATGCTGCCTCCCTGGTCACCCCCTGCCCTGCCACCTTCCACCTTGTGTATGCACGTCCCTGTCGACAGAGCCGTCCTGTTTACCTATTGTGTTTTACAGGCCGAGACAGCGGCTAACAGGATATGTAAGGTTCTTGCTGTGAATCAAGAGAATGAGAGGCTGATGGAAGAATATGAGAGGCTAGCAAGTGAGGTAAAGGAAACGGGTCCCCGCAGTCCTGTCCATCCCCACCCTGAGGGTGAGGCACAGAGGGTGAACACGCATTGTCAGTGTTGGGTTTTTTCTTTTTGCATTTTTCATCTCAGACAGAATAAAAGTAGGAAAGTACACTCGCTCTCAGGGGTTGTTCATCTTGCTTAATTACTGGCACAAAGGTAGTGCTGCTGGTCTTTCCAAGTATTGCAAGGCACAGAGGTAGTTTGCATGTTACAAAACGTAGAATGTGATTCCATCCTCAGCTCTGCACCTCCGGGGTCGGGCTCCCCTAGATGACATTGTGTTCCTTGTTTTTTTCCTGCTTCGTCGGCTACTGACATCACGTAGGGTGAGCTCTGTATTCAGAATCCCAGCTCCACGCGGTGACTCAACATCTAAGGAACATGCCAGTGAGACAAGGCTCAGCCTTGTGTGTGTATTTAAATACCTAGAGGGAACCTCGGGAGAGGCAGAGCCCCTCCGTCCAAGACATTTGAGCATGAGTTTCCAGGATGCCTTTCTACAGCTCTTCAGCTAGATTTCTCAGTTAGAATAGCACTTTCCATGTGGCTTTTCTTTTTGTTCTTATTATAGTATAAATCTTAACTAAGCAGGATCTGAGTGAGGTCCATAGCCACCTTCTCTCTGGATTGAACTCAATCACAGAGACAATGTCAGAGACCAAATTAATGTTTGCTCTGACTTACTTTGGCTGATACTTGGTCTGTACTGTGCAAAGCATCAGGACACTGGGAATCAGTCTTCCCCAGTAGTGGTGTATATTAGTCCAAGCTAATGATACTGTTTATGTTTCCTGCTGCTATGGTAGAATTCCATTTGGCAACATTGTTTAATGCCAGTGATCGACATCAGGGTTGAAGTATGACCAGGACCGAAGGACAGATGCTCCTCAGTGATGATAGCCTTTCTTTTCTTACTTGGTCCTTCATTTATACCCCTCAAACAGACTATGCAGGGCCTTAGTAAGGCCTTGGTAGTAATTCAGGAGAAGGGGGCGTACTTCATCCTTGGAGTCACTGCCATTTTCACTTTCATCCTGTGGCTTTCCTTGAAAGCTAGCTATTAAAATAAAATATACTTTGGCATTGAGTCAGTCTCAGATTTAGGATACTTTCATCTCGTAAGTAGACCCGTTAGATTTGAGCTGATTTAAACCAGAAATACATTTTGAGTTAAACCCAGTTCTTTCCTGATTTTATTCCACCATGTTCCACCACGTGAGGTTTTTGTTTTCTCATTTGAAAGCTCCATCCAGCATTTGTCTGCTAATGTCTGGTCCCCGAGTTTCCTGTAAATGTCCCATTTTTGTAAAACATGACTCGTGCTGACTCTGAATTTTCGACCTGTGCGTGGTGTCATGGGGGCGATGGTGAGTGGCCCTGGGAGGGCACAGAAGTTTGTATTTATGCCCTCCTTCCAGTCAGACTTCTGTAATCTCGGGAGCATTCAGTCAATCCATTCCCAATCGTTCCGTGCCTCTGTTTTTTAACCGGGGGCGGGGGGCAGTTTGCTGGTGTTGTCAGCAGTTTTTTTGTGTGCGTGTGTCTTGGGAACAGCTTTTGGAATGGATTCAGCGCACGATCCCCTGGCTAGAGAACCGGACCCCTGAGAAGACCATGCAGGCCATGCAGAAGAAGCTGGAGGACTTTCGGGATTACCGCCGGAAGCACAAGCCGCCCAAGGTGCAGGAGAAGTGCCAGCTGGAGATCAACTTCAACACGCTGCAGACCAAGCTGCGCCTCAGCAACCGGCCCGCCTTCATGCCCTCCGAGGGCAGGATGGTGTCGGTGAGGAGCCCCCTGGCCCCGGGGGCAGCCCCCGCTTTTCTTTGTTCTTTTCCCAAAGTCCTTCCTCTGATGGGCCACTGAGAAGAGGCACTGACTGTAATTCTGGCCCTGTGACCACTTCCTTCTGGATACTTTTCCCCCTGCCGTCATGCAGTTCTTGACCCTCGCTGCTCTTGGTGCCTCACGCAGGACAGGCCTCTGACAAACACCTAATGATGACGGTCCCCTTCCTCTCCTCCCCGCCTCTAGGTGGACCAGCATCTAGATCACAGGCCCTCTGTTCCCTCCTGTTACCATCTCCCCGATTCACCTTCTCCAGGCCTCAGTCCCATATTTACATCCCTCTTTGCATCATCAGTTTCTCCCGCTCTGCTGAAGCTTTCACATCCGCATAGGAAGCGCTCTAGCATCTGCCAGACGAAAATGAAAACCTCCTGTGACTCCACACCTCCCTGCAGCACCTGTCCTGTTTCTCGTCTCCCCTTTGTGGCAGGACATCTAGAGAGAGTTCTTTATGGTACTGGTTTTTGGTCACTTCCCGTTCCTTTATGTCTTTTGCTCTTCAACCTGCAGTAAGTAATCCGGCTTCCGTCCACCCTAAGACAGACTGTTCTGTTCAAAGGCAACGGCGTTCGTGTTGACAACCTAGTGGTCACTTTTTTTTTTTTTTTTTTTTTTGCGGTACGCGGGCGTCTCACTGTTGTGGCCTCTCCCGTTGCGGAGCACAGGCTCCGGACGCGCAGGCTCAGCGGCCATGGCTCACGGGCCCAGCCGCTCTTTCGGCATGTGGAATGTTCCCGGACCAGGGCACGAACCCATGTCCCCTGCATCGGCTGGCAGACTCTCAACCACTGCGCCACCAGGGAAGCCCCCTAGTGGTCACTTTTATTTTCATATTCGCTGTAGCTGTAACCATGGCCTTCTTCTTGAAACTTCTTCCACCCTTGAACTTAGCTGAGTTCCTCCCACCTGACCACCGAGTCCTTCCCGTCGCTGTTCACAGCTTTGCCTCCTCCTGTCCCTGGGCTGTATGTAGGTGGATGGTTTGTGGGTACAGGGATGCTGACCTTCTTCTCTGTCTTGATACCTGCAGGTGACCTCATCCAGGCCCGTGGCTTTAACTACCAGCTGTAATGGCAACACCTCCCAAATTTTACATCTTCAGCTCTGATTTCTCCCCCAGTTCCAGGTTCATAGAGCCGCTTGGATGTCTCAAAACCTAACATCCAAGAGTCCTCCCGCAGTGATCTCTGTCTTAGTAAATAGCATCACCATCCCCTAAGTTACTAAAGCCCCAACCCCAGGTGTCATCACTGATCCTCCTAGTCTGTCCCTTTCTTGTGCCTGGTTCCTCAGCCAGTGCCACTGGCTCTGCGTCCAGATTATATCTTAAGTCTGAGCAGCTCTTCAGCTGCTGCCACCTATGCTAAGCCACCAGTGTCTCTCCTTCAACCTTGCAGTAACCCTCTCACTTGCTTTTCTTGTTCTTTTTCCCCTAAAATGCATTCTCTACGTAGCAGCTGCCGTCATCTTTTTAAAATATAAATCAGAGCGTGTCTCCTTTCTTCTCAGAACCTTCCAGTGACTTCCCGAAATACTTAGAGTAAGATCCAGATTCCTTATCTGGGATCCGATGTGGTCTGACCCCACGGCCACCCTGCTGACCATGTCTCTGGCTGCTCTACCCCTCACCCACTGTGCGGGCGCCGCGCCTGCTGTGGTCCTTCCCCTACGTGGAGTGCACCCCGTCCTCGGGCCTTTAGCTTGTCCCCCACTTCATCACATACCTGGCTTTTCCATGAGTGAGGTCTGGGCTCCAATGCCACCTCCTCAGAGGGGTCTCCTCTCAGTAACCCGCCTAAAGGAACTGCCCCGACCGTGCTCTCATCAGCATCCCTTGACCGTGATTTGTTTTTCCTTCAGAGTGTATCGCTATCGGAAATAGGAATTACACTTGTTGTTGAACGCCTTATTTAATGTCTTTCTCCCCCAACAATCATGAAAGCTGCACAGGGGCCCAGGGAACTTTACAGGTGCTGTTGTTCACTCTTATATCGAAGGCTCTCACTGTGCCTGGCACGTGCGTGATGCCGGGGAGACAGTTAATGGCTGACTGAACCCAGTCGCTGAGTCAGAGTCGTTTTGGGCTGAGTCACTGTGAGGCTTCGTCTTCTCGTAGCCAGAAAATTAAAGCCCCGTTAGCCTTTGTCCACATCCGGAGAAGCATCAGGTTAAATGTTCGCCGATGAGAACCGTGATCTTAGTCCTAAAAGGGTGCAGTGGTAATGAAGATGTTTAGAAGCCAAAACATTTCAATGGCTATTTGGGGCGGGTGTGGAGGCACAGGGGTGAGGGAAAGACAAGAAGACACAAAGGAAAACACTGTTGGACGTGGTGGAGGGGATTCGTAGAGAGGCCCAGGAGGCCAGGGCGTAACGGACGCGCCTTCGCCGGTCCCCACCCATCCCAGGACATCGCGGGCGCCTGGCAGCGGCTGGAGCAGGCGGAGAAGGGCTACGAGGAATGGCTGCTGAATGAGATCCGGAGGCTGGAGCGCGTGGAGCACCTGGCAGAGAAGTTCCGGCAGAAGGCGTCCACGCACGAAACCTGGGCCTACGGTGAGTCCACAGGATGCGGTGGGGCTCCTGGAGAATCGGGCCTGAGCTATGGACAGAGCCCCACGTGCAGTGACCACTGTCCCTGTGACCCTGTGGGCAGCTGCCCTCGCCCCTCTCTCGTCTGCTGTCCCAGGTACTGCGGTTCTTCAAGAGGTGGGTGTGGGGAATTCCCTGGCGGTCCAGTGGTTAGCACTCGGCGCTTTCACTGCCGTGGCCCGGGTTCAATCCCTGGTTGGGGAACTAAGATCCCGTAAGCAGCGTGGCATGGCCAAAAAAAAAAGAAGAAAGAAAAAAAATGGAGGTGAGTATGAAGATGGATGTTTTTATAAAACAGGACTCACAATGCGTTCTTCCCACACTTACCTGCATAGGTATCCGCCTCCTCCTGACTCCCCCACTTTCTTCTATCTGATTCCACAAGCATCTGTTTATTCCCTAACTGCGGGTCAGACAGCCCTGGCCCAGACACTAGCTTCTGCTGATAGAAGGTTTATTAAGTGCCGCAAAGCAACATAATTGCCCACTTAGAAAATCTGCTTGGAAAGGAAGAACACGAGGTGTGATTTTCTATAGTCTTAACTCCTTTGTTTCACTGAGATTCATCTACTCCTTTCAGGCCTTGCAGACATTTCCATGGCCGTGATACTATGGTCATGATTTTTTTGGCTCTGCTGTTTGCTGAGGTTAAAGAACAAAACATTCACCTCATTGCATGGTAATCTATTTCGAGAGAGGGCAGGGAGGTTCCCCTCATCCCTTGGGTCCCTTTTGCTTTCTTGCTGCTTGATTGTTGGCGTTGCTCAGCGAGACGGTCACAGGCACAGACATGCAGTTGATACTTCCCAGCTGTGGGCCTTGGATGCATTCTCACCTCTCAGGGCCTCAGCGTCCTCTCCAAAGTGGAATAACAGTCATACCTCCCTCACAGGGTTTTGATGAAGACTAAATGAGTTTGTTTTTATAAAGTAGTAAAATTGGTATCTGGCAGATGGTAAGTGCTGTGTTGTCATTAAACATGTGAACATTTGCTTTCCATGTCTAGCTTTGTGGAATTAAATTCTTAAAGGTCATCAACCAGGGAATAAAAATGGGTCCAGTTATATAACCACAGCAGTTGCTTAACTTAGGAAGTATTTGTGGGGAAATAGGTGGAGTTTCGGAGAGAAATTTTTCTAATGTTATTACATAAAAAATCACAAGCTGGGGGCTTCCGTGGTGGCACAGTGGTTGAGAGTCCGCCTGCCGATGCAGGGGACACGGGTTCGTGCCCCGGTCCGGGAAGATCCCGCATGCCGTGGAGCGGCTGGGCCCGTGAGCCATGGCCGCTGAGCCTGCACGTCCGGAGCCTGTGCTCCGCAACGGGAGAGGCCACAGCAGTGAGAGGCCCGCGTACCGCAAAAAGAGAAAAAAAAAAAATCACAAGCTGCACTTAACCACATTAAAAGAATAAAGCTTTCAAACAAAAAGAATTGGAGTAAAGGTTGAGCCCATGGGCAGGCAAATAGAGTACAAGTGTTTTACCTAATAATTCCAGGTAATTTCTGTGAGCTAATAATTACTAACTTAACTGAGCATCTCACGGGAAAGTCAGATACTTGTTTCTTAGGTTTATCACAGACTTGTTATTTAGAAGGTGCTCAGCCTGCTTTCCGCCCTGTATTTGTAGACACGAGCTTTCAGAACACAGAGGGACTCGGGGCCTTAGCAGAGTGACAGCCTGAATTCCAGTTGAAATGTGGCCTCTGCCTCTCGGGGCTGTCCTTTCCTCCTTTCGGTTCTATGGAATCACCCAGTACTTTGCATAGAGGCTGAAGTGTGACAGCACTCACATTCCCTTGCTACAACCATTGCAGGCAAAGAGCAGATCTTGCTGCAGAAGGATTACGAGTCGGCGTCTCTGACCGAAGTCCGGGCTCTGCTGCGGAAGCACGAGGCATTCGAGAGCGACCTGGCGGCGCACCAGGACCGCGTGGAGCAGATCGCGGCCATCGCGCAGGAGCTCAAGTACGTGCTCTGTGTGGGTGCCAGTGCTGACATTGAGCCCTGGGTCCAAGCGAGGACTCGGTGGAGAGCTTCCCCAGGCATTCCCAGAGAGGGGCAGGGGAGCTTGCCTTTCCTGTCCTGTCTTAGATGTATCCGTAGAACCAAGCCAGAGGACCCTGTGATGGGATTGGTCCTGTTTTTTGTTTTAATTGAAATATAGTTGATTTACAGTGTTGTGTTTGATAGTTTCAGATGTACAGCAAAGTGATTCAGTTATACATATATATATCTATTCTTTTTCAGATTCTTTTCCCTTCTAGGTCATTACAAAATACTGAGTATAGTTCTCTGTGCTATACGGTAGGTCCTTGTTGACAACCCAATCAAAAAATGGGCAGAAGATCTAAATAGACATTTCTCCAAAGAAGACATACAGATGGCCAACAGGCACATGAAAAGATGCTCAACATTGCTAATTATTAAAGAAATGCAAATCAAAACTACAATGAGGTACTAACTCATACCAGTCAAAATGGCCATCATCAAAATGTCTACAAATAATAAATGCTGGAGAGGGTGCGGAGAAAAGGGAACCCTCCTACACTGTTGGTGGGAATGTAAATTGGTGCAGCCACTAGGGAAAACAGTACGGAGGTTCCTTAAAAAACTAAAAATAGAGTTGCCATATGATCCTGCAATCCCTGGGCATATTTCTGGAGAAAACTAAAATTCAAAAAGATACATGTACCCCTGTGTTCATAGCAGCACTATTTACAGTAGCCAAGACATGGAAGCAACTAAATGTCCATTGACAGATGTCCATTGACAGACGAATGGATAAAGAAGATGTGGTACATATATACAATGGAATACTACTCAGCCATAAAAAAGAGTGAAATAATGCCATTTGCAGGAACATGGGTGGACCTAGAGATTATCATACTAAGTGAAGAAGTGAAGTAAGCCAGACAGAGAAAGACAGATATCATATGATATCACTTATATGTGGAGTCTAAAAAAAAAAGTCCTTTTTTTAAAATAAATTTATTTATTTTATTTGTTTATTTTTGGCTGCGTTGGGCCTTTGTTCTGTGCGCGGGCGCGGGCTTTCTCTAGTTGCAGCAAGTGGGGGCTACTCTTGGTTGCAGTGTGTGGGCTTCTCATTGCAGTGGTTTCTCTTGTTGCAGAGCATGGGCTCTAGGCGCGTGGGCTTCAGTAGTTACGGCGCATGGGCTCAGTAGTTGTGGCTCACGGCCTCTAGAGCGCGGGCTCAGTAGTTGTGGCGCATGGGCTTAGTTGCTCTGCAGTATGTGGGATCTTCCCTGACCAGGGCTCGAACCCGTGTCCCCTGCATTGGCAGGCAGGTTCTTAACCACTGCGCCACCAGGGAAGCCCTTTTTTTTATATATAAAGAGATGCACTGACTTCCTCTCTGGTGCTTTGATTGTGGTAGCATCCCTGTGTCCTCCCATTGGGCAGCACCCCCAGCCCCAGCACAGGCAGCTTCGTATCCAAGAGAATGAGAAACAAGTAACAGGACAGAGCACGGCTCGCAAAGGTGGCCTCACCCAGGCCTGGGTGCAGGAGACGGGACCACATTGCCCGCCCAGAAACCAAAAACAAGACACCTCTGAAAGAAGAAACATTAAGGCCCCACTTTTCTTTGTTGTCAAATAAGTGCCATTTCTTTTTCATGCTTTTTATTTTATGGGAGGAGCTAGCATGAGGTTGAGCCCAGGCTGGTTTACCCAGTGGGAGTTGTAGGTCCTGCTGGTCCAGGTGGTGCTGCCTCTGGCTGTGGCCACCCTCTGGGAGAGGGGCCTCCCTGCAGTGTTTCTAAGCTTTTTTTTTGCTTTCTTTTTTTTTTTTAAGACCCTTGCTTCTTTTTGATAAATACAGAATTTCATTCCCTACTTCTCTCTCATTATAACCACGGATATATATGCACAATTTTTAGAGCCTGTCACATAATGATAACTTTAAACAACCAATAATACATGTTTATCATGATATGTTACATTTTAAGACCCCCATGTTGCTCATTCTTAACCAGAGCAAATGCCTTAATTAACAGAGATGGCCTCTTTTAAGAGTGTCTTCCTATTTGGCCTTGCCTAAATATATTCTTAATTATTTGTCATCTTCATATCTAATTTGTTCGCTGTGTTTGTGGCCTTACTCTTAGTTCTCATGCTTCTTGCATGTTGGCTGTTTGGCTGCTTGTTAACAATTACAAATAAAATAAGGGGGAGAAACTCAAGCAGTTGAATGCTCTATCATAGCTCCCATAAGTAATTTGGAATGGTTTTAAGTGTTGCCCTTAAAACTTAAGTAATAATTTTATATTATTATTATTCTCGGTTATCCTCAATGCGTATTTCTTTACACAGTCGAGAGAGGAACCACAGAATTTAAAGATGTGCTCATCTTACTGTTATTAGTCTCCCTTTCCTTTTTACCTTTTCTAAAATAACAAACATGTTTGTGCAGTTCTTAAAGTACAAAAAATAAAAACAGGGCTTCCCTGGTAGCGCAGTGGTTAAAAATCCGCCTGCCAATGCAGGGGACACGGGTTTGAGCCCTGGTCAGGGAAGATCCCACATGCCGCAGAGCAACTAAGCCTGTGCACCACAGCTACTGAGCCTGCACTCTAGAGCCCGTGAGCCACAACTACTGAGCCTGCGTGCCGCAACTACTGAAGCCTGCGCGCCTAGAGCCCGTGCTTTGCAATAAGAGGAACCACCGTAATGAGAAGCCTGCTCACCACAACGAAGAGTAGCCTCCGCTCACTGCAACTATAGAAAGCCCGCGTGCAGCAACGAAGACCCAACACAGCAAAAAATAAATAAATAAATTTATTTTAAAAAAATAAAAATAGTATGCACAGTTATGCAAACCCTAAGTTCTTGAAAGCAAGTAGGTATAGAGCTAGTACGTATGAATTAGAGAAGAGGGAAAAATGTACACCCTAAAGATAACCACGGAGAGATTAGCATTGATGTCTCCATTGTGTATCAGTAGACGGTTCCTAGGTTTTTGTTTTTGAAATCTTTCTGTTCTTTAATAGTTGCATTTTGAAGGGCCATGGCCTTTTCACTTTGTATTCAAGGCTGTGCACATTGCTGGTGTATTTTGGTTGGTTTTGGTTACCTGGTTATAAAAATAAGCACAGAATCTCAATCCATCTCAATTAGTGAAATGTGTGTATGTAGAAAGCTGCTCTTAAGAACTGGACAGGCTTTCATTAGGTGATAGGGAGCTTCTTACCCACTGAAATGACACTCAGATCACAACTGTATGCATCTTCTTTATTCAGTAAAAGAAACAGTAACATTCAATAAGGACAAGCTAATATCACTTAAGAGAAAAAAACAAGTAATAAACAACCATTGCCTTCATTTAGAGTTGGAAGAAGAAATAAACTTAAGCTTCAGGGAAATGGATTTGGATGGATAGGAGGGAGTTTCCTAAAAGCCTCACCTTGGACCATTTTTGAAGGAGAAGTCTCCTGAAGATGTCTTTAAACCTCCCTGAGTCTTGCTTTCATCTTAACTAAAAGGGTGATTACATTTTGTCCAGGATTCAAACTTTTTACCCCCAGAGATAACAGGTTAACCATCTAGTCGAGAATCTGCTTGAATGGTAAGTTCAAGTTACTTCACGTCACCAAGATCCCGTTAGGATGTACAGACGGGGCTGGAGAGGAAGAGGGACTACGGAGTGAGAAATCATTTTGTTCCTGCTCTCACACGATAGGCATAAGACGAGTTGGAATCTTTGTCAGAAGAGGAAGGACTCTGTCCTGCCAGGGTCAGCAGCCCAGTGCCCCTCCTGGACGTGGTGCCCCATCCAGCCCTGTGCCCTTTGAGGGCAGCCGAGGACACGAAGGGGTGCAAGCTGATCCCTCCCTCCCTCCCTCCCTCCCGCATGACTCATTTGATGTTCCCATCCCCGTGGCTTCAGCACAGCCCCTGGGACTGTCCTCCAGGTCAGATACTTGGCTTCATTTACAGGTACATCACCACTTAAAAATAATGCACTCCGGAGGCCTGGCCAAGAAAACAAAGGGAGAATAGAGTTAGCCTACTGTGTCGAAAAGACAGCGTTTCTCTCTGTTTAGAAATCTGCTGACCACCAAGAGTTTTACTAATTCTTCTCATGATGTGAGGGAATAGTGATCATGTTTGCGATGGTGATGATGAACAAAACCCTGAAATACCCTGCCAGTTCCCCATCAGATCTTTTTTTTTTTTTAAATTATCATCTGTTTATTTTGAGCCCATGTCCACTTTTCTTCACGTCATCTGGGAAAGTCAATCTTTATTTTCCCTTCTGATAGTGAACTGGACTATCACGATGCTGTGAACATCAATGATCGGTGCCAAAAAATCTGTGACCAGTGGGACAGGCTGGGAACGCTCACTCAGAAGAGGAGAGAGGCCCTGGAGGTGAGTCTCCAAGCCACCTGTTGGCACGAAATCTTTTAATAGGGGCTCTTTCAGTAAGTCACTGTTACTTTGTTTTTCTGTGGTATGGTGTGTATAAATCGAAACAGATTATCTAGGGAAGGGAGCTTCTACAGAGAACATGAAAAGTAGGAGAAAGAGGGAAATGGAAAGTTGGTAGTTTTGTACTGTAATTTATCCATACGGCAGTGACGCATCCTTTTGAATTAAAGAAACAAAAGTCCAGTAGTAGTAATGAGATAACGGTATAAACTCATTTTGTGTGAAGTAGTAATGGCAGATAATTCCCCCAGAGTCCTTATCTGAGAGTAAATTGAGCCATGAATGAGTCAGGAAATCAGGAGGAACGGAAGTTGAGATGTGCAAAGGGAAAATGGCAACACATGTTGAAGTAAGGAAAAATGGATATGAAACAGAATCAGGATGAATTTGGCCTTGTTCAAGTATAAGGCTTGGAGAAACAGCTGTTTTTTAGCTGAACCTCATCGTCTCTCACCACGGAAGACTCAGACGACATGACAGAAAGAAGCAGTTAGCAGTCTTCTGAGTCTTTTCACCCTGACTCTGATGAAACTTTTAACACATGTGATACCAAGCTTCCTGGATGCCAGCCAGCGGTTAACATATCCACCTAAAGAAAAAGGCTGAGAGAAAGGAAGGACCAGGCATATAACAGAGACAGCTCAAATATTTTAGAACAGGAGGAAAAATGAATCTAATTATGGAAGACTTGAAGATACCAGACGCTTCCATGCCAGCTCCCCGCCCTGTCTGCCATAGGAAACGCGTAGTGCCATTCTCGGTGGCTTAAAGCCTTGTGCTTTCATGTGCTCAGAAAGGCAAAGAGGGTCTCTGTGTGAAATCCTGAATGAGGATTTAAGAATATGGAACTGTAGTTCCTTCCGTCTTCTCTAGGCGACTTTTGGGAAAGGCACACTGTTGATTATAAAATGAGGAAGATACCGTGAATTTCCTGTGAACCAGCACGGTTAGGGAATCAGGTCCTATAACTTACAAAGTACTGCTTTAGCTGAAATCAAGTGCCTCTATACCCTATGTGGAGTCTCAGTTTTCAAAAGAGTAGCATGTGGAGGAGGATTTTAAATACTTTCCGAACAGTGTGACTCTGGATGTTGTTAAATCCATCTCTGATGCACAGGGCACTTCGGAGACCTGCAGGGCTCAGCCTCATCATTTGAACATCAGTTCATCTTTTGTATACACAAGCTAATGATGAGAGGATTGCGACCATCAAAACGTCAGATAGGGTTTCCCTGGTGGCGCAGTGGTTCGGAATCTGCCTGCTAATGCAGGGGACACGGGTTCGAGCCCTGGTCTGGGAAGATCCCACATGCCGCAGAGCAGCTGGGCCCGTGAGCCACAGTTACTGAGCCTGCGCGTCTGGAGCCTGTGCTCCGCAACAAGAGAGGCCGCGATAGTGAGAGGCCTGCGTACCGCGATGAAGAGTGGCCCCCGCTCGCCACAACTAGAGAAAGCCCTCGCACAGAAACGAAGACCCAACACAGCCAAAAATAAATAAATAAATACATTAAAAAAAAAAAGTCAGATAATAGTTTACTGCTCTGGAGTGCATCTTTACATGTTCAGAGAATTTTTATGATTTAACCTATGATAACACTGGTTTCTCTTTGATCTCCAGAGAACTGAGAAATTGCTGGAAACCATTGATCAGCTTCACCTGGAGTTTGCCAAGAGAGCTGCTCCTTTCAACAACTGGATGGAAGGCGCCATGGAGGATCTGCAAGACATGTTTATTGTCCACAGCATTGAGGAAATCCAGGTAACTGAAGCCAGCTCTGTGCTCTCACTGTACCAGAAATGAATCGTAATTTTAAAAACTTAGAGTTCTCTTTTTGGTTTTGTTTCGTTTTTTAACTTAAAAAAAAAATGTGGTTAGAAAACCCATATTACCCTTTGGCCTTTAGCTTAAAAATGTGTATACCACTCTTTAATGCAACTAAATTAACATCAGCCAGATAGTGGTGACTACATCTAAAAGGGTCTGTTCTTTAAAACGGAATGTAGAATCATACGAGCAAGACAGACATATGCTCTTGGGGTTAGTCACAGCAGGTTATGAGTTTACTGGCTGCTGAGTTAACTACTTTGCAGATGTTTGCATATTACCCCTCGTTAAGATCTATAGGGTTTTGCCGGATCGTAAAGCATAAGAAGCCACAAATCAGTACCCTCTGCTTCCCACCAGCCAAAATGTTCTGCTTTTGATTTTTGCTGGAGCTTCAGATTGTAAATAAGACCTCTAAGTGATCGAGTTAGGGAGGAGCGTTCCTCTCCAATAGCCAGGACCCAATATATTAGAGACCATTATATACTGAATTTGACGTATAATGGAATATAGAGAAAATACTTTTAGATTCTCTTTTTTCTGTAAAATAGATAGGTCATCGAAAAGAATCCAGATGTAAAGGAAATACTGAAGGTTGGGATTTGAACCCATATCTCCCTGCCAAGGGCCATTCTAGAAGGCTTTGCAGCGGGGTGTAAGAGGCAAGAAATTTGTTGAACATTGCCTTTGTCTTCTGAAAGAGGCTGTGATGGTGTTTCTTGCATAGACTCTTAAGCAGAGGTTGGCAACCTAAAACCATTTATTTTTGGAAAAAGTGAGATGTCTAAGTATGCCTTGGAAGCCATACTTGATGCATGAAGTAGTTTCTCTGTTTAGTGAAAGGTGTGCTAGCAGCTGATCTGTTGTAGCATCTGAACTGAGTGTTAGCTTCGCCCTGGAAGGTGGTCCATGTGGCACCTTCCTACAGCTGAGTATAAAGGGCTGCTGTCTTATACTTTAGGGTCCAAGGGTATAGGGTTGTTAAGTGGAGGTTTTATAAAGCCTGAGGGGAAGGAGTTGGTTTCTGTGGCCTTTTCTTTTGGAGAAAGGGATGTACTTCCTGGTGATCTTTAGGTATAAAGGCAGCAAATGTGAAAAGGTTCTTTT
This sequence comes from Lagenorhynchus albirostris, assembly GCF_949774975.1. Classification (NCBI taxonomy): domain Eukaryota; kingdom Metazoa; phylum Chordata; class Mammalia; order Artiodactyla; family Delphinidae; genus Lagenorhynchus; species Lagenorhynchus albirostris. The sequence continues at coordinate 7,543,384 of NC_083110.1, forward strand.
CTTGGGCTATAGGTAAACTTGGTCATTAGAAAGGGCAGCTAATTTAAATTCTTTTTTTTAAGTGTTACTGGGACACAGCCACACATTTATTTTTTTTTTATTTTTATTTTTGGCCACGTTGGGTCTTCGTTGCTGTGCGCGGGCTTTCTCTAGTTGCGGCAAGCGGGGGCTGTTCTTTGTTGTGGTGCACGGGCTTCTCATTGCGGTGGCTTCTCTTGTTGCAGAGCACAGCCTCTAGGTGTACAGGCTTCAGTAGTTGTGGCACGCAGGCTCAGTAGTTGTGGCTCACGGGCTCTAGAGCACAGGCTCAGTAGTTGTGGCGCACGGGCTTAGTTGCTCCGCAGCATGTGGGATCTTCCCGGACCAGGGCTCGAACCCGTATCCCCTGCATTGGCAGGCAAATTCTTAACCACTGCCCCACCAGGGAAGCCCTGATTTAAGTTCTGTATGTCAGTGGCGAGTAAGACCTAAACAATAGCTGGGGATCATATAAGATGAAATCAAACATAGTTTTTTAAAAAGAAAACAATTATTTTTTGAAGACTTTGGATTAATAGCCACCAAGGAGTCATCAGGAGATCTTTTTTACCCCTTTCGAGGAACTTGACTTTTGTGCACCAGGTAGCTTTTCTAAAGACATCCAGAATTTGTCTTCCACTGGAGATTCCCGCAGTTATAAAGTCATTTATACGCATGCTGAAGGGAACAGCAAGCCTGTAAAATTCACACTGAAGTAAGTCGGGTTTTCTCCTCTCTGTCTCTGGCTTAGAGCTTGATCACCGCCCACGAGCAGTTCAAGGCTACACTGCCCGAGGCCGACGGCGAGCGGCAGTCCATCCTGGCCATCCAGAACGAGGTGGAGAAGGTGATCCAGAGCTACAGCATCAGGATCAGCTCGAGCAACCCCTATAGCACTGTCACCGTGGACGAGATCCGGTCCAAGTGGGACAAGGTGGGCGACTGAGGGGGGAGGGGGCGAGGCTAACGTTCTCGAAGCCGAGGTGGAGGGAAGAGGTGAAGCCCTGGGGGAGTTAGAGTGACTGTGTGACATTGCCTCACGATCAGGGTTGTCTTCATAGACATGTTAAAAGGGAAACTGAGGCATAGTAACAATTTTAAGTGTTTGAGCAAAAATCGATTCGAATTGGGCAGCATCCAGTCTAGCTGGCAGAAAGGGACTCCAAGGAGCTGAACAAAATGAAAGGCTTTTATAGGCAGAAGGGAGTAGGAACAGGGAAGTTATCTGGCCAAAAAAAGGCAGATTGGTTATTGCAGAGTTACTTTCCTTTAGGGGAGGGAAGGGGTCCACCCAGATGACTGATTGACTAAGATTCCGTTTCTGGGAGAGTGGAAACTGTAATTAAGTTAAATCTTGGTCTGGTGGAGTGGGATTTAGCACTCGACTCTATTTTGGGCTTGTTTTTAACAGATGAAATATGTTATACTCTTAAATCCATTCAGCAGCTTCTGTGATTTGTAAGGAAAGAAAGTAGAAATGATTGTCCTTAAGGAAAACCTTATCAATGTTGGCAAACTCAGTACAGGTTATGATGCTAATACCATAAAGGAAACTATTTTTAAAACCCCAACTGAAAATTTGATGGTATCAGCTTGCCGCTAGTACTTCGTTAAAGAATTTTTAGAATATGGGATAGACATGTCCCAAGTGTGTGTGAATTTTAAATGCGGGAAAATTACTTAGAAAACTGTATCTGGGGAACCAAAGGACTTCCTGCTAATTTGCTGCCTCTTATATTTGGGGAAACCGTACAGACTTAATTATAGTCCAATGGGATCATTTGAGCCTTTTTGTCTCATTCTTAAAAAAGATTTATTTTCTTGTTTAAATTGAGGCACGATCATCTTAGTATGCTACTACATAGTCTTTAAGAAATCCACCACATGCATTTGAGGTGGCTTGCTATAAAAACACACATTCAGTAATCGTTTAGTTATAAACGATGCAAAGAGGAAAAAAAAATACAGGTATGGGAGTGTTCATCTGAGAGACCATAATTAGTTATTGTGTTTGACCTTAAAATTAGCTCTGTTCGTGTGACAGCCGGAGTGAAGAAGGAAACGTGTTGAGCTAAGTAGTTTCCTTGAAAAAAATAGGGAAATGTGTCATTTCTTAAAGTGAGACAAACTTTTCTCTTGTCACGAAGTTATAAAGCAAAATTTGCCAGAGGGAGTTTTGTAAAAGGTACGTTGAATAATAATGTCTTTAGCAGCAGTTTTGCCAACACACAGAAAAGCCTTCTTGAAGTAGCTCTTTTGTCTGCGGATTCAAAAAGAACTGAGACGTAGCATTAAAGTGTAAATCACAGGGTACAAATGGAATGGAAAAGATGTAGGCAGGGTAGGATACTTTCCTGTGGTCCAACATCATATAGGACTGAGCTCCTGAAACTGGCAGGGGTTCTCAACTTTTTTTGTGTCTTGGATCACTTGGTAGTCAGGGAAGCCCGTGGATCCCTTCTGATAATAACATGTGTAAATTCATAAAAAACATTTAAGGTTACAAAGGAAATAAATTACATTAAAAATAGTTATTAAAGGGCTTCCCTGGTGGCGCAGTGGTTGAGAGTCTGCCTGCCGATGCAGGGGACACGGGTTCGTGCCCCGGTCCGGGAAGATCCCACATGCCGTGGAGCGGCTGGGCCCGTGAGCCATGGCCACTGAGCCTGTGCGTCCGGAGCCTGTGCTCCGCAACGGGAGAGGCCACAACAGTGAGAGGCCTGTGTACTGCAAAAAAAAAAAAGTTAGTAAAATATTTTTTACATATATTTGTGTAACTGAATCACTTTGCTGTACACCTGAAATTAACACAACACTGTAAATCAATGGTACTTGGATAAAAAATAAATTTTAATGAAGGCTATATACTACCACATTTTAAACCATGATCTAATAGCAGGTCTAATAATTGTGAGTAGTGATGAATGTATATGATATTTTGAGAGGCAGGCAGTAACTAATATATATGAGAATGTCTGTGATTTCTATTGTGATAAAGTCACAGTGGATTTGGTGCCCGCATTCATAATCAAAGGAAATGCTCATTTTCCATTAGGGGTGGTGAAAATAAGGATGCCACTTTTCCTTCATTCAAGTTCACAGATTCTCTGCACCCTGGACCCAGCTCCCCGTAGGGTTAGTACTGCAGGCCAAGAGCCCCTGGCTAGAGGAACGGTCAGTGTCCCTCTTGCAGACTTAGCCAGTCTTTCAGCAGGCAGTGGAGGCACTGGGTGGCAGTCGAGGCTAGACTGAGCTCTTCCTTTAGTCCCTAAAGTAGGGACCCCACTCCCCTTCCCCTCCCTACCTCTCCTCCCCTCCCCACCACTCTCCCTCCCTCTCTCTCTGCTCCCACCCCTGCCCTCCAGCCACCACCACCGATCTTGGTCCCTCCTCCTAGACCACAGCTGGCCTCTAACCCCTGTTGCCCTTGAACCCTGGCAGGTGAAGCAGCTCGTGCCCATCCGGGACCAGTCGCTGCAGGAGGAGCTGGCCCGCCAGCATGCCAACGAGCGTCTGCGGCGCCAGTTCGCTGCACAGGCCAATGCCATTGGGCCCTGGATCCAGAACAAGATGGAGGTGGGTTAGTGACCTTCAGAGGGAGCCTGTCACAGCCTCCAAATCGGTCCCTGAGCTGACACGACGACCTGTCTCCACTCAGTGCCGTGAGAGCACCATCCAGGTCTCCGTGGGCCTTACTCTTGATGGCCCCTGAGCTCTTGCAGCCTGGGCGCCCATGAGCGTCAGTGCGGGGCGGGGGGCAGGGAGGGCACCTGTGCACCAAAGTTGAGGCTGTTCTTGCTGCCATCCATTCATCCTGTCCTTAAGGATGGTGACGGGGCTCTTCCTCAGTTTTCAGCCTCTGCAGGACCTAGAGTTTTAAACCGTCCGTCCCTAATGAGTCACAAATACTTGGCATTTTCAGAACATTCAGGGAAAAGTAATCTTTGAATGACACTGATTGCTGGGTTCATTTTATCACCAAGAACAGCCAAGAGACATTTATTGGCCTATTTATTCTTCTCCCAGCCTCCCTTTTGGTGATAAAATGTTAACTTTTTTCTTAAGAGGAGGACATCTAAAAATCTAGGAAATTCTTTTGACCGGTGATGAAGCAAGCATCCAGTGGTCCGAAATCTCCCTGGCAGCTGCATTCGTGCAGACCATCCCCTGGCCTCCTGCAGAAGAGGCAGCTCCAGCCTGGGGAGGCTTCTTTGTTCACTGGAAGAGGCCTAAATGGCTCCTTTCTTACCTGTCTTGCTTTGCTTTTATGGATCTTGGTGGGTTTGTTTTGTTTTTTCCCCATTCTCTAGACAGACTAGAAATAGAGCTTGCTTCATGCGGCAGTACTACCCTGTTTCCCACTTTATCTGAAAAAGCAAGTGTCTCTAGCTGCCGCCTGATGCCGGCGTGGCATTGGAAGCAGAAGCAGGAAGGCCCCCGTAGTAACCTGAAAGGCCGGCTCACCTTGTTTTCTTCTCCTGTTCATGCCTCCACCAGGAGATTGCCCGGAGCTCCATCCAGATCACGGGAGCCCTGGAGGACCAGATGAATCAGCTGAAGCAGTACGAGCACAACATCATCAACTACAAGAACAACATCGACAAGCTGGAAGGTGACCATCAGCTCATCCAGGAGGCCCTGGTCTTCGACAACAAGCACACTAATTACACCATGGAGGTACAGCCACTGCACAGGCCTGCGGTGCTCTGGTTTCTGGTTGTGACCACTTCGCCTTCTCAGGGTGCTTTCCTCCCACGTTGGTCTCCATCTGTTCCTGTTTTGTTCTATAAGTATGAAAGGGATCATTAAACCTTTCCTGTTACTGTATGTGAAAAAGCTTTGTGAACTAGATCAAGCGCTACATAGTTGTTAATTATCATCACCATCCTCAACAACTTTATCATCATCATTATCACAACAATGAACTGAAATTGGACTATTACGTTTTGGCCAGTTTGATCCAATTTGATCTTGCAATTTGGCCAGTGGGTATAATCCAGGGCCCATCCTGCTATTTGGTAAACGCTAATGACAAATAATACACTGTACATTGTATATTTTATCTTTACAGTGCCAGTTGTCACTGCTAGAACCCCGGTCTCACTTCTGAGTATTTCCCAATAGAATCTCGAAAAAAGTGGAAAAGTAGAATTAAAAAAAAAAAAAGCATAGGGAAGCCCTACTTATCTCCCTTTGGGTTGACTCAGCTCGGTGCTTTGTGACCGCCTGGAGGGGTGGGATAGGGAGGGTGGGAGGGAGGGAGACGCAAGAGGGAAGAGATATGGGAACATATGTATATGGATAACTGATTCACTTTGTTATAAAGCAGAAACTAACACACCATTGTAAAGCAATTATACTCTAATAAAGGTGTAAAAAAAAAAAAATGAAAATGAGGAGGCAAGATTGACCTGCTGGGAGGACCTGGAGCTGATCGTTTGATGTTTCCCTCGGTAGCACATTCGTGTGGGCTGGGAGCTGCTGCTGACGACCATTGCCAGAACCATCAACGAAGTGGAGACCCAGATCCTGATGAGAGATGCGAAGGGCATCACCCAGGAGCAGATGAATGAGTTCAGAGCCTCCTTCAACCACTTCGACAGGGTACCTCACTCCCTCTAGTTATTTGAAAGGCACCACTGGGGACATCAAAAGATGTATTTGAAATAGTATTCATGCTATTATTTTAAGTTTTAATGTCCTTAAAGGTTATGGGGAAACAGGACGATTAAGGCCAAAGGAAAAGAGCCTCTGACATGAAGTGTGCTAAGTAAGCTCTGATGTCGCTGAAGGTGACACAAAGTCTGGGTTTGTGGGCTGTTTTATACAGAGCACTTAACGAATGCCTTTGCAGTTGGGATCAACACTAGATTTGTTCTAAGTGAAAGTGTATCCTTACCAAAATGTGGTTTTGGGATTTAGGACATTTTCTAAGTACGTAAATACAAAGCTGTAATGAACTTTTCCTAATTAACTATTTAGGTGAAGCACCTGATGAAAATTAGCCTACTCTTTTGCCATAAAATTTAAGTTTCTTTTTTAATTAACAAAATTATTCACGGAATGTTGAAGGAAAATGCACCAACAAAATGGGGAGCATATAAAAAGTTAAGTGCAGCTCTTAAAATATTATCTAGTGTTTTGATTTGAATACAATTGAGTAAAACCAGTTCTTCACAAGAAAATGCCCAGTTTGCTTATCATCTAGTTAAAAGTGACTCCTAAGGCCACATTCCATTCCTTAAAAGATCCGTAACAAAGTAAGTATATTTCATTACTTTGCTTGGGACCCTGTTTATGGTTTACAGATATCAGTTAAATGGTTCTTAAAATGCCTCTGCTCTAGACCAGCCATATTCAGGCCTATCAAAGAGTTCAGAAAGTAGACTTCTGATCAGGGAGCTGAGGCATAAATAAAGAATTATACACAGAGGTGGACATTAAAGTTAGCTTGGCTTCAGCACAACTGTACTGTACAAAACACGCTGTAACACTGACCTGACTTCCTTCAGGTTGAGTCATTTTCCTCCTGTGGAGGGAAATAATTGATCATCGTCCCTACACACATCCACCCGGGCTTATGCGAAGACAGCCCTCAATCGTTTGGGCCACCTCATAGGAAAAAAACCCCAAATTTATTTGAATCTAGGATAACGAGACTGTCTTTTGCAACAAAAGTTCAAAGGCAGACAATGCAGAACCTGCCAAGTTTAATAGTTTAAATTAAGGATTTTTGTGTCTTGGAGGGACATGGGCCTGAGAGTAGCTGCGGGGTAACTTTCCAGTGTGAGTCCTAGCCATGCTTTAATCTTTGGGGGAATTTTACAAGTGAGGACTGCCTGGGGCCACGAGAGCGTGAGGATTTCTCAGAACACTTAGAGTGTGTTCAGCCATCGGTGGGTGGCAGTGGGCAGCTCCTGACGAGGTCATTTTCTCTGGCACTGGGTAGTCCCTCCTGCTTTCTTGAATGTGTGGTCTCCTTTCATTCTTGACTGCTGTTTACCCTCCTTTCCTCCTTTCTCCTTTTTAAGAAATTATTTTTTAACATCCCTGTGTCGGGTCTGTCCTTCCTCTAAGTCAGTGATGGCATTTACAAATTATTTGGCAAATCTCAAAGTGTCCCTTCTTGTATTGGATTTTGTTCCCTGGTCAAGTAGAGTTTTTTATTTTGCCTCTAACTCTCAACTTCTTTTTATTTATTTATTTATATAATTTATTTATTTGGCTGCTTTGGGTCTTTGTTGCTGCGTGCGGGCTTTCTCTAGTTCTGGCGAGCGGGGTCTACTCTTCATTGCAGTGCGCAAGCTTCTCACTGCGGTGGCTTCTCTTGTTGCAGAGCACGGGCTCTGGGCATGTGGGCTTCAGTAATTGTGGCTCGTGGGCTCTGGAGCGCAGGGTCAGTAGTTGTGGCGCACGGGCTTAGTTGCTCCGCGGCATGTGGGATCTTCCCTGCCCAGGGCTCGAACCTGTGTCCCCTGCATTGGCAGGCGGATTCTTAACCACTGCTCCACCAGGGAAGCCCTCAACTTCTTTGTTCTTTGTATTTGTCGGCAGAGGAAGAATGGCCTGATGGATCATGAGGATTTCAGAGCCTGCCTGATCTCCATGGGTTATGACTTGGTAAGACAGAAGTTGAAAATTTTACTACCGTGTGATATTCTATTGAGCTTAGATTTGTATTATAGGAGACAACTGCCTTAAACTATGGCAGCTCATTTGGGGTTCATTGACTTACATTGTCTAGGGTAACATTTTTGAAGGTTTGCCTGGTACCATATAAAAATAACTTCACAGAGCCAGAACATATATTTTCATTCAGTCATCGGTCAGCTGGTTTTTTCCTAGTGAAGGACGAGAACATAAACTTTCCTGATGATTTTTAAACAGCTTTAAGTGAGAGATAATTCACATACCATACAATTCACCCATTGAGAGTATACACTTCAGTGTCTTTTCTTGCTGATTTTAAAGTATTTTTTCCTCTAGTATTTTAGAAGATAAAAAGTTTTTAGTAAAAATCAGCTAAGAAATCTTACATTTCCCTGTGGGCTGTGAGTGTGCCCTTATACCCTCACTTCTCTATTACCTGCTGATGTGTAATGTTGAACATAAGCTGCTTTGATTCCTCTCAGAACTGTCAAATAAGCATCATGAGAACCCTTTTCTGACCTGCCTTCTCTTTTGCAGTATTATTCTTCTCAACTGTAGTCTGAGAAAAGGCCTAACCCTCTTTGAATTCCTCTTCCATAACTATATTAAGTCCCAACGGCAACATGGGTTAGAGAGAGGAAGGAATTCTGACATTCAGGAGCTTCTGGGTTGATGCTACAGCAACGTTTAAAAATCATTTGACGGCAGTAAACTTAAGTCACCCATAAGGGGAATGTGTTCCAAAAGTGGAAGGGAAGTGCAGGGACTATGTAAGTTTTCAAGCAGAAAGGAACTTGCATGCCAACAGGTAAAAGCAGGAGAACGGCACTGCTGAGAGTTGTCGGTTGAAGTAAATGTTTCTTTGCAACCTTGCCTCAGGGTGAAGCTGAGTTTGCCCGCATCATGACCCTGGTGGATCCCAACGGGCAGGGCACCGTCACCTTCCAATCCTTCATTGACTTCATGACCAGAGAGACGGCCGACACCGACACCGCCGAGCAGGTCATCGCCTCCTTCCGAATCCTGGCTTCCGACAAGGTCTGCATCGACATGTTTTCTTCTGCTTTTGTGACAGCCCACTGCTTCATTCTAATCAAAAAGGAAACAGCATTGCAAATAATAACCATTTTGATGTATTGCATTTTGTATCACGACAGCACTGAATTCAGAAATCACGTAAATATAACAGTGATGCCCCTAGAACAGGTTAAACACAGACATTCTGTCCTGGCATTTGTGCTTGTCCTTATGGGGAGTTTTATAGAAGGAACCAAGAGTATGTATTTTGCAGTTTTTTTGTGTGTTTTTCTGGTTCGACCCTACTTCACATTCTGGGTTGGTAGATATGACTCTGAAAGAAGGAACAATGCAATTCAGATGTTATAAAACTGAGAACCTTCTCTCAAGGATCAATGACCCTGACACTGTGCCCCGCCCCTGGAGCAAAGTTAAATAGAGCCATTCATTCATTTAAAAAATTGGCTACTTTTTCATTATCTGAAGCCTAGAAATTAAGTAGGAGTTTAATTGCAAATACAGAATTTTTAAATCTCTTTCCCAAAACAATATAAAAACATCTCAGTATGTATAAACTCAATTTGGGCTATGATTCCTTTACCCTGTGTTCTAGCTGAGAGGGAAAGGAAGTTAGGATTCTAAAACACATCAGCATGGGACTTGCCCTGCAGTCTACTGGTTAAGACTCCACCTTCCAATGCACGGGGTGTGGGTTTGATCCCTGGTTAGGGAACTAAGATCCTACATGCTGTGCAGTACAGCCAAAAAAAAAGAAATGCATCAACATGGCCATGTTTATTACCTTAAAAAACCCTTATCAGACAAGATAAACTATGTTTAAAATAATTACGTTTGTTTTAAAATGAATCCTTTATCATGGGGATAGGGGTGGAGGGGAGGAAGTCCAACTGATGTAGGAGATAATAAACCAAGGCTTATTTAACCCCCCAAAAAACCCTACTATAAATTACAATATGATATTTGCTATTTATCTTGACCAGCCAATCTTTTTTTTTTAAATAAATTTACTTATTTATTTACTTTTGGCTGTGTTGGGTCTTCGTTGCTGTGTGTGGGCTTTCTCTAGCTGCGGTGAGCGAGGGCTACTCTTGGCTTCTCTTGTTGTGGACCACGGGCTCTAGGCGGGCAGGCTTCAGTATTTGTCATACGTGAGCTCAGTAGTTGTGGCTCATGGGCTCTAGAGCGCAGGCTCAGTAGTTGTGGTGCATGGCTTAGTTGCTCCACAGCATGCGGGATCTTCCCGGACCAGGGCTAGAACCTGTGTTCCCTTCGTTGGCAGGTGGATTCTTTTTTTTTTTTTTTTTTGTGGTATGCGGGCCTCTCACTGTTGTGGCCTCTCCCGTTGCGGAGCACAGGCTCCGGACGCACAGGCTCAGCGGCCATGGCTCACGGGCCCAGCTGCTCCGTGGCATGTGGGATCCTCCCGGACCGGGGCACAAACCTGTATCCCCTGCATCGGCAGGCGGACTCTCAACCACTGTGCCACCAGGGAAGCCCAGCCAATCTGTTTTACGAGAATTACCCTATTTCCTCTTGGACATTTGACATGAAAAAGAAAAAAAAAAAAGACTCCATTGTTCAATGTCAGTTTTGTTTTGTTTTAGAAAGAGCTTTTCTCCAGTGGTAACATGCTGCTAGCTTTTAATAAACTGTGTAGGAAAGTGACTCCATTTTCTAAAAGCGCACATCACATTATTTAAAAAAACAACCACATTGATAATTTCAAATTAAATAATCCTGCGTTTTCATCAACATATGATGTAAACCAGCCTACCCTTAATCTTTCTGGTATGAAATTTACCTCATAGTATTTTTCACTTGCATTATGGCTCAGTTCAAGAAGTGCTGATGGTACTGCTCCCTTTGCCTTCATGGAGTATATTAAATTTCCTGCTGGCTAGATGATGAATTACAAGTAAAACTCAGCCTTTTGTTGGTTGTCCAGTACTGTGCACATTAGATACCCTGCCTTTAGTCCTGTTTATTTTTAATTTATTTCCTTTAATTTTTATTTCATATTGGAGTATAGTTGATTAACAATGTTGTATTAATTTCAGGTGTACAGCAAAGTGATTCAGTTAGTCCTTTTTTAAAATTACACAAATGCAAGCAGTGTATTTAAACCATTTATGTTCCTGTGTTTTCTGCAGTTGATTTTGCAAACACACGTGTATTTTTTTTCCAGCCGTACATCCTGGCGGAGGAGCTGCGCCGAGAACTGCCTCCTGACCAGGCCCAGTACTGCATCAAGAGGATGCCCGCCTACTCGGGCCCAGGAAGCGTGCCTGGCGCCCTGGATTACGCCGCCTTCTCCTCCGCGCTGTACGGGGAGAGCGATCTGTGAGGCCGGGGTTCTGTAATCGCTGGTCCCAGCAGGACGCAATAAAATCTCGTTATAGTTTGTTTCTTGGAAACTTTGACAAGCTTTATTCAGTTAAGAGAGAGAAAACTTTTTTTGCAGCTCAGTTATTGCCAGCAATGTAATATGGCTGAGGTTTTTCCAGTAGATGACATAGCGTACTTAACAAATAAGTTTATTTCTGAGATTCTAGCCAAATGCAATGACATATCAGGGGTTTTGTTGGTTTCTTTGATAAAGCAAAGCAAATTACTTGAGTAGTGTGAAATTAGGAAGACCCAGGGACAGAAGAAATGTACAAAATGGGAAAATTCCAAAATACCCAAGATTCAAGAGCAGAAAAATAATAGCAAATGTTTGATACTTTAAAAAATATTCTTCATATATATAATATGCTTATATGGTTATCCCTAGGGGGATATATTTGGGATACCGGTGTTTTACTTTCTTGCTTATCCAAAGATTAGCTATGTTTAAGATAAATGGTACTGTCACCTCTTTAGCTGAATTTAATATTGTGAGATGGAACTTCCAGGGAATAGAAACAGACTACCCAAAAGATCTTTAGTACTTAAAACATTTTAGATAGAAATTATAGTCAGCTCTTCATTATTTAGGACTATGTAGTCTAATTAGTGGGTTTCAATGCCTTACTCATCCTCCAAAGTAGGGACCTCAGGAAACATGGAAGTCAGTTTAATTGCTGGGGAAGAAGATGGAATCACTAGGTAAAATGAGTTTTTTAGGATTATTTATTGATTCCAGGTTTCTGTACTTTGTCTAGAGCTTGTTAGTATGCTAGGTTCTCAAGAGATGACCGTACATAAGTGCTCTGTTTTTAAACAAACAGGTGTTGATAGTAGTTCATAACGGGGACAAGTCAAAAACTGGTACCTTTATAAGCTCTCCAGGCAGAACTTCTCCTTATACCTTGAGTTTTATGATATGGTGAAGAGAAGGCATTGGAAGGGAAGAGTTAGTACGAAAGGACTAGTTCTCAACAACAGTAGAGGTAAGTTCTTTCACTGTAGAACCTTTACATACTTCAGGTGAATTCATTTCGTGTAGTAGGAGTTCCTAGATGTTTCTGCCAGCACTCAGAGCATGTTCCCGGGGTGATTGGATGATGCATCCTAACACATCCTGAGTCTGGCTCTGTCCGCGTGGAAGCCCCATGCAGAAGATGCCAGTGGCTCCCACCATCAGCTAGATCTGTCAGTGTGCGTTCATTTTCCTGCTTGTGCTACCGTATGCTGTACCTCCCCTGTTTTTCCATCTTGTTGACAGCTTGTAGAGAATAAAGCAGGCATTCTTTTTATATCTGAGTCCTTTATGATCAGGACATGAATTATAAACAAAAACAGTTATAAACAGCAATTAAAGTGTCACTAGAAAAGCAGTAATGTGTTACCTACAGTTTGTTTCCTCAGATTTTTGTAGATTTCCACCAGTAGTTGGAAATGTGATATTTTCCATTCATGACTGTCTGGTAACTTAATACCTTTACACAGTTGGCCCTCTTAGAACCTTCAACCTTTATAAATTTCATTTAATTTGCTTCATTTTATTAAGTAGTTGATAGTTTACAAATTCCTGAAATATCTAAGTCCTTGAGTTCAGTGCCAAACACTTTTGGGGTGCCATTTAGATGAACTGTGACTCCTTATTTTACTTCAAGCAGGTGCTATATTCCAGCCATAAACATTAAGGAAAAAATGGGAAGTTGTTCTGCCTTTGAGGCTACTAGGGGGATTTGTGGTGTTTTAGAATGGGTATAGGTAGTTCATCTACCTAAAACTTTAATTTCTTTACGACATTCAGGCAAGAGAATGGATCAATACTGTCTGCTAATAAATGAAAAAAGGAAATAAACTCTGAAAACACTTAACATGTTTATACTCTCATTTTAGAATTTATTTTTATTTCTGAAGCTGAATTATTAAACTTAATTTGTAAAAGAAAAGGAATCCCTGTTTTTTATTATTTCAAAGAATAACCAGCTTCTTTGGTTAACCACAGACTTTTCTCATGTAAAATTTCCATCATCATTAAAAACTCTCATTTGGTTTAGTATTTGCCTTCCTTAAATTATTAGAGACTGGCTTGTTGGGTAAAGGGTAAATTTGAGATGAGGAATTAAGGTTTGACTCAGTTAGAGGTGAGTGATAAATGGATTAGGAAACTAAATGGATTAGGAAGACATTTTTACCCAGGAGATCACTTCAGAGTCCCCAGTAGGTATTTTGATTAGGATCAGAAAACCCATCTGAGGTGTCTCTGTTCTTCTGCCTCTGCCTTAGGCCACACCCTTATCTCCTATTTGGACTATTGCAACAGCCTCCTTAAAATCATGTCTTAGTTTTCTTCCGTGGATCTTGGAATGCTTGTTATTACCATGCATGAAAGAATATTCTGTCGTAAAACCACCTCAGCTCTCTATGGGGGTGGAAGGTGGGTGTTGGTCTTTGCCTCTCTCCTGGGCACTCCACCTGCACACCGCTCACTGTCAAACATTTTCATCAAGCACCTCCTTCATGTACCAACCAGCCCTCCTCTTATCTGGCCGAGATCAACCTTGAGAAAGCTGACAGCAAGCTCAGGAGTATCCATCATGTCTATTTTGCCAGTGAGCTGCCCTGCAGACAGCCCTCACCCAGGGGCCATGGTCCCTGGGAAATTTCTGGGGACCTAAGCCCTGGGGCAGAAAAAGACAGACAAGCTTTGGCCAGTGGTGGGCACTGGCATAAAGCAGGTGCAAGCACTGACTGAGGCCATATGTCCCTTGCTTAAAAAAAAGAAAGAAGCTTAAGAGTTGAGACATTATCATTTATTCAACAAAGATTTATTGAGCTCCTGCTGTATGCAGGCACTGTGATAAAGAGTGGGGATCCAAAGATAAATAAGGCATGGTCCCTGTCTTTAAAGAACTTGCAGTCTGGGCTTCCCTGGTGGCACAGTGGTTAAGAATCTGCCTGCCAATGCAGGGGACACGGGTTAGATCCCTGGGCCAGGAAGATCCCACATGCCGTGGAGCAACTAAGCCCGTGCACCACAACTACTGAGCCTGTGCTCTAGAGCCCATGAGCCACAACTACTTGGCCCACGTGCCACAACTACTGAAGCCCGCGCGCCTAGAGCCTGTGCTCCGCAACAAAAGAAGCCACCGCAAGGAAAAGCCTGTGAATCACAATGAAGAGCAGCCCCCGCTTGCTGCAACTAGAGAAAGCCGGCACACAGCAACGAAGACCCAACGCAGCCAAAGATAAATAAAATAAATTAAAAAAAAAAAGAACTTGCAGTCTACTGGGGATAAAGAACTTCGATTCTATAATCTCATTGGACACCGGACTTTTAAGGAAAGACTTCCCAGCAAGGAGGGGATTTAAAGAAACAGGATCTATTTTTCCCCTTGTGGGAGCCAGACATTTAAGGAAATCTTTGTAAGGTCAAAGACTGACTGCAGAAACAATGGAAGAGAAACTTCAGTGATTGTATCTAATAAGGAATACAAACTTTGCAAAATTAGTTTGGAAAATTCACATGGCTCTAGACCTCAACAAGCAAAAACTAGCAATCCCTGTGGAGTTGGAGAATTAGATTACCAGAATTACCAAAACATTATACTCAGAATGTTCAGTTCTCAACAAAAAAATTACAAAACATACTAAGAAACAGGAAAGTATGATCCATTCATTGGAAGTAAAGAATTGGACAGCAATCATCCCTGAGTAATTCAGATATTAGAATTATTAATCAAAGACATTTAATCAACTATCTTAAATATGTTCAAAGAGATAAAGGAAACCATGGACAGATGAACTAAAGGAAATCAGGAAAATGGTGTATGAATAAAAGGAGGGTATCAATAAAGATATAGAAATGATCAAAAAGAACCACACTGAAATTCTAGTGTTGAAAAGCACAATAACTGAATTGAAAAACTCACTAGAGGGATTTAATAGAAGATTTGAGCCGACAGAGGAAAGGATCAGCAAAGTTGAAGATAAGACATTTGAAATTACCCAGAAAAAGAATATGATAATATGCAACACCTCTGCATGATAAAAACATTCAATAAACTAGGAATAGAAGGAAACTTCCTTAATGTGATAAAGGCCGTATGAAATGAAAAACACATAGCTAATATTATACTCAACATTGAAAGACTGAGGGCTTCCCTGGTGGCGCAGTGGTTGAGAGTCCACCTGCCGATGCAGGGGACATGGGTTCATGCTCCGGTCCGGGAAGATCCCACATGCTGCGGAGCGGCTGGGCCCACGAGCCATGGCCGCTGAGCCTGCGCGTCTGGAGCCTGTGCTCCACAATGGGAGAGGCCACAACAGTGAGAGGCCCACACACCGCAAAAAAAAAAAAAAAAAAAAAAAGACTGAAAGCTTTTCCTTTAAGATCAAGAACAAGACAAGGGTTCCTTCTTTCACCACTTCTATTAAACAAAGAATTGGAAGTTGTAGCCAGAACAATTAGGCAAGAAAAAGAAATAAAAGACATTCAAATTGGAAAGAAAGTGAAATTATCTCTGTGCTACAGATGATATGATTTTGGATGTAGAAAATCCTAATGAATCCACAAAAACATTGTTAGAGCAAATAAATGAATTCAGCAAGGTTGCAGATACAACTGATTTTGAGGTGTTGACGTTGTATTTCTACACACTTGCAATTAACAATCTGAAATGGGATTTATGAAGTAATTCCATTTACAACTTCATTAAAAAGAATAAAATACTTAGGAATAGATGTAACCAAGGAGGTGAAAGACCTGCACGCTGAAAACTATAAAACATTGCTAAAAGAAATTAAGGAAGACCAAATAAATCTCGTGCTCATGTCCTGGAATATTGTGTGATGTCAATATTACCCAAGGCAATCTATAGATTCAATGCAATCCATATCAAAATTCAAATGGCATTTTTTTTTTTACAGAAACAGAAAGAGTCCCCCTAAAATTTCTATGAACTCTCAAAGAACCCCAAATAGCCAAAACTATCTTAAAAGAGAGAAAAAGAGCACAAAGTTGAAGGACACACACTTTCTGATTTCAAAACTTACTACAAAGCTAAACGGTGTGGTACTGGCACAAGAACAGACAGACAGGCCAATGGAATAGAGAACTGAGGAATAATTCAATGTGGAAAAGATAGTCCTTTCAACAAATAGTGCTGGGAAAATTTGGATTCCACATGCAAAAGAATAAATTTGGACTTTTATGTTACACCCTGCACAAAAATTAACGAAAAATGGATCAAAGACCTAAACTTAGTAGCTAAAACTCTAAAAATCTTAGAAGAAAACACAGGGGAAAATTTTCATCACACTGGATTTAGCAATGACTTAGATATGACACCAAAAGCACAAGTAATAAAAAAAATAGATAAACTGGACTTCAACAAAATTAAAAGCTTTTATGCATTAAAGGACACTATCAAGACAGTGAGAAGATAACCCACAGAATGGGAGAAAATATTCACAAATCATGTATCTGATAAGGGATTAATATCCAGAATACACAAATAATTTCCACAATACAACAACAAAAAATAAACAACCCAATTCAAAAGCGCGCAAAGAATTTAAGTAGATATTTTTCCAAAGAAGATATACAAATGGCCAATAAACACATGAAAAGTTGTTTAACGTCACTAATCATTAGGGAAATGCAAATCAAAACCACAATGAGGTACCATTTTACTCCTATTAGGATGGCTACTAACAATAAAATGAAAAATAACAAGTGTTGGCAAGGATACAGAGAAATTAGAACCCTTGTATATTGCTGGTAGAAATGTAAAATGCTGCAGCCACTATGGAAAACAGTCTGTTCCTCAAAAAGCTATACCAATACCACCAAAATCCACTTAATTATATGCCTTAAATAGGTGAACTGCATGATATGTGAATTATATTTCAATAAAGCTGTTAAAAAAAAAGAAGACAATGCGGCAATCGGCTTCAAGGGGAAAAGGTTGTGTATCAGGAATTTCATAGGCAGCCAGTTAGTTGTGCATGTAAATGAACAGTAGAAAGACATTTTACATATGGCAGAGTTTAGAACGTCTGTTATCTATGTGCCCTTCAAAAAATTACTTGCAGCCAAGTAATAGCCTTTTCCTTCCTACCCATTTGTCTTAGTCCGTTTGGGCTGCTCTAACAAAATACCATGGGCTAGGTAGCTTATTAACAACAGATATTTCTCACAGTTCTGGAGGCTGAGAAGTTCAAGATCATGGTGTCCGCATGGTCAGGTGAGAACCCTGTTCTTGGTTGCAGACTTCCCTTTATATCCTCACACGGCAGAAGGGACAAGGGAGCCCTGCTGGGCCTCTCCTATAAGACCCCAAATTCCATTCCTGAGGGTTCCACCCTCATGACCTAGCCACTTCCCAAAGCCCCATCTGCTAGTACCATCACATTGGGCATTAGGATTTCAACATACGAATTTGAACACAAACATTCAGCCCATAGCACCATTTTTTGTAGTCCAAACTCACCTCCTTCCATGAATCTTTCTCAGTTCTTCATGTTTTGAATGAACTTTACTTCCTTTTCCCTAGTCAGTAGCTTTTCATTTGTATTTCCGTTATTCCATTTATTATGATCTGCTTTGTCTTATTCATTCATAATTTGTCCTGAAATGTCTTTGAGGAAGGAATCTTATCTTGAACATCTTTATATTCCCCAAGGCACCTGACCTGGTTCTTATCCACTTCAGGTATTTAATTGGCACTTGTTTTATTGAATTTTCTGAAGTTCTGCTGTCAGTATTAATTATACATTTTGATAATCTGAACAAGGCCATAGGCTTCAGTTTCTTTGAAATTAATTTAATTCCTAATAACAAAAATTCCAAGATGGAACACACTGCAGAACTAATCCTGCAATATACCTTAATGATTGACAAATAGAATGAAAGAATAATTGGTGATTAAATATTTACTTGAAGAAAAATACATTATTTAATTTTAATGTTTTCAGGCTATAGTTCATTTCTGTGCAACATCCAAATTGATAGTTTTATAATAACATTTATATTAAGGTTCTTAATACCAACTGGCTAGCCAAGTGTAAAAGGTACCTCACATCGTTTTATAAGTACATGATACTTATACGTGGCTATTTTTTTTTTTAAGTAGCTATTCTTAATCATACACCAGGTATAGTATTTTTCCACTTTAAATGTGAAGAGCAATACCAACATGGTTGTCTGTCACCAGAGAAAGACTAGCTTTCTAAAAAGACCCAGGCAACAGTTGAATGGCTTTGAAGACTAGTGCTATCAAACCAGGACAACCTGAGGTATGCAATCTCCATTACAGATACCAGCTGCACTTTCATCTCAGGAACAGGGTTAAAGATCCCAGCAACCAGGTGAGCATTCCCAAGTTCCCTAGTCTATGCCTCCAATCCTAACCAGTACTCGGCCCCAAACCCCACATTTGCTGACAGACAGGTGTCTCTTCACCAGGATTAATACCTTTAACCAAATTACACTTGACCTGGGGATTATTTTGCTTTATTTAATGTTAACCTTAGTGAGATTTATCTTACCATTGGCTAATTATGGAATCATATTTCCAATCTTAGAGAATGATTATAGCTTTCAAATTACATCCTGGTGAAGACAAAATAAAACAAAAATCTCTCTTTCTGCCAGTAAAGCGTCTGCTATGAAAGCTGAGCTAGCGGTGTTCATTTAATAATGTCCAAAAAATGATGACTGCAATATTTCTCCAGTAATTTATTCTTGCAAACATTATTTCCTCACATGCCACCATGTGCCAGGTATTAAATGTTTCTGTAGCTATAGCTAGGACCAAACCAGAAAAAGTCTGTACTAAAATAAGACTTTCTTAAACTGAATCAAAGACTTAAGTAAGCAAGGCAAAAGAGCAGGCAAGGCACCTGGCCTACCAGAGCTCAGGAATGTCTTGTACTAACACTCTGGGGATGATGTTTGGTGACCTTTAAACATGAACCCTTTAAACATTAAAGTTTTATCTGTTCCCAAAAGCCAAGTAGGAATATCTCCCATTGAAAATGTAGTATATTTAAAATTCCATGGTTTCATGAATGAAGATAGCATTTGTTTAATTCTAACGACGTGGCAACATTTTATAAACTCGTGTTATTCTGTAAGTTAAGGCCAGGGAATCTGAGTAACAATGGAAATTGCAAGCAATTCCATGTGTCCACTTTTCTGCAGAGAGGGCTCTTTCATCAGCTATTCAAGGGCAAGTACTGGCTTACAGATAAAGAAGAGGAATGCTGAAACGAGTTTTCCTGGGATTGAGGCCCAACTGTACCACCTCTTAGAAGTGTGACCTTGGGCAAGTTGTTTAACTTCTCTCTCTCTTCTTTTTTTTCCTTTTTCTTCTTGATTAGTTAAGTGAAGCAGTGGGGGTGGGGAAGGAACAAAGAAATCTGTACCTGGCTGTGATCAATGAATTGTAAACACTGTTACACTCTTGCACTCTGGCCAGCCAACATCTCTTTACTTTGGTTTTCTCATCAGTAAACAAGGATGATAACAGAAACTAGCTTATAAAGATCCTCCTCCGTGGCACTAATCTTGTTTTATAATGATATATTTGATTATCATTTGTCATACCCTCTAGGCTGCAGGACCTGGATCTGTTTTGTCTCATTATTTTAGCTTCAATGCCTGGCACATAGCATTGTCAATAAATATTTGTGAAATAAATAAATGCCCCAACAATTCATAGGATTTCAACAATTAGATCTTTAAAAGCCAGTATAACAAGAACTCTTATCTTTTAATGAGTTTGATAATGTCCCCCAAACCACAAAATTTCTAGGTTTCAACTTGATTATCTTTTTTTTTTTTGCCACGCCACGCAACTTGCAGGAACTTAGTTCCCTGGTCAGGGACTGAACCCCGGCCAAGGCAGTGAAAGCACCAAGTCTTAACCACTGGACCGCCAGGGAATTCCCCAAAACTTGATGATCTTAATTGCACTTCACCTTCCAGTCTGAGCCAGAAAACAATACTGGCTAGTTCACTTAATTCTTTTAAATCACCTGTATATTGAAATTTTAAAAGAAAACCAAAGCAAAATACTAACTGGTTTAGGTTGCTGAACTTGAGATTAGTTTAGATCGCATTGAACTTTAACCAGTTTCCTTTTTGGTTATGAGAAAAGAATTCGTTCTTCATGTACTCTTTTCAATTTAAAAATTATTTCTGGGACTTCCCTCATGGTGCAGTGGTTAAGAATCCGCCTGCCAATGCAGGGGACATGGGTTTGAGCCCTGGTCCGGGAAGATCCCACATGCTGTGGAGCAACTAAGCCCGTGCACCACAACTACTGAAGCCCGCACGCCTAGAGCCTGTGCTCCACAACAGAAGCCACCACAGTGAGAAGCCTGGGCACCGCAACGAAGAGTACCCCTGCTCACCACAGCTAGAGAGAGCCCACGCACAGGAACGAAGACCAAATGCAGCAAAAATAAATAAATATAAAACAATAAAATAGCACCCATATTAAATGAAGTGTAGGTTAAAAAAAATAAAAAAAATAAAAATTATTTCTGATTTCCCTCCATGTTTAGGACACAAATTTCCAGGATTCAAAGACAGAACTTTAAAAAGTGTTTGTCAGAGCACTTTCCCCTCCTTATACCTCATTTATAAGTCAGATAGATTAGCAATTATCAATTTAGCTCTCAATTCAACATCTTAAGTACCAGATTCCTGTCTATTAAACAAAAATACTTGACTACTCTTAGGCAAAACCAAAAGAAAAAAAAATAGAAAAAAAACAAAACAAATTAAAAAACCAACCCCTCACAAACAATAAGAACAACACCCCCCCCGAAACCAAAAAATCCAAGTCAAAGAAGAAAAAAGCAAAAAACAGAACACATTGCATTTTCTGAGAAAGTTTTAAAATAATTCTTACAATTACCTACAGGGGAGAATCCTTCCTTGTCTCTTCCAGCTTCTGATGTTTGCTGGCAATCCTCAGCATTCCTTGGTTTTCTCGACGAAAAATTGATTAGTCGATCTAAGAAAGAAACAGAAATTTTTATTTGAGCCAAATTTGAGGATTATAACCGGGGAAAAGCATCTCGGAAAGCTCTGAGAACTGTACCGCCCGTTAGAAGTAAAGGCACTGTTACCTAAGTTGTTTGAGACAGAGGGCTGTACATCAAATGACCTATTATTGACAGTTTACATAATCCAGATCTGCAAGTACAAGGTGGTGGGTCATGTGACCCCTTACAAGCTCAGGAAGGAATGTTATCTTTTAAGGAGTTGTCTTGGTGCTGGGAGAATGTTGCTCTTTATGGTTGAGCAGCATCCTGCTGATGTGGAAGGTTTGGTCCATGCATAATGTAGACACAATGCACAGTGACGGGAGAGAGGAGGCCAAAGGGCAGAGAAGAATTTTGTATGTTTAAATTTTTCTTGTCTGGCCATAAACTATGAATTTTACTTCACAGTTTGTAGCTGCATCACACCAACATCTGCCTTCACTGTCACATGACTGTTTTCTTCTTGTGCATCTCTCTCCTTTTCCTATAAGGATGCCACTCTGCTCCTGTATGATTTCATGTTAATTACATCAACCACCACCCTATATCCAAATTTATTCACATTCTAAAGTACCGGAGTTTAGGACTAACCTCAACATATCTTCCTGGGAGGACACAATTCAACCCACACGAGTATTCTTGGAACTTTTAAGTTGTGTGAGTTTTTGTAGTAGGAATTCACTGCCGCATTAGGCATCATGTATCCCTTAAATCTTGTTCCCCTTTTACAACTAAGAAAATAGTGAATTTGGTCAGTTTTATCTGAGAAAGTAAACTTCTGATGACTTGCTAACAACAGAGACTGATATACAATACCTGGAATTTTTACTAGGATAGGGGATAGTAAATGACTAGGTGCTTTTAAGATTACTTTTCAAGAGAGACATCAACAAACTTGGAGAGAGAGGTGAAAAATTTTAAACTAGCCCTTACAATCTTAACAAGACCTTCAGCTACTCAGGGATATCCCCTCCCTCTCACACTCTTGTTTCATTCTCTCCCCACTCACTCCATTTTCCCCCCTCCAGGTATTACCGTCCTTGGTAAGGATGCTATACACATTACTATAATTTTGTAGATTTAAACAATTGAGGTACAATTACATACAGGAAAATGAGAAGGGCAAGCAAACTTGTGCTCTTTCTGAAAGTTAGTAGGCTTCATTATTTTGTCTCTATTTTATTTTATTTATTTATTTTTTGCGGTACGCGGGCCTCTCACTGCTGTGGCCTCTCCCGTTGCGGAGCACAGGCTCCGGACGCGCAGGCTCAGCGGCCATGGCTCACGGGCCCAGCCGCTCCGCGGCATGTGGGATCTTCCCAGACAGGGGCACGAACCCGTGTCCCCTGCATCGGCAGGCGGACTCTCAACCACTGCGCCACCAGGGAAGCCCTATTTTATTTTTTCTAGATTCATTTGCTTTTCCTCCTAGCATGCTTAGCCGTACACAGCTGTCTTTTATTTTCAAATTCTCTCAAGTGCTGTGTTCTACCTGCGAGTTTCTCCCAACTGGAATGGCCTTAGCTGGCACACACCTTTCCTTCAGAACTCAGCGTCTTCTTCGAAACCTTCCCTTGGGTTTCTGAGTTCCTTTGGCACAATGTATGTGATTCTTTTTATTTTTCCCTGTTCAATTACTAGTCTTAACCAGACTGAGTTCTTCCTCTTAAGACAAAGGTGGGGGGTGTGATGTACCTTGTCTGTCTTTGCATTCCAAGTGTGTAGCCCAAAGCCTGACACATAGTGCGCGCTCAATAAAAGTTTATTGTCAGTAAGTGACAATTAACACGCATATATGTACTTCATAGTTTTCCCTGCGCGTTCACATGATCTTATTTGATCCCTACTACAACCTTATAAAATAGTAATTATCACCACCCTATCATTTCCTATTTTATTAAGTGTAGAGTAGAGACGAAGAAGTTAAGTAGAAGTTAAGTATCTTGCCCCGCGCCAGTCAACAGTAAAGCGTGACTCGCACCTGGTTTTCCAAGACTCCCAAGTACCGGGCTCTTGACATCATACAACATGTTGAGGTCAGCGCCAACTTCACACCAGGATTTAAACTTGGGGAGACCCGCTGCGGCCGCACTTTCGGACGCAGGGCTGAGATGCGCAAAGCCTCAGAGGGGCACCTGGGACCCTGGACTACATCTCCCAGAAACCCCTGGGGGCAAAGCCTCAGGTGAGTGGTTGAGATCTAGCAGCCCATAGAGCCGCGACGAGCTCCTACAGACCAATCACGGGCCTGAAGGGCGGGTCCTCCCACGCTGAGGCTGGATTGCGCGCAGAAACTAACAGTATTCTGAGTTTCCCCAAACCCTGAGGGGACTCAGAGTCTCGGCCGGCGCCTCGGCCGCCACGTCGTCCTCCTCTTCGGGTCTATCCCGCGCCCTCCCGGCGACCCGGCCTCCGGTCGCGCGGGTCTAGCCGCCAGGCCCTTGCCGAGGACAGGCCAGGTGGCCGAGAAGAAAGCACGTGCTTGAGCAGTGGTCTGGGCCAGGGGTCCGCCTGTCGTCGCCGCGCCGCGCCAGGGTCCTGAGGGGAGGCCCCTCCCTCAGTGTCCCCCGGACTCCGGCCTTCTGTGAACCACTGGCCCCGCGCTGGCTGGCGTGGCTCTGGGCCGTCACGTGTGGAGGGAGGGTGCGTCTTCCCCGCCGCGTCCCCGGGCCGAGGAGGAGAGGACTCCGCAGCATGTCCCCCGCGCTCCACGACCTGACGCCATCCGGTAACGCTACGACCCGCTCTCCGCCCTTCGGTGGTTTATTGCCTCCTAATCCCTGGGGTGATTCAGTCACCACCGGAGACACCTGGTTAGGTTTCCCCGTGGGCGGGCGGCGCCTTTGAACTTGCGGAGGAGCCCTGAGGTACCACGTTTTCTTGCTGCGTTCCTTCCCTCCACCCACTTCCCCCTTCCTCCCCAGGCAAACAAACCATCAAATCCGTAGAGCACACCCCCTACTCGCAATGCCCCCGAAACACATTCTGAACGTCAAGGTAACTACACTTTGCAGTTTGACGTAGCGTATTCCTGCAGGGCCCTATAGAAGTTTTGCATGATTGAACATTCTCATTCAGCATATGTTTACTGAGCACCTAAGCCAAAGAAGGTTCAGGCGCTGAGAGGTAAGGAAGCCCAGAGAACTATTTAAAACTGCGTTGAAGTTTTATTTTACACTTCGGGGTTAGAGCAGTAGTGCTGCAAACTCCAGTGTGCATAGAATCACTATGTTAAAATAGATTAGCAGGTACACAGTAGGTCGGGATGTGGAGTAATAATCCTGAGTGATTTTGATGTTGGTGGCTCCGGCATCAACAATGAGGGGAAAAAAACGAACAAACTAGTTTAGCACAAGAACAGAATATATTTTCAGCTTTAAAATGAGCTCTGGGCCTTTAATGCCGTCCCTGATTATAATTTGTGGACAAATACACCCATAAAAACATGTGAGGTATGAAGTAGAAAATGAAGAAACAAGAGAATCAGTAATAAGGATGGAACAGTAGCAATGCTATGACAGATGATGCTGTTCAGCTCAGGGAGGAGCGTGAAGACTGAATTCATAACTCAGAAATTTTTCAGAGGTGAGCTGGTGACCCTTTAGATTGTAAGGTCCTGATAAATGGGACCGTTAGAATTGTTCATGAAACAAGTGGAACTATGACTGAGAAACATTTGATCACTGTTGCTATAAAGTAAGACCTGTATCTCTCACAGGGGTGTCATTTATTTATTTGAACAATATCTCTTACCGATGACTTCTGGCACTCCCCTCCCCGTTGAATTAAAATAGGAGGTAAGTGATTTCCCTTATCCAGCAGCAAAATGCCTCTAAAGATTTAGAATAGTTTGAATACTGAGTGATCTTTGTACAGCAGATGAAAGGAAAATTGTTGAGTATTTGAATCTAGCTCAGCTCCCTGACCCCAAGGCTCACTTCTGCAGCTTCTCTCTGTGTGGGCAGCCTGTATGTTGGGGTGAGAATCAGGTTTTAACTTCCTAAAAACCCTTACTTAGTTACTTATTGGTGTCCAGTCTTAGTGAAGCTCTTTAATGAAGAACTGGGAATTCTTGAATCTCGAGGTCAGGCCTTAAGCCTAAATGTCCATGACCTCAGACCATGGTTGTACCCGCTTAGGAAAGAGGCTGGTGGGCTAGCAAATACTTCTTGTGAGAAAAGTTTAACTACAGCTTCTAAACATTTCTTAGTTTCATCCTTGCTATCTATGTTATCTGGAACTCAGTTGTTAAGTGATTAATGAAAGAATGACTAAATGAGCCAGGGAATTGATATCAGCCAGTTACCTGATTCTAATTCTTCCCTGTCTTATTAAAATCAAAGCGGAAATAGTATTATTTCAGAAATGGAACATTGCACAAGCAGAGAGATGTCTACAAAGTGTAGCAAGTTGGTGCAACCTAGAAGTTAGAGATTCAAAAATGAAGTATCTTGCAAGGGACTTATAGGGCAGCAGTAAGATAGTCTTTAATATAGTAAAGTCAGGAAACTGCTGAGAATGTGTTGGGATCATTTGTTTACAATGCAGAAAATGAAAACTTCTTTTCCTTGCTCTGTGTGTTCCCCAGTTAGTGCAGTGGATATGGGAGTCCTAAATAAATCAGCTACATGGGATCATTCTGTCCCCGGAGGAAATGTGTTCCTGACACTAATTTATTACCTAAAATCCTGTGTATTAGGGGTTTATTTGTTTATGCCTTCATCTTGTCATTCTTCAGGATGGTTCTTAAAGGTGATAGTATCTGACTTACCCACCTCAACATCTAATTGGTGTTTTAACCAGTTAACCCATGTTTGTTTATTCTTTGGAACACTTATTATGAATCACAGTATTATTACTGGGAAATAAAACGTTAGTGGTAGAAAAAAAATCACCCAAATAAAATACATTGGCTAGGTCCTCTCAAACTGGGAAAAATACTGTGATCTCTTAGGCTTGCTAGACAAGGACTCTCTCTTCTGGACTGCATATCTATATAATACATATATATGTTAAACTTAAAGGTATTTCTGAGACACTGTTGTAACTAGTCAGTTAAATGAAGGACCTGCAAAACTTCTACTGTGAAAGATGTTAGGGAGAATCTGCTCTGTTTAGAACCTGACTGGTCAGGAGTAAAATGTACAGAATGTACAGAATGTTCTAGGGCTTCCCTGGTGGCGCACTGGTTGAGAGTCTGCCTGCCGATGCAGGGGACACGGGTTCGTGTCCCGGTCTGGGAAGATCCCACATGCCGCAGAGCGGCTGGGCCCGTGAGCCATGGCTGCTGGACCTGTGCATCCGGAGCCTGTGCTCCACACGGGAGAGGCCACAACAGTGAGAAGCCCACGTACCACAAAAAAAAAAAAAAGTACAGAATGTTCTAGACCTAATGAACTGAATACAGATAAATACCAGAGGTTTGATTTGTTGTTTTTGTTGTTTATGGGAGAGCAGCATTTCAACAAATGCTCACCCTGCCAAGGGAAAGGAGAATTGTTAAGGTGACTTACTCTTATGAGAAGGTTCTGGAGGAGCAATGGTGATTAGAAGCCAGTGAAAGATAATCCCCTATTGGAAAGTCTTGCGGAACACATAAAGATTAGAACAGTGAACACTTATGCTAACAAATATGGGAGGAGGATCTTTTAGTTTCTCTTATGGTAAATCTTACGTTATCCCCCAAAGGATAAATAATCATGTGGAAAATGTAGATGCATTGGATTTTTAAGGACCTCAGTTGCAGAGGAGTTTTGTGTTCAATCCTTACAATTTCCACTCGTATTTTTTTTATTATGTGTTCCCTTTTGCCTCTATTTTCTGTTCACAATTCTCTTGCTCCTGTTTCACATATTTCCACGTATTTGTACATTTCCTTGTAGACTCTAGTCTGTGTATGTATTTTTAATTCATATAAATATAAACCTGGTAGTTAGTCATTTCTAACTTTCTCCCTCAATATTCTGTCCGTACAGTAGAGCAACACAGAGGTAGATCTGGCTACCACCCAGTAGTATTCTGCATGAGCATCCTGCACATTTGACTTTGCCATTTCCCAAGCTTGTCTGCAACTTGCCACTTCTATAAACATCCTCTGATTTGTTCTCTGTGGATCGATGGAGACTTTGGGTAATACCAGGAGTAAGATTGTTGGGTTTTCCTCATGCTTAATTTTACTGACTCCTGCTAGGCTGCTCTCCACAATGGCTGTATCTGTCTATGTTCCAAAAAGCAAGAGTTCAGATTTCCTTTGGCATTATCCAGTCTTCTAATTATTGCCCATCCATTGTGTATATATTGGTTTTGTCTTGTTTTAATTCCTGTCTTTTTGATAGTTAATGAGTTGGAGCATCTCTTCATATACTTGTTGATTATTCAATTTTTCCTTCTCTTGGTTTGCTTATTCACATCTTTTGCCCATTTTTCTATTTGATTTCTTATTGATTTGTAGGAGCTCCTGGTACATAATAGATGTTAGTCCCTTTCACTTACACCTTTTTTTTTTTTTAAAATTTTTTTTCTTTGGCCGTGCTGTGCTGCTTGTGGAATCTTAGTTCCCTGAGGCGGAATCTTAGTTCCTGCTTAGTTCCATGAGCAGGAATCGAACCTGGGCCCCCAGCAGTGGAAACGCGGAGTCCTAACCACTGGACTGCCAGGGAATTCCCAGTCCCTTTCAGTTATAGACATTGCAGAATCTTCCTCCAATTCATAATCTGTTTATTACTTTTGTCTGTGGTGACTTTCATTTAACAGAAATTCTTAGTTTTTATGTAATCAAATTCACCTTTTTTTTTTTAACATTATAGGTTGAGCTTTTTGAGTCTTTGGAAGTCTTTCCCTATGCTAAGTAATAAAGATATTCTATATTTTACTTTCCTTATTTTATGATATTGTTTTGTAGTATATCATAGTATTTGGTAGGCCAAATAATCTCTTCCTACTTTTTAAAAGTTAACTTAGCTCTTTCTGGACTTTTAGTCTTCCACATAAGTTACAGAGTAAGTTTATCAAGTTTCTCATAAAAATTCACATATTTTGTCTAGAGTTTACAAAAAACCTTTGATCTCTTACATATGTGATGACTCTTAACAAGATATCACAGTTTGTATGTGTGGGGATGGGTTGTTTTATGGTAAATAGTGAACTATCTTTTTTTTTTCTGGCTTTGCCACGCGGCATGCGGGATCTTAGTTCCCTGATCAGGGATCGAATCTGTGCCCCCTGCAGTGGAAGCCCAGAGTCCTAACCATTGGACGGCCAAGGAAGTCCCTATAGTGAACTGTCTTACAGATTGAAAACAATCTATATTTCTGATTTGAGGAGTGAATACAGTGGAGGCCTCATGAAAAAATGCTTAGACTTCTTATGAAAATGGGAGAAGTGAGGTGCACTCCATTGTCAGATTTGCAGTGAGTAGAGAAAAGCCAAACCAACACTGATGAGCTAGACCAGGGTGGGAGGAGGTGGGGCATTTCTTATGTTGTTAAGTTAATTTCTCCTTTCTTCTTCCTGTCTCCTTAAGCATCTGTGCACGTGGTCAGTGGAGGAGATAGAAGGACAAAGACATGTAAATAATATGATACTGATTGACTATTTTGCTGATGCGAAAGGCATATTTCATTGTGGAAAAGACTGGGGTTTTTTTCCTAGAAGGTTTGAATACTTTTTAAATTTCAGATGCATCACTTACTCCCCCCCCCCCCACCATGTCCACACCCTGTGCGCCCACAGTTGGGTGATTCAGTCACACCTACTTAAGCTCACATGCTCTTATTTCAGGGTGGATTGCAGCTGCATTCTTTTAAGAAAAAAGGAACTCAGTTGAGCATATAGGTTAAAGTTTTTAATCTTCTCTCTTCTTATTCCCCATCTGAAAGGATCTCCATTTAAAAGTTTTCACCGAGTATTGTCTTCCCTCTGCCACATTCATGTTCATTTCCAAACCTGTAAACATGCCATCCCTGCTTCCTGCCCCAAGATGAACAGAGCTGATAGCTTCAGGCTTATGTGATGCTTTTTCATGGTCTGCTGGACACTGTAGTATATAGAAAGCAACCTTTAGAGTTTCAAGCCCAGCTCCACTTTTTATCAGCTATGCAATAATAATGACATAGTAAGAGTCATTAACATTTACGGGCTGTTTATGTGAAGGATATATGTCTCATTTCATGACTTGTGTGATTTGAAAGTCCCAGCTGTTAACATCTGAAATTTGCTTTCAAACACATTGTTTCATTCTCTTATCACACTTTCTGTGATAAAGGCGGGGCATATCTTGTCCAAAACCCCATAGCTACTTATGAGAGTGAGGACTAAAACCCCAATTTCTTGGCTTTTTTTGTCGTCACCATTAACTTAATCATGTCAAATTCAGGGTGCTTATTAGCTGATAGGACAACCACATCATGGGGTGTCCAAATTAATGCCACACCTGAATTGCCTTTTTTGACTTTAGCTGGAAATGACTGGACCACTGCCGGATTGCCTACCAATCTTTCTATTATACATGTCTCAATAAGCCCTGCTTTTCTTCACATTCCCAGGAAGTGATTTTTTTCCTTTGGTACTTGAAGTACTACTGGTCAGATCATTGGATCTTAACTTCGTTCCTTTTTCAGAAAGAGTTTTCTTTCACCTGTCAGTTCAATAAACAGAATTAGCCAGTGAGTTGGTTTTGGAAAGGAATAGTAAACCCTGAAATAAGCATAATGTCCTTTGGGAAAGAAACCAGATATTGGCAAATTTGCCTTGCGGGTTGCTAGAGCAAACCTTTCTGAAGCCTATTAGGAGTAGATCAGTCAAAATAGCTCTGTAGCCATCATTTAGCTCCTGTTTCTGTATTGAGTACCTAAGACTCTGGACAGTAAGACAGCGCTGGCTTGTAAATTTGCACCCAATGCCAGCTTACAAATCTTCATACATTACTGGTTTGGGTTTTAGATGACCTTCTCTTCTTTCTCATCTTTCCTCACTTTTTTGCTGTCTCAATTAAGGAAAGAGTTACTGAACACTTAGGTGCCAGGTACTGTCCTTGGTATTGCTAGGGACAGCGATCAGTTGGTGTAGTCACAGTCTTTTCCTCCAAGAGGCTCAAATAGCTTAGAGCCAGCTGCATTTTATTCCAGCTTTGTTCCTCTTTTAGGGAGCACAGAAGGCCATGTTGACAGCAGAGGTGGGTGTCATTGTGATTTGTGGTGAATAACTTGTAAGTTTGGTGGGCAGTAAGGGATTTTTTTTTTTTTTTTTGCGGTACGCAGGCCTCTCACTGTTGTGACCTCTCTGGTTGTGGAGCACAGGCTCCGGACGCGCAGGCTCAGTGGCCATGGCTCACGGGCCCAGCCGCTCTGCGGCATGTGGGATCTTCCCGGACTGGGGCACGAACCCGTGTCCCCTGCATCGGCAGGTGGACTCTCAACCACTGTGCCACCAGGGAAGCCCGGCAGTAAGGGATTGGTGAAGGTTTTTGAGCAAGGGAAGCAGCTGGTTTAAACTTGTACTTTAGGAAGATGAATCTGGTCGTGGTGCATAGGATGGGTTGGAATGTAGGGTGACCAGGTACAGTCACCCCGGTGGTCATAATCTCTTACCTTTGTAGGACACTTGATTTTTTACAAAGCATCTTCATATCTGATCCCATTTAACCCGTAAGACAACTCCATGAGGTAGGATGAGCAGGTATTGTTATTCTCAGTTTTCATGGATGCAAACTGAAGCTCAGAGAGGATCTGTGATGGCTGGGATGTGTAGTAAGGGCTTGAAGAAAGGGTGGCACTGGGGATGGAAGGTGGGCCCAATGTGAATGCTTTTTTGGTTTTTGGGGGTTCTTTTGGCCATGCCACTTGGCATGTGGAATCTTAGTTCCCCGACCAGGGATCAAACCCATGCCCCCTTTCTGTAGTGGAAGTGCGGAGTCTTAACCACTGGACCACCAGGGAAGTCCATGAATGGCATTTTGGATGCCAGATCTATAGGGCTTGAGATCTGAGTAGATGCTGGTTATCAGGGCGAGTGAGGAGTCAGTTGACACTGAGGTTGTCAGGTCAGGCTTCTGGGAAGGGTGGTGCCATTCACAGAAACAGGAAGAGCAGACAGGAAATTTGGCAGGTTTGGATTTGGATAATAGATTGAGGGGCAGGTGGGTATTCTAGGGGGCCGTCACAGGTGGACACCTTGAAATCTGGGTTGGAGCCAGTGTTTGAGAATTCGAAGGTCGTGGGTGCCTTTGGAGAGTAATTGCGGTAGAGAGGCAGAGGAGGAAGCCACAGCGAGAAGACAGGTTGAGCTAGAGCTGCCCGGGGTTGGCGGGGGTGGGGGGGTGGGGGGCGGAGTTGGAAGGGAGGAGCAGTGGGAGGTGTGGGTGGAGCTGGTCAAGTGCTCTTCTTTAGGTGCAGAGGGAGCCGAGCTGCAAGAGGATTTTGAGGTGGAGGGGGATGAATTTGAGGAGCTCCCCAAAGAAGACTCTTTTGTACAGGATTAGGTGAAATCACCTGTGAGTGAAAAGGATGAGAAGGATTTGGTGCCAAAAGCAAGCAGAGGTTTGGGACAGCAGGTGTGGGAAGTGTTGAGAGCGCCGAGAAAAGGTGAACCAAACGAGAGGCTCCATGTTAGGAATTTTCAGTGACTCCAAACAGCATGGTTTTGTGGCTTTCCAGTAGTTCTTGGAGACCATAAAGTAGGATTGGAAGGAGTAGGCCTTGGGGCTTTTGAGGACTGGGAATTAGGAGAAGTCAAGGGCACAGGGAGAGTTGAGAATCTCCAGGGTGTTAAGCAGCCATCGGTCCGGAGGTGGAGCAGGGGTGAGGAAAACCCTGTGTGTAGGCTACGTGAGTTCTGGCAGTAGGTGGGAGAGACCGTCAAAGTTAACAGTCTAAATGGCAGTTTGGAATTATTGATGGCTTTCAATTATCAAGCTAAATCTCCTTATTGAGGGGACACATGCACAGAACCAACAGAGAGCCCTGAAGATGTTCTCCGGCAGGTGGCCTGGCCTTGTTAACACTGGGCTCTTTGCTGCCTGTTTTGCTCATCTTCGAAACAGGAACAACTGGAGCCTACTTTAACCTTGGTGTCGTGCTTTACCAGTGATTCTGTGCTTTGTAGAGTGTCCTATTTCATTAAGCATTGTTATTTAAACATTCTGGGGCAGCATTTTTCAAATGCCTCAAGGTTACAAGCACATGTTTTATGAGCCCCATTTACTCCCTGTTGTGAATTAGTATAATTTAGTCTACACTCCCTCTCCACACACATTTTCCCCCTTTCATTTTGTAAAGTCCGATTTTCACTTTCTTTAAAGCAGGAATGAAGAAGACCCTGCAGGATGAGATTGACGCCATCCTGCGGGAGAGGATTATGGTGCTTGATGGAGGGATGGGGACCATGATCCAGCGGCACAAGCTGAGTGAAGACGACTTCCGAGGACAAGAATTTAAAGATCACGCCAGGCCCCTGAAAGGCAACAATGACATTTTAAGTATAACTCAGCCCGATGTCATTTACCAAATCCATAAGGTAAAGCATCCCCAGGTTCTTATATTTTCATCCTGTCATTCCGAAAGGCCTTTGGTGTCCTGAGGGCAGACCACTGGGCCAAGTGCTCTGGGGGAGAGAGAAGAAAGGGGTGATTTGTTCAGACAGAGGTGGCTTATTCAGAAAGCAGGTTTTGGGCACCATGTAAAAGTCGTATTGAGCATTCAAGATAAGGAAATGAGGACGGCAGGTTTTCTGCCTTTGAGGCATTTCAACGACAGTGAAACACCATAAAATCCTGGACAAATTAGGGTTTTTACCTACACTAACTTATTTAAGTCACCACAACAGCCCTGATGAAGTAAAACTGAAAGGTAGTTGTTACTCTCATTTTGTAGATTTGGAAACTGAGCACCTCAGAGTTTAAATAACTTGCCTGACGTTACAGAGGTTTACTGACTTGAAAACCCGTGTTCTTTCATGCCATTTTCCTGTCTTTAATAAAAATGACTAGCCTTGGTCAGGGAACTAAGATCCTGCAAGCTGTGTGGCATGACCAAAAAATAAATAAATTAATAAAAATGGCTAGCCAACATAAAGAAATCAGAAACAAGTAACTGAGTATTGCTAGACTTTTAAAATTTAAAAATAAGTGTAGGACTAAATTGTTTCATAGGTTATCATGGGAATTTCATAGGATTATGACTAGAAGAGATAATAAGGTGATTTAATCTGTTTTTCTGGTCTGCATTCAATTTGAAGGACAAACATATTTACCAGGGAAGTGAGAAAGTCTTATCTTTTGGAGAAGGGCATTGTTATAGGTGTTTCAGACTTTTTTTAAAAAAATTGAGGCATAATTGACAAAGAACATAACATTGGTTTCAGGTGTACAATGTCATGATTTGAAATTTGTATATATTGTGAAACGGTCACCATAGTAAGTCTAGCTAACATCTGTTACCCTACACAGTTGCAATTTTTTTTCCTTGTGATGAGGATTTTTAAGATCTACTTTCTTAGCAACTTTCAAATATACAATACAGTAGTATTAAACATAGTCACCATGTTGTACATTACATCCCCATGACTTATTTATTTTATAACTGGAAGTTTGTACCTTTTGACCCCTTCATCCATTTCCCCTCCCCTCCACCCTCCACCTCTGGCAACCACCTTCCTTTTTTATAGCTCAGTTATATTCCATTGCATATACATATAACATTTTCTTTATTCAGCCATCAGTGGACACTTAGATTGTCTCCATATGTTGGCAACTGTAAATAATGCTGTAGTGAACGTGGGGGTGCATCTATCTTTTTGAGTTAGTGTTTTTGTTTTCTTTGGATATTACCCAGAAATAGAATTGCTGGATCATATAGTAGTTCTATTTTTAATTTTTTGAGGAACGTGCATTCTGTTTCCCATAGTGGCTGCACAAATTTATATTCCTGCCAACAGTGCGAGAGGATTCCCTTTTCTCCACCTCCCCACCAACACTTGTTATTTCTTATCTTTTTGATAATAGGCATTCTGATAGGTGAGAGGTGATACCATGTGGTTTTAATTTGCATTTTCCCTGATGATTAGTGATGTTGAGCATCTTTTCATGTACCTGTTGGCCATCTGTATGTCTTCTTTGGAAAAATGTCTATTCAGATCTGCCCATTTTGTTTTTTTGGCCGTGCTGTGAGGCATGTAGGATCTT
The DNA here is from genome assembly GCF_949774975.1 of Lagenorhynchus albirostris. Lineage (NCBI taxonomy): Eukaryota > Metazoa > Chordata > Mammalia > Artiodactyla > Delphinidae > Lagenorhynchus > Lagenorhynchus albirostris. The sequence goes on from NC_083110.1 coordinate 7,577,699, forward strand.
AGTTCCCTGAGCAGGGATCGAACCTGCACCCCCTGCAGTGGAAGTGTGGTGTCTTAACCACTGGACTGCCAGGGAAGTCCTGTCTTCTGCCCATTTTTGAATTGGATTGTTTGGATTGTTTTTTGCTACTGTGTTGTATGAGTTCTTTGTCTATTTTGGATATCCTTATCAGACACATGATTTGCAAATATTTTCTCCCATTCAGTAGGTTGCCTTTTCATTTTGTTGATGGTTTCCTTTGCTATGCAGATGCTTTTTAGTTTGATATAGTCCCACTTATTTATTTTTTGCTTTTGTTGCCTTTCAGACTCTTCTTAGAGAAAAAAAAACTCAAATGAATCAGTGATTAAATGATTCATTGAGGGTGGAAAGGACCCTTCTCTTGGGTGGTCAAGACTTTGTTCTAGATAAGATGCAGAACGGTTTTCATTTGAAGAAGAACTAGGAATGCCTTTCCTTTGGTCATGATGGAAATTGTAGTTGCTGGAAGATTTTAAATTGGTCCTTGAAGAGTTTTGGTTCTACGAGTTTTTCTGCGAGGCCTGAGACTATGTAGTCAAATTGCATTATAAAATTCCAGTATATTGTGGACTGGGAATGCCATCATGGGTATGAATTGCTTGGCGTGGTTACAAACATCAGTTCTTATTATGCAGTTGGTAAAATCACCACCCTCCCCCAACCCCCGACACCCAGGCCAGCCCATGATGTGTGGCTTTGTCCTCAGTCAAGTGGATTATCACTAGAGTATGAGCTTCCTGAGGGCAGGAATTTGGGCCTGCTTTTCACTACTGAATCCCTACTGCCTAAAACAGTATCTTGCACGTAGTAAGTCAGTAAATTTTTTTTAAAATAAATTTTATTTATTTATTTATTTTTGGCTGCGTTGGGTCTTTGTTGCTGCACGGAGGCTTTCACTAGTTGCAGCAAGCAGGGGCTACTCTTCGTTGCGATGCACGGGCTTCTCATTGCGGTGGCTTCTCTGGCTGTGGAGCACGGGCTCTAGGAGCGCAGGCTTCAGTAGTTGTGGCTCGGGCTCAGTAGTTGTGGCTCGCAGGCTCTAGAGCGCAGGCTCCGTAGCTGTGGCACACGGGCTGAGTTGCTCCGCGGCATGTGGGATCTTCCGGACCAGGGCTCAAACCTTTGTCCCCTGCATTGGCAGGTGGATTCTTAACCACTGCGCCACCAGGGAAGTCCCAGTAAATGTTTTTTGAGGGAACGAATCTTTGTCCTGTGAGTTAGATAGGCATGTAGATAGAACAGCAAGTTTCCCAAGATAGGGACATGAAGCAAAAATGACTGTAAATACCATAAGGTGTAACCTAGCTGTCCCATTCGTGGGGGAATATTGACTAGCTGGAATTCTCTGGATGTAGAGACCGTGTCGTGTTCATGGATGAGGAAGGGAAAAAGACTGGGTTATTTTCACACTTAGTTATTTCTAGTGGAGTTACTGACCATAGAGCTGATCCCCTGATACTTAATTTTAATGGAATGGCCAGGTCCTATTTGAAGTGCAAGTGTCTGACACTAAGCTTTTTTGATTGTAATGTAAGTGCCTGACATTAAGCTTTTGGTTGCGGAGGCATCGTTTCAGAGGCATCCATGTCAATTAACACCCTGCCAGTTGTGTGACACATCTGCTAGCTAAACAGCCAGACCAGGAACCAGGCTTCTCCCAGCCATGAAATACCCTTTTTAGAAAGGGAATTTTCATAACCTCGATGAATTACCCTGCTTTTTCCTTCCTGAGCCCTAATTTCTGCTGTTAGGTTTTAAGTTCTCCAATAAAGAGTGAACCCACAGAACCGTAGGCACCCCTGCATTGACCCCAATAAAGGCAGAACCCCCGGTTTTCTCGGTCATTCCTGCCCAACCCCCGCCTTCCCCCAGCTACCTCACTGTATGGCCCGGGCATGCCTGTGAGTAATAAACCTTGATTTTTTCCAAAAGTTCCCTGATGGTTGTTGCTGAGGTGAGTCTTGCAATCATAATAAGAACCAGTAGCGCCAGTGTAGCTGTGGCATTGGCTCGGTCCTGGCTCAGCACAGGCGGTAAGGGCCTATGTGAGTGCATCAGGCATTCCTAGCCCATCACTGTTGATAGGCTGAGACCAACAGGAACCTATATTTAAAACACCTGTTGGTAGCCTGTGGCCTTGCTGTCATTAATGACCTCCTTTAATCTTGACAGCTTTCTATTGATTCATGGGAAAACTGAGGAGAAATTAAGTAGCTTGCCCTTATCACACGTATTTTAAATTGGTGAGAATAGGCTTAGAATCTCAGGGGTGTCATATCCGGGGCTCATGAGTGGGATATTGTTCTGGGAAAAAAGGTGGAGAGAAAGGGTGAAGAGCTAGAAGAAACACCTTTTAAACTTTGTATTATTTAAAATTTTAAATCTACACACAATTGGAGAAAATAATAACTAGGAATTTAGAAATATTTTTTCCCTAATTGTAAAGACAATATGTGTTCATCGTTACAAAAATAAAATGTCTAGCTAGATGCTATAGAAAGCATAAAGGAGAAAATTAAAACCACCTATGATATCGATACCAAGACATAATTGCCATTCACATATTTTAATTTATATTTCAGTCTAGTTTTCTGTGTTTGGATTTTTAAAATTAAATTGGGATTATTATTGCTTCATACTATTTTATAATTTGCATTTTTTACTTAATACCATGAGCCTTAAATATCCTGAGACATGGTTTTAATAACTTTATTATAATCTATTCTACGTATATACCATCATTTACTTAAGTAACCTTATTCTTAGGCATTAAGGTTGTTTTCAGTTTTTCTTGCTCTTTGTTGAAAAACTGAATTTTAATTTGTTCTTATAAAACAGAACCCATAGATAAGAATAAATTCCCTTTTTACCACTACTCCAAATTTCTATTTTTTCCCCAGAGATAACCACTTATACTAGTTGATGTATGTCTTTCCAGATCATTTGTTATGCATTTATGTATATGTATATATTATGTATGTACATGTATACATATAGATATCTGTAGAAAACTCAGTACAATTTGTGTGTATGTATGTTTTAAACTTAATGGTGTCATGGTTTACATATCAGTCAATTTTGTTTTTCTACTCAATACTTTTGGAGATTTTCCGTGTTAGTGTATGTACATATATGTGCACACTGTTTTTTAGCTGCCACATAGCATGTAATAAAATGGACATATTATAGTTTATTTAGTCATTTCCCTAGTGATAGATAGTTGGGATGTTTGTGACTTATTATAAATGTGTGAATCTTGGTTTTCATTTCCCAGCTCTTCTGCAAACAGTGTCCATCTGCTTAGGTGGGGTTGGGCTTACTCACTATTGGAAAATCAAGAGATTCCAGAATTTTCATCGGATTGAGGTTGAGATTGTGTCCAAAGAGTGAAACAAGGCAGAAATGTTTCAAACAGGGAGAACCGGAGGGCACCGAGGTCCTCAGGGTTTCGTAAGGGTGCAGATGTGGCTCAGAGGGACCAGGAGCTGTGCACTGAAACAACGGTGGTCAGAATCAAGACTGCAGAGATAGTGCCCTTCTCAGCGGGGTTCTCACTGTGCTGAAGCAGAGAGCTGGCAAAGGAACAGAAGGACTGTTCCTTGGCCATCGTGTGCCAGAAGCTTGGTGTGTGACCTGTACCATCACCCGGCCACCCGGTGAAGTAGGGTTAGGGTTATACTATTTTCCAATGAGGAAACTGAAACTCAGAGTTTAAAGAACTTGACCCAATTCACACCACAAGTGAACTTTGTCTGAATTCAAGTTCTGTGTTTATTTGTTCATATCACAGGCCTTTCTGTGAAATCCTTAGGTCTTTTTGCATCCCCAGCCTCTATCTAGTACAGTGCCTTGCACTTAGTAAGTGGTCAAAAGATGTTTGGTGGCCTTGGTGAGGAAAAGACTAGTTTATTGTTGGGGGACAGGGATTCTAAAATTCATAGCATTGACATTACTTTCTCTTGTGGCAGGATTACTTGCTGGCTGGGGCAGATATCATTGAAACAAATACTTTTAGCAGCACTGCTATTGCCCAAGCTGACTATGGCCTCGAACACTTGGTAAGGATTTCATTTTTCCTTGTATCTAAGATATTCATGAGCGTTTGCTGCATTGGTAATTGCTAGTGAGAAAACCAGCCAAAGCTGCAGAGTCAAGCTAATGCCTAGTTATCTATTATTTGTGGTCAGATGGGGAAAATGGTTAGAATCGCTTCTGCTTATACACACAACAGCCCATTCATTTTCCAGCTGCTTTCTTTATGGGCAAGTAATAATCAAATAAAAACGATACTCATTATGCAGTGACTTGAATAAAAGCATAATGATTGGCCATGTGCACAGTTCTGTGAAGCCTTTTTAAGTTGGGGGCCAGATTTGGTTTCCTTTCTTTAAAAAATTGTGGAAAAATACATGTAACATAAAATTTACTATTTTAACCAATTTTAAGTGTACAGTTCAGTGTCATTAAGTACATTCACATTGTTGTGCTACCATTACCACCATCTGTCCGTGGAACTCTTTTCACCTTGTAGAACTTAGACTCTGTACCCATTAAACAATAATTCCCAATTTTCCCTTCCACCTCAGCCCTTAGAAACCACCATTCTACTTTCTGTCTCTATGAATTTAACTCCCCTAGCTACCTTATCTGAGTGGATCATACAGTTTTTGTCCTTTTGTGACTTATCTTGTTTCACTTAGTTTAATGTCCCTAAGGTTCACTGATGATGTAGCATGTATCAGAATATCGTACTCTTTCGAGGTTGAATAATATTCCACCGTATGGATATGCCACATTTTGTTTATTCATTCATCCGCTGAGGGACATGGGCTGATTCCACCTTTTGGCTCCTGTGAACAATGTTACTATGAGCATGGTGTACAGATAATCTGTTCTTCATCCCTGCTTTCATTTCCTTTGAGTATCTATACATAACCAGAAGTAGAGTTGCCGAATTATACACTAATTCAATGTTTAATTTTTGGCGAAACCACCATACTGTTTTCCACAGTGGCTGCATCATTTTGTATACCCACCAGTAGTGTACAAGGTTTCCAGTTTTTACACATCTTTGCCAGCATTTGTTTTGTTTTTGTTTTTTCCTGATAGTAAGCATCCTAGTGGGTGTGGGGTAAAGGATTTCATTTCTTTTTAGTCAACAGGATGCTTCCATATTCAAGTTTTGTAAATGGTTAATGATGAAAATATATGGTAGATGCTGAGGTCCCCATTTCTGGGTGGGATTTTTCCAGAACTTGCCTCTGTGTTCATGCACATAGTTCTGAGTTCTCTGACACTGTTTTCCCTTATGGTGATGGGGCTTTGTGAAATCACTTGCCTTGTGGGTTATCAAGGGAATTATTTGAGGGCAGGAGTTGGCAAACATTTTCCGTTAAGGGCCAGACAGTAAATATTTTAAGCTTTGTTGGCTAGTACTGTCTCTTTTGCAACTACTCAACGCTAGCATTATAGTGCAAAAGCAGCAACAGACAATACGTAAATGAATGGGCTTGAGTGTTTTTCGGTAAAACTTGCTGGCACTACTTTGTATGTTTCTGCATGCTTGCTTTATTTCCTAGTGAGAGGGTTCGTGGCCCTTCTCCAAATTCTCAAGAGTTTCATAATCTACAAAAACTTGAGACCCACTGATTCCCACCATTGTACGGTGTAGGAAGCCAGGACCTGGAGGAGTTCCTAAGGGAACCACCCTGGCAGGTAGTGACAGAGCTGGTTTTAGAACCCACGTCTTCTGTCTCTGAAGCCCCTGCTTTTTCCATTACTATGCTTTTTTCTTCTAACTCAGAATATTTCACTACATCAGCTTATTCTGACATGCCAGACGTCCGGAGATTGCCCTTTTTGCCAGCTGGCTCATGGTTCTGTGGAAGACCGTAAAAGCAGTTCCCAAAGACTCTTGCCTTTCCTGTTGCCCTCAAGGCTGGGGCTGCTGGTAGGCCTTTTTGACTAAGATTTCATTCAGACCTCAAACTAATTCACTCCACCTTTCCTTACTGAATAAAACTGTGTTTTAGAAGGTCATGAATTCCTTATTTTATGGAGGGAAAGAAGGACAAACTAACATTTGCAGTTGATGTGTTAGGCCTACAGGATGAACAAGTGCTCTGCGGGAGTGGCCAGAAAAGCAGCTGAGGAGATAACTCTCCAGACAGGTAAGGAACAGTTTTCTCCTTTTTTTTTTTTTTTTTTTACAAAGATGTTTCCTTTGACATCCTCAGCTATAATATACTGTCCTTACTGCCCCTTTTCCTTTTGCGACAGTTGGCCTACAGCAGCACTGCAGACACCATCACGTACTTGTTTGTAGGTTACTTCTCTGCAGTTTCATAGTCAAGCATTCAGTGTCCCTCTGAATTGACTCTGTTTCCTTGGGCCTTGGGCTCAGGGTTTACGCTGTGTTTACTCTACTGGGTGTTTTATCCTAACTTTGTAGGTAGAACTGTGACTTCCTTGTACATTTACAGCTAAAATGATTTGTCTCCCTTTGGAAGTACGTCTTTTGGTTATTGAGGCACAGCTGTTTTGGTTACATTGGTGATCATTAAGATATTTGATCTTCTCGCTTGAAAGCTTCCCTCACCCCTGTGATTTTGCCTTATTTAGGTAAAGAAAGATTGTCTTTTGAGCATCTTCTACTTCATACCACTAGTGTCTTTGAAGGCGCTGTGTACCACACAAAGAGGGTGGCATGAGAATCAGTCTTACTGGGATTTGAAAAGTGCCTCCCTGAAGTAACTAGCCTCCTGGCTGGCTGCCATAAGAACACTTGGGCACCAGCTGCAGGGGAGGCTTTGAGGGTGGGAAAGGAATGGAAGAAATACCTGCCCCTTAAGATTTGGAAACGTGAAATTATTGCCAACAGGGAAGATGTAAAGCAAAATTGTTGGGAAGTTAGACACAGCATACTGATGAAGACTGAAGCAATTTATAGGAGCTCCGTTTCTGAGAGATAATGTTGAAATCAGAAGGGCATAGACTGTTGCCCCAACAAAGTCACAGGTCAGAGGCTATCAAACCAGCTAAAGCAGGGAAAGACAAGGACGTTTTTCTTACACCCATGTTATTGTTCAGCTTTGGGGAAGATAAAGAATATCGGGGCTTGTAAGCTGTTCAAAGGCTGGGCTATCAGCTAGTGGGTAGTTTGCTCCAGTTAGATGGTAAAGCATAACCACCTGGTTAAAACCACCAAAGGTGATGAGCACTGCGGCCCTGCCCTGTGTTCCCATATGTAAGAAACACAATATCTCCGGCTCCTTTAGAAGCACCTAGACTCTAGCCTAGAGGAAAGCTTATTAAAACATTCATGAAAGAGTTTTAATGTGAGATTTGATCTGCTTCATACTTGAATTTCAGGCTTCATAATTGTTAATCGTGATTTAATATTTTCCCCCAGCAAAGGCCCTGTAGTACAGCAGTGGAGAGCATTTCAAGATCAATGCTACTGTGAAGAACTTTTGCAAAACCTATGTTCACGACCTTCAGGGTTTCTTAAGATTAGGGAGAGAGAGCATTTGTTCAAGCATAGCTATGGTGATAGGAAAGGATTGCTAACTGAAATTCTTTGAAGCCACATGTGTGAGAATTCAGAGTTTTTGACTTGGCGGTAACATGTGCACATACTTTATATTTCATAATTTCCTCAGTGGGATCCAGGACAGCCTCATAATCAAACATCTGTTTGCAGTAAAATCTATGAATCGTCCACTAAGTGAGGTAAAGACTATAAATAGCCTCTTGTAGTTTAGGAGAGGTCAAGTTTTGTTGTCAAATGAATTAAGGAAAAAAGTGGGGCTTTTGTGCTTTTTGGATTTCAGAGTTACGGACAAAGGATTGTATACCTGTGTTCTAGGGGAAATCTGATAGCGTATTAACTTATGAGCTGTTTAGGGATTTCACACTTGTTTTTCTTTTCCTAAAGGAATTAAGAGGTATGTGGCAGGAGCTCTGGGTCCAACTAACAAGACACTCTCTGTGTCCCCATCTGTGGAAAGACCAGATTACAGGAACATCAGTGAGTATGAGATATAATCATTGACCTTGGGCAAGTACCTCTGTGTTTCAGTAATCTATAAATCTGTAAAATGGGGCCAATACCAGCATCTACTTAAGGATTATTGTGACTTAAGGGCTTACAGCAGTCCCTGGAATGTAGTAGACATTAAGATAAAAAGTGAGCTAGTATTAGTCATAGTATTAGTATTACTCATTTTGAGCCTGCTTTCAAAGGTGCATGTTGTTGTGTTTGGGCTTCTTTATGAGCTGCGGAAATGAAACCAATCAAAATAAAACTTTAAACTGAGAAGTTGAGCAAATATAGATACCAGGCCTTGGTCAGTTATAGGATAACCCACTAGACTCCCACTTTATTTATCAGAAAACAGTCTAAGCTATATATGCATGCTAGCATTGTAAACGTTGTAAACCACCATCTGTAAGCATACTTGCATTGAGAGTGTATGAAAAGTCTAGAAATCTAGGGCAATTTCTTAAGCATCAGACTACAAAAAAACAAAAAGTATTGAATGATTAGAGCAGAATAGTAATGATGCTACGCGTGGTAATGAGTTCTGTGTAGAAGGCAAGTTCAGGCAAGTGTGGATTGTAGGTTTTGGTGACAGATACCACACTTTCCACCGGGGGTTGCTCATTCTGGGCTGACGTGTGGCAGTGAGGAGCTAACGTTTCCTGTCTCTTGTGCTGAATAGGATGAAGTAGGCTTCTCTATTGAATATATGAGCATCTTTTCTTTCTTGGGTGAGAGATCAAATGGGGAGAGGGGTGACCTCTCAGATGGAAGTAGACATTTCTAACAAAAATTTTATCTAGGAGTGATTAGACACTTTTGTGTTTGAGAGTGAAATTGCCCCCCAGGCAGGTTTCTTCTCTGACAGAGTTGGTGTCAGAGGGCAGGAGCAAAATCTACAGGACCGCAGACTTTTACCTTAGAGGGTGTGAGAGAATGTGATGCAACCGGTGTTGTATCCAGATCAGTGTGACACGTTTCTCCTGTTGTTCCTCACACTCATCCCTGAATTGATTAACACCATCCCTGGAAAGATCTATATTAAAGATCTTAAAAGTAAGAGCCAGGGCTCAAGAAATCAAACACCTTTCCACCCAGCCACTCATTCTCGGCTCACACATGGGAAGTGAGCCCGTGTGCTAAGTGCTTAGGAGCATCTGTGTTCAATTTGCTGGTTTAACTTGCATCACTGCCATGTTTCTTACAAAAGGTGGTGTTGCCCTTAAATTATGTATTATAAACCAGCAGTGGTCAGTTCACCTGGCACCAGGCCTGAACTCAGCGTGTCCTGGGCTTTCAGAGGATGTCCATGACTAATATCCTGGGTGTGGTTTGTTTTTTGCAGCATTTGATGAACTCGTTGAAGCATACAAAGAGCAGGCCAAAGGGCTTCTGGATGGTGGGGTTGATATCTTACTCATTGAAACTATTTTTGATACTGCCAATGCCAAGGTGAGTTAAAGGAGAAAAAAGGGGCTGGGCTGGGCTGGGGGCTGGGGTGCATCCCCTAACGTAGTGAGGAGATTGTAATAGCCATTATTAAAGTTAAAGCAAATTCCTTGATTCCATTTTCTTCTTTTTTTTTTACATCTTTATTGGAGTATAATTGCTTTACAACAAAGTGAATCAGTTATACCTATACATATGTTCCCATATCTCTTCCCTCTCTCTCCCTCCCACCCACCCTCCCTATCCCACCCCTCTGTGTGGTCACAAAGCACCGAGCTGATCTCCCTTTGCTATGCGGCTGCTTCCCACTAGCTATCTGTTTTACGTTTGGTAGTGTATATATGTCCATGTCACTCTCTCACTTTGTCACAGCTTACCCTTCCCCCTCCCCATGTCCTCAAGTCCATTCTCTAGTAGGTCTGTGTCTTTATTCCTGTATTACGCCTAGGTTCTTCATGACATTGTTTTTTCTTAAATTCCATATATATGTGTTAGCATATGGTATTTGCCTTTCTCTTTCTGACTTCACTCTGTATGACAGACTCTAGGTCCATCCATCTCATTACAAATAGCTCAATTTCATTTCGTTTTATGGCTGAGTAATATTCCATTATATATATGTGCCACATCTTCTTTATCCATTCATCCAATGAGGGACACTTAGGTTGTTTCCATCTCCTGGCTATTGTAAATAGAGCTGCAATGAACATTTTGATACATGACTCTTTTTTTTTAAATTTTTGCCGTACATGGGCCTCTCACTGTTGTGGCCTCTCCGGTTGCGGAGCACAGGCTCCGGACGCGCAGGCTCAGCGGCCATGGCTCACGGGCTCAGCCGCTCTGCGGCATGTGGGATCTTCCCGGACCAGGGCATGAACCCGTATTCCCTGCATCAGCAGGCGGACTCTAAACCACTGCGCCACCAGGGAAGCCCACATGACTCTTTTTGAGTTATGGTTTTCTCAGGGTATATGCCCAGTAGTGGGATTGCTGGGTCGTATGGTAGTTCTATTTGTAGTTTTTTAAGGAACCTCCATACTGTTCTCCACAGTGGCTGTACCAATTCACATTCCCACCAGCAGTGCAAGAGTGTTCCCTTTTCTTCACACCCTCTCCAACATTTATTGTTTGTAGATTTTTTGATGATGGCCATTCTGACAGGTGTGAGATGATATCTCATTGTAGTTTTGATTTGCATTTCTCTAATGATTAATGATGTTGAGCATTCTTTCATGTGTTTGTTGGCAGTCTGTATATCTTCTTTGGAGAAATGTCTATTTAGGTCTTCTGCCCATTTTTGGATTGGGTTGTTTGTTTTTTTGTTATTGAGCTGCATGAGCTGCTTGTAAATTTTGGAGATTAATCCTTTGTCAGTTGTTTCATTTGCAAATATTTCCTCCCATTCTGAGGGTTGTCTTTTGGTCTTGTTTATGGTTTCCTTTGCTGTGCAAAAGCTTTGAAGTTTCATTAGGTCCCATTTGTTTACTCTTGTTTTTATTTCCATTTCTCTAGGAGGTGGGTCAAAAAGGCTCTTGCTGTGATTTATGTCATAGAGTGTTCTGCCTATGTTTTCCTCTAAGAGTTTGATAGTTTCTGGCCTTACATTTAGGTCTTTAATCCATTTGGAGCTTATTTTTGTGTATGGTGTTAGGGAGTGATCTAATCTCATACTTTTACATGTACCTGACCAGTTTTCCCAGCACCACTTATTGAAGAGGCTGTCCTTTCTCCACTGTACATTCCTGCCTCCTTTATCAAAGATAAGGTGACCATATGTGCGTGGGTTTATCTCTGGGCTTTCTATCCTGTTCCATTGATCTATATTTCTGTTTTTGTGCCAGTACCATACTGTCTTGATTACTGTAGCTTTGTAGTATAGTCTGAATTCAGGGAGCCTGATTCCTCCAGCTCCGTTTTTCATTCTCAAGATTGCTTTGGTTATTTGGGATCTTTTGTGTTTCCATACAAATTGTGAAATTTTTTGTTCCAGTTCTGTGAAAAATGCCAGTGGTAGTTTGATAGGTATTGCATTGAATCTGTAGATTGCTTTGGGTACTAGAGTCATTTTCACAATGTTGATTCTTCGTATCCAACAACATGGTATAACTCTCCATCTATTTGTATCATCCTTAATTTCTTTCATCAGTGTCTTATAATTTTCTGCATACAGGTCTCTTGTCTCCTTAGGTAGGTTTATTCCTAGATATTTTATTCTTTTTGTTGCAATGGGAAATGGGAGTGTTTTCTTGATTTCACTTTCAGATTTTTCATCATTAGTGTATAGGAATGCCAGAGATTTATGTGCATTAATTTTGTATCCTGCTACTTTACCAAATTCATTGATTAGCTCTAGTAGTTTTCTGGTAGCATCTTTAGGATTCTCCATGTATAGTATCATGTCCTCTGCAAACAGTGACAGCTTTACTTCTTCTTTTCCAATTTGGATTCCTTTTATTTCCTTTTCTTCTTTCATTGCTGTGGCTAAAACTTCCGAAACTATGTTGAATAAGAGTGGTGAGAGTGGACAACCTTGTCTTGTTCCTAATCTCAGTGGAAATGGTTTCAGTTTTTCACCATTGAGGATGATGTTGGCTGTGGGTTTGTCATATATGGCCTTTATTATGTTGAGGAAAGTTCCCTCTATGCCTATTTTCTGGAGGTTTTTTAATCATAAATGGGTGTTGAATTTTGTTGAAAGCTTTCTCTGCATCTATTGAGATGACCATATGGTTTTTCTCCTTCAATTTGTTAATATGGTGTATCACATTGATTGATTTGCGTATATTGAAGAATCCTTGCATTCCTGGAATAAACCCCACTTGATCATGGTATATGATCCTTTTAATGTGCTGTTGGATTCTGTTTGCTAATACTTTGTTGAGGATTTTTGCATCTGCTTTCATCAGTGTTATTGGCCTGTAGTTTTCTTTCTTTGTCACATCCTTGTCTGGTTTTGGTATCAGGGTGATGGTGGCCTCATAGAATGAGTTTGGGAGTGTTCCTCCCTCTGCTATATTTTGGAAGAGTTTGAGAAGGATAGGTGTTAGCTCTTCTCTAAGTGTTTGATAGAATTCGCCTGTGAAGCCATCTGGTCCTGGGCTTTTGTTTGCTGGAAGATTTTTAATCACAGTTTCAATTTCAGTGCTTGTGATTGGTCTGTTCCTATTTTCTGTTTCTTCCTGATTCAGTCTTGGCAGGTTGTGCTTTTCTAAGAAGTTGTCCATTTCTTCCAGGTTGTCCATTTTATTGGCATAGAGTTGCTTGTAGTAATGTCTCATGATCTTTTGTATTTCTGCAGTGTCAGTTGTTACTTCTCCTTTTTCATTTCTAATTCTATTGATTTGAGTCTTCTCCCTTTTTTCTTTTCTTTTTTTTTTTTTGTGGTATGCGGGCCTCTTTCTGCTGTGGCCTCTCCCGTTGTGGAGCACAGGCTCTGGATGCACAGGCTCAGCGGCCACGGCTCACGGGCCCAGCCACTCCGCGGCATGTGGGATCATCCCGGACCGGGGCATGAACCCGTGTCCCCTGCATCAGCAGGTGGACTCTCAACCACTGCGCCACCAGGGAAGCCCCCAGTCTGTGTCTTTTGGTGGGAGCATTTAATCCATTTACATTTAAGGTAATTATCGATATGTATGTTCCTATTCCCATTTTGTTAATTGTTTTGGGTTTGTTATTATAGGTCTTTTCCTTCTCTTGTCTTACTTGCCTAGAGAAGATCCTTTAACATTTGTTGTAAAGCTGGTTTGGTGGTGCTGAACCCTCTCAGCTTTTGCTTGTCTGTAAAGATTTTAATTTCTCCATCAAATCTGAATGAGATCCTTGCTGGGTAGAGTAATCTTGGTTGTAGGTTTTTCTCCTTCATCACTTTAAATATGTCCTGCCAGTCCCTTCTGGCTTGCAGAGTTTCTGCTGAAAGATCAGCTGTTAACCTTATGGGGATTCCCTTGTGTGTTATTTGTTGTTTTTCCCTTGCTGCTTTTAATATGTTTTCTTTGTATTTAATTTTTGTCAGTTTGATTAATATGTGTCTTGGCGTGTTTCACCTTGGATTTATCCTGTATGGGACTTTCTGTGCTTCCTGGACTTGATTAACTATTTCCTTTCCCGTATTAAGGAAGTTTTCAACTATAATCTCTTCAAATATTTTCTCAGTCCCTTTCTTTTTCTCTTCTTCTTCTGGAACCCGTATAATTTGAATGTTGGTGCGTTTAATGTTGTCCCAGAGGTCTCTGAGACTGTCCTCAGTTCTTTTCATTCTTTTTTCTTTATTCTGCTCTGCAGTAGTTATTTCCACTATTTTATCTTCCAGGTCACTTATCCGTTCTTCTGCCTCAGTTATTCTGCTATTGATCCCTTCTAGAGTATTTTTAATTTCATTGATTGTGTTGTTCATCGTTGCTTGTTTCATCTTTAGTTCTTCTAGGTCCTTGTTAAATGTTTCTTGTATTTGGCTATTCTATTTCCAAGATTTTGGATCATCTTTACTATCATTATTCTGAATTCTTTTTCAGGTAGACTGCCTATTTCCTCTTCATTTGTTAGGTCTGGTGGGTTTTTATCTTGCTCCTTCACCTGCTGTGTGTTTTTCTGTCTTCTCATTTTGCTTATCTTACTGTGTTTGGGGTTTCCTTTTTGCAGGCTGCAGGTTCGTAGTTCCCGTTGTTTTTGGTGTCTGTCCCCAGTGGCTAAAGTTGGTTCAGTGGGTTGTGTAGGCTTCCTGTTGGAGGGGACTAGTGCCTGTGTTCTGGTGGATGAGGCTGGATCTTGTCTTTCTGGTGGGTAGGTCTATGTCTGGTGGTGTGTTTTGGGGTGTCTGTGGCCTTATTATGATTTTAGGCAGCCTCTCTGCTAATGGGTGGGGTTGTGTTTCTGTCTTGCTAGTTGTTTGGCATAGGGTGTCCAGCACTGTAGCTTGCTGGTCGTGGAGTGAAGCTGGGTGTTGGTGTTGAGATGGAGACCTCTGGGAGATTTTCGCCATTTGATATTAACGTGGAGCTGGGAGGTCTCTTATGGACCAGTGTCCTGAAGTTGGTTCTCCCAGCTCATAGGCACAGCACTGACTCCTGGCTGCAGCACCAAGAGCCTTTCATCCACACGGCTCAGAATAAAAGGGAGAAAAAGTAGAAAGAAAGAAAGAAAGGAAGAGGGTAAAAGAAAATAAAATAAAGTAAGGTAAAATAAAATAAAGTTATTAAAAAGTAATTATTAAGAAAAAAAATTTTTTTAATGTAAAAAAACCACAAAAACAGATGGATAGAACCGTAGGACAAGTGGTGAAAGCAAAGCTATACAAAATCTCACACAGAAGCATACACACTCACAAAAAGAGGAAAAGGGGAAAAAATAATACATCTTGTTCTCAAAGTCCACCTCCTCAACTTAGGATGATTTGTTGTCTATTCAGGTATTCCACAGGTGCAGGGCACATCAAGTTGATTGTGGAGCTTTAATCTGCTGCTTCTGAGGCTTCTGGGAGAGATTTTCCTTTCTCTTTGTTCGCACAGCTCCGAGGTTTCAGCTTTGGATTTGGCCCCGCCTCTGCGTGTAGGTCACTGGAGGGCGTCTGTTCTTCGCTCAGACAGGATGGGGTTAAAGGAGATGCTGGTTCGGGGGCTCCGGCTCACTCAGGCCTGGGGGAGGGAGGGGCACGGATGCGGGGCGAGCCTGCGGCGGCAGAGGCTGGCGTGACCAGCCTGAGGCGTGGTGCGTTCTCCCGGGGAAGTTGTCCCTGGATCCCGGGACCCTGGCAGTGGCGGGCTGTACAGGCTCCCCGGAAGGGAGGTGTTGAGAGTGACCTGTGCTCGCACACAGGCTTCTTGTTGGCGGCAGCAGCAGCCTTAGCGTCTCATGCCTGTCTGTGGGGTCTGCGCTTTTAGCCGCGGCTTGTGCCCGTCTCTGGAGCTCCTTTAAGCAGCGCTCTTAATCCCCTCTCCTCGCGCACCAGGAAACAAAGAGGGAAGAAAAAGTCTCTTGCCTCTTCGGCAGCTCCAGACTTTTCCTGGACTCCCTCCTGGCTAGCCGTGGTGCACTAACCCCTTCAGGCTGTGTTCACGCCGCCAGTCCTCTCCCTGCGCTCTGACCGAAGCCCGAGCCTCAGCTCCCAGCCCTGCCTGCCCTGGCGGGTGAGCAGACAAGCCTCTCGGTCTGGTGAGTGCTGGTCGGCACCGATCCTCTGTGCGGAAATCTCTCTGCTTTGCCCTCCACACCCCTGTGGCTGCGCTCTCCTCCGTGGCTCCGAAGCTCCCCTCCTCCGCCACCCGCAGTCTCCGCCCGCGAAGGGGCTTCTAGTGTGTGGAAACCTTTCCTGCTTCACGGCTCCCTCCCACTGGTGCAGGTCCCGGCCCTATTCTTTATTTTATTTATTTTTGCTGTGTTGGGTCTTTGTTTCTGTGCGAGGGCTTTCTCTAGTTGCGGCAAGCAGGGGCCACTCTTCATCACCGTGCGCGGGCCTCTCACTGTCACGGCCTCTCTTGTTGCGGAGCACAGGCTCCAGACGCGCAAGCTCAGTAGTTGTGGCTCACGGGCCTAGTTGCTCCACGGCATGTGGGATCCTCCCAGACCAGGGCTCGAACCCGTGTCCCCAGCGTTAGCAGGCAGACTCTCAACCACTGCGCCACCAGGCAAGCCCCCATCCCTATTCTTTTGTCTCTGTTTATTTTCTTTTCTTTTGCCCTACCCAGGTACGTGGGGAGTTTCTTGCCTTTTGGGAGGTCTGAGGTCTTCTGCTAGCATTCAGTAGGTGTTCTGTAGGAGTTGTTCCACGTGTAGATGTATTTCTGGTGTATCTGTGGGGAGGAAGGTGATCTCCGCATCTTACTCTTCCGCCATCTTCTTCGCCAAGCCCATTTTATTCTTGAATATTTTTAACTGAGTCCAGTAGAATGAAGGAAACTTCAAAAGGTTATGTTTCTAACTTTTAAAAAATGGTTTTTTAATTATGAAAGTAAATATTTTCATATATAGCTACTATATGTACATAGATGCATAGGTAATAAATATATACGCATGGTTCTAAAATTCAGAAGACACAGAAATGGGAATTCCCTGGCGGTCCAGTGGTTAGGACTTGGCGCTTTCACTGCCAAGGGTCCGGGTCCTATCCCTGGTTGGGGAACTAAGATCCCGCTAGCCGTGCTGCTCGGCCAGAAAAGAAAAAAAAAGACACATAAATGTATGGAGTAAAAAGTAAATATCCTTCTGTTTCCTATTCCCTGGGTATTCGGCCGTCTTCCCCATGGACCACTACTCTCACTGGTGTGAGGGTCCTGACAGGGATTCCATGCAGATAAAAGTGTGCGTGACGCGTGTACATATGTGTATGTGATTATATTCTTTGTATATGTACAAAGGTACATAAGTGTGTAGAATAAAAAGTAGATATCCTCATACATAACGTTTTTGCACAGTGTCTCTGAAGATAAATTTCTACAAGTGAAATTGCAAGGTTTAAAGGGTCTGGGCACTGTTAATTTTGAGTTTTAGTGTCAAATTCCCTCTAAGATTGTACTCATTTATCCTCCAGTCAGCAAGCAGTGCACAGTAGTGCTGCTTTCACCACACCCTCTCTGTTGAACTTTTTTTTTTTCGGTACGCGGGCCTCTCACTGTTGCGGCCTCTCCGGTTGCGGAGCACAGGCTCCGGACGCACAGGCCCAGCGGCCATGGCTCATGAGCCCAGCCGCTCCACGGCATGTGGGATCTTCCCGGACCGGGACACGAACCCGTGTCCCCTGCATCAGCAGGCGGACTCTCAACCATTGCGCCACCAGGGAAGCCCTCTGTTGAACTTTTTGATCTTTTACAATCTGATAGCTGAAAAATACTACCTCACTATAGTTTTAATTTGTGCTGTCGGCCCTCTGTGTCAGTGAGTTCCGATGTGGAACGGCCTTGAGCATTGGAGGACCTTGGTGTCTGGTCCCGGAACTTAATAAAACATGGACGGTACAGATTGACACAGGATTTGTGCCTTTACAACCCATTCTAGCTCATACTCTTTTTTGCAATGACATACACTGTTGGTTCATGTACCTACCATGTATATATGAGGCTGTGGAAAGCAGAGGCTTCTTATTTATCTATTTTTAATTTTGACTGAGCAAAAGAAGAAAGAGTAGCTCTTCAGCCCTTCCTCAGAGGAAGTATTAGTTCATGGAGGGACTTTCAGTCAGCATTTGTTTTGTTGTAACATGTACAGTGTTACCCTTGAGAAAGGGGCCCTGGGGTTGTGCGTTATCAGGAGGACGTGTTTCTCCTTCTCCTCCCCAGAGAACGTGATGTGTATCTTATCTGAAGAGGTCTGGGTAAGGGAGCATTCTGATCAGACATTTAGGCTGACCTGTGTCACAGTCTTTCAGAAACAAAGGTGTCCTTTTTCTCCCTGACAGGCAGCCTTGTTTGCAGTCCACAAACTTTTTGAAGAGGAGTATGCTCCCCGGCCTATCCTTGTAAGTTCTCAAATATTTGCATGATGAATTTTGGTTTTTATTAATACTGTCATTTTGAGGGTGGGGTTTTTGTTTTCCTGCCATGGAACTATTGATAGTATCTTTTAGGAACCAGCTTCTTGCTTGGTTCACCTCCCTTCTTCCACCACCTCTAGATCAATAGCAGTCTTATTCGTGGAAATGTACAGAAAATGAATGTAGCAGTGGTTTGTGGAAGGCAGGCTATTCCAAAGAAGCCTGGCTGAACTTGTTCCCCAAAGCCAAAGGCTCACTCTCATTAGGGCCTGAGGGCAGATGGACTGGTGTGCTGACCGTGAAGCATCCAACACCAGAGACAGCATGCTGCCAATTCATTAATGCAACAGGCAGGCCCCCATTGCTTGGTGAGAATAGAATAGAGTCAAACAGGGGTGTTAGATGAATCAGATATTGAACAGCAGGAGACCAGGATAACCTGAGGTATCTGTGGGGAAGTCTTCTCCAGTGGGACTGGAGGTGTGAATCCTAAAGCTTTTCTGGACACTGCTTTTGTCTCCGTGACTTTCCCTTTTCTCTGTTTCTGTGGCTTTCCAACCCCTCCCCTGGGCACTTTGCATTCATCTGTTCTGACCGTTAAAGAAAACAGTGCTGCTTTGGAGTTTGAGTGCCACAGTTCTCTTCCTTGTAAAAAAACAAAGAAAGTCAGCTTACTCATTTTATTTTGTTTCTGTGACTGTATTCATACCTCAAGTCTATGCTGTTGACAGTTTACTTTGTTCAATTCAGATTTCAGGGACAATTGTTGATAAAAGTGGGCGGACTCTCTCTGGCCAGACCGGGGAGGCGTTTGTCATCAGCGTGTCTCATGCAGACCCACTCTGGTGAGTGATGATTCTTTTCTGACTCCATTCCTTTTGGGGGGATCTCTTCTGATGACTACAGACTGTGACCCAGGAGGGGATTGCTTCTCTATATTTCTATGGTACCACTTGTATGAGATGTTGTCTTTCCTTGAAGTACATTCTGACTGCCCTGAGGACGTCAGAAGACACTGCCTAAATGGGTCGATTTGAGGGAGGGGGAGAGTTCTCATACGCCCTGGGCCCACCAGAAAGTTGCTTTTTTGTCTGTAAGTTTCCCCCTTATAGTTTAAGACTGGCTTGGCCTGCTAACAACACTTTAAATCTATTATCAGCACTTAAAAATTTTGCAAGGTGTTTTCACTCCCTGCTTGTGGAACAACCAGAAGTAGTGTAGTTTGAAATAAGGTGGGAATTCTAAAGCTCAGATATTTATCTTTAAAATTAACGTGGCTTTTACATTCTAGTTTGTAACATCTCTCTATTTTTCTGATCAAAATGGTTTAACTTCTGTACCATGAGTGAGATGGAAGCTCCAAGAGTCTATACAGTTTCCTCCTGTGCCTTTTCCGTGCACGTTCTACTCCTGCCTGGAGGCCATGCCTGCCCTGCAGGGTCACCCCGCCACGTGAGCCTTTCAGACCCATCTCTAGGGTCCTCTCTGGGGACCCTTCCCTCTCTTACCAGCCCAGGTCGATGTTCTTCTCAGAGCACTCTATTCACTGTTATTATAGCCTTGGCCATAAAAATAAGAGTCGTAGATATTTATTGAGAGTTTGCTGTGTGCCAGGCTTGGTTCTAAGTGCTTTATGAGAGTTCTTTCTTTTAATTTTGGCAACAACACCTTGAGGTAGCTTCTCCTCTTCAGATCTTTTGCTTATTGTTTTAGTTGGGTGGTTTTCTTATTGTTGAGTTTGAAAAATTAAAGAAAATATTTTGGATACTGCATATGTGTTTTGCAAATATTTGTTCCTAGTCCGTGGCTTGTCTTCTCATGCTCCTAACCATATCTTTTGTGGAGCAGAAGTTTGTAATTTTAGTGAAGTCCAGCTTATCATTTTTTTTTCTTTCTTTCTTTCGTGGATCCTACTTCTGGTGTTGTATCTAAAAACTCATCTCCAAACCCATGGACACCTTGATTTTTCTCCTATGTAATTGTTATATATATATTTATATCTTTAATAGTTTTGCAACTTGCAATTAGGTCCGTGATCCATTTTGCGTTAATTTTTATGAAAGATGTAAGATCTTTGTCTAGATTAATGTATTCAGATGTGAATGTCCAGTTGTTCCAGTACTGTTTGTTGAAAATACAATCCTTTCTCCATTGGATTGCCTTTGCTCGTTTGTCAAAGATTAGTTGACTGTATTTGTGTGATTCTGTTCCTGGACTCTGTTCAGCACCATTGATCTGTTTGTCTGTGCTCTCTCATCAATACCAGAGATTCCTTTAGCTTTTCAGTGAGTGTTGAAGTCAAGTAGTACCAGTGCTTTGACTTTATTCTTCTACAGTAGCTAATTGTATTAGCTATTCTGGGTTGTTTGCTTCATCATGTAAACTTTAGAATCAGTTTGTTGATATCCACAAAATAACTTGCTGGAATTTTTACTGGCATTTTGTAACTGTATATAAAATTGGGAAGAATCGACATCTTAACTATATTAAGTCTTCCTGTTGATGAACATCGGATAGATCTCCATTTATTTAGATCTGCCTTGATTTCTTTCATCAGAGTTTTGTAGTTATACACAAGTATTTCATTTATTTTGGTGCCATTGTAAATAATGTGTTTCGTATTTCAAATTTCAATTGCTCATTGCTGGTATATAGGTCAACAGTTGACTTTTGTATATGAAGCTTGTGCTTTACAACCTTGGTTCTAAGAATTTTTTAGATGATTCTTTAGAACAGATAGTCTTATCTGTGAACAAAGACAAATTTATTTCTTCCTTTCCAATCTGTATACCTTTTATTTTCCATCTTCTCTTATTGCCTCACCTAGGACTCCCAGCATGATGTTTAGCAAGAGGTGAAAGCGGGCATCCTTGTCTTGTTCCCGATCTTGCGGGGAAAGCATCTAGTTCTGTATCATTAAGTATGATGTTAGCTATAGGTTTTTTATAGACCTTCTTTATCAAGCGGAGGAAGTTCCCCTCTATTCCTAGTTTACTAAGAGTTTTTATCAGGAATGGGAGTTGGGTATTTGTTAAATAAACTTTTTATTTTGGAATAATTTCAGATTTACAGAAAAGTTGCAAAGATAGTACAGAGAATTCCCATATGCTCTTCATCTAGTTTTTTCTAAGAGACATCTTGCATTAACTGTGGTACTTTCGTCAAAACTAAAAGTATATTACTATTAACTAACTCCTGACTTTATTCTGGTTTCAGGTTTTTCCACTAATGTCCTTTCTCTGTTTCAGGATCTAATCTAGTATATCACATTGCACTTAGAAATCATAGTCAAAGAAAAAAAGTAAAATGTGAAAAAATAAAAGATGACATAGTCCTGTCACTTCATAGTTAATTCTTGAATTCCTGAAGACTTCAGCAGCTCCCACTGAGTGTGATTTTGGAGGGGTTTTAGCAGCTCTGCTTTGATCTATTTTATTTTAGTCTGCAGTAAGTTTCATTTGCAAAACAGAGAGCCCCTTGGTTACAAATTAATTTATAAGAGGACAAATTCTAAGTGCAAGGTCACGTTGCAATTCAGTTGGAGCAAGGACTGAGTCTTGGTCTTCAAGACCCCCGAAGTGGCTTCCATGTGCCATTAATGTTCCTTCTACCTCCAAGATTTTCCTTTTTCTTTCTCTTAAGTATTGCTTTCCAGTGTTTATTAGCAGTGGTAGTTCGCAGACATTTCTGTTTCATGGTATACCATTAACTAAACGGTGAACTTATTTAAGGAGTCACATCCGTAGGCAGCATCTAATGTTGGAGACATGGGCAGAAATATTTAGTGTTGCAGGGAACTTCAGTGAGTTGGCTTTGACTGGAGCTGAATAAACTTGCTTTGAATCAGGAGACTTACTATCTGCTTGGTTTTAAATGTACTCCTTTCTTTATCATAACTTTTTATATGTATAAATATTTAGAATAGAAGAGGGTACTTCTAATACCTTCTTTTTGTTTTTCCAGCATTGGATTAAATTGTGCTCTGGGTGCAGCTGAAATGAGACCTTTTATTGAAACAATTGGAAAATGTACAACAGCCTATGTCCTCTGTTATCCCAACGCAGGTGTGTGTTTCAAGGGAGTCACACATAGGAAATGCAAATACACAAGACCTGGGTAGATAGGATAACAGATCTGGATTAAAAGAGTTTGTTTTGCAGGTCTTGGTATATAGTTGACTTTCAATAGGAATTTTCTAAATGAAGAGTATTCGGGTCTAGACCACTGTTTCCCTCTAGACTTGAAGGAACAGTTTGGCTCAGCCTGAAAGAGTCAGAAGTGGACAGAACTTGGGGGCATGAAGTCTAGTCATAACTTATCTGGCCAGAGCCTTGGAATTGGTGACAGTCCTTGCCATGTGGGCGTGGCCAAAGAGATGAGTGCAAAGAACGTGAGAGAGAGAGCCCTCTTCTTTGTTCCACTGTATCGACAAAAGAGCCTGTTACTTTTCTCCTTTTTAAAAGTTAGGACTTAATGGTATATAAAAATTCCTAAGATAAATGTAGACAATTTTCAGACTATCCATTTAATATTGGTAATCCATTCTGGGTTAACCAGATTTCCTGGTGAATGTTTCTGAGCACCAGTTAACTACTTGGGGCTAAAAATCATTTTCCAGCCTTCTTTCTCCAAATATGTACATTTTAATGTGCAGTAAATTTTATTTCCCACCAGGAGTAAGATAACTGGAAGGGGATAATAAATAAAACAGGAAATTGCAAAATTAGATGCTAAAGTCTTACTTGGGAAAACTTACTTGAGAGGAGATGGGTTGTGTTTTGCTTGTTTTTAATTGCATGTCTGGTGCTCATTAGTTCAAAGCATGTGTGGTACTCTTCCAACCCCTACCCCTAGGCGTCTAGGAGACAAGAATGAATTTCCTATACAGAAAAGGGAGGGATAGGGGTAGGGAAATTCTGTCTCATGTAGCAGTGATGCTTTTCTTTCAAATAGAAAAGAAATAATGGATGTTTATTTTCCTCTGTGATTTTATTGTTGTTGTCTGGTATGGAGTCTCTGTACTTATTATGTTTAATGTTAAGAATTCTTACTTGTTTTTGCAAGTAATCACGATTTAATTATAAATATTTTTGTAACATTTTAACCTAAAGCCTTTACAAATACTATGTCATTTGTTAAAGTAATCTCCAGTAATGGCTGAAATATACTTTCTTAGGTCTTCCCAATACCTTCGGTGAATATGATGAAACTCCGCACGTGATGGCCATGCACTTAAAGGTCAAGAATCCTCTTTCACTTCGTTTTTAAGAGATAGAGAAATGGAATTTTTGATTTAGAATATCTAGAAGTAGACTTTTCCCCTAAAGAAATCCCAGTGTATATATAAAAAATAAAAGCTTAAGATGAATTAAAATGATGGAGGCAGAGGGAGGGGCTCACTGTCAGCATCCTTCTCCACAGTGGGTACTAGTGGCTATTGGGAAATTCTCAGAGAGGTCCAGCCCAAACTAACTGAAACTCGGCTCTCCTCTGCAGCCCTCCCAGGTGGTCCCCTCCACCCCGCAGACTGCTGGGTGGAGTCTATGTCTCCTAGCTCCCCACTGTCACCTCCCCCATTCTCCTTCTCTCACATACACCTCCCATCTTTGAATCCCAGGTCACGAAACCATACTACCCATGACCCCTCCTTATCACTAACCCCTGGATCTCTTTTCCCTCATTCCTTGAATTTTTAGCTTCTGGCTTACCGACATTCTCTCCTAAACTATTTCTCATTTAATTCTTATGTTTTCAGTACCTTATGTAGATGCTCTTTTCAATACTCTGACTTCTCACTTCCTTGACTTCCTCTCTCTCGGTTATCTTGTGCTTCTTTCAAACCAGCTGTGGTTAAACTCCAGCTTTCAAACCAACTGTGGTTGAACTCCAGACCTGCACTGTGCAATATATGTAGCCACATGTGTAGCCTCTACCACATGTGGTCATTGGAGCACTTGAAATGTGGCTGTTGTGACTGAGGAACTGAATTTTTAATTCTTTAAACATTTGAATTTAAATTTAAAAACTGAATACGTATTATTGGAAAATGAATTACTTAGCTCCCATTCATTCTGCTCAGCATATGGGTAAAAAAAAACTTTATCGTGATCAGATAGGCAAATATCTCATTGCATTTCATAGTATCTGAACTGGTCTCTGCTTTTAACCTTATGTCTAAGGCTTATCAAAGCTTGATATCTAGAGTTAAGTATGTTTAGCTCTCTTTTAAATGGAAAATTAGTTATTCAGGAAATGCAGATTTTCTGCTGAATTGGTAGTGGTGAGCTTAGAATTCAGATGAACTCTCTGAAACTTTTTCTTTTCCTAAATGCAGGATTTTGCTATGGACGGCTTGGTCAATATAGTTGGCGGGTGCTGTGGTACGACACCAGATCATATCAGGTGATAATCCTTTCTAAGTATTTTACCTTTTGTTATGGGATGAATTGTGTCCCCAAAATTCATAGGTTGAAGCCCTAATCCCCAATTCCTCTGAATGTACCTGTATTTAGAGGTAGGGCCTTTAAGGAGGTAATTAAGGTAAAATGAGGTCATATGAATGGATCCTGATCCAATGTGACTGGTGAGGACACAGGCACACACAGGAAGGGGCCATGTGAAGACCCAGGGAGAAGATAGCCAGCTACAAACCAAAGAGAGGTCTAAGAGGAAACCGGTCCTACTGACACCTTGACCTGAGACTTCTAGCCTCCAGAACTTGAAGAAATAAATTTTGCTGTTTAAACTACCTAGTCTGTGGTATTTCGTTATGGCAGCCCTAGCAAACTAAGATACTTTATATTATGAAAAATTCCAAAAATTAAAGTAGAAAAATAATAAAATGAACCCCCATGCACCTATTGCATAGTTTCCATAATTTTCAGCATTTTGCTATTCCTATTTATTCTCCAACTTTTTTTTCCCTTAGACTATTGTAAAGCAAATCCTACATATCTTTTTTTTTAAATTAATTTTTGTTGGAGTATAGTTGCTTTACAATGTTGTGTTAGTTTCTGCTGTACAGCAAAGTAGATCAGCTATACGTATACATATATCCCCTCTTTTCTGGATTTCTTTCCCATTTAGGTCACCAGTGAGCATTGAGTAGAGTTCCCTGTGCTATATAATATGTTCACATCAGTTATCTGTTTTATACATAGTATCAATAGTGTATATGTGTAAATCCCAATCTCCCAATTCATCCCACCTCCCCTTCCCCCTTGGTATCCGTACGTTTGTTCTCTATGTTTGTGTCTCTATTTCTGCTTTGCAGATAAGATCATCTGTACCATTTTTCTAAATTCCACATATATGCATTAATATACGATATTTGTTTTTCTCTTTCTGACTTACTTCACTCTGTATGACAGTCCCTTGGTCCATCCGTGTCTCTGCAAGTGACCCAATTTCGTTTCTTTTTATGGCTGAGTAATATTCCATTGTATATATGTACCACATCTTCTTTGTCCATTCTTCTGTTGTTGGACATTTAGTTGCTTCCATGTCCTGACTATTGTAAATAGAGCTGCAATGAACATTGTGGTACATGACTCTTTTTGAATTATGGTTTTCTCAGGGTATATGCCTAGTAGTGGGATTGCTGGGTTTTGTGGTAATTCCATTTTTAGTTTTTTAAGGAGCTTCTGTACTTTTTTCCATAGTGGCTGTATGAATTTACATTCCCACCAACAGTGTAAGAGAGTCCCCTTTTCTCCACACCCTCTCCAGCATTTGTTGTTTGTAGATTTTTTGATGATGGCCATTCTGACTGGTGTGAGGTGATACCTCATTGTAGTTTTGAAGCAAATCCTAGATATCTTAACACTCTACCTTTAAATACCTGAATAATATTCCAGTGCTCAAAGAGGGACAGCCGATATTTCTTGTGGGCAAATACCTGCCTCCACTAGATTCTCTCATGAAAGGAAGAGACAATAAGCAACAAGCACCTTGAGGTCAACAGGAGCGTCTTCACCTCGCCTGACACAGTCACTGCTTAACCCATGTTGTAGAGTGAGGGCATGAAGGAAGGGGGTGGGAGACAAGGGCATGGCGAAGGGTGTGTTTAAGTCCCTGCAGTTTCGTGGTTTATAAGAAGATTGGAAAGATTGGAATTGAGTGGAATAAAACACAGTTGAGGACTGTTTGTATTTGTTTTTTTTCCCTAGAGTGACTGATGATCATATTTTGAGCCAGTCTGCTTGCATGCCTATAATACGTTCACTGTACTGAACTGCCTAATGTTGCACTGAGTTTGTTGACTTCCATGATAGACTCTGTGAAGAGTCTCTATAATTTTTTAAACATAACATCTTTTAAATAATATCTGAAAGTTATCAGTAGTTGAGGATAGCTTATCTTTGGATCTCTTTTTGTTTTTAAGATTATCTCCTTCTTTATAAAAAGAGTTGTGTTTTTTGTTTCTTAACATTTTTATTGGAATATAATTGCTTTACAATGGTATGTTAGTTTCTGCTTTATAACAAAGTGAATCAGTTATATATATATACATATGTTCCCATATCTCTTCCCTCTTGCATCTCCCTCCCTCCCACCTTCCCTATCCCACCCCTCTAGGTGGTCACAAAGCACCGAGCTGATCTCCCTGTGCTATGTGGCTGCTTCCTACTATCTATTTTACATTTGGTAGTGTATATATATCCATACCACTCTCTCACTTTGTCACAGCTTACCCATGCCACTCTCTCACTTTGCCACAGCTTACCCTTCCCTCTCCCCATATCCTCAAGTCCATTCTCTAGTAGGTCTGTGTCTTTATTCCCATCTTACCCCTAGGTTCTGTTTTTTTTTGCCGTACGCGGGCCTCTCACTGCTGTGGCCTCCCCTGTTGTGGAGCACAGGCTCCGGACGCGCAGGCCTAGCAGCCATGACTCACGGGCCCAGCTGCTCCACAGCATGTGGGATCCTCCCGGACCGGGGCACGAACCCACATACCCTGCGTTGGCAGGCAGACTCTCAACCACTGCGCCACCAGGGAAGCTCTCTTAGATTCCATATATATGTGTTAAGCATACGGTATTTGTTTTTCTCTTTCTGACTTACTTCACTCTGTATGACAGACTCTTGGTCCATCCACCTCACTACAAATGCTCAACATCATTAATCATTAGAGAAATGCCAATCAAAACTACAATGAGGGGCTTCCCTGGTGGCGCAGTGGTTGAGAGTCCGCCTGCCGATGCAGGGGACACGGGTTCGTGCCCCGGTCCGGGAAGATCCCACATGCCGCGGAGCGGCTGGGCCCGTGAGCCATGGCCGCTGAGCCTGCGCGTCCGGAGCCTGTGCTCCACAACGGGAGAGGCCACAACAGTGAGAGGCCTGCGTACTGCAAAAAAAAAAAAAAAAAAAAAAACTACAATGAGATATCATCTCACACTGGTCAGAATGGCCATCATCAAAAAATCTAGAAACAATAAATGCTGGAGAGGGTGTGGAGAAAAAGGAACACTCTTGCACTGTTGGTGGGAATGTAAATTGATACAGCCACTATGGAGAACAGTATGGAATTTCCTTAAAAAACTACAAATAGAACTACCATACGACCCAGCAATCCCACTACTGGGCATATACCCTGAGAAAACCATAATTCAAAAAGAGTCATGTACCAAAGTGTTCATTGCAGCTCTATTTACAATAGCCAGGACATGGAAGCAACCTAAGTGTCCATCATCGGATGAATGGATAAAGAAGATATGGCACATATATACAATGGAATATTACTCAGCCATAAAAAGAAACGAAATAGAGATATTTGTGAAAGAGTTGTTTTAAAAATACCTGTGTGTGTGGGTTTGTGTGTGTATGTCTATCTATCTCTGCATATATATTTGCTGCTTTTACTTTGCCATTCACATACTCATTTGGGGGGCAGTAGAGTGAGCAGTTCATTCTGGTCCTGATAAATTTAGTAGAGCAGCCAGATTTTTCCAGGCTGATCAGAAGACATATTTCATCAAAGCTGATAAGGTTCAAAAGAGTATGAATAATTAAAACAAATTTTTAGGAGTAATAATTTTGGAGTTTCAGTGATGTATTACTCTTTACCCTCCTTACCATATATGTGTGCTTGAAGAAAACAGACCTAAAGGATTTAATTTCCTTCACTCCTGGCACCTCCTCTCCTATTTGCTTTCCTTCTCAACAATGAAGCCTTTTTTTCTTTTAAATTACCATGTGGATTTGATGGAGTTAAGGATATCTTCAGGTTTGGGAAGGGGTGGAGGAGATTTGCTATTAGCGTTTGTGCAAACCATCACGTCTGTAGGTTCACATCTGTGAGCACAGAACTTGGTACAATCAGTGCACAGCAACGGGGCAGATACAGAAATGTTAAAGATTATAGATTCATTTTCTGCATTACTGAGAAAACTGAAAAGCACAGTTGCTGCTTTACATTTGGAACTAGGTATATAATTATATTAAACAGACTTAATTTCATAGGTGGAAATTAGTTTAATTGAATTTTGTTTGGATTTAATGGATATTGTGTTTTCTCTTTTAACTCAGAGAAATTGCTGAAGCTGTGAAAAACTATAAGCCTAGAGTTCCACCTGCCACTGTTTTCGAAGGGCATATGCTACTGTCTGGTAAGTCATAAAGACATGATTTTTTATGATTTCAGAAATCGTTTGTAGATTGTTAGTATGTTTAGTCTACGTGGTAGTGATATTTCTGCCACAGAACTTGTTTATTAGGTCAAAGAAGTGTACATATTTTTCTTGGTACTTAAATGAATTCTAGTAAAGGACGCTTTGGTTTTTTTTAGGGGTGAGAGCGGGAAGATACTGACTTCAGGGAAATGTGAATGAAAGCACAGGTAGTGGCCTTGGTCAAACGTATTGTGCACTGCTTTGAAAACGTACATAGGCCACAGCCTAACACTTTTAATCATCAGATTTGCTGCTAGTTCCTAAAAAATCTAGCCCAGGCTTAAGGTTTTTTAATGATGGTAGCCTCTTCCTAGAAAATTTTGTTTGCTTCTATAACATTATTGTCATGCTCTTATGTTGGCTGTGTGTTTAGGTTTTACAAAGAGTTGTGATATTTATTATTCTGTTTTGTTCTCAACAGCCCTGTGGAGTAGGCAGCTTCCCTTTTTCAGAATGAGCTCTGATATTCACAAAAGGAACATTAGTAAAATAGATTATCATGCCAACTATTAGAAAAATAACTTTAAATTTTATATTTTTCCCATAATACTTTAATGATGTATTCTTAGATAGTATCTTTAAGCAAAAAAAAAAAAAAAGTGTATACAGATTTTGAGAGAACCTGCAAATAGCACACATATGGAATTATGCACCCTAATAATGGAGAATTTAATGTTTCTCTAAATTGATGTATTTTTGTTCCATATGCTCTCCTAAGAAAAATGAAATAAAATGACAGTGAAATAAAATAAAAGTGACAGCAAAAGTAATACCCACTTTTCTCACTCAGAACATATTGTATAGAATTACTCCCAGTGAGTGAAAATAAAGTTGGGTTAGAAATATGCCTCTTCAGGCTACCCTTTTTTTCCTTTTATACTCTAGAAGCCGGGATGAGATTAGAAGAAGAGGGATTTGTGATTTATGACACACTCCCTACCCTGAAAAAGTGGCTTTTGTCAGAGAAAGGTGTGGTAGGATAGTTTCTTTTAACCTTAGATCTTAAAGCTATTAATTGACTTCAGCCAAGGACTAAGTTGAAATTGTTAGCCTTTGCCAAAATGGAAACATGAAAGAACCATTTAGTTATGATTTTTAAAGAGTTTATGTGTAAGAATGAAAGAATTCTTTCTTCTGATTTGAATTTCATGTGCTATTTCTAAATTGTTTTAAAAATCACCTTCAATCAGATTTTAAAAGAATGGCACCAAATATACTCTTTTTAATTGTTCTTTTATAAATTGCAGACTTGAGAACAATGTAAATTTTTTTTAACTTATTTATTTATTTTTAAATTTTTGGCTGCGCTGGGTCTTCGTTGCTGTGCGCAGGCTTTCTCTAGTTGCAGAGAGCGGGGACTACTTTTCGTTGCAGTGCAGTGGCTTCTCTTGCTGTGGAGCACGGGCTCTAGGTGCTCGGGCTTCAGTAGTTGCAGCACGTGGGCTCAGTAGTTGTGGCTCGCGGGCTCCAGAGCGCAGGCTCAGTAGTTGTGGTGCACGGGCTTAATTGCTCTGCAGCATGTGGGATCTTCCTGGACCAGGGCTTGAACCCGTGTCCCTGCATTGGCAGGCGGATTCTTAACCACTGCACCACCAGGGAAGTCTGAGAACAATGCAGTTTTTGTGTCAGATACTTCACATTCATAATAGATCAGAAATGCTTTGTGTGAAATGCTTTTAGGGCAACACCACAGGTTCTCTTCGCCATTTAAATGCTGGCAGCCCTGCTTGTCTTCCCTGGGAACGCCAGGGTCTGACTAAGGGTCGACATGGAGGGGAGGGGCTGTGAGGATGTTACCAATGGGAAAGGAAATCACAGCCCAAACTGGAAAGTGATAGTCTTCCCAGTTGGGGAACAGAAGACCTGGAATAGTTTTGTAATTACCTATCTTCATTATTTTCCTCTCCCTCATGTCTGTTTCTTCCTCAACCAATGCTTTGGGAAAGGACTCAAAAGCCATTTCCTTTTATTAACAAGAACAACTGGTGCTAATTTTATAAGCTTGATAACGCTTATCAATGTTACCTAGTCTCATTTTTACAGTAACATTGTGAGGCAGATACTTCTGCTGTCTCTATTTTATAAGCTTAGAGGCTCTGCGAGAAGTGCCCCAGAGTGTTCACTGAGTCGGCTGTGCAGGACTCAGACCCTAAGGCTGGCTTCCCGAGAGCCTGCTTGTAACCATCTAGCAAGACTTCTGCTCCTAATACTGTAGATACAATGAGTAGAACAAAACCAGTTAAAGGCCTTTTCCTGTAGCGGTACTGTATGCTGCATGTTGCTTTTTTACCTCAGTGTAATGTGTCCACATTAATTATCTGATATTTGCCCCTAAATCAGCCTGTAATAGTGGAGATGATATTGTTCCTTTGCAAATAAGGAAGGAGGAGCAGAAAGCCCAGGTGGCTTGCCCAGAGTCAGCCATCTCCCATGGCTCAGCCCAGGTCCTTCCTCGTGACCCTGTTCGGCCTTGCTGGTTACTCGTTCTTGGCTTCTGGATCAAAGAGACGAGATAAAGCTCTAAACACACTGTTGGTGGGATTAAGAACGCTTGCTCCATCAGGCTTCAAGCCGATGTCTGAATGGACAGCTGTAGAGCAGTCCTTAGATTCTAACTTCATGGTTTTTGCCCCAGGCTCTTGGTTACATAAGAATATGATGATAATTTTTCCTTGTTTCTCAGAGCTGATATGATTCAGCTCTTGAGAGAAATTTGCAATTTAAAACCCTGAAACATTTCTTCTTTTGAGAGTTCTGGTTATAAACATAGAGCCTTTTGTTGTGTTTAAATATCCCTAGGGGGGATGGCCATGACCCTTTTTACACGTTGGGTCTCCTTAGCTAGTCAGACGGGCTGTGGCACAGAAACTTCTTTTCTTTTTCATGAAAACATTTATTTTCTGTCTGTCTCATGTCGTTACATGCATTTTCAGAAAATTTTCAAAATGCTTCTCCTTTCAAGGTCTAGAGCCCTTCAGGATCGGCCCTCACACCAACTTTGTTAACATTGGAGAGCGCTGTAACGTTGCAGGATCCAGGAAGTTTGCTAAACTCATCATGACAGGAAATTATGAAGTGAGTATCTAAATAAGACCCTCGGAGGCATCTGCCAGGCTTTTGGCTAAGACAGCACGCAAGTGAAACAGCTCTGCCTTTGATAATCATTAGCAGAGCTGCTGGGAAGTGTGAGCAGAACGGTAGAGTGTGTTTGTAGCTGGCAGAGCTGGTGGGAGGATGAGGCTTCGAAAAGTCATAGCTGCCCTTGTCAATATTTTTCAAAAAAATTCATCCAGGGTATGAAGTGGGATGAGATGGGAGGCACCCGGGTTCTAGCTATTTCTGTTAATAGTGAAATACATTTAAAAATTTGAGGATACTCTTCATTTTGGCTTCTCACAAATCTTTCCAAGAAAAGGGAAAGCCAAGACAATTCCTATTCATTTCCTCATGACCACATCAGACACTGACTAATGTGGTATTATTGATTCTGTTCACTGTAAAATAAGCTAAACACAAAGCTTGCAAGGTAGTTTCACCATAGGATTCTTAAACTCGGTCACTGTAAGGATGAGCAAAATTTAATCCAAATAGAGCCCACTCTAAAAATCTGGACAAATTTGTTTTTCTTATGCAAATACAAAGTTAAAAATGGAGGAACCTGATCTAAGCTTTAATGATAGCCTTTGCAACCTTTAGGAAATAGATCTTCCAGCAACCAGTATCAAAGCAGACTTAGTTCTAATCACAAAGAAAGGGCTCATTTATCGTCCTTTATGGACTTGTTAATGACTGCTTTGTGGCCTCCCTCAGCGATCTCCTCTGCAGGTAAGTCAGTAGGGCCTGGTTACCTGGTTCCTGACAGTTCCTGTCAGTCCTATTCTCTTCGTTCCCACTGCTGCCTAGCCAGCACGTGCTGCTGCCATGGTCCTCCCCAGTTTAGAAGCTTTCACGGGGTGGCTTATTTTGCACATGGGATAAAACCCAAACTCCTTTAGACCATCATCCACATAGACACCAAACTGCCTTCCATCCTGATCTGTCATCTGAACATTCCAGGAGGCTTGCTTCTGCCTCCAGGCCTTTGTTCCTGTTTGTTCCCTTCTGCAGTCCTGATGACCCTTCATGGTTGTTTAGGGTTCTTCAGTTGGCAGTATTTCTATTTCTGTTTTGATTCTTAAGACCATTCTGTGGTGTCCCTTTCAGCTCTCAGATTTGATACATTTGCTACTGAGAGCAGACGGCATTTTAGGAAGAAGCAAACAAGTCGGAGTGATATCTGTCGTCTTATAAGGTCTTACTATTGAATGTATGCCAGTCACTGTGCTGAGCGCTGTACAGCATTGCTCGTGTAATCTTTACAGACCTGTGAGATAGGTGCTGCTATTATCCCCATTTTACAGGTGTGCAGCTGGAGGCTTGGGGGAGGTTAAACCACTCGCCTACTGTTTGAGAGCAAGTGGATGAGAGACCCTAAGTCCTCAAAGCCCGTACCCTTCACCGCTCTGCTGTCTTGGCTTGGAGGACACGGGAAGGAGGCCGGGAAGTAGGAGGGGGTTGGGGAGGAATGGCTCCTCACTGGATTCCAGTTCCCCATAGTTAGTGACCCCTCAAGGCTCTGTGGTGGAGAAGGTCCATTCCTGTCTTTGTGCCCAACTTGTACACCTTTAAACAAATCACTTCATCTCTTGGAGCCTATTTGGGAAGGTTGGACCGCTGAGCTGTGATTCTGTGGCTCTTCTGATGTAGAAAGGTCAGGCATTGGCATCTGTGTTGCGTGTCTTTTGACCCCTGGTCTAACCAGGTCGCTTGCTATCCCCCCTGTGCTCCCTCCAGTCCATTTCCCAGGGGCAGCTGAAGCTGCTCCCTCTCAGGTAGCTTTCTCCACTTCAGTCTTCAGAGATCTTGCCCTTCCTGGTGTTTAGGCAGGACATTTGACTCGTACGTTGTATGGCAGTGCCCGTAGCTTTTCATGTGCTACATCATATGCCCCCAACTAGATGAAAGCCCTTCAAGAACAGGGACTGTGACTTATACCTCTTTTTATTCTTTATGGTATTAATATTTAACATACTGCTGATACCGAAAACATTTTTTGCTGAATTTTATTGCGATCCTTTTTCTCTGTGTAACCTTGTGTCATTATGAGTGGTCTTTCCTTGCGGCCTATGCCAAAGTGTCTCATGCCTATTCTTTTACAGTGATTGCAAAAATTTCTATTTGGTTTCTTTGGCTAAGAAAAAATTAGGACAACATCAGAATCTACAGTTGATTTTACCCCTGCTTATTTTATGACACTATGAAGTGTGCAACAAAGACTTAAAGTCTCTGCTGTACCAGTCAGTTAGAAAGCCTTATTGAACATGTCTCTTTTGCCCAGTATTGTTCAAATGAGAGTGGGAGATACCTAAGACCTTTCTAGATTTCCAAACGCTTAAAATCTATTTCGGAGAATAAGCTAATACTCGTGAAATTGTGAGGAAATGATAATGTAATACACCATGTGATAATGTTTATAATAGTTATAGATGTTTAGAGGCAGCCGGTCATTGCGGAATAAGCAGTGTTTCCCAAAGTATGTTCTCTGGAACACTGATCCTACAAGATATTCCTTAAATGACCGTAAGTGGGAAATGCTGTGTATTGTATCTTGTCCTTGGAGATTTACGGTGTATAATAGTGTATCAAAGGATTTGAAAATCCTTTTAGCACAGAAGAAGTTTATTTATACGCATATTTCATGTAACTTCTATCAACAGCCTACAATGACTGCTTTGCGTGTTTCGGCAAACACTGAAGAGTTAGATAAGTTTCGGACTGTTTCTCTAAGGACTTTTTTTGGAGGAGATGGGACTTGAGCTGGATCTTAAACAGTACAGGAAGGAAGGGGATTGTGTTGGAAGCAGAGGGAACATCATGTGTGACACAGAGCTGGAAACAGATTTGGCTGGGTGGAGGGTGCCGGGAGTGGGCGATGGGCGAGAAGTTCAGTTGCATGAGAAGATGGGGCAGGTCCCAGAGGGCCTGGAACACCAGGCTGAGGGCTAGAGGCTCTTTGCAGGAAGAGTCGAGCTTCGCTGGGTTCTGAGGAGCGACCCGCTGTGATGGAAGCAATGTGTAAGAAAGCTTCATCTGGGATGGTTGAGAGCAGGCTCAGGGTCGGGGGTGCTGGCCAGGCAGTCTAGTGGAATCTAAAAGGACTGCCTGCTGGGGGTGGTGAAGGACTACATTTGTCAGCCTTCTCTTAGTCACCCTCTCCCAATGCTCGTTCCCCTTGAATTCCATCCTCAGGAAGCTCTGAGCGTTGCCAAAATGCAGGTGGAAATGGGAGCCCAGGTGTTGGATATCAACATGGATGATGGCATGCTGGATGGACCAAGTGCAATGACCAGATTCTGCAACTTCATCGCTTCCGAGCCTGACATTGCCAAGGTCGTACAAAACCTTGATTCTTCAAGGGAGTTTACATGTGCTCCTCTGTCGCTCATTTAACTTTGTCACTTGTCCCTTTGTCTGTCATGTCATACACTGGTTTTCTGTTGTCCTGTGTTGAAAGCCCAGTGGTTTCTGATTGTCAGTTTTCTCACTTAATGGCAGCCTTTCGATAGAAACCAGACTTTAGAGAGAGATGTGACTTCAGGGTGGCTGTTTCCAAGGCTTCTGGAGTTGGTCACAAGGATTGACTGAGTTTCCTCTGATGTCTGGCTAGGCTAAGAACCAACTTTTCATGTCTCTGAAGGATATACTTTCTGTTCTTACCGAATCATTAGTTCTCTTCCTATCACAGACAAGGGAACTCTGTTAATCCTTCCTTATTGCAGGAAGAAGAGACCTTTTTAGGTTTATCAGAGTGAGACAGACTTATAGAACAAGATTAAATCAAGGTGTTAATGTCAGCTTTTACATTTGTTCTTTAAAAGATGAAAGTTAATTTTTGTGTCCATCTTTTCAAAAATTTTAGATCGATTCTAAAAACTTTCAAAAGTCTCACTTCACTTCTCTACCATTGAATTTGTGATGAGTGATTTTTGAAGTTGGTTTTATTGTTGGTGTTGTTGTTTGAAAGACACCTCCTATAGTGCTTTAAGAGATAGGGCTGTCATTTTTTTGTTAAGCTTCATTCAGCAAATGTGTAAGTTAGAAGTCTTGTGGTAAGCAGTGAATTACATTAACCTGTCCTTCATTTGTCTTCAACTCCTCACTTAAAAGCCTCCACGGTCCTCTGGGAGTAAATATTTTGTGAATTTAAGGTGCAGAGAAGCTAAATGACTTGTTCAAAGTCTGAATCAGACGGGGAGCCTGTGAAATGACTTCAGTGCTTTCATTCTGATGTTTAGCTGTGATCTTTTGAGTTATCAGTTTCTGGCCCATGCATGGGGTCTCTTGTGAGACTGGAATTACTCCAAGTCTTTTGGGATTTAGGAACAAGGGCTTAAAATCAGATTAAAATCGTATCTCTGTCACACTACTATTATTTGTTTCTTGTTTCCCTAAGGAAGAAAGAGGGAATATCTGGGGGTCCTTGGAAGGGGATTTGTGGTAACTTACAGTCTTTCTGTGATCACCTTACCCTTCTGACCTCAGGTGCCCTTGTGCATCGACTCTTCCAATTTTGCTGTGATTGAAGCTGGGTTAAAGTGCTGCCAGGGGAAGTGCATTGTTAACAGCATCAGCCTGAAGGAGGGAGAGGATGACTTCTTGGAGAAGGCCAGAAAGATTAAAAAGTTTGGAGCTGCTGTGGTGGTTATGGCTTTTGATGAAGAAGGACAGGTGAGTGATTTCTTTTGCTCTCGCTCCATTGTGTTACACAGGCTTAGAGCAGTGGAAGAGAACTGAGTCCAGAACAAATGTGTTTACCATATATATCATATGTGTGTGTATACACACACACAGAGCCATACCTCAGAGATACCACGGATTCCGTTCCAGGCCACTCTAATAAAGCAGATATCACAATAAAGTGAGTCGCATGAATTTTTTGGTTTTCCAGTGCATGTAAAAATTATGTTTACACTATACTGTAGTCCATTAAGTGTGCAATAGCATTATGTCTAGGAAAACAATGTACATACCTTAATTAAAAATACTTTATTGCTAAAAAATGCTGACCATCATCTGAGCCTTCAGGGAATTGTAGTAGTAACGTCAAAGATCACTGACCACAGATCACCATAACAAGTAGAACAATAATGAAAAAGCTTGAAATATTGCGAGAATTACTAATACGTGACACAGAGACATGAAGTGAGCAATGCTGTTGGAAAAATGGTGTCGATAGATTGCTCGAGGCAGGGTTGCCTCAAAGCTTCAATTTGTAAAAATGCAGTATCTGTGAAGTGCAATAAAGGCCAGTAAAACGAGGTATGCCTGTAGATATACATGTGTGTATGTGTGTATACACAAGTACATACACACATGTGCATACATACTTTATATATGTATACATATATATGTGTGTGTGTGTGTGTGTATATTTCATATATATATATATGAAAATTACATAAGACACAGTAAGGTTTTTACATCAGTTGAGAAAGGAATTATTCAGTAAACGCTATTGGAATAACTGACTGCATTTGGAAGAAAAAGAGCCCCATTTCCCACCATATCCCAATATAAAATATACATCAATTAAAGATCTAAATGTAAAAAAAATCTAAAGAATATATGAGAAAATATTCACTGAAACTTGGGAAGCCAGAAAGAAAACTGATAGACTTATTTACCTAAAAATGTAAAACTTTGTATGACAAAAGATACGGTATTATTTGCAGCATGAGTAATAGCAGTGGGTTAATATCCCTACTCTGCAAAGAGTTTCTATAAATCAGAAAGTAAAATGCCCTAATCAAGTCAGTAGAAGAATGAACAAAGGAAAAGAACAAGTGATTTTTAGAAAAAGAAACACAAATAGCCAATAAACCTATGAGAAGTTACTATACTTACTAATAATTATATTATATTTCTATAAATAAAAAATGAAGCAATAATGAGATATTAATTTCCTTTATCAAATAGAGGAAAAAAGGGGAAAAATTGAGAAATGTCAACTCCAATGTTTTCTGTGCCACAGAATCAGGGAGGGGCGATGGGAGGCTTCAAACACAGTGATTGTTTAACCTGGGTGATGGGTGTGTGGTGATTACTGTATTGTTGTTTTATAATGTTATAAATACTTTCATATCTCTTCCGTATTTAATTTGATTAAATATTAATTTTAAAAAATCCATACCTTATAATTCAGCCTTCTTCTGGGAATCTTTATTAGGTTGAGTATGTGTTCATATTCATTGTAGCACTGTAGTAGCAAAACATTGAGAAGGCTCTAAATGTCCATTAATAGGGGAATACTTAAATCTGCCTACATGTCATATAGAATACTGTGTAGCAGTTAGAAAGAATGAGGTGATGGAACCATGTCTAGAATATATGTATGTACATATACATATGTTTGTATATATGTGTGTGTGTGTCTCTCTCTCTATGTATATGTATATATATATATATTTTGGCCACGCCATGTGGCATGCAGGATCTTAGTTCGCCAACCAGGGATCAAACCTGTGCTCCCTGCAGGGGAAGCACAGTGTCTTAACTACTGGACCACCAGGGAAGTCCCTAAAATATATTGTAAAGTAAAAAAACAAACAAACAAACAAAAAAACAAGTGGCACGATCCTGGTTTTATTTAATAAAAAAGGATTTATATGAATATATGTGTGTCTGTAAACAGAGAAAAAAATTTGGTTGTTAACTGGAGGGTAGAGCTGAATTGACTTATTTATATAATTGATAAGTGGTGGGGTTATATGTTATTTTTCTTTTCTTTGTTTTCTCGTGTTTTTGAAGTAAAACTTTTTTAACAGAAGTGTCTTGTTTTTGTGCAAAAGATGTATTTTCTCCATGAAAAAAATTCACATAGTCCAGAAGAGGACAAAAGAGAGTTAATTTTGATAACAAACATGTATTGAACCTTTAGTTGCACCAAGCAAGCACACTCACATGTTAAATCAGTTTTTCTTCCCAACATATAAATGTTGGGTATATATTATTATTTTTGTATTTCATGTGAGTAAGCCAAAGCACAAAGACTTTACCTGACTGTTGTCGTGCTCAGATTCAAACCCAGGAGATCTGGGTCTGTGCTAAATGGTTGGGTGAAAGAATCCAGGGTGAGGCTGTCAGGGAAGAGTTGGCTATTTTAGAGAAGGTGGTCTTGAAAAGCCCCTCTGACGGGGAGATGTTTGAAAACCTGAATAAAATGAGAAAGCCACGTGGCCATTTAGGGGACGAGAAGAGGTTCTAGAAAATTGAACATTTTGTATGAACTGCTGTTCTTTAATGCTTGCCCTGACTCAACAAAATGTTGACGTCTTCCCGTCTTAGTAAATATGGATTATAACTCCATCTTTTATGGTTGCATTATATTCCAGTATGTATGGTTTACTTAGTCTATTATTGCATAAAATTTTAGTAGGATGAACAGTGGCCAGTGAATATACTAATTCGTGCAGCCGTTTTCCTCTCGTAGAGTGATTTTCTTAGTTCATAGAAGTGGTCAAAGGCTGGGTCAAAGGGTGTGCACATTTGACATTTTAACACACATCGTTAAATTGTCCTTCTGAAAAGTTGTATCTAGTCATCTTCCGCTACTAGTTCAGTGTGGTAAGACCATTTGACATAATTTTTATTTTTACCAAAGGTGTATATGCAGTGAAAGAGACAAATAGTTCTTTTTATGAAAAACAGAAGCCTTAAGCCTCCAGGTCCCCAGAGGCAACCACTTACAAGTTAGCTGATTCTTGTATCATTTACCTCCTTAACTTCAAATTACAGTTTTAGTTATTATTTGTTGTCTTTCTATACTGGCTAAGGATTTAACTTTTTCTCCATCTTCTACTCCCCACTCCACACATCTTTACTTTTAATCCCCCCGTCCTTCCAATATAGTTAATTTCAGTTGTAACTGTTTTTGGCACTTACATTAAGCTGTGTAAAAGCTGAGCCATGTAGTATACCATGATTCCTTTTCCTTTCCTGCACCCTCTTTCTTTTCTATGAAGTTAATACCTATCTTTGCATTTGCTTTGCTTCTTATGTATTTTCAGACTGTTCCCTAGTTGTGTAAATGTCCAATATCCAGTGTATCCAAAGACACTAAGTAGACTGTTGTTTTAATTTCTTGAAGAATTATCTCTCCAAGTCTCCTGACATAATCTGGAAAGGCTGCTCAGTGGGCCAGCCGCACAGCTGTCACTGCAAGATATCCCTCCCCATCATGTGGACAGTTCTTCTCACCTCTCTCTTAGGTGTTTAGATCTCATAATTTCCTCATTCTTGGTTTAATCTCTCATTTAGTGAACTGTATCCTCTGGTTAGCTTCTTATGAAAGAAGACATGGCAGTAAATATTTTTGAAACCTTTCATGTCTGAAAACGGCTTTATTCTACTTTTATACTTAATTAACAATTGTGTGGGTATAGGAGTACAAGCTTGAAATTATTTTCTCTATGTTTTGAACTCATTGATCCATTGTCTTCTAGTTTCCATTGGTATTGGTAAGAAGTCCAGTGCTATTCTAACCCTTGATTCTTTTTGTGGAACCTATTTATTGTCTCATTTTCTCGATGCTTCTTTGATCTTCTGTGTCCATGGTATTCTGAAATCTAGTGATTATGAGCCATTCCTTGTGCTGGGCACTCAGTAGGCCTTGTCAGTCAGGAAACTTAGAGCCGCAGTTGCAGGAAGTTTCCTTGAATTGTTTAGCCTCTCTTGGCCTGTGTATTATTCAGAAACTGGATGTTTTAGAAAGATCGCCTAATTTTCTTATCTTTTCCCTCCTGTTTTTCAGTGCTGACATTTTGTTCTACTCTATGTGAGATTTCTGCATCTGTGTTTATGTCTGCTTTTTCCAGGAGCTCTTTTTTGTTACCTAAATGTTCTTTTTCAAATTTCTATAGCAGCCTGTTATTGTTTAATGGAGGCAGATGTCTTCTCAAATTCCTTCAAATATATCTTGAGCACCTAGTATGTGCCAGGCCCTGAGGAGATAGCAGGGAACAAACCTAGTCCCTGCCCTTGTGCAGTTTATGTTCTTAGGGGGCAAAGGGAATAAGAAATGAAAAAACATAAAGATACACACACACACACACAAACCCCTGGATGGTACTGAATACACTGAAGGGATATGGAAGGGATAAGCGTGATAGAAGTACCAGGATGAGGGTGGGGGATGCTCTTTTATATAGGATGGTTTGGGACGGAACAGAGGGGAGAAGAGGAGATTGAGAAGTTCTGAGGTTAAAAAGGCAGCTGCGGGCTTCCCTGGTGGCGCAGTGGTTAAGAATCTGCCTGCCAATGCAGGGGACACAGGTTCAATCCCTGGTCCGGGAAGATCCCACATGCCACAGAGCAACTTAGCCCGTGCGCCGCAACTACTGAGCCTGTGCTCTAGAGCCCGCGAGCCACAACTACTGAGCCCACATGCCACAACTACTGAAGCCTGCGTGCCTAGAGCCTGTGCTCTGCAACAAGAGAAGCCACCGCAGTGAGAAGCCTGCGCACCGCAATGAAGAGTAGTCCCCGCTCGCTGCAACTAGAGAAAGCCCGCGCAGCAACAAAGACCCAACGCAGCCAAAAAAAAAAAAAAGGCAGCCACCAAATCTCGTGAAGGGCCTTGGAGACCACTGTTAACACTTTGGCTCTTCCTGTGAGTGAGCTGGGAAGCCGCTGAAGGGTTTTGAGCAGAGGAGCGACCATGGTCCGATTTATGTTTCAAAACCACTCTTGTTCTTCGGGGAGAATGGTCTGCGGGGCCAAGCAGAGCCACTGGAGGTTGTTGCTGTAGCGCAGATGAGGGATGATGGTGGCCGGGACCAAGGCGGGAGCAACAGAAAACATGAGGAGTCATCCATTTCTAGATGTGTCTTTAAGGTAGAGCCAGTAGAATTTGCCTTCGCGTTGGTTGTGAGCAGTGAAAGGAGGAGGAGTCACAGATAATATTCAGCTTTTCAGCCTGGGCGTCGAGGTAGGAGGGCAGTGAGCAGCCGATCTGGGACGGGCTGAGGAGAAGTTCCTGTTGGGACGGGCCGAGGAGAAGTTCCGCTTTGGCTGTGTGTTTCCAGTGGTGTGCTCAGGATGTGGTTGTGGAGATGAGTGTGGGCTTCATGGGCAAAGTCTGGCTTGAAGATAGGATTGCCTTACTTGGGAATTATTTCTTCCTAGATGATATTTAAAGCAGTGAGACTGACTTCACCAAAGGAATGACAGGAGAGAAGAGGCCCTAGGACTAAGCAAGTCTTGGAGCCACAGTGCTTCGTGGTCAGGGAGAAGAGGAGACGCCATCAGAAGAACTTGGGAAGGAGCGGCCTGTTTGGTAGGAGAGGAACCAGAGGGGAGAGTTCACCTGGAAGCCATGTGAAAAGAAAACTTCTGGAAGGGCATGACGAGCTATTTTAAAGAGCTGTGGGTAGATCAGGGAGGAGGAGATCAAGAATTTACCCTTGGATTTAGAAATGGGGTAGTTTATGATCTTGCTGTGCTGTTTCCAAGGAGATGAAAGCTTAATCGCAGTGGGTTCAAGAGAGAAGAGGAGAATTGGGGGCAGCAGGTATAAACCATTTTGGGGGAGTTTTGCCAGAAAGGGGAACAGAAATAAGGTGGAAACCAGAGATGGATATGAGGTTAAGAAAGGGTGTGTATTGTGTGTGTGTGTGTGTGTGTGTGTGTGTGTGTGTGTGTGTGTGTGTGTGAAGACAGATGATGTGACAGTATGTGTTTGTAAGCTGGTGGGAGTGACCTGGTAGAGAGAAGGGGAGGAATTGGTGCGCAGGAGAAAGGGAGCACTTGCTCAGTCCATGACCTTGTGGGTCGAGGGGCTGGCAGCCAGTGTGCAGGGGGTGGGGCAGCGTGCTCACAGCGCAGCAGCAGCAGGCAGGGCTGGGAGTGCTGGGGGTGTGTGTGGTTTGACTGCTTCTATTTTCTCAGCGAAGCAGGAGGCAAGGTCAGCCCTGAGAATGAGAATGGCATGTTGTTTGCTTCGTGTACTGGTGCTTTACCAGAAGTGTGAAACAGAAGCACTCCCATGGGGAAGGGTGGTCACTGCCTGTGCTGTTAAAACACATACACACCCCTGGGCTCCACCCGTGAGTTTCTGACTTATGTGGTCTGGGGTGAGACCTGGCTTCGGTAATTTTAAAGCCTTAGACGTGATTCTCCTGTATACTCTGGCTGAAAACCACCAGCAGAGTTTATCTCATTTAGTCCTCGTAGTAACCATGTGGGGTAGCTGTTGCCCCATTTTACAGTGAGCCAAGGTCAAATGGCTAGGACGTCATGGAGCCCTGGTCTGCCTAGTTTGAAGACTGATGCATGCTTCCAAATCCTGTGTTATCTCCCCTGCAGAGTGCTTGATCTTGGCTGAGAACAAGCTTTCCCAATTTAGATTTGAATGAGTCCACAAATAAAAAGCAAATGTAGGGGGAATTTTTTAACTTGCTAGTTATGAGAGAAACACACATTAGAGCAATATTAAAGTGACATTTTGTGCTTATTAAGTTAGCAAAAGCAAAATTTAAAATGATCAAGATCTGTGCTGGTACAGCAGTGGTAAACAGAAGGCCTCATTCATTGTAAAGTATAGTAAAAACTGAGACAGTCCTTTTGAAAGACCCCATAATGCCTATCGAGAGTCATGAAAATGTTCATACCCTTTGAGGTAATGATCTCATTTCTGGGAAAGTATCCCAATAAAAACATTCAGCAGCATAAGAATTCTATGTATGCCAAGGTTTTTCACCAGCTTTTTATTGAAGATAAAACAACCTAAATGCCCAACTGGAGAGAAAGTGATAACTTAGGTTATCATTCTGTTGTAATATTATCCAGAGTATTTCAATATTAATTATGAAGATTATGGAGCAGCATGACAGTGCTTACAAGATATAAATAAAAAATTAAAAACCAATAGTTATATAGACACTGTATACGCAACTACATAAAAACCACATTTGATAAAGATTGGAGGATAATGCTATTAAGGAGAATAGCTGTTAGAGTAAAGGTGGTGGGATTAAAGGTCCCTTTTCAAAAACTGCTTTTCCTGATTAAAAGTAATTTTTCTATATAATTATAGACCTACATATGCTCGTTGAAGGATTGTAGTATTGAAAATTATAAAGAACAAAGTAAAAAACTCATATACTTGAATAGTTCAGAAATCAGCAATACAGATATTTTGATGCAAAGGCATTTCTTCTATTAATTGAGTTCGTAACACCTTTGAGTGTAACAATCAGGTAAGAACCAAGATTTGCTTTGCTTGGATGACACCACTTGTTATAAGGAGAAAACAGCTCTCTTAAATGGAAGACCACTGTTGCAACTAAACAAAGCAGAGGAACATACAACGTGCTTATGTTCCAGTACATGGCGACTGTCTTTGCTTTATGTTTGTGATCCATAGTGCAATGAAAACTGCAAGGTCAAGGCCAGATATGACAGGGAGGACTGGCCCCGAGCCTGGATTAGAAGGCATATAAGGAAGCACTTCTGTGTTTTTTGTTGATGTTAGTAGTTTTGATCAGCTGTTACTTTTAACTCTAAATAACAACAACAACAAAATATATATATATATAATATATATAATAATATATAAAATACGAAGAACACTTTCACTATTGAAATTTCTATGGGAAGAATTATTACTACTCACCTCCAGATTTAATTTTCCTTTTCTAATTGAAGTGATTATTTTTATGGCAATTTTTGCTAATGTAAGTTTTCTTAGAAATACAGTG
The DNA here is from genome assembly GCF_949774975.1 of Lagenorhynchus albirostris. Classification (NCBI taxonomy): domain Eukaryota; kingdom Metazoa; phylum Chordata; class Mammalia; order Artiodactyla; family Delphinidae; genus Lagenorhynchus; species Lagenorhynchus albirostris. The sequence continues at coordinate 7,622,138 of NC_083110.1, forward strand.
ATCACATAGTAGAATAGACTATATTATTTTTGTTTGCATGTGTGTAAACTATGTAAAAGAATAATCAATATCATCCTATAAAAGATCCATTATGTTCAGCACATTTTCCTATGTTAAAATGATTTGAACATAATATTCTAATTTATGGAGAAATAAAACTCCATTAGGATATTGATTAAAATGTAATAAATCCTAACCTAGAAAATAATGAGGAATTGGTATCTGGGAGACATTCAGGAACATGATATATCTTTCTGGTTACTATTCAATCAAGTTTTATACTTTTTCTTAAATAGGAAACCTCAAAAACATTCCTAGGTATTTGTGTTGTTTTGTTGTTGTGATTTTGGCTTTTTTTTCCTTGGTAGTAATTTTTTAGAGTTTTATTACATAACATCTTCTTTTTAAAATTTAGATAAGTTGACACTGTTTTCGAGTTGAATATCTTATATTTTCCAGTAGGTTATGCACCATAGTATGATAAACACATAGTTGTAGGAAACCAAAATCAATAGTTTGCCCTTTATTTTTTTCCTTGGTGAAGGTAGTTGACCCACGCCTAGGAGTTGATTCTCAGAGTTTCCGCTCTAACGCTCTCCCAGCTTTGTTAAAATCTGACATATATTTCTGCATTTCAGGGGCCTCCTTTTTAGTGACTATAGAGAGGTCACCCCTCTCTGGTTAAGATGCCATGATTGAGTATTTATCTCCTTGGACCTTTCTTTATAAGGTAGTTATATTTTAAATTCTCACTTTGTAAGAAGGAGACTTGTCCAGTTTGCCTTCAGAGGTAGGAGTTTGTGGTACGGATATGAGGAACATAGGCTCTGAGCCACGCCTGGTCTCAAGACGTCCATGCCTGAGGTGTTCATTTGTCCTACAGGAATAACAGCACAGCATACAGTAGGCATACCTCCTACGCTGAGGGTCCCCGCTCCCTGGCATGTGCCTGGCACCCCTCGCTGTGAGAGAGAAGATTTGAGTGGGTTCATTTGCCCCTGCTGGGATGTGGCGTTGCTTCATCCAGGCCTTAGTATTTGGCTTTGCAGAGTAGGATTTTCCAGCAAACAGCCTCTCTCTGCAGGTTGTAGAGAAAAGCCATGAGCACCTGCTGGCTCATGATAATGACCTTGCAGATGAGTCTGGTTTCTGGTCTCCTCACCTGCTGTATCCCCTGTGGTTCCTCTAAACCAGTAGTTCTCAAGTGGGGGGGGGGGTGATTTTGCCACCCCAGGGGACATTTGGCGATGTCTAGACAGATTTTTTATTGTCATGACTGGGTTGTTGGGAGGGGATGTGCTCCGTCATCTAGTGGGAGCGGGCAGCGATGCTGCTGAAAGCTCTCCAATGCATAGGGCGGCCCCCGCAGCAAAGAATGCTCTGGTCCAGATTGTCAACAGTATCAAGGTTGAGTAACCCAATTCTTAACCCAGGGCAGCTTCTTTTCTGCTACCCGTTTTTCTCTCTGATGTTGTCTGGCTGATGGGGAAAGGACAAATATGGTTTTCGTATTTTAATCCTCTGTGCCAAGCCTTGGGCTCTGGGCACTGAGGATAAATAATGGTTAGCAGAACGCCCAGCTCCTTGCAAGATTCAGTGCCTTTCAGAGGTTTTGGTGAAAGTGGAAGAAAGACCTGATGAAGCAGGGAAAATCTAGCATGGTGGGATTCCAGAAAGATCTGAAGGGCAGGGAAAGAGTTCATAGTTAAAGCTCGATTGTTAAAAGGAAGGCAAAACTAGATAGGTTATGGGTCTTTTCTAAATATTTTTGGGTATTGGTTTTAAATACATCTCTGGATAGTAGGTCAGTCTTTTTCTTTGCTCTTCCTATGAGCTGTCTCTTTCTACTGTATCCCCTTCCTAGCTCTCCCTTTGAATGTACTAAAGCCGACCAATCCTCCACTCTCTCCAGGGATCGATAAACATATTAAGAATTTCCTTCTCTTTCCTCCCTTTCACCCCGCACAGAATTTGCATCCTCTCCTAGAAGGTGACATTTAAAACAACTTGACTTCTTTAAAGAGTTCAGAAGTTTTCAGTGTGGTGGCACCTGCAGTTTCTAGTTTGCAACTGATACCCCTTTTTCCTCACCAGATCGCCTCTCGGTGTCGATTCCACGTCTGAAATCCTATCCATTTCCTCTATAATCCTGAGTTCCTGGCATCCACATTCTGCCTTAAATGTGAGTTCTTACAGGGGCACAGCCTCCGTTCTTTCAGGAGAAGGGTGAGCCAGGAGGCGTTCCAAGGTGACCTTGCGTCTCCTGCAACCCCACTCAGTGCTCTGCCCTGTCCTTCATCCCATGCCTCACTTCTGTCTGCAGGCCTGCGGCTTCTGCCGGCCTCTGGGTGTCCTAACCTTCAGCTGCTTACGCCCACACATTTACCCCAGTAGGGAAGTCACTCCAAGGATTTCTGAACCAATCCCTTGCCCTGAGTGATTTTAAGCCAACGGGTCTCTTGTCCTGTGTTTTCCCTTGGAAACTTCCCTTCTTCAGCTTTTTTCTTTCTGACTTTTCGGTGCCTTTCTGATGGTGGCACACACGTCCCTTTCTGTCACTTCCGTTTTGAACTCTGCTGTGTTCCGTGGCCCACTTTAAGCTGGTTCAGTCAAGTTTGAAACCTTTAACTTGCCTCTGAAGTTGGTCCCGTTCCTTCTCTGTTCTTGTCAGGGTGCATTTTCACAGAACCTAGGTGTCTTTGATCCTTTTTCTTTCTTTCTCATAGTATCAGCCTTGATAACTAAATCAAAAATTGTTTTATGCTTATCTCATTTTTCCCTAAGTGATAATCTAGCAAAACCTGAGCAATGGATTTCTTAACTGAAGCCTCCTACCTACTGATGGCTGTCTAGCTTTACTACAGCTTAAGAATAAACCTGATAAATCATAAAATCATAAAAGATAGATTTGCAGTATTTTCACTGAGCTTTCTTCTACCTCAGGCTGAGAAGGTGCATCTCGCTCTTTAGTGGTTCTCACCTGGGCTGTATGTTAGTATCGCTAAGGGGCCCTTTAAAAATACTGTTGCTTAGGTCTCATCTCAGGATTCTGATTGAACTGGTCTTGAGTGAGGTTCAGGTATTAGTATTAGAAAACGAAAATCCCTCCGGGTTATTAAAACATGCCACCAGAGTTGAGAGCTTCTGCATCTTTGAAATCCTCAAGCCTTGAAGCTTATTAGTATGTTTATCTCACAGCCCTGGCTGAGGAACAGGACAAAGAGAACCTTGGAGAATCTAACATGATATGCTCCTGGCAAAGGCCTGTCCATTGAAACTCTGTGCATTCTGAGATTTGCTTTTTATTCAACAGACAGTAGCTGCTTGTCTATTAATGTGGCAGGTAGTGTACTAGGTGCTGGGAGAACAATTTGACAGGGGCCTCATCCTTGCAGAGCTGATAGTTGATGATTCAGTTCTGACCTAGAAATGAATTCCTGTCCTGTGAGATGTCATTCATGGCTCAGAGAAAGAAAGGACCAGGACCTACCAACCAAACTAGGTGATGAAGAAATGCTAACAGCACTGGTAGCCCCAAACCCCCGTGCCTTTTCTCTTAGTGAGCTTAGCTGGGCCATGAACCTAGAACCTAGAACTCTGGCTCTCTGTGAAGGGGGAAATAAAGTCCAAGACTAAAGGTGACCCTGGGTGACCTGCTCTTGACCACTTTCTTCTGGGCCCACATCTTGATCTTAACCTTATCACTAACTGAAGGAAGAAGTAAGAAGTTTGTTGAAGACATTCAGTTAAGGAAGATGAGAGCCTGCCACCTTCCCTGAAGCCTGGAGCAGTGGGGCTGCAGAGCCTGCTCCTTGTGGTCCTTTCCCTGGGTCCCTTGGTCTGCTAAGTCGTGGGAGCACATCCCCAGCAGGAGGTAAACTCTAACCCCAGCAGCTGCAGGAAGCAGGGATAGATTAGACATCACGGAGAACAGTTGAAAAAGAACACCAAAGTAGGTGAGCAATCAGAAGCCTAGATCTGAGTGAGTTATTTTTATAATTCCCCCGCCACGCCTTTCTCTGGAGGCTGGGGCCTCACTGAATGTCCTTGAACTACAGCAGTATCTGCACCCCTCATCCCTGCGGTCGCCTGAGAACTCCCTCTAGAGGTCAGGATGTGTGTGATCAGCAGCTTATTTACCATACTTCATGTTCACATCTGGTCAAGGGTATCCTCCCTCGCAAGTAGTCAGCCTGGAAGATTCAACACTTAATTCAGTGGTGTTGGACAATTTTCAAGAACATTTTGCACATTTATTCCGAACTGTATGTGACTTATTTTATTGGAACCACTGTAGTGATAGCAAGTATTCATTTTTTCTTCAGAGCAGATTTGTTTTTTTTCTACAAACAGAAATTATTCAGCATGAAATTTGTTGAATAAGCCTCGCGTTGAGGTTGTAAATTTGACCTGAAGACAGTTTCCATGACCAAGTTCAGAAATGCCTTGAGTCAGGGCTTCCCTGGGGGCGCAGTGGGTAAGAATCCACCTGCCGATGCAGGGGACATGGGTTGGATCCCTGGTCCGGGAAGATCCCACATGCTGCGGAGCAACTAAGCCTGTGTGCCACAACTACTGAGCCTGTGCTCTAGAGCCCACAAGCCACAACTACTGAGCCCACGAGCCACAACTGCTGAGCCCGCATGCCACAACTACTGAAGCCTGCATGCCACAACTACTGAAGCCCGCACACCTAGAGCCCATGCTCTGCAACAAGAGAAGCCACCACAATAAGAAGCCCGTACACTGCAAGGAAGAGTAGCTCCTGCTTGCCACAACTAGAGAAAGCCCGTGCACAGCAACGAAGACCCAACGCAGCCAAAAATAAATAAATAAATAAATAAATAAATAAATAAATAAATAATAATAAAAAGAAATGCCCTGAGATAAAGCCTCATTCATTCATTCATTCAACAGTAATATTGAGCACATCCTCTGGCAGGCACTGCCCTAGGCTTTGGGGATACAGCAAGACTGATTCTAGCTCACGATGACGAATTAATAATAAATAATAAAACAAAAAATAATAAACAAGTTGCCAAATAAATATATTTTCTAGAAGGAGAGATACCATGAAAAAGAGTGGAGGATGCAAGAGGGGTGGCAGGGGCCTGGTTTAGAGATGGAGATTAAGGAAGGCTTCTCTGAAAAGGGGACATTTGGGTGGAGACCTGAGTGATGCAAAGCACAAAGCCATGTCACAGTGTGTCCCGGGCAGTGGCAGCAATGAATAGAAAGGTTCTGAGGGAGGACAAGCTTGGTGGGTTTCAGGAACATCAAGGGAGCAGTGTGGGGAGAGTGGAGTAGATGAGGGGGCAATGATAGGAAACAGAATTGGAGGCATGGGACCTGATTCTAAGGATATTGGGAAGCAAGAGGAGGACTGGGATTTGCTGGAGTCAGTGCTTGGCTTTCTAGGGTCACTGTTTTGAAAAGTAATATTAATTTATATTTATGACTTGAGGCACAAGTTAGTTAGCTAATGTTATGGTGGGTGGGGTTGGAGGTGGGGAATAAATAAACATCTTTGAATCTGTGTAGACTGTTACTGCAGGAAGGTCCAAGAAAGCCTGGGTGATGGGTTAGGACACTGCAGGCAGGTCCAGGAGAGAAAGGGCACGTATTTTTAAATTTATTCTTTAGTAGTATTTGAATTTTTATCATATGTGTTTTTTGGTTTTTTTTCTTTTTTTGTTTTTTTGCGGTATACGGGCCTCTCACTGTTGTGGCCTCTCCCGTTGCGGAGCACAGGCTCCGGATGCGCAGGCTCAGCAGCCATGGCTTATGGGCCTAGCCGCTCCGTGGCATGTGGGATCTTCCCGGACGGGGGCACGAACCCGTGTCCCCTGCATCGGCAGGCAGACCCTCAACCACTGTGCCACCAGGGAAGCCCCCCATATGTGTGTATTTTTAAGAAGCCTGTTTATTAGCATACCATACGTGTATGTAAGATTTGATCTTTACAGAAGTAGTGTAGCTGTTGTGTCCACGAAAACACAAAGGGACTTTAAACCAATTCCTCCTTGGAGATAATTTGATAAACATTGAGAGGCTGCTTGGCATTTGGATTTCTATGAAATCCAAGCATTGATACTTAAGCGCTTTTAACAAGTGAATTGTCCTTCTGTTTTCATAGATAACACCTCATTTTTCTATTTCAAATTACATCTTTTACTCCTTTCCCCAGGCAACAGAAACAGACACCAAAATCAGAGTGTGCACCCGGGCCTACCATCTCCTTTTGAAAAAACTGGCCTTCAATCCAAATGACATCATCTTTGACCCTAATATCCTCACCATTGGTACTGGGATGGAAGAACACAACTTGTATGCTGTTAATTTTATCAATGCAACAAAAGTCATTAAAGTGAGTATGAGTATTTTTCTCCTTTCTACCCAAGACATTGCTTAGATTTATCACATGGCTCCAGTGAATAGTTTGAGCTAACATACATTTATTGGCAAGGAATATTGACATTCTTATTCTTAGGTAGTAAATTGGTTTTCTGAAATTTAGGGACTTTTATTGTTTTTCTTTTATATGTTATTTTATACTGTGAAGTAAAACACACATACCAGGAAATATAGAAAAAATAATAGAGTATGATAAATAATTAATTATGAAGCATATAATAGCTTTCACTTTCACTTGCGTCCTGAAATGGAGCATGGGTAGTGCCCCCATGGCTCTCCCTTTCTCATTACACCCTCATTCTGAATTTTATGCATGTTTCAACAGGCTGAGTTTTATGATTCTACTTTGTTGCTTTTCTTTAAAATTTTATCACTTCTGTATACACAATCTGAATTATCCATGGATTTTGTATCTGCAAATTCACCTACTCACTAAAATTTATTTGTGACCCCCAAATCAATGCTGATGGTGCTTCTGCATCATTCACAGGCATATGCATGTGCAGAGTGGTGAGAGAGCTGAGTGCCTGACCTACGTGTTCAGATGAGTCAACAGGGTTGAACCTCTTGGTTCAGCCCTCATTCCGTAAACAAGTGCCCTTTTCATGGTCTGTTTAGTGCCATGTTTTTCACATTTTTGAGCTTTTTCTTGGTGATTGATTTCTGTATTTAAATGGCTCCCACGCATTGTGCTGAAGTGTTATTTAGTGTTCCTATGTGCAAGAAGGCTGTTATGTGCCTTATGGAGAAAATATGTGTGTTAGATGAATTTTGTTTAGACACGAGTTGTGGTGCTGTTGGCTGTGAGCTCAGTGGTAGGCAATCAACAATATATACTAAACAAGATGTCTTTAAATGGAAACACATATAAAACAGGGTTATATGTTGATCAGTGATGATAATTTTGGGACCAGAGGTTCACGAACCTAACCCTGCATTTCCCATTGGAGCAGTGGTTTTTATCCCCAATTTGCAGTGTTCGCAGTGACTTCATAGAACATAACTATCACAAATAATGAGAATTAACTGTGTAAACAGTATAGTTTTGCCTGTTTTTGAGCTTTAAGATTCTAATGCCTTTTTTCCTCACCCAGTCTCATTTTAACGATTCACCTGTGTTGTTGTAGCTGTACTTTGTCATTTTAATTAATGTATAATATTCCATCATATACCTGTTTCATAATTAACTGTTCTGCTGTTGATAGACATTTGGTTTTCTTTTTAAATGTTTTATTTTTGGCTGCGTTGGGTCTTCGTTGCTGCCTGCGGGTTTTTCTCTAGTTGCGGAGAGCAGGGGCTACTCTTCCTTGCAAGTGTGCGGGCTTCTCATTGTGGTGGCTTCTCTTGTTGCAGAGCATGGGCTCTAGGCACGCAGCCTTCAGTAGTTGCAGCGCATGGGCTCGTAGTTGTGGCTCACAGGCTCTAGAGTGCAGGCTCAGTAGTTGTGGCGCACGGGCTTAGCTGCTCCGTGGCACATGGGATCTTCCTGGACCAGGGCTTGAACCCATGGCCCCTGCATTGGCAGGTGGGTTCTTAACCACTTCCCCATCAGGGAAGTCCCTAGATGTTTGGTTTGTTTCCAATTTGGTTATGTTATGAGCAAGGCTGCTGTGAGCGTTCTTGTATATATCTCTTGCATGAGCTTCCCTATAAAATATACCCAGGGGCTTCCCTTGTGGCGCAGTGGTTGAGAGTCCGCCTGCCGATGCAGGGGACGCGGGTTCGTGCCCCGGTCTGGGAAGATCCCACGTGCCGCGGAGCGGCTGGGCCCGTGAGCCATGGCCGCTGAGCCAGCGTGTCCGGAGCCTGTGCTCCGCAACGGGAGAGGCCACAGCAGGGAGAGGCCAGCATAACACACACACACACACACACACACACACACACACACACACACACACAAAATACCCAGAAGTGGAAGGGTTGGGTCACAGTAGCAGACATTGACCAGCTCTCTCCCAAAATGCTTGAGCAAGTTTGTACTTTAACCAACAGTAAGTAAGAGTTCCTGTTGTTCCACACGCATACTGATGCTTGATATGTCATAAGGTGTGGTGGGAACCTCAATTTGCTTTTGCCCTTTTAAACTTAGTCAGGTTTATAGTGAACCTGGGAGTTTGTTCATTTAGGCAGTGGAAGCCTTCTAGTAGCTTGTGCCTTCTGTGAATGACCAACTACTCTCTGTTTGTTCTCTCTGTCTGTCTCTCTCTCTGTTATCTGTCTCTGTTTCTTTCTTTTTCTGTTATTTATCCAGCAAAGTTTTTTTCTTTTTAGCTGTGCGGTGCGGCATGCAGGATCTTAGTTCCCCAACCAGGGATCGAACCCATGCCCCCTGCAGTGGAAGCACAGAGTCTTAACCACTGGACTGCCAGGGAAGTCCCTCTCCAGCAAATATTTTATGACATACTCACCATGTATTGTGGCCCTATCATGGTCCCTGTAGAAGTATACAGAGATAAAGCAGAATTTTTTATTTTCCCTTAGGGAGATTAGCGTCTAGTAGGAAAAACTATGAAGCACTGCCTTTGTGATGTCCTGATATGCAAGGTGTGGTCTACGTCTAGCTAAAAGAAGCTCTGAATTACTTTGAACTCTATATGTTTGGTTTTTTTTTTAACTTTCCACTGTTATAAATAAAGCTTGAGGGATGTGATGGCTGCTTTTGGCAAAGTAGGGAAATCTTTTCACATTTAAAAATTTTTTCCAGGAAACGTTACCTGGAGCCAAAGTAAGTGGAGGTCTTTCCAACTTGTCCTTTTCATTCCGAGGAATGGAAGCCATTCGAGAAGCAATGCATGGGGTTTTCCTTTACCATGCAATCAAGGTATAGTGGAACACCTGTTTACCTTTTGACACCAACTTGTACTTAGGGCAGGGGTTTACAGACTTCGGCCCACAGACTAACGCTGCTCTGCTTTATTCACAGAGTTCTGTGAATACAATTTTATTAGAACAAAGTCACACACTCTCACTCGTATCCTGTCTATGGATGCTTTTTTGCTACAGCAGCAGAGCTGAGTGGTTGCGACAGAAGCTATGGCCTACAGTATTTTCTATCTGGTTCTTCACAGAAAGAGTCGCTGACTCCGATTTAGAGTATCCCTAGAAATCCTCATTTTTCTTTTTATTGCCCTTAGTTTGGTATGGACATGGGGATAGTGAATGCTGGAAACCTTCCTGTGTATGATGACATCCACAAGGAACTTCTACAGCTCTGTGAGGACCTCATCTGGAACAGAGACCCTGAGGCCACCGAGAAGCTCTTACACTACGCCCAGGTAGGGAGAGGTGTTCCGATGGATGGCTTTTCCTATCTTTGAATCTTTCATTCACTTAGTGTTATTAGACCTTCATTGTAGAATAGAAGCAAGGATCCAGCCATGTCTTTGAATCATTGAAGGTTTCTACAGAGAGTTCTAGAGAAGGTGTTTTCATTAGGACAAGAGAAGCAGGCCTTACCTATCTGCTTTAGTATTCTTAATTTATATTTCTTTAAGTTTATTTTAAAATGTAAAATTAATTTTTCTCATACCAAAGTAATACATATTAACTCTAGAAAATGTACAAAATACTGGTAAGCAAAAGAAGAAAATAAAAATTACTCATAATCCTACTACCCATTTTTAACCACTGTTGAGATTTTGTTACAACCTTCTAGTCATGGTTTTGGTTTTTTTCAATACGAATATGTGCTAATAGGTGTGTCCACACACACACACACACACACACACACACACACACACACACGTACGTGCACACTCACACACATTTTTTATAAAAATGTTAACTATATTCTCAGTGCTTTTTTGATAACCTGTTTGTTTAGCAGTATACTGGGAACATCTTTCCATTTTATTGGGTATTTTTCTACCTCATAATGTAAATTGGCTACTTTGGACATTTCCTTGTGTGGCTGTGTGATTACCTGGTTCCCATTGTTACAGCTTTATATTTGTATTTATACCTGTTTATATTAGGATCTAGTCCAATTGTGGCACAGTTCTACAGTTCAGGGCTTGAGGTCTGTACACATTTGATCTATAGACATGAGAATAATTTTAGTTAATCCAAAAATCAGTTCCTTGTTTCCGTTTATTATGTGTTCGGCAGTCCTAGGTGTATTAAGTATCTATTATGGGTGCTGCTTCCTAGAACTCAGTTTAAGGAAAGATGAGATCTTTACCTCAAGAAAACTTACTTTTTAATTTATTTCAGAAAGTGATAGCAAGGAAAGACATTTTTCTCACAAAGCACGTTGGGAAAGTGGCAGAATGCTTTTGTGTGTGTTGCCACCTGTGTTAATGTTTTCCATGTTAAAATCTGAATTCATCCCTGGCAGAACTGCTAACTTTTCCTCTTCCTTCGAAGAGTACTGAAATGTTCTGGAAGAAGGATAGGACAATTTAGGATTAACTGCATCCTTGATTTATCAGCCTCACGGGAGACAAGATTTAGATTTATGAAACCGCTCCTGTTAGCCTTAGGTTCATTCAGCAAAGCTGAGTGGAGTTCAGACTCAGTGCCAGTGAGCACATGACCCTCCTCTCAGTTCCTTGGGACATTTCTGATTTCTCATGTGGACCCAGGACAGAATGTCTTGACGGTTGCAAATATAATCAAGTTCTGCTTCACAGCTCATTACATAAGAAACAGTGCCTAGCTTTCCTTCACTATTTCCATGATTGTTTCTACTCAGGTAGACAAAGTGCTTAGCCCAAGACGTGAGTGTGAAACACTGTTCAGTTTTTGTCTTAGTCTGCCTTCAACTTAGTGGGGGATCCTTCATGAATCACTGACTAAAACAGGGTTCTGCTGAAGGCCAGAAGGGCATCATAGCTTCTATATCAGGAAGTTACACTAGAGCGTTCTTAATTAACCCATAAAGTGATGTGCTATTTCATCTTCTCCACTGTTCAGATAAGACAGCTCTCGCTTAGGAAAGGTAGGGCTCCATAAGCCTATTCTTATATACGGTTTTGCTGGTTTTATATTTCATATCAGTCATTCTTTTCGGTCTTTGTTCACTTTCAGTATTTGCTTACAAGTTTTTGTTTCTGTATATCTTGCTGAGCTGCCGAGGGATTTTGCCCCTGGGGCACAGCTGAAGGTTAATGGGGAAATCTTCATCACAATTGCAAGGGTTCAGGCTTCCCTGGTGGTGCAGTGGTTAAGAATCCACCTGCCAAGGCAGGGGACACGGGTTCGAGCCCTGGTCCGGGAAGATCCCACACGCCGCGGAGCACCTAAGCCTGTGCGCCACAACTACTGAGCCCACGTGCCGCAACTACTGGATCCCGCATGCCGCAACTACTGAAGCCCGTGCACCTAGATCCCATGCTCCGCAACAAGAGAAGCCACTGCAATGAGAAGCCCATGCACCGCAACGAAGAGAGCCCCCGCTTGCCACAACTAGAGAAAGCCTGCGCGCAGCAACGGAGACCCAATGCAGCCAAAAAGAAATTAAGAAAAAAAAATTGCAAGGGTTCAACAATCCATCTTATAAACAAGTGCCTCCCTCTTCATGTAAGCATGAGGACTTATCACAAGCCATTGACCCCTCTGTCAAGTAGGCTGTCTGCATTCAAGGTGACTTCTGTCACCAGTAAGGAATTAATAACCAAAACAGGTATGCTTTCATCACTGCCAGGAGTCGTCAGCTCTGTAGCCATTCCTCAGGATACACCGAGTGCAAAGGGAGCGTGAAAAGCAGGAATACTATGAGACAAATAAGGGTTGAGGAATTATTTTCTATATAAGAGAATGATTATTTCTTTTTGTTATGAAATGATGAACTCTGCACCCAAGTTTCATCTGATAGATTATTCAATATTATTATTAAAAAGGGTGGAAAGAGTCCTGTCTCTGATCTTCCTAAGCTCTGTAATGGACTTTATTGAAAAATAATTCCCCTGATTTGGTGCAGGCTGACCTGTGGCGAGTAAGTTCCAGGTGTCATGAGACCATGCAATTCCCGTGGAGTTTGTTTATTAGGCAGTACTCTTTGGGCATGAACGGGGAGGATCTCTGCTCTGGGTGGGATGGCTCTTGAATGGCCTCAGATTGTGAGAATACACAGGTCCCCAACTTACGATGGTGCGAAAGCAGTAAGCACTCAGTAGAAACCGTACTTTGAATTTTTGAATTTTGGTCTTTTCCCAGGCGAGCGATATTCAGTACCATCCTCTCTCCTGATGCTGGGCAGCGGCGACGAATCACAGCTCCCCGTCAGCCTGCCATCACGAGGGGAACAACCACTACACTTACAACCACTCTGGACCCACACAGCCGTTCTGTTTTTCACTTCTAGGACAGTATTTTTTTTTTTTTTTTTTTAGATTCCAAATATAAGTGAGATCATACAGTATTTGTCTTTCTCTGTCTGACTTATTTCACTTAGCATGATGCCCTCAAGTTCCATCCATGCTGTTTCAAATGCGGGATTTCCTCTTTTTTATGTCCGAATAATATTCCATTGTATATATATACACCACACTTTCTACAGCCATTCATTCACTGATGAACACTTAGGTTGTTTTCACATCTTGGCTATTGTAAATAATGCTGATATATATATATATATATTTTTTTTTTAATTGCCATCTTCTTTAAGATTTTTCAGCATGCGAGAGAGACATTGGTCTCTTCACATGTGACAAAGCCCTGCGGCATTCAGTTACCCCAGACCTCAACCCTGGAGCTCCCCCCAGGCCCTTCCTTCTTTCCTACCACACTGTCCATTACTTGATGCCTTTATGTTTACGCTTTCCTCCTCTTCCTGTTCCTACCGCTGTAGTTCAGGCCTTCAGCATGGACTGTTAAAATATTCTCCCCCTTCTAGGGTTCTCTTAAAGATACTACTTTGATGGGAATTCCCTGGCGGTCCAGTTGTTAGGACTCGGTGCTTTCACTGCCAAGGGCCTGGGTTCAATCCCTGGGTGGGGAACTAAGATCCCACAAACCATGTGGCCAAAAGAAAAAAAATTACTACTTTGAATGTTACTCCGCAGCTTCAGAACTTTGTATTGTGTCATTCCCCCACCTCCACCCCTACCTACCACCACTGCCTGGAAGGTTAAGTCCAAACTCCAGAGCATGGATTTCTGGCAGTCTGTGACTTGGCCTCTACTATCCTGCCCAAACATTGGTCTGGAAAATCCGTTCTTGTTCAGGATTAGATCATTCAGCTAATATTTACTCATTTTTGTTTTGTGCTTTCTGTACTTAGAGGATCTAAGTAGTAAGAGAGACGTACCCCTACAGAGCCTGCAGCTTAGTGAGACATGCAAAAGTGTGTAGAGGCAGTTGTCATTGAGTGTGGTGGGTAGGTGCTGTGACAGGGCATGTATAGGATGCTCTAGACTGCTTAGGAAGGGCACTGAACCCAAAGGTAGAGGTGGTCAGGGAAGGCCTCCCAGAAATGCTGGGTCAGGTGAGACCTGAAAGCTCAATAGGAGTTAGGCAGGCTAATGTTTGGGGTTGGATTGTACTGGTATTCGCTGCCAGAGGAGGAGGATTTGCATCCAGCTGGGGCCTGGCATCTGGTAGGTGCTGAATAAATGTCAGGTGAACGGAAGTGAAGGCCCGGGGGTGAAAGAGCTGATGGAGAGTGTAAGGAGTTGAAACGTTCAAGACGGCTGAGCTCCTCAGGAGTGGCAGAAGATGAAGCTGGGAGGAAGTCAGGTCAGGGCATTGTATGGCGTGGAGAGGAGTCGGTACCGTATCTGGAGAGAAATAGGGAACTTACAGTGAATTTTTTCCCATGGGCACAGTTTGATCAGGTTTGCATTTTGGAAAGGCCCCTCTGGCTACAGGGTGGAAGATGCATTGGAGACCAGGGTGATCCTGGGCTGTGGAGACCAGTTAGCTGCTTGCACTAGGAAAGTGGAAGCGGGGTAGAGAAAAAAATTGAGACAATGTAATCATTAGGACTAGGCGATTGAATGAATGTGAGGAATGGATGGAGAGTCAAGAGTGATACTGAGGTTTATGGTTTGGGCAACTAGTGCCATCAGTCGAGATGGAGGAAACAGATAATGCCATTCACCTTCCATACCATGATCATTGTGCTTTTGTCCCTTTGCTGAATCTGTCAGCTTCTTCGAAGTCTCTCTTCACCACTCCAGTTTGCGATGATATGCAAAATTCCTAGCCTCGTCTGTGTCATCTCCTCATTCAGCCCTTGGCACGTGCTTTCTCTTTAGCTTACCTTTCTTTGTGTATTTCCATCTCCCTTATGATACGGCAAAGTCCCCGAGAGCACAGTCTTGCACCTCGCAGTGTGCCCGCCTCCGGGATGATTTCTGACTTAGCTTCATTACAGCCTCTCTGTACATATCTGTGGGTAGTGATGGTCCTTGTTGAGAACTTTAAAAGCTCATCAGATATGAGGTTTAGCTAGCTTCTCTTACTGTCCTGGAAATCTTTGGTCCTAAGATGCTATCTTTTAGGAAAAAAGGAAAGAAAAAAAATGGAGCCTCACTCTGTCTCTCTACTAAGCATTCCAATTGTAGTGGTGATCATTTTGTGATTATAGAAATATTGAAGCGCTATGCTGTGCACCAGGAACTAACATAGTGTTGTAGATCGATTATGCTTTAAAAACAAACAAACTCGTAGAAAAAGAGATCAGATTTGTGAATACTAGAGGCAGGGATGGTGGGAGGGAAAATAGGGTGAAAGCAGTCAAAAGGTACAGACTTCCTTGTAAGATAAGTAAGTACTAGGGGTGTAATGTACAACATGATAAATATAATTAATGCTTCTGTATATTATATGTGAAAGTTGTTAAGAGAATAACTCCTGAGAGTTCTCATCACAAGAAAAAATGTCTTTTTCTTTTATTTTGTATCTATATGAGATGATAGATGTTCACTAAACTTATTGTGGTAAACATTTCATGATGTATGTAAGTCAACTCATTATGCTGTATACCTTAAACTTACACAGTGCTGTATGTCAATTCTATTTTAATAAAACTGGAAGGAAAAAATTTTTTTAAAAATAAAAGTTCAAATCCTAAAAGACTTCTCTCTTTCCATCTCTCCTTACCTCAAACATTTACCAAGATCTTAATTCATGCTGGGTACTCTACTAGGGCCTTGAAATGTAAAAGAAGAATAAGGCATAGTTTGTTTCTGCCCATTAGCTGAGTAAGTGACCTGTTGTATTATCTCTCTGTCCAAATTTCAATCCAGACTCAGGGCAAGGGAGGGAAGAAAGTCATCCAGACTGATGAGTGGAGGAATGGCCCCATCGAAGAACGCCTTGCATATGCTCTTGTGAAGGTGAGTGTGGGCTGGAGGCTGGGGCTCGTCCTGAGGGCTGATGATGTGGCTGGAGGGGAGGTGCTGACAGCAGCTGACAAAGGAGGTTCCCTGGACCACCCTGGGTGATTTTGCCCTCCACGCCCCCTGCCTCCAGCACTTTTGGTAGTATCTAGACATACTTTTGGTTGTCCCACCTGGGGGTGGAAGCTTTTACTGGCATCCAGTGGCCAGGGGTGCTGCTGAACTGACCATCCTACATGCACAGGATAGGCCTGCACCACAGAGAATTATTCAGTCCAAACTGTCAGTTATGCCGAGGTTGAGAAATGCTGTCCGAGACCAAGTTGCTGTCGTTTGGTCAACAAGCGAATCCTGGCTCTTCTGCTATAATTGGAATTTTAGGCCAAATAAATAATCTCTTGGCTTCAATTTCCTCATTTGTGAGTCTGGAAAATTTCAGAGTTTTTTTTTTTTAAATTAATTAATTTATTTTGGCTGTGTTGGGTCTTTTGTTGCTGCACATGGGTTTTCTCTAGTTGTGGTGAGCGGGGCCTACTCTTGGTTCGGTGCGCGGGCTTCTCATTGCAGTGGCTTCTCATTGCGGAGCACGGGCTCTAGGCACGCAGGCTTCAGTAGTTGTGGCTCACGGGCTTAGTTGCTCTACAGCATGTGGGATCTTCCCAGACCAGGGGTTGAACCCGTGTCCCCTGCATTGGCAGGTGGATTCTTAACCACTGTGCCACCAGGGAAGCCCCAGAGTTCTTTTTTTGCCTCTAGAATTTAATTTTTAATTTCTTGGACTTTTGAGATTCACCTACTTCAGGTGGTGGAACTAGTCAGCCACCTCTAAGGATCCTTGAACTGGGGATGCTGGAGGATTAGGGCCTGACCAGTGAAGGCAGGACAGGTCAGTAGAAGCTTCATGGACTGAACTTCGTCTAAGTGTCCTGCCCATTGTTATTCCTCCCCCCACCCAGCCCTGTAACATTACAGTGAGAAAACATACTGTTTTCACAGGAGATATTTGTTAATATATAACCTGTTAAACCACTAGGAAAAAAAAGTGTATTTTATTATGAATTTGAACTTATTAGTACTCCTTCTGTCACTAATTTTTCACTTTTACTCAATATTTACTTTATATCGATAAAGCCAGCTAAGCACTTTACACGGGTTATCTCATTTAATCCTCAGAATAACCACATGAGGTTGGTACTGTGTGATATATTAATCGAGGAAACTGAGGTTTAATGAATTGTCTAAATTAGTGATAGGAGCCAGGGTTTGAACAGTCTGATTCCAAAACTCATAATCTTAAGTATTTCCATGATTTATTCTTTGTTGGCTATTTGAACTTAAGCCAATTTTTTCTGTGATATTTTTCCTATTTTTTTTTTGTGTGTGTAGGGCATTGAAAAATACATTATTGAGGATACTGAGGAAGCCAGATTAAACCAGGAAAAATATCCCCGACCTCTGAATATCATTGAAGGGCCACTGATGAGTGGCATGAAAATTGTTGGTGATCTTTTTGGAGCTGGAAAAATGTTTCTACCTCAGGTTGGCAAATGATGGGGGGAAATTTTCACAATTGAAAGAAAAAGCCTTTATCTTTTAAGTTTGGGTAAGTTTGGGTATATTTCTCAGGTTTTAATTTTGACAAGAGCTCAAGGGCATTGAGATGTGATTCTGGTCATTCTTTCTCTAAATTCATTTTTAGGAGTAGTCTGGAAAAGTCCATCTAGGCTGGTGTGGAGGTTAGAGGTCATCTGGATATTCCCAGCATTCTAGTCTTCATGTTCTGGGCTTCTGTATCACTTCTTACCCTAACACATGTCTCTCCTCCACCCCCAAATTGAAATAAAACCCAAGTTATACAGAGCGCATTAAGTCAGATAGAGAAAAACAAATACCGTATATTAACGCATATATGTGGAACCTAGAAAAATGGCACAGATGAACCGGTTTGCAAGGCAGAAATAGAGACACAGATGTAGAGAACAAACATATGGACACCAAGGGGGGAAAGTGGCGGGGGGGTGGTGGTGGTGGTGGGATGAATTGGGAGATTGGGATTGACATGTATACACTAATAAGTATAAAATGGATAACTAATGAGAACGTGCTGTATAAAAATAAACTAAATTAAAAAAAATAAAACCCAGGATTAATGTAAAATTATCATATTAAGAGTTGATTTGACCAGCCAGTGCTCATCCTTAAGGATGACTATTTTGAAAAGGTCATTACCATTTTAAATAGTGATATACATTAAATGATATATTTCAAGTAAAACCAGTACTCCTACTCTTATTTTGACTTACAGCAGCTACTGACCACATCAGTTAATAAATCATGTTGAGCCTTCTGGTCTGTGAGGCATACAAAAAATAAGTCCCTGTTCTTTTTTTTTTTCTTATTTAACTTTTTTTAAAAATTATAGTTGATTTTTTAAAAACTCATTCTACATTTAATTATTCATTGCCCATTTCCCCCGTTTCCTTCATAGCATTCATCTTTTCGTATAGCTTTATTGTTTTATAATTAATATACAATAAACTGCACGTATTTAAAGGATGCAGTTTGATAAGCTTTAACATGTCTGCACCTGTGAAACCATAATCACACTCAAAATAAAGGGCGTTCAGTTGTCCTGTCTTAGTCTCCCCCCATCTGGGGCAGTTCCTCAGTCTTTATTTGTCATGATGTTGACTTATTATTTTAACTTTTTATTTTTGAGTTAACTTTAGACTTACAGACAAGTTGCAGATGTAGTTTAAAGTGTCCATGTATCCCTCACTCCACTTCTGCCCCTAATGTTAACATTTTCACTTGATCATAGTACAGTTATCAGAACCAGGAAGTTAGCATTGGTATAATACTGTTAAC
This sequence comes from Lagenorhynchus albirostris, assembly GCF_949774975.1. Taxonomy (NCBI): domain Eukaryota; kingdom Metazoa; phylum Chordata; class Mammalia; order Artiodactyla; family Delphinidae; genus Lagenorhynchus; species Lagenorhynchus albirostris. The sequence continues at coordinate 7,640,704 of NC_083110.1, forward strand.
GGAAGACCTTATTCAGATTTCACCAGTGTTTTCGCTGCTGTTCTCTTTGTGTTCCACAACCCCACGTTGCTTTTATCCTGCCTTTTCTAACAGTTCCTGAGTCTTTCCTTGTGACCTTGACTTTTGAAGAGTATAGTACAGTTTGATAACGGTAGCCTGTCCCTCAGTTTGAATTTGATGTTTTTTCATTTTTGGCAAGAATAACACAGTATAATGCTGTGCCCTTCTCGGTGGATCATATCAGGAGGCCCATCATGTTGCTGTGTCTCATTACTGGTGAGGTTAACTTTGATCATTTGGTTAATGGTGCCTGCTATGTTTCTCCACTGTAAATTTACTTGTGGGGAGAAACTTTGAGACTATGCAAATATCCTGTTTCTCATCCTACTTCTACTCATGAATTTTAGCATACGCTGATGAATTTTATAAAAGGCCCTGTTCTTTTTTGTCTATTTAATAAATTTGACATGTTATGTTTTGTAAATTTAAAGTGCACAGTGATACATTTACATATTGTAATATGATTGCCATTGAAGCGATTTTTATCACACTGTATCATTATAGTACAATATTATTGTCTATATTCATTATACTGTGTGTTAGATCTCTATGGCTTATTTACTTGTTACAAGTTTGTACCCTTAAATACCATCAGTCTTATCTTCCCATCCCCTATCCTTTGGTAACCACCATTTTACTCTGTTTTATTTTGTTTTTTCTTTCCTGTTTGCCTTTTTTTTTTTTTTTTCCTGTTTGCCTTTTTCAGGTTCCGCATGTAAATGATATCATACAGTACTTATCTATCTCTATCTGATTTATCTTGCTTAGTATAATGTACTCAAGGTCCATCTGTGGTTTTTGCACATGGCAGGATATCCTCTTTTATCATGGCTGAATTATTATTCATTCATTATATGTATATTCATTATACATTCCATTGTATATATATGTACCACATCTTTTTTATCCATTCATCTGTTGATGGGCGTTTGGGTTGTTTCCATATCTTGGCTACTATAAATAACGCTGTGATAAACATGGATGTGCAAATATCTTATCAAAATCCTGTTTTCATATCCTTTGGGTTTATACCCAGAAGTGGAATTGCTGGATCGTGTGGTAGACCTATTTTTAATTTTTTAAAGAACCTCCATATCGTTTTCCATATAGTTGGACTAATTTACATTCCCACCAGCAGTGCATAAGAGTTCTCTCTTCACCACATCCTCACCAGCACCTGTTGTTTCTTATCTTGATGATGGCCATTCTAACAGGTGTGAGGTGATAGCTCAGTGTGGTTTTGATTAGCATTTCCCTGATGATTAGTGGTGTTGAGCATCTTTTCATATGCCTACTGGCCATTTTGATATCCTCTTTGGAAAAATGTCTTTTTCGTTCTTCTGCCCACTTTTTAATCAGAATATTTGTTTTTTTGTTGTGAAGTTGTGTTAGTTCTTTATATATTTTGGAAATTAATCGCTTATCCAATATATGTTTGCAAAATTCTTCTCCAATTCTGTAAGCTTTAAAAGGTTCTTTTTTGCATAAGCCTTAATTGTAAGTGAATTGTAACAGTGGGAATTGAGAAGAAAAGGCTGACAAGGGGCTCTTGGAGGAGAAGCTTGACACCTGAAGGATGTATAGAACTTGGAGATGTGATGGAGGGCCTTCTAGGCAGAGAAAAAATAACGTGCAGAAGTTCAGAGGACAGAAACTGCAACATTTGGCTTCTAGCCTTATTTTCCTTCTGCTCTACCTCATTCATTGACTTTCCTCACGGGGGTCTCCTTCCTTACCCCACCCACTGTCATAAGTGGACTCCAGGGTGGCTGACCTGAGGACAAAGCATGCATAATAATTTGTGCTAAAATTTCACAAGTGGCCAGTAGCAATCATCCAGGTGTTCTGGTAAAGATGCCTGACTCTGTGTATTTACCCCAGGTTATAAAGTCAGCTCGGGTCATGAAGAAAGCCGTGGGTCACCTTATTCCCTTCATGGAAAAAGAGAGAGAAGAAACCAAAGTGCTTCCTGGCACGATAGAAGACAAGGTGAGTCATTTTGTCCGAGCCCGTGGGCCCTGTGGGGATCGGCTCTGCACACTCTTACTGGGGTGTGGGTAGGGACCTAAGCCATCAGGCTTGGCTGTGTTTGTCATTGAAGATGAAAGGGAGGAATGATCCAGCTCTTTTACCAAATATCAGAATACCCTGGGATTTTTCCCATAAATGTGGCTTCATGAAATTTTTAATAGGAACATAATTTTTCAAACAAAGCCCATGATTTCAAGACAAAAGCAGTTTGTTCATTCATCTACTGACTATTTACAAAGCTCCTACTGCGTGCCAGGTACTATGCTCGACACTGTAGCTAAAAAAGATTGGTCCCTACCCTTGAGATGCTGTTTAGTTTTGGATAACCTCTTAACCTCTTAACTGAATATTTCCTGTGTGCTGGTCATGTTCTTGTCACCACTTCTGGATTCAGACCCATTCTTGTTGGCTGTACCACCACAGTAAATCATTAAGCTTTTGACCTTGTTTAGCCCCCTGTGAAGCTCAGGCAGCTTTGGCCCCTAGGATTCTGAATTCTAAAATTGATCTGAGTTTGTGAATGGCTCTTGCATAGTGTTTATAAAAATCCCGTTTGCCTTGTGTGCCTTCTTCTTTTCTTTTTCTCTTTTCTCCCTCCCTGCCTCCCTCCCTCCCTCCCTCCCTGCCTCCCTCCCTCCCTGCCTCCCTGCCTCCCTCCCTGCCTCCCTCCCTGCCTCCCTCCCTGCCTCCCTCCCTCCCTCCCTCCCTGCCTCCCTCCCTCCCTCCCTCCCTGCCTCCCTCCCTCCCTCCCTCCCTGCCTCCCTCCCTCCCTCCCTGCCTCCCTCCCTCCCTCCCTCCCTGCCTCCCTCCCTCCCTCCCTCCCTGCCTCCCTCCCTCCCTCCCTGCCTCCCTCCCTCCCTCTCTGCCTCCCTCCCTCCCTCCCTGCCTCCCTGCCTCCCTCCCTCCCTCCCTCCCTGCCTCCCTCCCTCCCTGCCTCCCTCCCTCCCTCTCTGCCTCCCTCCCTCCCTCCCTGCCTCCCTGCCTCCCTCCCTCCCTCCCTCCCTGCCTCCCTCCCTCCCTCCCTCCCTCCCTGCCTCCCTCCCTCCCTCCCTCCCTCCCTGCCTCCCTGCCTCCCTCCCTGCCTCCCTCCCTCCCTCCCTCCCTCCCTGCCTCCCTCCCTCCCTCCCTCCCTGCCTCCCTCCCTCCCTCCCTCCCTGCCTCCCTCCCTCCCTCCCTCCCTGCCTCCCTGCCTCCCTCCCTCCCTGCCTCCCTCCCTGCCTCCCTCCCTCCCTCCCTGCCTCCCTCCCTCCCTCCCTCCCTGCCTCCCTCCCTCCCTCCCTCCCTCCATCCCTGCCTCCCTCCCTCCCTCCCTCCCTCCCTCCCTTTTTCCGAGGGAGGGAGTGCTGCCAGTCTGGAGCCACAGTGTTGAAGCCCCCCTGCACTGGTCTGTTGTGGTCCTTCCCATTCTGACAGGACACGTGCGATTCACCGGCTCCTTCCTCTCCCTTTACTGCTAATAGTGAATGCTTATCAGACAGGTTTTGGGGGTTAAGGATATGATCTTCAGCGATGGGACTGTTTTGTATTTGAACTTAAACTGTCCTTTGAGGTGATGGAATGCATGATCTTGGTTGAAGCCCCCTGAGCTAACCAGCTGGGTGGGCTTCCTTCGAGCTGCTGGGGCTTACAGCCGCCTTCTCACAGAGCATGGGACCTGGCTTCTGGGTCCATCTTCTTTTTTTTTTTTTTTTTTTTTGGCCATGCCACGTAGCATGTGGGATCCTAGTTCCCCAACCAGGGATCAAACCCACACCCCCTGCATTGGAAGCCTGGAGTCCTAACCACTGGACCACCAGGGAAGTCCCCTGGGTCCATCTTTGAGGTTGCCTTGGTTGTATTGAATTGCTTTCTGTGCTGATACCTGTCTGGCTTTGGAGAACTGGGTGATCTGCTCTGAAGTGACCACAGGGATGCTTAGCTGCTTGGCTTCCTCTCCAGGACCCTTACCAAGGTACCATTGTGCTGGCTACCGTGAAAGGCGATGTGCACGACATTGGCAAGAACATAGTTGGAGTAGTCCTTGGCTGCAATAATTTCAGGTGAGTTAAGACCTGTCGTTTTCACCCCCTTTCTTATTTAAAGTAAAAGCATTAACAGGACAATTCTTTACTGGGTGCGAAGGGCAGGGTAGGTCAGTAGATGTTAGAGGTTATTTTTAATTTCTTTTGCTTCACTGTGTTTTCAAATTTTCTACATTGAACATACCTTTTCAAATGAAGGAAGTTAGTAATTATTTAATGTTGTATGTTCAGTAAGGACAAAAAAATAGAAAAAACTATTCAAGCAGTGTCAAAACAACAAGAGGCCTCTGGGGATTTGACCTCCGGCCAGAGGCTAGAACATTGGGTCCCACCCCATGGCCCATGACATTGAGCATATTTCCGTTTTCCTCTCGATGAACTGCCAGATTTTTAGAGCCAAGATCTTATTAAGACCTTGGCTAAATAGAGTTTTATAAGAAGGCTTTGACTGTACAGTTCTTTTTGCTTTGCTTAGAACAGAACCAGGCATGCATCCTGGTGTTGATGAAGCTAGTTTTTGAATGTTGTATACAAGTAAAATCCCTTTCTTATATCTTTCATTATAGTTGAATGATTATTCAGCGCAAATTTATTTCTATGTGAGAGCTCATGACCCACAGTAAGAGCATGTTTTGCTCAGGTTTCAACATATTCTTTGTAATGAAAAGCCTAATATAACTAATGTCTTCTCTGGCCCATGTCCAACCAACAGTCTCTGAGTCATGGACTTCTTTCCAATGTGCGTTTTTCTCTGTAGAGAAGAGAGACTTGACTGCAGCTACAGCCGGGCCCCCTTGGAGTTGTCTTTGCCCACTGTTGGATAATAATTACCCTCTAAGCCCCCTGCCTACTCTCAGAATATTTATCCATGTCTGCGTTCAAGGCTAATTAAATGCAGCTAAGAACCACTCAGAAAGGCTGGAGATGGAGGAGCAGTGTGAGGGCGGCACCTTCTTCCCTCTGACTGTCTTCACAGGCACTTCCGTTTGGCTGCCTGTTCACTGTCAAAGACTTAGCATTCTCTCCTGGTCCTGGAAATGAGGAATATTGTTCTTGGAATATATTAATTTTTTTAAGATAAAAATACTGGAGATACAGTGGAGGTTGTTATAATGAGATTTTACCTATAGGATAAGTATTTGGACGAGAAATAAGTATTTGGATGAGGTATTTGCTTCCTAAAATCTCTGACATTTCTTCTGTTGTCTCATCTTTTCAAACCCTATGTTGTTGGTTTCTATTTGCATTCATCGTAATTAGTTCAAGTTCAGTTACGCAGATAAATGTTTATAGATCATCTACTACATGCCATGCATTGTATCAGAGACACCAAAGTGATTTAGTTGACTTTTCTCCATTCAAGAACTTTACTGTTTATCAGGCTAAAAAGCAGGAACATGTTCAGTGGTGATAGTGGGACAAGAACTATTGAAAAGGCAATTTGTAGACAAACTCTCTACAGCAATTCTTGAGATATCATTGTCGTGTGTTTATCATTTTTTATTATGAAAAATGGACAAGTAGTTGAGAGAATCATACCAGGAATGTATTTTCCTCCAGTTAAAACATTTTAAGGGACTTCCCTGGTGGCGCAGTGGTTAAGAATCCGCCTGCCAATGCAGGGGACGTGGGTTTGATCCCTGGTCCGGGAAGATCCCACATGCCGCGGAGCAACTAAGCCCGTGCACCACAACTACTGAACCTGTGCTCTAGAGCCAGCGAGCCACAACTGCTGAAACCCACGCGCCTAGAGCCTGTGCTCCTCAACGAGAGAAGCCACCGCAATGAGAACCCTGCTCACCGCAACGAAGAGTAGCCCCTGCTCGCCACATCTAGAGAAAGCCCGCGTGCAGCAACGAAGACCCAAAGCAGTCAAAAAAAAAAAAAAAAAAAGAGGCCAGGGAAAACTGTGACCAGCATACCCAGTTCCTCTGGCTTGTGCACTGGGGGCCGCTTATCTGGAGTAACTGGAGAAACGTCTTCTGATGAAATTCTATTCTTTTTGCAAAAAAAAAAAAAAAAGTTAATGTGCAAACTTTTTCTATCAGGTCAAACACTCCTTTGGGTCTTATGTCTTATAACACATAGACTCTTGGCACTGGTGGGTTTAATGTTATGACATCAGCTAGTAGACAGGTGCCCCTGATAGCTGCTTTATATAGTTAAATGTATGCTTTTGCTGAGTATCCATGTTCCAGCTGATGCCTGGGTGAATCACCCAGCTAGTGAGTGAGTCTACAAACCATCCAGTACCAGATATTAATGCAACTTTCTCATTCCTGGTTCTTTGTCGTTGATGCAGTAAATCTCATGAAGAGACATGTTCTTTGTGGGGGAAAAAAGAAGTAAAGAGGACTGAAAGTGATAGTTCTGTCTAGACAGAAAACACATTTTTTATGGGGATGATGCAATAGAATTTGCAGATTTGAGAATTTAAATGGATCTGGGGATGTGTCCACCAAGAGTTTATTAATACCGAACATTTGTTTTTTGCTTCACAATTTATATAGTGCTTTTATATAACTGATTTTTCTTTTTCTTTGTTTTTTGGTATTCTTTTCCTGATTCCTTCCTTCCTTCCTCCCTCCCTCCCTCCCTCCCTCTTTCTTTCTTTCTTTCTTTCTTTTTGTTCATCCTTTTTATGGTTTTGATCCTGCTTTGCCTGCCTCAATTATTGTATTTCTCATTTTACACAGCTAGCAAGTGGCAGGCTGTACTCAGGGCTTCTGAATCCAAAAGTCGGGATTCTATGTTATGTCAGTTTAGCTTCCAGTATTTATTCCAGTTATAAACAACTTTAACTGTAATGTATAATACTAATATGCTAGTTAAATTCCTCTGAAGAAATAATTTAGAATACTTAAAAACATTTTTGATCAGATATTTGATTACATGAAAGTTGATTTTAGATATACTCTTTAATAATAATTATATAAAGAGACAAATGTGGACTTTTCCCATTTAACAGATAATGCACACTGTTTAACTGGGTAAGAAAAAGTAGGATATATTAACAGAAATGTTAAAATTAGATATACATCTAGTACTTTAAAAAATATGGATCTGATGAAGCAAATAATGAGGCATATTTTCATTTTAACCAGTGGTTCTTAATATAATTGTCTAGTATGGGTAAATAATATGCAATATATGGCTAAGAAGGGGACACTTTGAAACTGTATAATGTTAGAGCTTTCAGCTGAGTGAGGAAAACAACTGTATCTAAGTCAAGGGCGCACTAGAGACTTCTCCTAGCACCTCAACATGCTCTCTTTATAATTATTCGGAGGCTTTCAACTGTGTGTGTGTCTGTCTGTCTGTGTCTGTCGTTTTCTAGCTTAATTGAGATATAATTGACATATAACATTGTTTAAGGTGTAAAACGTTGATTTGATACACTTATATATTGCAGTATGATCACCACCATAGTGTTAGCTAACACCTCCATCACATCACATAATTACCATTTCTTGTTTGTGGTGAGCACGTTAAGATCTACTTTCTTAACACTCTCAAGTATATCATACAGTATTGTTAACTCCATTCATAGTGCTGTGTATTATATCCCTAGAACTTACTCATCTTCCAACTGGAAGTTTGTACCCTTGACCAGCATCTCCCCATTTCCCCACCCCTCAGCCCCTGGTAACAGCTGTCCTACTCTCTGTTTCTGTGAGTTCAGCTGTTTTAGATTCCCTGTGTAAGCATATCCTACAGTATTTGTCTCTCTCTGTCTGACTTATTTCACTTAGCATAATGCCCTCATAGTCCATCCATGTCATAATGGCAGGATTTCCTTCTTTCTTATGGCTTCTTATGGTTCCATCGTATGCATGTATCACTCCTGCTTTATCCATTTATCTGTTCTTAACCACAGCTTGGAAACCTTATAGGGGCTGCAGACTGGTACGGTACTCCCATCTAGTGGTGGTACCTGTGAATTGCAGGATCAGAAGAAGCTGCCGCCTTTAACTTCATTTCACATGACAGTAAATATGAGGCACCCTAAGTGGATGCAGATGCAAAGCTAGCTTTATATTCCATTTTAATTCCTTCTGGAGAGTAAAAGGGGCTTTATATATTACAATATTTATTTTCTAAATTGTATGAATTCTTAAATAGTATTGGATGCCTTTGCTAAGGCATTTAGTGCAGCTTACATTTTTTTCTGTATTAGAAACTCAAATTAAATGCCTGCATTTACAGCTCTGTTATAAGCACTTTAGAAAGATGATTATAAAATACAAAATTTTCCATAACATCATTTTTATTTTCTTTAATCTCTCATGTGGCAAAATATAAGAATGTGTATAAGAGGCCTACAGACACTGGGTATAGCTCAGAGTGCAGAAGGGAAACCAAGGGAAAGCCAAGGGAGGTGGAGAGCTATATGGGGGACACAGGGAGTTGTAGTAAAGGGGAGAGAAAATGGGAAGAGATGGTGGGAAGAATGGCAGCCGCCATGGAAGGCAGGGATGGGATTGACCCAGGCTTCAGATCCTTTCCTTCAGCCAGGGTTCCCCAGGGCCAGTTGTTTGTGATTCTGGACCTTCATAGTACTAGTTTCTGCCTGGGTGGCCCTCTTTTTTCCTTCATCCAGCTAATACCTACGTATTTTTTCAAAATGCAGCTGGAATCACCCTCCTGGGGTGCTTCTAGTTGTTACCGAGATTAGATGGTCTCCCACAGCACACTGTAAATGCCTCCTCTGTGGCACTTGTCACACCATATTCTAATTCAGAATATGAATTAGAATTCATATTCTAATGAACTCACATGTGCTCAGAAACTGATTTCTCAACTCACACATGCTCAGAAACTGATCCCCTTCTTCTGGGGTGGGGCTGGGGACAACCTGAGGCCTAGATTGGTTGTCCCTAGTGGTGAGCAGCCTCCTTCCTGTATCCCAGTGCCATAAATACTACTTTCTATGCATGGAAAACGTTGGGAAGTGCTCCTCTAAACAGTGATATATTTGACTGTCTCCCAGCAAGACCTCTTAAGGCAGCCTAATACGTTGGAAGTTGAACTTGTACCCCAGACCCCTGGCTCACTGTTTCCAGACCTCTTCTTACCTGCCTGACTGCCGGTTGTCACTCTCTTGCTGATTTCTCCTTCTCTGTGTGACCCCTGAACGGGGGAGTGCTCCGAGGCTCAGCCCTGGGACCTCTTCTCTGTCTGTCCTCACTACCTAGGTTAGTGCTTCTTGGACTGTAATGTGCCTTCTGACCACCTGGGATCTTGATAAAGGTCAGATCAGGTTAAAGTAGGTCTGGTCAGATAGTCTTAGATCATCTCATTCAGTCTCATGACTTTTTTTTCTTGCTCCTCTCCCCTTTCATCTCCCCTCCCCTTCCCCTCCTCTCTCCCCACCTTCCCTCCCCCCTTTCTCCCCACCCTCCACCCGCTTTTGGCAATTTATTTTTCTACATCTTTTACACACGGTCTGAGGACTTTTTAACACCATCTAATATGCTGTCAAGTCCCAGGTTTTATCCCCAGCATGAATCTGTCACCTGGACTCTAGGCTTACCTATCCAGACGACTACCTAAGGGCTCCATTTGGATAGCTAAAGAAACAATATTTTGAAAATCGAACTAATCGCTGCCATTAAGATGCCCTCTACGGGGCTTCCCTGGTGGTGCAGTGGTTAAGAATCCGTCTGCCCATGCAAGGGACACAGGTTTGAGCCCTGGTCCAGGAAGGTCCCATTTGCTGCGGAGCAACTAAGCCTGTGGGCCACAACTACTGAGCCTGTGCTCTAGAGCCCACGAACCACAACTACTGAGCCCACTTGCCACAACTACTGAAGCCCGTGCACCTAGAGCCCGTGCTCCGCAACAAGAGAAGCCACTGCAATGTGAAGCCCACACGCTGCAACGAAGAGTAGCCCCTGCTCGCCGCACCTAGAGAAAGCCCGCACGCAGCAACGAAGACCCAACGTGGCCAAAAATAAATAACTAATAAAAATTAAAAAAAGAAAAAATGATGCCCTCTTCTCCCCCTCTGACCTTACTCCCTACAGCTTTCTCCTTCCTCCATTTCTGTCCAGCCACGAGGTCGCCTTAGTTTTCCTCAAACAAAAGCAAGCATCACACGATGTTCCTGAACGATACAGTGCCTAAAACAAGAAAAAGAATTGAGAGCAAGATGATTCTTGCCATCATACTGATGATTTTTAATTGAATTTTTAAAATATATGCAATGCTGAAAGCAGTCAGCTTTGAAATACATGCCTCTTTATCTTGATATAAAAGCTATTTTAAATATGCTATTTTGCTTAGTTTTATAGGCTGTATTTAGTCACAGTTTAACAAATCTAGTTGCCAGACTGAGTGCAATGTGCTAAAAAAAAAAAAAAAAAGGGTTCCACCTCGCCCCTGTTATAACCTGCAGGCCCCATCATCAACACTTACAGCATTTGTTCTCTACTGGCTTAGTGCTAACAGACCTGAATAGAGTTAGCATTGATTTGAAATTGTGTACTTACTGAGGATTCCATATATGCTAGTTTATTTTTTTTTAATTTAAGTAATATGGCAACAAGCTAGAAAATCTAACAGTATGAGAAGGTATATAGTGAGAAGCAAGGCTCCTTCCTGCCCCTGGTGTCCAACTACACCCACCTGTTAGCAGCTGACATGATGTCAGGTAGTAGTTCTTAAGCATTGATTTTTTTTTTATTTAAAATTATTTTGCCTATTTAGTTTTAAGAATTGTTGACATTAGGAAGCAAGTGAAAACGCGTACTGTAATTTTTTAAACATCTTTGTAACAAATACTTATGATCAAATTAAATTGTCAAAATGACTGACATTCCGTGTACTCTCTAAATCTAGAAGAGTAGTTTATAGAACATTTTCAAGGGCAGAAGTCCCATTTTCTCCGAGTTCCAGAAAGCTGTCTCCTCCCTGAGTTACAGTTCCTTGGCGTTACTCTGTCCTCTGAGCGTAACAGGCTCCAGGCTTCCTCTGCCCAGTTGCGTCCCCCTTCTCATGTGCCTGCCCAGGGTCAGCTCTTCCTTTGAGTCTCACTCCATCTCTAGTGGTTACCTGCTCTCTGATTCAGTCTCCCTCTCCCTCAACTTAAGTCACCAGATTCCTTCTCGTCAGCTTTTCATGTGCAGGAACTGACCTCTTCTTGCTTATCCTCCTAGTTGGCTTCAATGTAGGGTATACTGTTCAGTTGATATTTATTGAGTCAACTTACCCAGCATCTTTATTGGCCTACATGGCTAAGAAGATGGATTTTGGTGTCAGATCCTGGTTCAAACCTCAGCTCTGCTACTGATTAGTTGTTTGACTGGACAAGATGCTTAACTTCTGGGCCCACACTTCTCTGGGCCCTTCCTCATTAAAATGTAAAAATCATGTTTTCAAGAATTTTAAAAATAGAGAGTATTAATTGGTAAAACCTGCCTCAAAATCGAGTTTAAAATATGAATCAAGCATCGTAAAAATATTTATATTCTTTAATGCAATAATGCCATTTGTATTAACCATCCAGTGTATATATTTGGATAAACGCATGAAGTAAAATATGAAAACAAACCACAGAAAATGGGCCCCATGGTAGTGCTTCCATGTAGAGTTCCTTTGAGGGTTAAACAAGATTGTTTATGCAGAAGGCTTAGCATAGTGGAAACAACCCAGGTGTCCATTGACAGATGGATGAATAAACACCATGTGGCACATTCATACAATGGAATATTATTCAGCCTTAAAAAGGAATGAAGTTCTGACACAGGCTACAACGTGGAGCATCCCTGAAGTCATTATGCTAAGTGATATAAGCCAGACACAAAAGGACAAATAATGTATGATTCCACTTGTGTAAATATCCAGACTAGGCAAATTCATAGAGACAGAAAGTAGAGTAGAGGTTACCAGGGGCTGGGACGGGCCGATCAGGGATTGTTGCTGAGGGATTACAGAGTTTCTTTTGGGGCGATGAAAGAGTTTCGAAAACAAATGCTGGTGATGGTTGCACAACATTGCAACTGACTGATTAGTGATGCTGAATTGTACTTAGGTTAAAATGGCAAATTATGTGTTATATTTTTACCAGAGCTTAGGAAATAATAGTGTCCTCTATCAAAAATTATTGAATTGTCTACTTTAAATAGGTGGATTAGATGCTCTGTGGATTAAGTCGGCAAAGGTGTTTAAAAAAGCTCAGCATAGTCCCTGACCCATAGTCAGTTCCTAATAAATGGCAGTCGTCGATGAGTTGGTGGTTGATATTTAGTGAGCTTTTCAGTGTGATTCCAGTTTACGTTAGAGCAGTATTTAATGGCTAAATAAAAATGTTCGTCTAGCTTTTTCCTAATGGGTTCTCATTAATTTTCTCACATCTTATTTCTGTGCCCCAGAGTTATTGACTTAGGAGTCATGACTCCATGTGACAAGATACTGAAAGCTGCTCTCGACCACAAAGCAGGTACTGTGCAGCCGTGCTCCTGGGCATTTCAGTAAATACCATTTCCTCCCATTGTCTGTCTATCGTTGAATAGCCATGCCCCAGCCCATGTGGGATGGTGGGACATTCAGACATTCAAGTGCTAGCTCTGCCTGGGGGTGCTGTCATTGCCGTTTATAATGGAGGTAGAAGGGGTGAGCAGGTAACCGTGAAACTCGTCTCTAGCTATGAGGAAGGGGAATGGGGACAGGCTTCTTAAAAGAGAACAGTTTTATTAGACTTTTTTCCTCTGTGTGTAGTTGCTTTTATGTTTCTTCTGACACTGTGACACATTGAGTCTGGGAAATCATGAACTAACAATTGTGTGGCTTCCCAAAACTGTGGCAAGCATATTATTGCAACTTGAAGTTGCAAATCATATTTACTCCTGAAAGCAAAAAATAAATTGAAAACCCCAGTCAGAAGAGAAGCCTCAGAATTAGAAATTGGGAATTTATCTTCTGTCTTGTGGTCTTTATTACAAAGTTTTGAAAATGAGTCTCATACTTTTCCTCTCATCCTCCTTCTCACTGTCCTTTTTTCTCTTTTTTAAAATAATAGATATAATTGGCCTGTCAGGACTAATCACTCCTTCCCTGGATGAAATGATTTTCGTTGCTAAGGAAATGGAGAGATTAGCTATAAAGATTCCGTTGTTGATTGGAGGAGCTACCACTTCGAGGTAAGTCATGCTACTGAGCTTTGTGCTTCCCTTAAATTCTCTTAAATGCCAGCGTTTAAAAACAGTGATAAAACCTGACTTTTTTTTTATGCATAGTGCATTGGCTTCTTATTATATAAATACATGAACTTTCCAGCCTTCACACCACGAGAGCCAGAATCATTTGGGGGCCTGCTGCAGGAAACTCCTCTGTCATCTACCCCCTCTCCCTGTTTTTGGATTCCTTTGGCCTGCAGTCCTCTTTTCCTTCATCTTCTCACCTCCCATTCAGTTCCTGAGACTTCTAACAAACACTTATCCTCTTGAAATCAAACTGAGTGGAGAAGCTGTGTTTTTTGGTACAAAAACACTGCTTGAACTTTAGCCCACTCTCTGTCTTGAAGCAGGTATCTGACTGAATAATTACAGGTTCTCTTGAAGAAACTCCGACCTTGTAATAGTTGAGATAGAAAGCTGAGAGAATGAATAGAGAGAATGAATCAGAGGATCACTTTGTGAAGTTGTTTCTGAAAGAGAGACCTTTGGGGAACCTTTGGGTCAAATAATTTAAAGAGAAAGTTCAAATTCGGTCACATGATTATTATTCAGTTTGTCGGATTTCTCCTGGGGTCACGATCATAATGATATTTGGTGAGAGGTATGTTAATTATGGGTATTAGACTTTAAAAAAATCTTTATTTTATATTGGAGTGTAGTTGATTAACAATGTTGTGTTAGTTTCAGGTGTACAGCAGAGTGATTTAGTTGTACATACACGTAGATCCATTCTTTTTCAAATTCTTTTCCCATTTAGGTTGTTAGGTAATGTTGAGCAGAGTTCCATGGATATTAGATTTCTCATGACACATTCCTTATACCCCATGTAGTTCACTTTGGCAGGGAGCAGTGCCCAGGAGGAGCATTGACCTTGATGGTCACACAAGCATGCAGTTTACTTTTCTGATACAATATACAGTAGATGTGGGACGAAGCTATTCCAGAGTTCCTTTCACTCTGGAAACAACTGTATGTTAAGCCATTTATATTAGGGATCTCCACAGAAACAGGATCAGTAAGGGGTGTGTGCGTGCGTGTGCGTGTGCGTGTGTGTGTGTGTGTGTGTGTGTGTGTGTGTGTGTGTATATCTATACAGGGGGTGTGGGGGAAGGGAGGGAGAGTGATTGATTTTAAGGAACTGGCTTATGCGATATGGGGGCAGGTATGTCTGAAATCTACAGGGAACGTGGGCAGACTGGAGGCCAGGCAAGAGTTGCTGTTGTATCTTGAGTCCACAGGCAGTCTGGAGGCAGAAGGCCTTCTTCCTCTGGTGACTGCAGCCTTTTCTCTGAAGGTCTTTAATTGATTGGATGAGGCCCACCCACACAGAGGACAATGTGCTTTACTCAGAGCCTACTGATTTAAATGTTAATCATATCTAAAAAATACCTTCACAGAAACATCTAGATTGTTGTTTGACCAAAAACTGGGTACCATGGCCTACCCAAATTGGCACATAAAATTGACCATCCTTCCATTTATAACCTGAATGGACCATGTTCATGAATAGTCAGGGTTCTATGTCATGTATCCACTAATTACTTTTCATACTTGAAGGACTCAGTAGTGTGGCTGTTGTTGCTCACATTAGAAAACTAGGTTTGTTTTTCCACGAAGGACTTACCCACTAGGATACTGGCAGATCGTTCTCTAGGGATATGACCAACCATCGATAACTGAGGTTTCAGTGAGCATGGTTGTGGGCAATTGATGATTATAGTGTGAATATTCATTAGCTTAGCAAAGAGAATGGTAAGGGAATCTACAGATTATTGTCAAAATGAAAGACCTTTTAAAATCATGGTTGTAAAAGAGGATAAATAAATACTTAAATGAGCAGATGTAATGAAATGCATTATGAGTTATGTAAATGTGATGCTGGTTTCCAAATGAGAACCACTTTATGTGGACACTGCACTCGGGAATTCAATACCAGGAAACCACATATTGCTACTTGTGCAAGTTGGAATGTTACCAATAGTTAATTCTACTGTATCTCTTACCAAGTAAGAGCCACCAGATTAAAGAGGTTTCTTAAAAAATAACCGGAAGTAACATGACTAACCTCTCAGGATACATCATTGGCAAACTTAGCCATAAAGGACTCTTATGGCTATGACTCTATACCAGTTATAACCTGGTATATCAAGTTAAAATTAATCAGATCAGAAATCACCCACAGTCTTAGTGCTATTGTAGAATATCTATTCTCATCATCTGGGAAACTAAATGTGTTCCTCCAAGGAGAGAGAAATCTGGATCCCATGACCTCCCAAGGTCTCTTTAACTCTCTGATGTTTTGTTTCTCGATGAGCTTTTCTGGTTCTATTCTCTTCCATGCCTGTTGCAGTTTCTGAAAAATTATTTAGAAAATAAAAGCCAGTAGTGGTGCTTCCAGGTAACCATCCCCTTCTCCATTGTGGTGCAAGGGCAGCCTTTGAAAAACAGATTCTTGTGCAGCCTCCAGGAATGTCAGTGTAAAATTCCCCCTTCTGCCTTCATTTTAAAGTGGTGACAGTGGGTGAGGTCTCAGACCTGGAGGCTTGCTTCGTCAAGCCCTCTTATTTAAGTAAGCACTTTTGCTAAGTATAGCACTCATGTAGAAAAGTACACAAGTCACAGGTAAACAACTTGATGAATTTTTTTAAAAATGAAACCACCCATGTAATAACCCCCAGATCAAGAAATAGAACATTAATGACACTCTGGGAACTTCACTGGATCCCCCGACCTAGTCATTCTATCTTCTATCACCACAGTTTGGTTTTGTCTGCATTTCAACTTTGTGTAAGTGGAATCCTACTGTACGTATTCATTCTTCTGTGTCTCGCTCAACATTATGTCTTTAAGGCCTAAACTCATTATTACAGTAGTGTTTTTGTTTTTTTTCCCATTGTGGTATAATATTGCATTGTATTATGCCCTCTGGCTTATTTATCCATGCTAGTGTTGGTGGACATTTGGGTTTTTCCAGTTTGGGGCTATTACACAGAATGCTGCTATGTATGTGTTTCTGCCCTGAAGCAGACTTGCTGGGTCACAGAATATGCATATGGTCATCGGCATTAGATATTTTTTCTAAAGTGATTGTATTAATTTATACTCCCACCGGCAATTATGAGATTTCCAATTATTCCACGTCCTTTTCAGTTTTATCCATTTTAGTGTGTGTGTAACAATATCTTGCTAAGGTCTTCATTTGTATTTCTCTACTGACTAATGATGTTGAGTACCTTTTCATGTGTATATTGACCACTTGGATATGCTTTTTAAATCTTTTTTTTTTAATTAGGTATTCTGCCCTTTTTTTTCTTTTACTGATTTGTATGCATTCTTTATATTGGAGACAAGACTCTTTATCAGAAATATGTATTGCAAATAGAGTTTTCCAATATGGCTTACCTTTTGCTGTCTTAGTGGTATTTTGGGTAACAAAAGTTCTTCATTTTCATGAAGTCTGATTTATTGATCTCTTTATGGTTAGTGCTTTTCGCATCTGTGTAAGAAGGCTTCTACCCTAGGAGAGTCAGCTTTGCTAGAAAGCATTCGGGAGTTTGAATGTCTCAGAAGTCATCTGAGAACGCTTATCGTCACCTCCTACAGACCTGTGGAGGGCTCAGCAGACGCCCAGTTCTTTCCTTTGCTGTTTTTGAGCAAATGGAGGCTCAGGACTTCCAAATTCTCATGAAAGCAGATCTGTGAGGGGAATAGCAGCATGGCTTTTCCAAACCTCAGGGGCCTGAGGTAGGTAGCGTGAGAGAATTAGAACTGTTACCCCCAAGACACGAAATGAGGCTTGAGGATGGATCCTTGGAGAGGTTGAAAGGGTTATACAGATTTGGGGTCATATGTGGGTAGAAATCTGTTTGGAATGGCCCTTTTTAACCTGTAGCTATAAGAGACTAGAAAACTGAATTTTCTCCTGTCTGTAATACAGATGGTTTTGTATCACAAACTAGAAATGACTTTAATGGAAATCTGGCCCTTTTAGCTACAGAACTTCTCAAGGGCACAAGTCTGGCAGTTAGCTCTCAATTTTTAACTGGTTTAAAGCCAATAACTGCAAAGTGTCTTTTTCAATTATCTTTTGTGTAGTTTAAACTTGGAGAATTCAACAGGAAGTCACATTGCTCAAAGCTGGAGGTAATTTTCTGAGTTTTCTGTTTTTTTTTTTTAACTGCTATGAGGTAAGATGCTGAATTACATAACTGATAATATTTTCCTCTGTATAGGATTTCAAGGAATGAATTTTACATGCTAATCTCACTCCTGATTCCATCTTTTTTTAAAATAAATTTATTTATTCAATTTATTTATTATTTTTGGCTGCGTTGGATCTTTGTTGCTGCGTGCGGGCTTTTACTTTGTTTACTGCGAGCGGGGGCTACTCTTCGTTGCGGTGCGTGGGCTTCTCATTGCAGTGGCTTCTCTTGTTGCGGAGCACAGGCTCTAGGCGTGCGGGCTTTAGTAGTTGTGGCTCCCGGGCTTCAGTACTTGTGGCTTGAGGGCTCTAGAGCGCAGGCTCAGTAGTTGTGGCGCAAGGGCTTAGTTGTTCTGTGGCATGTGGGATCTTCCTGGACCAGGGCTCGAACCCGTGTCCCCTGCATTGGCAGGCGGATTCTTAACCACAGCGCCACCAGGGAAGCCCTCCTGATACCATCTTAATTTTCCCATCCTTATTTCCCATTTTCTCTCATTTTTTCTCATCAAATTTTAAGTTTTGGTTATGCTGCATTTATGTAAAACACTAGTTCTGAGATAGGGTATGACATGAAATAAGTGCTTGTTCTTTTCTTTTTTTTTTTATTGCGGTACCACGGGCCTCTCACTGTTGTGGCCTCTCCCGTTGCGGAGCACAGGCTCCGGACGCGCAGGCTCAGTGGCCATGGCTCACGGGCCCAGCCGCTCCGCGGCATGTGGTATCCTCCCGGACTGGGGCACGAACCTGTGTCCCCTGCATCAGCAGGCGGGCTCTCAACCACTGTGCCACTAGTGAAGCCCGGAGTGCTTGTTCTTTTTCAGAGTGTTAAAAAAGATCTTCTAAGGCTAACATGATCATGCCTATTTGGCTGGTGTGGGAGGTGACTAATTAAATCCTAAATGTTGACTAGTGACTTAGCAGAGATGGATTTGAGATTCAGCCTCAGCGTTTAGCCCTTTGCCCTAGGTCCGTAGGAAGGGGAGGAGAGTTTCTACTGTTTTGCATCTTTTCAGACTTCAGAAAGAAATCTTTCAGCTGGAGAAGTTCATGTAAACGGGAGCTTAGAAAAAAGTGGAATCATTGTCAAACTGGAAGCATTCTTTTTTTTGTTTTTTAAGTAATGATGTGGTATTTTTGTTTTTATTTTTTGCGGTACGCGGGCCTCTCACTGTTGTGGCCTCTCGCGTTGCGGAGTACAGGCTCCGGACGCGCAGGCTCAGAGGCCATGGCTCACGGACCCAGCCGCTCCGCGGCATGTGGGATCTTCCCAGACCGGGTCACAAACCCGTGTCCCCTGCATCGGCAGGCGAACTCTCAACCACTGCGCTACCAGGGAAGCCCCGATGTGTTTTTTTTGTTTTTTTTTTCGGTACGCGGGCCTCTCACTATTGTGGCCTCTCCTGTTGCGGAGCAACAGGCTCCGGACGCGCAGGCTCAGCGGCCATGGCTCACGGGCGCAGCCGCTCCGCGGCATGTGGGATCTTCCCGGACCGGGGCACGAACCCGTGTCCCCTGCATCGGCAGGCGGACTCTCAACCACTGCGCCACCAGGGAAGCCCTGATGTGGTATTTTGTTTGTTTGTTTACTTCGGCTGCACTGCGCGGCATGGGGGATATTAGTTCCCCGACCAGGGATGGAACCTTCACCCTCTGCAGTGGAAACGCAGAGTCTTAACCACTGGACTGCCAGGGAAGTCCCCGGAAGCACTCTGATAGCTGGGCAAGCTCAAATTTCATACCTGTGCTCATCCAGCTTGGGCAGTGTTTACGTTGGAAAGGAGCACTTTGATTTGTTTTGTTTTGTCTTTTTAAATCATGAAATCCATCCATTTCTTCTCAGTTCCCTTTCCCAGAAGATCATCAAAGAGAGAATGGCCAGAATTACACTGAGAACCCTTGGATACTTACTAAATATCAATTATATTGATTTAAACATTGTAAATTTTACTGGCTGTCCTTAAAAGATATGTCACTGAAGTTACGTCAGGCTTAAAACATTGTTTCCTGGGGGAACTTCATGCAGAAGAAAGACTGAGGTATATTTGTGTGTCTCAAGTTACTAAGGAAGCATCTGAGGAAGGGGACGCATAAAGAGTCTAACTTGTGTTTTGAAACTGGAAGCAACATCTTCTTTATAACTTTTCCTACTGTTTGAAAGTCTTCACCCCCTCATAGACTACCCAAGATATTTTCAGAATCTTCGGTCCCCAAACACACAATAGGCACAAAACGGGTCCTGAGGAGGCAGTGGTGTTCGTTAGGCTGCTCCAGGGCCGAGATGCAGCTCCCCCTGCTGGTGGGCCTCCCAGTCCAGAAGGCATCTCCTGCGCTAACTGGCCTAGGCCTCAACTTGCATCTCACAGCCCAGTTCTGGTGGATTATGGCTTTAGACCTTTGCTTCCTATTTATGCACAGAAATATGCTTAGAAAGGGGACAGGTGAAATGTTAGAGGCCTTGTCTGTCTCATTATGAATAAGTCTTTAGAGCCTTCCCTTAGAAGCCTCTTAAAAACACTCACACAAATAATGCACCTTTAATATTCTCTTGGTTTTTACAAATTACCTCAGTAATCCACACTTATTAGAACATGTCAAACAATTCAGAGGAATGGAAAGTAAAATTTAGTCTCTCCCTTCCCACTTTCAGTCCCAGTTCTAACCTTCGTATAACCAGTGCTGACTCTTTGATGTCTGTTTCTCTGTGTTTTCTAAATGTACAGACACTTACATACAAGTTGATTGGTTGGGGCAGGTTGAGGGTGGTAGCGTTTTGTTTATTTTTGGCTGCATTGGGTCTTCGTTGCTGCGTGCAGGATTTCTCTGCTTGTGGCAAGCGGGGGCTACTCTTCGTTGTGGTGCACGGGCTTCTCACTGCGGTGGCTTCTCTTGTTGCGGAGCATGGGCTCTTGGCGTGCGGGCTTCAGTATTTGTGGCACGTGGGCTCAGTAGTTGTGGTGCACGGGCTTAGTTGTTCCGCAGCATGTGGGATCTTCCCGGACCGGGGCTCGAATCCGTGTCCCCTGCATTGGCAGGCAGATTCTTAACCACTGTGCCACCAGGGAAGCCCTGTTTTGTTTCTTTTTTAAATAAAATTGTATTAAACATACTGTTTTGCTACTTTAGTTTTTCCTTATAAAGTAGCATATTCTGGACATCTTTCCAAATGAAAATACATTTTAGTTGAGGGGAAAGAATATGAAAGTATCTGACTTGGGGAAAGTTGCTGCTACATTAAGGGGGAAGGAAGGAGAAGAAAAGACTGGGAACACTGTCCATCTTGTGGAAACTACTGTTGTCACCCTTTTATGTGGAATTGTGGCAAAGTTCACACTTCTGTCCCAGCTTCAGGGTCCTGGTTTAACTACAGTAGCGGAGGGTGTATACATTTTCAGTTCTCACTTTAATATGTTATGTTCCGTAATGAAATAGCAGATGTGTAGCCTATGCTATTGCTATAAACATTCAGCAATCAGAGGGCAATTTTGCGGTAAAATTAGGTAATTTTAAGGATTAAAGGGTGTTTCTTCCTCAGAACTGACATTTTCAAGTTTGGCAAAAGGGATTTGGGGCTGAGCTAGTGTTAGGATAAGATATTGTTGCTTTGGCCTCTCTGTGTTACTTTGTGTTGAATTTATTTACGGTCCAAGACTCCTTTGTACAAGTACAAGGTGGGCTTGAGGTGGAGAGGTGTTATTGTCTCCCGGGGGCAGGGAGCAGCAGCTGGGAAGTGGTGACCCGTGGCCCCTGCCAGTGTCTGGTTCTCCAGGGCTCCTGGCTGGAGGCCTAGCTCATCTGCAGGAAGAAACGCCACTTGGCCTTTATGACAGCAAAGTGCTGTTCCTGGGCCGGTCCGTTCCCTTACTTCAGACAGGCTGCTAGTACAGAGAGCTGAGGACACCATCCTTCTCATTTTCTCCTAGGTTTCCTTGTAGTCTGGGCCAAAAATCCATGCCTTTTTCCCCATGGCTTCCCCTTCTTAGGGTGGGGAGAAAGTCATTCTCATTTTCCAAGGGAAATTTGGAGTTCAATATTTATAAGTACCTTGAAATCTTTCTCTGGAAGGCACTGTAGAATCACATTATCTCTAATGGTTCTGAACAAGACTTGTGTAGGAACTGTCAGCCCTGACGGATGTGTTTTTCTCCCTGACGCCTCTTTTCAGAACCCACACAGCAGTTAAAATAGCCCCAAGATACAGCGCGCCTGTGATCCACGTCCTGGACGCATCTAAGAGCGTGGTGGTGGTAAGTGTGGGCCTCACGTTATTTCAGAGCTCCTGTGAAGGCAAAACAGAGAGCGCTGAGAGTTAGAGCTGCTATGAAGGGGCAACAGAGAGCGCTGAGATTTAGTCAGAGCTGCTGTGAAGGGGCAACAGAGAGCGCTGAGAGTTAAACTGATCTGAAGGGGCAACAGAAAGCACTGAGAGTTAGAGCTGATCTGAAGGGGCAACACAGAGCGCTGAGATTTAGTCAGAGCTGCTATGAAGCAGCAACAGAGAGGGCTGAGAGTTATAGCTGTTGTGAAGGGGCAACAGATAGCTGTGAGAGCTAGTTAGAGCTGCTGAGACCGGGCAACAGAGAGAGGTGAGAGTTAGAACTGCGTTGAAGGGACAACACAGACCGCTGAGATTTAGTCAGAGCTGCTCTGAAGGGCAACAGAGCTGCTGAGAGTTAGAGATGCGTTGAAGGGGCAACAGAGCACGCTGAGGTTTACAGCTGCCGTGAAGGGGCAACGGAGCGTGCTTAGAAGTAGAGCTGCTCTGAAGGAGCAAACAGACCACTGCTGTGGAGGGGAAACAGAGAGCGCGGAGATTTAGTCAGAGCTGCTCTGAAGGGCAACAGAGAGCGCTGAGAGTTCGAGCTTCGTTAAAGGGGCAACACAGAGTGCTGTGAGTTAGAGCTGCACTGAAGGGGCAAATGAGAGCGCTTAGCATTAGAGCTGCTGTGAAGGGGCAACAAAGAGCACTGGAAGTTAGAGCTGCTGAGAAGGGGCAACTGAGAGCACTTAGAGTTAAAGCTGCTTTGAAGGGGAAACAGAGAGCGTAGAGAGTCAGGGCTGCTGTGAAGCAGAAACAGAGTGGTGAGAGTTACAGCTGTTGTGAAGGGGCAACACACAGCGCTGAGATTTAGAGATGCTGTGAAGGGCAACAGACAGCGCTGAGAGAGCTTCTGTGAAGGGGCAGCACAGCGTGCTGAGATTGAGTCAGAGATGCACTGGAGGGACAACAGCAAGCGCTGAGAGTTAGAGCTGCGTTAAACGGGCAACACAAATCGCTGTGAGTTATAGCTGCATTGAAGGGGCAACTGAGAGCGCTTAGAGTTAGAGCTGCTGTGAAGGGGCAACACAGGGCCCTGGAGAGTTAGTCAGCGCTCCTGTACCAGATATCGCTGAGAATTAGAGCTGCTGTGAAGGGGCAACACAGAGCGCTGAAATTAAGCGTTCCTGAGAAGGGGCAACACATAGCACTGAGAGTTAGAGCTCCTGTGAAGGGGCAACAGATAGTGGTGAGAGACAGTTAGAGCTGCCGTAAATGGGCAGCAGAGAGAGGTGAGAGTTAGAACTGCGTTGAAGGGGAAACACAGAGTGTTGAGATGTAGTCAGACCTGCTCTGAAGGGGCAACAGAGAGCGCTGAGCGTTAGACCTGCTGTGAAGGGGAAACAGAGCGGCGAGATTTAGAGCTCCTGTGAAGGGGAAACAGAGAGTGGTGAGAGTTACAGCTGTTGTGAAGGGGCAACACACAGCGCTGAGATTTAGAGCTGCTGTGAAGAGGCAACGGAGAGTGCTGAGTTATTGCTGTTGTGAAGGGGCAGTAAAGAGTGGTGAGAATTAGAGCTCCGTTGAAGGGGCAACACAGAGCGTTGAGAGTCAGGGCTGCTGTGAAGCAGAAACAGAGAGTGATGAGAGTTACAGCTGCGGTGAAGGGGAAACAGAGAGTGGAGAGAGTTAGAGCTGTTGTGAGGGGCAACACACAGCGCTGAGAGTTAGAGCTGCTGTGAAGGGGCAACAGAGCTCCCTAAGGTTTAGAGCTGCTGTAAAGGGGCAACTGAGAGCGCTTAGAATTAGAGCTGCTCTGAAGAAGCAAACAGAGCGCTGAGAGTTAGAGCTGCTGTGAAGGGGAAACAGAGAGTGGTGAGAGGTACAGCTGTTGTGAAGGGGCAACACACAGCGCTGAGATTTAGAGCTGCTGTGAAGCGGCAACACAGATCACTGAGATTTAGTCAGAGCTCCTCTGAAGGGGCAACAGAGCGCTCTGAGAGTTAGAGCTGCTATGAAGCTCGGTGAGGTTTAGAGCTGCTGTGAAGGGGCAACTGAGAGGGCTTAGAATTAGAGCTGCTCTGAAGAAGCAAAGAGCGCTAAGAGATTGAGCTGCTGTGGAGGGGAAACAGAGAGCGCTGAGATTTAGTCAGAGCTGCTCTGAAGGGCAACAGAGAGCGCTGAGAGAGCTTCTGTGAAGGGGCAACACAGAGCGCTGAGATTTAGTGAGAGCTGCACTGAAGGGGCAACAGCGAGCGCTGAGAGTTAGAGCTGCGTTGAAGGGGCAACACAGAGCGTTGAGAGTCAGGGCTGCTGTGAAGCGGAAAGAGAATGGTGAGAGTTAGAGCGGTTGTGAAGGGGCAACACACAGCGCTGAGAGTTAGAGCTGCTGTGAAGGGGCAACAGAGCTCGCTGAGGTTCAGAGCTGCTGTGAAGGGGCAACTGAGAGCGCTTAGAATTAGAGCTGCTGTGAAGAAGCAAACAGAGCGCTGAGAGATAGAGGTGCTGTGGAGGGGAAACAGAGAGCGCTGAGATTCAGTCAGAGCTGCTCTGAAGGGCAACAGAGAGCGCTGATAGTTAGAGCTGCATTAAAGGGGCAACAAAGAGCGCTTAGAATTAGAGCTGCTCTGAAGAAGCAAACAGCGCTGAGAGACAGAGGTGCTGTGGAGGGGAAACAGAGAGCGCTGAGATTCAGTCAGAGCTGCTCTGAACGGGCAACAGAGCGCTCTGAGAGTTAAAGCCGCTGTGAAGGGGCAACAGAGAGTGTAGAGAGTCAGGGCTGCTGTGAAGCGGAAACAAGAGATTGGTGAGAGTTAGAGCTGCTGTGAAGGGGAAACAGAGTGGTGAGAGTTACAGATGTTGTGAAGGGGCAACACACAGCGCTGAGTTTTAGAGCTGCTGTGAAGGGGCAACACAGAGCGCTGAGATTTAGTCAGAGCTGCTCTGAAGGGCAACAGAGTGCTCTGAGAGTTAGAGCTGCTCTGAAGGGGCAATAAAGAGTGCTGAGAACTAGAACTGCATTGAAGTGGCAACACAGGGCGCTGAGAGTTAGAGCTGCTATGAATGGGCAACAGTGAGCGCTGAGTTACAGCTGTGTTGATGGGCAACCCAGAGCGTTGAGAGTGAGGGCTGCTGTGAAGCGGAAACAGAGTGGTGAGAGTTAGAGCTGCTGTGAAAGGGAAACAGAGTGGTGAGAGTTCCAGCTGTTGTGAAGGGGCAACACATAGCGCTGAGAGTTAGAGCTGCTGGGAAGGGGCAACACAGAGCGCTGAGATTTAGTCAGAGCTGCTGTGAAGAGGCAACAGCGAGTGCTGAGCGTAGAGCTGCGTTGTAGGGGCAAGAGAGAGCGATGAGGTTTACAGCTGCTATGAAGGGGCAACTGAGAGCGCTTAGAATTAGAGCTGCTCTCAAGTAGCAAACAGAGCGGTGATAGTTAGAGCTCCTGTGAGGCGGCAGTATAGCGCTCTGAGAGTTAGAGCTGCTGTGAAGGGGCCACAGAAAGAGCTGACATTTAGTCAGTGCTACTCTGAAGGGCAACAGAGCGTGCTGAGAGTTAGAGCTGCTGTGAAGGGGCAACTGAGAGCGCTTAGAATTAGAGCTGCTCTGAAGAAGCAAACAGCGCTGAGAGATAGAGGTGCTGTGGAGGGGAAACAGAGAGCGCTGATATTCAGTCAGAGCTGCTCTGAACGGGCAACAGAGCGCTCTGAGAGTTAGAGCTGCTGTGAAGGGGCAACTGAGAGCACTTAGAGTTAAAGCCGCTGTGAAGGGGCAACAGAGAGCGTAGAGAGTCAGGGCTGCTGTGAAGCGGAAACAGAGATTGGTGAGAGTTAGAGCTGCTGTGAAGGGGAAACAGAGTGGTGAGAGTTACAGCTGTTGTGAAGGGACAACACACAGCGCTGAGATTTAGAGCTGCTGTGAAGGGGCAACACAGATCGCTGAGATTTAGTCGGAGCTCCTCTGAAGGGGCAACAGAGCGCTCTGAGAGTTAGAGCTGCTGTGAAGGGGCAATAGAGAGCGCCGAGAGTTAAAGCTGCCTTGGGGAAACAGAGAGCACTGAGATTTAGTCAGAGCTGCTCTGAAGGGCAACAGAGAGCGGTGAGAGTTAGAGCTGCGTTAAAGTAGGAACAGAGAGTGCTGTGAGTTATAGAGCTGCATTGAAGGGGCAACTGAGAGCGCTTAGAGTTAGAGCTGCTGTGAAGGGGAAACAGAGAGAGCTCTGAGAGAGCTGCGTTGAAGGGGCAACACGGTGTGCTGCGAGATAGAGCTGGTGTGAAGGGGCAACACAGATCGCTGAGATTTAGTCGGAGCTCCTCTGAAGGGGCAACAGAGCGCTCTGAGAGTTAGAGCTGCTGTGAAGGGGCCACAGAAAGCGCTGAGATTTAGTGCTACTCTGAAGGGCAACAGAGCGCGCTGAGAGTTACAGCTGCTGTGAAGGGGCAACACAGCGCGCTGAGATTTAGTCAGAGCTGCACTGAAGGGGCAACAGCGAGCGCTGAGAGTTAGAGCTGCGTTGAAGGGGCAACACAGAGCGTTGAGAGTCAGGGCTGCTGTGAAGCGGAAACAGAATGGTGAGAGTTAGAGCTGTTGTGAAGGGGCAACACACAGCGCTGAGAGTTAGAGCTGCTGTGAAGGGGCAAGAGAGCTCGCTGAGGTTCAGAGCTGCTGTGAAGGGGCAACTGAGAGCGCTTAGAATTAGAGCTGCTGTGAAGAAGCAAACAGAGCGCTGAGAGATAGAGCTGCTGTGGAGGGGAAACAGAGAGCGCTGAGATTCAGTCAGAGCTGCTCTGAAGGGCAACAGAGAGCGCTGATAGTTAGAGCTGCATTAAAGGGGCAACAAAGAGTGCTGTGAGTTAGAACTGCTGTGAAGGGGCAACAGAGCTCGCTGAGGTTCAGAGCTGCTGTGAAGGGGCAACTGAGAGCACTTAGAGTTAAAGCCGCTGTGAAGGGGCAACAGGGAGCGTAGAGAGTCAGGGCTGCTGTGAAGCGGAAACAGAGATTGGTGAGAGTTAGAGCTGCTGTGAAGGGGAAACAGAGTGGTGAGAGTTACAGCTGTTGTGAAGGGACAACACACAGCGCTGAGATTTAGAGCTGCTGTGAAGGGGCAACACAGATCGCTGAGATTTAGTCGGAGCTCCTCTGAAGGGGCAACACAGCGCACTGAGATTTAGTCAGAGCTGCACTGAAGGGGCAACAGCGAGCGCTGAGCGTTAGAGCTGCGTTGAAGGGGCAACAGAGCTCGCTGAGGTTTACAGCTGCTGTGAAGGGGCAACTGAGAGCGCTTAGAATTAGAGCTGCTCTCAAGTAGCAAACAGAGCGGTGAGAGTTAGAGCTCCTGTGAAGGGGCAATAAAGAGCGCTGAGAGTTAAAGCTGCCTTGGGGAAACAGAGTACGCTGAGATTTAGTCAGAGCTGCTCTGAAGGGCAACAGAGTGCTCTGAGAGTTAGAGCTGCTCTGAAGGGGCAATAAAGAGTGCTGAGAATTAGAACTGCATTGAAGTGGCAACACAGGGCGCTGAGAGTTAGAGCTGCTGTGAAGGGGCAACGGAGAGCGCTGATTTATTGCTGTTGTGAAGGGGCAGTAAAGAGTGGTGAGCATTAGAGCTGCGTTGAAGGGGCAACACAGGGCGCTGAGAGTTAGAGCTGCTGTGAAGGGGCAACCGGGAGCGCTGAGAGTTAGTCAGACTGATCTGAAGGGTCAACAGAAAGCACGGAGAGTTAGTCAGAGCTGCTCTGAAGGGCAACAGAGCGCGCTGAGAGTTAGAGCTGCTGTGAAGCTCGGTGAGGTTTAGAGCTGCTGTGAAGGGGCAACTGAGAGGGCTTAGAATTAGAGCTGCTCTGAAGAAGCAAAGAGCGCTAAGAGATTGAGCTGCTGTGGAGGGGAAACAGAGAGCGCTGAGATTTAGTCAGAGCTGCTCTGAAGGGGCAACAGCGAGCGCTGAGAGTTAGAGCTGCGTTGAAGGGGCAACACAGAGCGTTGAGAGGGCTGCTGTGAAGCGGAAACAGAATGGTGAGAGTTAGAGCTGTTGTGAAGGGGCAACACACAGCGCTGAGAGTTAGAGCTGCTGTGAAGGGGCAACAGAGCTCGCTGAGGTTCAGAGCTGCTGTGAAGGGGCAACTGAGAGCGCTTAGAATTAGAGCTGCTGTGAAGAAGCAAACAGAGCGCTGAGAGATAGAGCTGCTGTGGAGGGGAAACAGAGAGCGCTGAGATTCAGTCAGAGCTGCTCTGAAGGGCAACAGAGAGCGCTGATAGTTAGAGCTGCATTAAAGGGGCAACAAAGAGTGCTGTGAGTTAGAACTGCTGTGAAGGGGCAACAGAGCTCGCTGAGGTTCAGAGCTGCTGTGAAGGGGCAACTGAGAGCGCTTAGAATTAGAGCTGCTCTGAAGAAGCAAACAGCGCTGAGAGATAGAGGTGCTGTGGAGGGGAAACAGAGAGCGCTGATATTCAGTCAGAGCTGCTCTGAACGGGCAACAGAGCGCTCTGAGAGTTAGAGCTGCTGTGAAGGGGCAACTGAGAGCACTTAGAGTTAAAGCCGCTGTGAAGGGGCAACAGAGAGCGTAGAGAGTCAGGGCTGCTGTGAAGCGGAAACAGAGATTGGTGAGAGTTAGAGCTGCTGTGAAGGGGAAACAGAGAGTGGTGAGAGTTACAGCTGTTGTGAAGGGACAACACAGAGCGCTGAGATTTAGAGCTGCTGTGAAGGGGCAACACAGATCGCTGAGATTTAGTCGGAGCTCCTCTGAAGGGGCAACAGAGCGCTCTGAGAGTTAGAGCTGCTGTGAAGGGGCAATAGAGAGCGCCGAGAGTTAAAGCTGCCTTGGGGAAACAGAGAGCACTGAGATTTAGTCAGAGCTGCTCTGAAGGGCAACAGAGAGCGGTGAGAGTTAGAGCTGCGTTAAAGTAGGAACAGAGAGTGCTGTGAGTTATAGAGCTGCATTGAAGGGGCAACTGAGAGCGCTTAGGGTTAGAGCTGCTGTGAAGGGGAAACAGAGAGAGCTCTGAGAGTTAGAGCTGCGTTGA
Source organism: Lagenorhynchus albirostris (assembly GCF_949774975.1). NCBI lineage: Eukaryota > Metazoa > Chordata > Mammalia > Artiodactyla > Delphinidae > Lagenorhynchus > Lagenorhynchus albirostris. The sequence continues at coordinate 7,669,462 of NC_083110.1, forward strand.
AGGGGCAACACGGTGTGCTGCGAGATAGAGCTGGTGTGAAGGGGCAACACAGATCGCTGAGATTTAGTCGGAGCTCCTCTGAAGCGGCAACAGAGCGCTCTGAGAGTTAGAGCTGCTGTGAAGGGGCCACAGAAAGCGCTGAGATTTAGTGCTACTCTGAAGGGCAACAGAGCGCGCTGAGAGTTACAGCTGCTGTGAAGGGGCAACACAGCGCGCTGAGATTTAGTCAGAGCTGCACTGAAGGGGCAACAGCGAGCGCTGAGAGTTAGAGCTGCGTTGAAGGGGCAACAGAGCTCGCTGAGGTTTACAGCTGCTGTGAAGCGGCCACTGAGAGCGCTTAGAATTAGAGCTGCTCTCAAGTAGCAAACAGAGCGGTGAGAGTTAGAGCTCCTGTGAAGGGGCAATAGAGAGCGCCGAGAGTTAAAGCTGCCTTGGGGAAACAGAGAGCACTGAGATTTAGTCAGAGCTGCTCTGAAGGGCAACAGAGAGCGGTGAGAGTTAGAGCTGCGTTAAAGTAGGAACAGAGAGTGCTGTGAGTTATAGAGCTGCATTGAAGGGGCAACTGAGAGCGCTTAGAGTTAGAGCTGCTGTGAAGGGGAAACAGAGAGAGCTCTGAGAGTTAGGGCTGCGTTGAAGGGGCAACACGGTGTGCTGCGAGATAGATCTGGTATGAAGGGGCAACAGAGAGCGCTGAGATTTAGTCAGAGCTACTCTGAAGGGCAACAGAGCGCGCTGAGAGTTAGAGCTGCTGTGAAGGGGCAACACAGCGCACTGAGATTTAGTCAGAGCTGCACTGAAGGGGCAACAGCGAGCGCTGAGCGTTAGAGCTGCGTTGAAGGGGCAACAGAGCTCGCTGAGGTTTACAGCTGCTGTGAAGGGGCAACGGAGAGCGCTTAGAATTAGAGCTGCTCTCAAGTAGCAAACAGAGCGGTGAGAGTTAGAGCTCCTGTGAAGGGGCAATAGAGAGCTCTGAGAGTTAAAGCTGCCTTGGGGAAACAGAGTGCGCTGAGATTTAGTCAGAGCTGCTCTGAAGGGCAACAGAGTGCTCTGAGAGTTAGAGCTGCTCTGAAGGGGCAATAAAGAGTGCTGAGAATTAGAACTGCATTGAAGTGGCAACACAGGGCGCTGAGAGTTAGAGCTGCTGTGAAGGGGCAACGGAGAGCACTGATTTATTGCTGTTGTGAAGGGGCAGTAAAGAGTGGTGAGCATTAGAGCTGCGTTGAAGGGGCAACACAGGGCGCTGAGAGTTAGAGCTGCTGTGAAGGGGCAACCGGGAGCGCTGAGAGTTAGTCAGACTGATCTGAAGGGTCAACAGAAAGCACGGAGAGTTAGTCAGAGCTGCTCTGAAGGGCAACAGAGCGCGCTGAGAGTTAGAGCTGCTGTGAAGCTCGGTGAGGTTTAGAGCTGCTGTGAAGGGGCAACTGAGAGGGCTTAGAATTAGAGCTGCTCTGAAGAAGCAAAGAGCGCTAAGAGATTGTGCTGCTGTGGAGGGGAAACAGAGAGCGCTGAGATTTAGTCAGAGCTTCTCTGAAGGGGCAACAGCGAGCGCTGAGAGTTAGAGCTGCGTTGAAGGGGCAACACAGAGCGTTGAGAGGGCTGCTGTGAAGCGGAAACAGAATGGTGAGAGTTAGAGCTGTTGTGAAGGGGCAACACACAGCGCTGAGAGTTAGAGCTGCTGTGAAGGGGCAACAGAGCTCGCTGAGGTTCAGAGCTGCTGTGAAGGGGCAACTGAGAGCGCTTAGAATTAGAGCTGCTGTGAAGAAGCAAACAGAGCGCTGAGAGATAGAGCTGCTGTGGAGGGGAAACAGAGAGCGCTGAGATTCAGTCAGAGCTGCTCTGAAGGGCAACAGAGAGCGCTGATAGTTAGAGCTGCATTAAAGGGGCAACAAAGAGTGCTGTGAGTTAGAACTGCTGCGAAGGGGCAACAGAGCTCGCTGAGGTTCAGAGCTGCTGTGAAGGGGCAACTGAGAGCGCTTAGAATTAGAGCTGCTCTGAAGAAGCAAACAGCGCTGAGAGATAGAGGTGCTGTGGAGGGGAAACAGAGAGCGCTGATATTCAGTCAGAGCTGCTCTGAACGGGCAACAGAGCGCTCTGAGAGTTAGAGCTGCTGTGAAGGGGCAACTGAGAGCACTTAGAGTTAAAGCCGCTGTGAAGGGGCAACAGAGAGCGTAGAGAGTCAGGGCTGCTGTGAAGCGGAAACAGAGATTGGTGAGAGACCTGCTGTGAAGGGGAAACAGAGAGTGGTGAGATTTAGTCAGAGCTGCTCTGAAGGGCAGCAGAGAGCGCTGAGAGAGCTTCTGTGAAGGGGCAACACAGAGCGCTGAGATTTAGTGAGAGCTGCACTGAAGGGGCAACAGCGAGCGCTGAGAGTTAGAGCTGCGTTGAAGGGGCAACACAGAGCGTTGAGAATCAGGGCTGCTGTGAAGCGGAAACAGAATGGTGAGAGTTAGAGCTGTTGTGAAGGGGCAACACACAGCGCTGAGAGTTAGAGCTGCTGTGAAGGGGCAACAGAGCTCGCTGAGGTTCAGAGCTGCTGTGAAGGGGCAACTGAGAGCGCTTAGAATTAGAGCTGCTGTGAAGAAGCAAACAGAGCGCTGAGAGATAGAGCTGCTGTGGAGGGGAAACAGAGAGCGCTGAGATTCAGTCAGAGCTGCTCTGAAGGGCAACAGAGAGCGCTGATAGTTAGAGCTGCATTAAAGGGGCAACAAAGAGTGCTGTGAGTTAGAACTGCTGCGAAGGGGCAACAGAGCTCGCTGAGGTTCAGAGCTGCTGTGAAGGGGCAACTGAGAGCGCTTAGAATTAGAGCTGCTCTGAAGAAGCAAACAGCGCTGAGAGATAGAGGTGCTGTGGAGGGGAAACAGAGAGCGCTGATATTCAGTCAGAGCTGCTCTGAACGGGCAACAGAGCGCTCTGAGAGTTAGAGCTGCTGTGAAGGGGCAACTGAGAGCACTTAGAGTTAAAGCCGCTGTGAAGGGGCAACAGAGAGCGTAGAGAGTCAGGGCTGCTGTGAAGCGGAAACAGAGATTGGTGAGAGTTAGAGCTGCTGTGAAGGGGAAACAGAGTGGTGAGAGTTACAGCTGTTGTGAAGGGACAACACACAGCGCTGAGATTTAGAGCTGCTGTGAAGGGGCAACACAGATCGCTGAGATTTAGTCGGAGCTCCTCTGAAGGGGCAACACAGCGCACTGAGATTTAGTCAGAGCTGCACTGAAGGGGCAACAGCGAGCGCTGAGCGTTAGAGCTGCGTTGAAGGGGCAACAGAGCTCGCTGAGGTTTACAGCTGCTGTGAAGGGGCAACTGAGAGCGCTTAGAATTAGAGCTGCTCTCAAGTAGCACACAGAGCGGTGAGAGTTAGAGCTCCTGTGAAGGGGCAATAGAGAGCGCTGAGAGTTAAAGCTGCCTTGGGGAAACAGAGTGCGCTGAGATTTAGTCAGAGCTGCTCTGAAGGGCAACAGAGTGCTCTGAGAGTTAGAGCTGCTCTGAAGGGGCAATAAAGAGTGCTGAGAATTAGAACTGCATTGAAGTGGCAACACAGGGCGCTGAGAGTTAGAGCTGCTGTGAAGGGGCATCGGAGAGCGCTGATTTATTGCTGTTGTGAAGGGGCAGTAAAGAGTGGTGAGCATTAGAGCTGCGTTGAAGGGGCAACACAGGGCGCTGAGAGTTAGAGCTGCTGTGAAGGGGCAACCGGGAGCGCTGAGAGTTAGTCAGACTGATCTGAAGGGTCAACAGAAAGCACGGAGAGTTAGTCAGAGCTGCTCTGAAGGGCAACAGAGCGCGCTGAGAGTTAGAGCTGCTGTGAAGCTCGGTGAGGTTTAGAGCTGCTGTGAAGGGGCAACTGAGAGGGCTTAGAATTAGAGCTGCTCTGAAGAAGCAAAGAGCGCTAAGAGATTGAGCTGCTGTGGAGGGGAAACAGAGAGCGCTGAGATTTAGTCAGAGCTTCTCTGAAGGGGCAACAGCGAGCGCTGAGAGTTAGAGCTGCGTTGAAGGGGCAACACAGAGCGTTGAGAGGGCTGCTGTGAAGCGGAAACAGAATGGTGAGAGTTAGAGCTGTTGTGAAGGGGCAACACACAGCGCTGAGAGTTAGAGCTGCTGTGAAGGGGCAACAGAGCTCGCTGAGGTTCAGAGCTGCTGTGAAGGGGCAACTGAGAGCGCTTAGAATTAGAGCTGCTGTGAAGAAGCAAACAGAGCGCTGAGAGATAGAGCTGCTGTGGAGGGGAAACAGAGAGCGCTGAGATTCAGTCAGAGCTGCTCTGAAGGGCAACAGAGAGCGCTGATAGTTAGAGCTGCATTAAAGGGGCAACAAAGAGTGCTGTGAGTTAGAACTGCTGTGAAGGGGCAACAGAGCTCGCTGAGGTTCAGAGCTGCTGTGAAGGGGCAACTGAGAGCGCTTAGAATTAGAGCTGCTCTGAAGAAGCAAACAGCGCTGAGAGATAGAGGTGCTGTGGAGGGGAAACAGAGAGCGCTGATATTCAGTCAGAGCTGCTCTGAACGGGCAACAGAGCGCTCTGAGAGTTAGAGCTGCTGTGAAGGGGCAACTGAAAGCACTTAGAGTTAAAGCCGCTGTGAAGGGGCAACAGAGAGCGTAGAGAGTCAGGGCTGCTGTGAAGCGGAAACAGAGATTGGTGAGAGTTAGAGCTGCTGTGAAGGGGAAACAGAGAGTGGTGAGAGTTACAGCTGTTGTGAAGGGACAACACACAGCGCTGAGATTTAGAGCTGCTGTGAAGGGGCAACACAGATCGCTGAGATTTAGTCGGAGCTCCTCTGAAGGGGCAACAGAGCGCTCTGAGAGTTAGAGCTGCTGTGAAGGGGCAATAGAGAGCGCCGAGAGTTAAAGCTGCCTTGGGGAAACAGAGAGCACTGAGATTTAGTCAGAGCTGCTCTGAAGGGCAACAGAGAGCGGTGAGAGTTAGAGCTGCGTTAAAGTAGGAACAGAGAGTGCTGTGAGTTATAGAGCTGCATTGAAGGGGCAACTGAGAGCGCTTAGAGTTAGAGCTGCTGTGAAGGGGAAACAGAGAGAGCTCTGAGAGTTAGAGCTGCGTTGAAGGGGCAACACGGTGTGCTGCGAGATAGAGCTGGTGTGAAGGGGCAACACAGATCGCTGAGATTTAGTCGGAGGTCCTCTGAAGCGGCAACAGAGCGCTCTGAGAGTTAGAGCTGCTGTGAAGGGGCCACAGAAAGCGCTGAGATTTAGTGCTACTCTGAAGGGCAACAGAGCGCGCTGAGAGTTACAGCTGCTGTGAAGGGGCAACACAGCGCGCTGAGATTTAGTCAGAGCTGCACTGAAGGGGCAACAGCGAGCGCTGAGAGTTAGAGCTGCGTTGAAGGGGCAACAGAGCTCGCTGAGGTTTACAGCTGCTGTGAAGGGGCCACTGAGAGCGCTTAGAATTAGAGCTGCTCTCAAGTAGCAAACAGAGCGGTGAGAGTTAGAGCTCCTGTGACGGGGCAATAGAGAGCGCCGAGAGTTAAAGCTGCCTTGGGGAAACAGAGAGCACTGAGATTTAGTCAGAGCTGCTCTGAAGGGCAACAGAGAGCGGTGAGAGTTAGAGCTGCGTTAAAGTAGGAACAGAGAGTGCTGTGAGTTATAGAGCTGCATTGAAGGGGCAACTGAGAGCGCTTAGAGTTAGAGCTGCTGTGAAGGGGAAACAGAGAGAGCTCTGAGAGTTAGAGCTGCGTTGAAGGGGCAACACGGTGTGCTGCGAGATAGAGCTGGTATGAAGGGGCAACAGAGAGCGCTGAGATTTAGTCAGAGCTACTCTGAAGGGCAACAGAGCGCGCTGAGAGTTAGAGCTGCTGTGAAGGGGCAACACAGCGCACTGAGATTTAGTCAGAGCTGCACTGAAGGGGCAACAGCGAGCGCTGAGCGTTAGAGCTGCGTTGAAGGGGCAACAGAGCTCGCTGAGGTTTACAGCTGCTGTGAAGGGGCAACGGAGAGCGCTTAGAATTAGAGCTGCTCTCAAGTAGCAAACAGAGCGGTGAGAGTTAGAGCTCCTGTGAAGGGGCAATAGAGAGCTCTGAGAGTTAAAGCTGCCTTGGGGAAACAGAGTGCGCTGAGATTTAGTCAGAGCTGCTCTGAAGGGCAACAGAGTGCTCTGAGAGTTAGAGCTGCTCTGAAGGGGCAATAAAGAGTGCTGAGAATTAGAACTGCATTGAAGTGGCAACACAGGGCGCTGAGAGTTAGAGCTGCTGTGAAGGGGCAATAGAGAGCGCCGAGAGTTAAAGCTGCCTTGGGGAAACAGAGAGCACTGAGATTTAGTCAGAGCTGCTCTGAAGGGCAACAGAGAGCGGTGAGAGTTAGAGCTGCGTTAAAGTAGGAACAGAGAGTGCTGTGAGTTATAGAGCTGCATTGAAGGGGCAACTGAGAGCGCTTAGAGTTAGAGCTGCTGTGAAGGGGAAACAGAGAGAGCTCTGAGAGTTAGAGCTGCGTTGAAGGGGCAACACGGTGTGCTGCGAGATAGAGCTGGTGTGAAGGGGCAACACAGATCGCTGAGATTTAGTCGGAGCTCCTCTGAAGGGGCAACAGAGCGCTCTGAGAGTTAGAGCTGCTGTGAAGGGGCCACAGAAAGCGCTGAGATTTAGTGCTACTCTGAAGGGCAACAGAGCGCGCTGAGAGTTACAGCTGCTGTGAAGGGGCAACACAGCGCGTTGAGATTTAGTCAGAGCTGCACTGAAGGGGCAACAGCGAGCGCTGAGCGTTAGAGCTGCGTTGAAGGGGCAACAGAGCTCGCTGAGGTTTACAGCTGCTGTGAAGGGGCAACTGAGAGCGCTTAGAATTAGAGCTGCTCTCAAGTAGCAAACAGAGCGGTGAGAGTTAGAGCTCCTGTGAAGGGGCAATAGAGAGCGCCGAGAGTTAAAGCTGCCTTGGGGAAACAGAGAGCACTGAGATTTAGTCAGAGCTGCTCTGAAGGGCAACAGAGAGCGGAGAGAGTTAGAGCTGCGATAAAGTAGGAACAGAGAGTGCTGTGAGTTATAGAGCTGCATTGAAGGGGCAACTGAGAGCGCTTAGAGTTAGAGCTGCTGTGAAGGGGAAACAGAGAGCTCTGAGAGTTAGAGCTGCGTTGAAGGGGCAACACGGTGTGCTGCGAGATAGAGCTGGTGTGAAGGGGCAACAGAGAGCGCTGAGATTTAGTCAGAGCTACAATGAAGGGTCAACAGAGCGCTGAGAGTTAGAGCTGCTATGAATGGGCAACAGTGAGCGCTGAGTTACAGCTGTGTTGATGGGCAACCCAGAGCGTTGAGAGTGAGGGCTGCTGTGAAGCGGAAACAGAGTGGTGAGAGTTAGAGCTGCTGTGAAAGGGAAACAGAGTGGTGAGAGTTCCAGCTGTTGTGAAGGGGCAACACATAGCGCTGAGAGTTAGAGCTGCTGGGAAGGGGCAACACAGAGCGCTGAGATTTAGTCAGAGCTGCTCTGAAGAGGCAACAGCGAGCGCTGAGCGTTAGAGCTGCGTTGTAGGGGCAAGAGAGAGCGATGAGGTTTACAGCTGCTGTGAAGGGGCAACTGAGAGCGCTTAGAATTAGAGCTGCTCTCAAGTAGCAAACAGAGCGGTGAGAGTTAGAGCTCCTGTGAAGCGGCAATAGAGCGCTCTGAGAGTTAGAGCTGCTGTGAAGGGGCCACAGAAAGCGCTGAGATTTAGTCAGTGCTACTCTGAAGGGCAACAGAGCGCGCTGAGAGTTAGAGCTGCTGTGAAGGGGCAACACAGCGCACTGAGATTTAGTCAGAGCTGCACTGAAGGGGCAACAGCGAGCGCTGAGCGTTAGAGCTGCGTTGAAGGGGCAACAGAGCTCGCTGAGGTTTACAGCTGCTGTGAAGGGGCAACGGAGAGCGCTTAGAATTAGAGCTGCTCTCAAGTAGCAAACAGAGCGGTGAGAGTTAGAGCTCCTGTGAAGGGGCAATAGAGAGCTCTGAGAGTTAAAGCTGCCTTGGGGAAACAGAGTGCGCTGAGATTTAGTCAGAGCTGCTCTGAAGGGCAACAGAGTGCTCTGAGAGTTAGAGCTGCTCTGAAGGGGCAATAAAGAGTGCTGAGAATTAGAACTGCATTGAAGTGGCAACACAGGGCGCTGAGAGTTAGAGCTGCTGTGAAGGGGCAACGGAGAGCACTGATTTATTGCTGTTGTGAAGGGGCAGTAAAGAGTGGTGAGCATTAGAGCTGCGTTGAAGGGGCAACACAGGGCGCTGAGAGTTAGAGCTGCTGTGAAGGGGCAACCGGGAGCGCTGAGAGTTAGTCAGACTGATCTGAAGGGTCAACAGAAAGCACGGAGAGTTAGTCAGAGCTGCTCTGAAGGGCAACAGAGCGCGCTGAGAGTTAGAGCTGCTGTGAAGCTCGGTGAGGTTTAGAGCTGCTGTGAAGGGGCAACTGAGAGGGCTTAGAGTTAGAGCTGCTCTGAAGAAGCAAAGAGCGCTAAGAGATTGTGCTGCTGTGGAGGGGAAACAGAGAGCGCTGAGATTTAGTCAGAGCTTCTCTGAAGGGGCAACAGCGAGCGCTGAGAGTTAGAGCTGCGTTGAAGGGGCAACACAGAGCGTTGAGAGGGCTGCTGTGAAGCGGAAACAGAATGGTGAGAGTTAGAGCTGTTGTGAAGGGGCAACACACAGCGCTGAGAGTTAGAGCTGCTGTGAAGGGGCAACAGAGCTCGCTGAGGTTCAGAGCTGCTGTGAAGGGGCAACTGAGAGCGCTTAGAATTAGAGCTGCTGTGAAGAAGCAAACAGAGCGCTGAGAGATAGAGCTGCTGTGGAGGGGAAACAGAGAGCGCTGAGATTCAGTCAGAGCTGCTCTGAAGGGCAACAGAGAGCGCTGATAGTTAGAGCTGCATTAAAGGGGCAACAAAGAGTGCTGTGAGTTAGAACTGCTGCGAAGGGGCAACAGAGCTCGCTGAGGTTCAGAGCTGCTGTGAAGGGGCAACTGAGAGCGCTTAGAATTAGAGCTGCTCTGAAGAAGCAAACAGCGCTGAGAGATAGAGGTGCTGTGGAGGGGAAACAGAGAGCGCTGATATTCAGTCAGAGCTGCTCTGAACGGGCAACAGAGCGCTCTGAGAGTTAGAGCTGCTGTGAAGGGGCAACTGAGAGCACTTAGAGTTAAAGCCGCTGTGAAGGGGCAACAGAGAGCGTAGAGAGTCAGGGCTGCTGTGAAGCGGAAACAGAGATTGGTGAGAGTTAGAGCTGCTGTGAAGGGGAAACAGAGTGGTGAGAGTTACAGCTGTTGTGAAGGGACAACACACAGCGCTGAGATTTAGAGCTGCTGTGAAGGGGCAACACAGATCGCTGAGATTTAGTCGGAGCTCCTCTGAAGGGGCAACACAGCGCACTGAGATTTAGTCAGAGCTGCACTGAAGGGGCAACAGCGAGCGCTGAGCGTTAGAGCTGCGTTGAAGGGGCAACAGAGCTCGCTGAGGTTTACAGCTGCTGTGAAGGGGCAACTGAGAGCGCTTAGAATTAGAGCTGCTCTCAAGTAGCAAACAGAGCGGTGAGAGTTAGAGCTCCTGTGAAGGGGCAATAAAGAGCGCTGAGAGTTAAAGCTGCCTTGGGGAAACAGAGTGCGCTGAGATTTAGTCAGAGCTGCTCTGAAGGGCAACAGAGTGCTCTGAGAGTTAGAGCTGCTCTGAAGGGGCAATAAAGAGTGCTGAGAATTAGAACTGCATTGAAGTGGCAACACAGGGCGCTGAGAGTTAGAGCTGCTGTGAAGGGGCATCGGAGAGCGCTGATTTATTGCTGTTGTGAAGGGGCAGTAAAGAGTGGTGAGCATTAGAGCTGCGTTGAAGGGGCAACACAGGGCGCTGAGAGTTAGAGCTGCTGTGAAGGGGCAACCGGGAGCGCTGAGAGTTAGTCAGACTGATCTGAAGGGTCAACAGAAAGCACGGAGAGTTAGTCAGAGCTGCTCTGAAGGGCAACAGAGCGCGCTGAGAGTTAGAGCTGCTGTGAAGCTCGGTGAGGTTTAGAGCTGCTGTGAAGGGGCAACTGAGAGGGCTTAGAATTAGAGCTGCTCTGAAGAAGCAAAGAGCGCTAAGAGATTGAGCTGCTGTGGAGGGGAAACAGAGAGCGCTGAGATTTAGTCAGAGCTGCTCTGAAGGGGCAACAGCGAGCGCTGAGAGTTAGAGCTGCGTTGAAGGGGCAACACAGAGCGTTGAGAGGGCTGCTGTGAAGCGGAAACAGAATGGTGAGAGTTAGAGCTGTTGTGAAGGGGCAACACACAGCGCTGAGAGTTAGAGCTGCTGTGAAGGGGCAACAGAGCTCGCTGAGGTTCAGAGCTGCTGTGAAGGGGCAACTGAGAGCGCTTAGAATTAGAGCTGCTGTGAAGAAGCAAACAGAGCGCTGAGAGATAGAGCTGCTGTGGAGGGGAAACAGAGAGCGCTGAGATTCAGTCAGAGCTGCTCTGAAGGGCAACAGAGAGCGCTGATAGTTAGAGCTGCATTAAAGGGGCAACAAAGAGTGCTGTGAGTTAGAACTGCTGTGAAGGGGCAACAGAGCTCGCTGAGGTTCAGAGCTGCTGTGAAGGGGCAACTGAGAGCGCTTAGAATTAGAGCTGCTCTGAAGAAGCAAACAGCGCTGAGAGATAGAGGTGCTGTGGAGGGGAAACAGAGAGCGCTGATATTCAGTCAGAGCTGCTCTGAACGGGCAACAGAGCGCTCTGAGAGTTAGAGCTGCTGTGAAGGGGCAACTGAGAGCACTTAGAGTTAAAGCCGCTGTGAAGGGGCAACAGAGAGCGTAGAGAGTCAGGGCTGCTGTGAAGCGGAAACAGAGATTGGTGAGAGACCTGCTGTGAAGGGGAAACAGAGAGTGGTGAGATTTAGTCAGAGCTGCTCTGAAGGGCAGCAGAGAGCGCTGAGAGAGCTTCTGTGAAGGGGCAACACAGAGCGCTGAGATTTAGTGAGAGCTGCACTGAAGGGGCAACAGCGAGCGCTGAGAGTTAGAGCTGCGTTGAAGGGGCAACACAGAGCGTTGAGAATCAGGGCTGCTGTGAAGCGGAAACAGAATGGTGAGAGTTAGAGCTGTTGTGAAGGGGCAACACACAGCGCTGAGAGTTAGAGCTGCTGTGAAGGGGCAACAGAGCTCGCTGAGGTTCAGAGCTGCTGTGAAGGGGCAACTGAGAGCGCTTAGAATTAGAGCTGCTGTGAAGAAGCAAACAGAGCGCTGAGAGATAGAGCTGCTGTGGAGGGGAAACAGAGAGCGCTGAGATTCAGTCAGAGCTGCTCTGAAGGGCAACAGAGAGCGCTGATAGTTAGAGCTGCATTAAAGGGGCAACAAAGAGTGCTGTGAGTTAGAACTGCTGCGAAGGGGCAACAGAGCTCGCTGAGGTTCAGAGCTGCTGTGAAGGGGCAACTGAGAGCGCTTAGAATTAGAGCTGCTCTGAAGAAGCAAACAGCGCTGAGAGATAGAGGTGCTGTGGAGGGGAAACAGAGAGCGCTGATATTCAGTCAGAGCTGCTCTGAACGGGCAACAGAGCGCTCTGAGAGTTAGAGCTGCTGTGAAGGGGCAACTGAGAGCACTTAGAGTTAAAGCCGCTGTGAAGGGGCAACAGAGAGCGTAGAGAGTCAGGGCTGCTGTGAAGCGGAAACAGAGATTGGTGAGAGTTAGAGCTGCTGTGAAGGGGAAACAGAGTGGTGAGAGTTACAGCTGTTGTGAAGGGACAACACACAGCGCTGAGATTTAGAGCTGCTGTGAAGGGGCAACACAGATCGCTGAGATTTAGTCGGAGCTCCTCTGAAGGGGCAACACAGCGCACTGAGATTTAGTCAGAGCTGCACTGAAGGGGCAACAGCGAGCGCTGAGCGTTAGAGCTGCGTTGAAGGGGCAACAGAGCTCGCTGAGGTTTACAGCTGCTGTGAAGGGGCAACTGAGAGCGCTTAGAATTAGAGCTGCTCTCAAGTAGCACACAGAGCGGTGAGAGTTAGAGCTCCTGTGAAGGGGCAATAGAGAGCGCTGAGAGTTAAAGCTGCCTTGGGGAAACAGAGTGCGCTGAGATTTAGTCAGAGCTGCTCTGAAGGGCAACAGAGTGCTCTGAGAGTTAGAGCTGCTCTGAAGGGGCAATAAAGAGTGCTGAGAATTAGAACTGCATTGAAGTGGCAACACAGGGCGCTGAGAGTTAGAGCTGCTGTGAAGGGGCAACGGAGAGCACTGATTTATTGCTGTTGTGAAGGGGCAGTAAAGAGTGGTGAGCATTAGAGCTGCGTTGAAGGGGCAACACAGGGCGCTGAGAGTTAGAGCTGCTGTGAAGGGGCAACCGGGAGCGCTGAGAGTTAGTCAGACTGATCTGAAGGGTCAACAGAAAGCACGGAGAGTTAGTCAGAGCTGCTCTGAAGGGCAACAGAGCGCGCTGAGAGTTAGAGCTGCTGTGAAGCTCGGTGAGGTTTAGAGCTGCTGTGAAGGGGCAACTGAGAGGGCTTAGAATTAGAGCTGCTCTGAAGAAGCAAAGAGCGCTAAGAGATTGAGCTGCTGTGGAGGGGAAACAGAGAGCGCTGAGATTTAGTCAGAGCTGCTCTGAAGGGGCAACAGCGAGCGCTGAGAGTTAGAGCTGCGTTGAAGGGGCAACACAGAGCGTTGAGAATCAGGGCTGCTGTGAAGCGGAAACAGAATGGTGAGAGTTAGAGCTGTTGTGAAGGGGCAACACACAGCGCTGAGAGTTAGAGCTGCTGTGAAGGGGCAACAGAGCTCGCTGAGGTTCAGAGCTGCTGTGAAGGGGCAACTGAGAGCGCTTAGAATTAGAGCTGCTGTGAAGAAGCAAACAGAGCGCTGAGAGATAGAGCTGCTGTGGAGGGGAAACAGAGAGCGCTGAGATTCAGTCAGAGCTGCTCTGAAGGGCAACAGAGAGCGCTGATAGTTAGAGCTGCATTAAAGGGGCAACAAAGAGTGCTGTGAGTTAGAACTGCTGTGAAGGGGCAACAGAGCTCGCTGAGGTTCAGAGCTGCTGTGAAGGGGCAACTGAGAGCGCTTAGAATTAGAGCTGCTCTGAAGAAGCAAACAGCGCTGAGAGATAGAGGTGCTGTGGAGGGGAAACAGAGAGCGCTGATATTCAGTCAGAGCTGCTCTGAACGGGCAACAGAGCGCTCTGAGAGTTAGAGCTGCTGTGAAGGGGCAACTGAGAGCACTTAGAGTTAAAGCCGCTGTGAAGGGGCAACAGAGAGCGTAGAGAGTCAGGGCTGCTGTGAAGCGGAAACAGAGATTGGTGAGAGTTAGAGCTGCTGTGAAGGGGAAACAGAGAGTGGTGAGAGTTACAGCTGTTGTGAAGGGACAACACACAGCGCTGAGATTTAGAGCTGCTGTGAAGGGGCAACACAGATCGCTGAGATTTAGTCGGAGCTCCTCTGAAGGGGCAACAGAGCGCTCTGAGAGTTAGAGCTGCTGTGAAGGGGCAATAGAGAGCGCCGAGAGTTAAAGCTGCCTTGGGGAAACAGAGAGCACTGAGATTTAGTCAGAGCTGCTCTGAAGGGCAACAGAGAGCGGTGAGAGTTAGAGCTGCGTTAAAGTAGGAACAGAGAGTGCTGTGAGTTATAGAGCTGCATTGAAGGGGCAACTGAGAGCGCTTAGAGTTAGAGCTGCTGTGAAGGGGAAACAGAGAGAGCTCTGAGAGTTAGAGCTGCGTTGAAGGGGCAACACGGTGTGCTGCGAGATAGAGCTGGTGTGAAGGGGCAACACAGATCGCTGAGATTTAGTCGGAGCTCCTCTGAAGGGGCAACAGAGCGCTCTGAGAGTTAGAGCTGCTGTGAAGGGGCCACAGAAAGCGCTGAGATTTAGTGCTACTCTGAAGGGCAACAGAGCGCGCTGAGAGTTACAGCTGCTGTGAAGGGGCAACACAGCGCGCTGAGATTTAGTCAGAGCTGCACTGAAGGGGCAACAGCGAGCGCTGAGAGTTAGAGCTGCGTTGAAGGGGCAACAGAGCTCGCTGAGGTTTACAGCTGCTGTGAAGGGGCAACTGAGAGCGCTTAGAATTAGAGCTGCTCTCAAGTAGCAAACAGAGCGGTGAGAGTTAGAGCTCCTGTGAAGGGGCAATAGAGAGCGCCGAGAGTTAAAGCTGCCTTGGGGAAACAGAGAGCACTGAGATTTAGTCAGAGCTGCTCTGAAGGGCAACAGAGAGCGGTGAGAGTTAGAGCTGCGATAAAGTAGGAACAGAGAGTGCTGTGAGTTATAGAGCTGCATTGAAGGGGCAACTGAGAGCACTTAGAGTTAAAGCCGCTGTGAAGGGGCAACAGAGAGCGTAGAGAGTCAGGGCTGCTGTGAAGCAGAAACAGAGATTGGTGAGAGTTAGAGCTGCTGTGAAGGGGAAACAGAGTGGTGAGAGTTACAGCTGTTGTGAAGGGACAACACACAGCGCTGAGATTTAGAGCTGCTGTGAAGGGGCAACACAGATCGCTGAGATTTAGTCGGAGCTCCTCTGAAGGGGCAACAGAGCGCTCTGAGAGTTAGAGCTGCTGTGAAGGGGCAATAGAGAGAGCCGAGAGTTAAAGCTGCCTTGGGGAAACAGAGAGCACTGAGATTTAGTCAGAGCTGCTCTGAAGGGCAACAGAGTGCTCTGAGAGTTAGAGCTGCTCTGAAGGGGCAATAAAGAGTGCTGAGAATTAGAACTGCATTGAAGTGGCAACACAGGGCGCTGAGAGTTAGAGCTGCTGTGAAGGGGCAACGGAGAGCGCTGATTTATTGCTGTTGTGAAGGGGCAGTAAAGAGTGGTGAGCATTAGAGCTGCGTTGAAGGGGCAACACAGGGCGCTGAGAGTTAGAGCTGCTGTGAAGGGGCAACCGGGAGCGCTGAGAGTTAGTCAGACTGATCTGAAGGGTCAACAGAAAGCACGGAGAGTTAGTCAGAGCTGCTCTGAAGGGCAACAGAGCGCGCTGAGAGTTAGAGCTGCTGTGAAGCTCGGTGAGGTTTAGAGCTGCTGTGAAGGGGCAACTGAGAGGGCTTAGAATTAGAGCTGCTCTGAAGAAGCAAAGAGCGCTAAGAGATTGAGCTGCTGTGGAGGGGAAACAGAGAGCGCTGAGATTTAGTCAGAGCTGCTCTGAAGGGGCAACAGCGAGCGCTGAGAGTTAGAGCTGCGTTGAAGGGGCAACACAGAGCGTTGAGAGGGCTGCTGTGAAGCGGAAACAGAATGGTCAGAGTTAGAGCTGTTGTGAAGGGGCAACACACAGCGCTGAGAGTTAGAGCTGCTGTGAAGGGGCAACAGAGCTCGCTGAGGTTCAGAGCTGCTGTGAAGGGGCAACTGAGAGCGCTTAGAATTAGAGCTGCTGTGAAGAAGCAAACAGAGCGCTGAGAGATAGAGCTGCTGTGGAGGGGAAACAGAGAGCGCTGAGATTCAGTCAGAGCTGCTCTGAAGGGCAACAGAGAGCGCTGATAGTTAGAGCTGCATTAAAGGGGCAACAAAGAGTGCTGTGAGTTAGAACTGCTGTGAAGGGGCAACAGAGCTCGCTGAGGTTCAGAGCTGCTGTGAAGGGGCAACTGAGAGCGCTTAGAATTAGAGCTGCTCTGAAGAAGCAAACAGCGCTGAGAGATAGAGGTGCTGTGGAGGGGAAACAGAGAGCGCTGATATTCAGTCAGAGCTGCTCTGAACGGGCAACAGAGCGCTCTGAGAGTTAGAGCTGCTGTGAAGGGGCAACTGAGAGCGTAGAGAGTCAGGGCTGCTGTGAAGCGGAAACAGAGATTGGTGAGAGTTAGAGCTGCTGTGAAGGGGAAACAGAGAGTGGTGAGAGTTACAGCTGTTGTGAAGGGACAACACACAGCGCTGAGATTTAGAGCTGCTGTGAAGGGGCAACACAGATCGCTGAGATTTAGTCGGAGCTCCTCTGAAGGGGCAACAGAGCGCTCTGAGAGTTAGAGCTGCTGTGAAGGGGCAATAGAGAGCGCCGAGAGTTAAAGCTGCCTTGGGGAAACAGAGAGCACTGAGATTTAGTCAGAGCTGCTCTGAAGGGCAACAGAGAGCGGTGAGAGTTAGAGCTGCGTTAAAGTAGGAACAGAGAGTGCTGTGAGTTATAGAGCTGCATTGAAGGGGCAACTGAGAGCGCTTAGAGTTAGAGCTGCTGTGAAGGGGAAACAGAGAGAGCTCTGAGAGTTAGAGCTGCGTTGAAGGGGCAACACGGTGTGCTGCGAGATAGAGCTGGTGTGAAGGGGCAACACAGATCGCTGAGATTTAGTCGGAGGTCCTCTGAAGCGGCAACAGAGCGCTCTGAGAGTTAGAGCTGCTGTGAAGGGGCCACAGAAAGCGCTGAGATTTAGTGCTACTCTGAAGGGCAACAGAGCGCGCTGAGAGTTACAGCTGCTGTGAAGGGGCAACACAGCGCGCTGAGATTTAGTCAGAGCTGCACTGAAGGGGCAACAGCGAGCGCTGAGAGTTAGAGCTGCGTTGAAGGGGCAACAGAGCTCGCTGAGGTTTACAGCTGCTGTGAAGGGGCCACTGAGAGCGCTTAGAATTAGAGCTGCTCTCAAGTAGCAAACAGAGCGGTGAGAGTTAGAGCTCCTGTGAAGGGGCAATAGAGAGCGCCGAGAGTTAAAGCTGCCTTGGGGAAACAGAGAGCACTGAGATTTAGTCAGAGCTGCTCTGAAGGGCAACAGAGAGCGGTGAGAGTTAGAGCTGCGTTAAAGTAGGAACAGAGAGTGCTGTGAGTTATAGAGCTGCATTGAAGGGGCAACTGAGAGCGCTTAGAGTTAGAGCTGCTGTGAAGGGGAAACAGAGAGAGCTCTGAGAGTTAGAGCTGCGTTGAAGGGGCAACACGGTGTGCTGCGAGATAGAGCTGGTATGAAGGGGCAACAGAGAGCGCTGAGATTTAGTCAGAGCTACTCTGAAGGGCAACAGAGCGCGCTGAGAGTTAGAGCTGCTGTGAAGGGGCAACACAGCGCACTGAGATTTAGTCAGAGCTGCACTGAAGGGGCAACAGCGAGCGCTGAGCGTTAGAGCTGCGTTGAAGGGGCAACAGAGCTCGCTGAGGTTTACAGCTGCTGTGAAGGGGCAACGGAGAGCGCTTAGAATTAGAGCTGCTCTCAAGTAGCAAACAGAGCGGTGAGAGTTAGAGCTCCTGTGAAGGGGCAATAGAGAGCTCTGAGAGTTAAAGCTGCCTTGGGGAAACAGAGTGCGCTGAGATTTAGTCAGAGCTGCTCTGAAGGGCAACAGAGTGCTCTGAGAGTTAGAGCTGCTCTGAAGGGGCAATAAAGAGTGCTGAGAATTAGAACTGCATTGAAGTGGCAACACAGGGCGCTGAGAGTTAGAGCTGCTGTGAAGGGGCAATAGAGAGCGCCGAGAGTTAAAGCTGCCTTGGGGAAACAGAGAGCACTGAGATTTAGTCAGAGCTGCTCTGAAGGGCAACAGAGAGCGGTGAGAGTTAGAGCTGCGTTAAAGTAGGAACAGAGAGTGCTGTGAGTTATAGAGCTGCATTGAAGGGGCAACTGAGAGCGCTTAGAGTTAGAGCTGCTGTGAAGGGGAAACAGAGAGAGCTCTGAGAGTTAGAGCTGCGTTGAAGGGGCAACACGGTGTGCTGCGAGATAGAGCTGGTGTGAAGGGGCAACACAGATCGCTGAGATTTAGTCGGAGCTCCTCTGAAGGGGCAACAGAGCGCTCTGAGAGTTAGAGCTGCTGTGAAGGGGCCACAGAAAGCGCTGAGATTTAGTGCTACTCTGAAGGGCAACAGAGCGCGCTGAGAGTTACAGCTGCTGTGAAGGGGCAACACAGCGCGTTGAGATTTAGTCAGAGCTGCACTGAAGGGGCAACAGCGAGCGCTGAGCGTTAGAGCTGCGTTGAAGGGGCAACAGAGCTCGCTGAGGTTTACAGCTGCTGTGAAGGGGCAACTGAGAGCGCTTAGAATTAGAGCTGCTCTCAAGTAGCAAACAGAGCGGTGAGAGTTAGAGCTCCTGTGAAGGGGCAATAGAGAGCGCCGAGAGTTAAAGCTGCCTTGGGGAAACAGAGAGCACTGAGATTTAGTCAGAGCTGCTCTGAAGGGCAACAGAGAGCGGTGAGAGTTAGAGCTGCGATAAAGTAGGAACAGAGAGTGCTGTGAGTTATAGAGCTGCATTGAAGGGGCAACTGAGAGCGCTTAGAGTTAGAGCTGCTGTGAAGGGGAAACAGAGAGCTCTGAGAGTTAGAGCTGCGTTGAAGGGGCAACACGGTGTGCTGCGAGATAGAGCTGGTGTGAAGGGGCAACAGAGAGCGCTGAGATTTAGTCAGAGCTACAATGAAGGGTCAACAGAGCGCTGAGAGTTAGAGCTGCTATGAATGGGCAACAGTGAGCGCTGAGTTACAGCTGTGTTGATGGGCAACCCAGAGCGTTGAGAGTGAGGGCTGCTGTGAAGCGGAAACAGAGTGGTGAGAGTTAGAGCTGCTGTGAAAGGGAAACAGAGTGGTGAGAGTTCCAGCTGTTGTGAAGGGGCAACACATAGCGCTGAGAGTTAGAGCTGCTGGGAAGGGGCAACACAGAGCGCTGAGATTTAGTCAGAGCTGCTCTGAAGAGGCAACAGCGAGCGCTGAGCGTTAGAGCTGCGTTGTAGGGGCAAGAGAGAGCGATGAGGTTTACAGCTGCTGTGAAGGGGCAACTGAGAGCGCTTAGAATTAGAGCTGCTCTCAAGTAGCAAACAGAGCGGTGAGAGTTAGAGCTCCTGTGAAGCGGCAATAGAGCGCTCTGAGAGTTAGAGCTGCTGTGAAGGGGCCACAGAAAGCGCTGAGATTTAGTCAGTGCTACTCTGAAGGGCAACAGAGCGCGCTGAGAGTTAGAGCTGCTGTGAAGGGGCAACACAGCGCACTGAGATTTAGTCAGAGCTGCACTGAAGGGGCAACAGCGAGCGCTGAGCGTTAGAGCTGCGTTGAAGGGGCAACAGAGCTCGCTGAGGTTTACAGCTGCTGTGAAGGGGCAACGGAGAGCGCTTAGAATTAGAGCTGCTCTCAAGTAGCAAACAGAGCGGTGAGAGTTAGAGCTCCTGTGAAGGGGCAATAGAGAGCTCTGAGAGTTAAAGCTGCCTTGGGGAAACAGAGTGCGCTGAGATTTAGTCAGAGCTGCTCTGAAGGGCAACAGAGTGCTCTGAGAGTTAGAGCTGCTCTGAAGGGGCAATAAAGAGTGCTGAGAATTAGAACTGCATTGAAGTGGCAACACAGGGCGCTGAGAGTTAGAGCTGCTGTGAAGGGGCAACGGAGAGCACTGATTTATTGCTGTTGTGAAGGGGCAGTAAAGAGTGGTGAGCATTAGAGCTGCGTTGAAGGGGCAACACAGGGCGCTGAGAGTTAGAGCTGCTGTGAAGGGGCAACCGGGAGCGCTGAGAGTTAGTCAGACTGATCTGAAGGGTCAACAGAAAGCACGGAGAGTTAGTCAGAGCTGCTCTGAAGGGCAACAGAGCGCGCTGAGAGTTAGAGCTGCTGTGAAGCTCGGTGAGGTTTAGAGCTGCTGTGAAGGGGCAACTGAGAGGGCTTAGAATTAGAGCTGCTCTGAAGAAGCAAAGAGCGCTAAGAGATTGAGCTGCTGTGGAGGGGAAACAGAGAGCGCTGAGATTTAGTCAGAGCTTCTCTGAAGGGGCAACAGCGAGCGCTGAGAGAGCTGCGTTGAAGGGGCAACACAGAGCGTTGAGAGGGCTGCTGTGAAGCGGAAACAGAATGGTGAGAGTTAGAGCTGTTGTGAAGGGGCAACACACAGCGCTGAGAGTTAGAGCTGCTGTGAAGGGGCAACAGAGCTCGCTGAGGTTCAGAGCTGCTGTGAAGGGGCAACTGAGAGCGCTTAGAATTAGAGCTGCTGTGAAGAAGCAAACAGAGCGCTGAGAGATAGAGCTGCTGTGGAGGGGAAACAGAGAGCGCTGAGATTCAGTCAGAGCTGCTCTGAAGGGCAACAGAGAGCGCTGATAGTTAGAGCTGCATTAAAGGGGCAACAAAGAGTGCTGTGAGTTAGAACTGCTGTGAAGGGGCAACAGAGCTCGCTGAGGTTCAGAGCTGCTGTGAAGGGGCAACTGAGAGCGCTTAGAATTAGAGCTGCTCTGAAGAAGCAAACAGCGCTGAGAGATAGAGGTGCTGTGGAGGGGAAACAGAGAGCGCTGATATTCAGTCAGAGCTGCTCTGAACGGGCAACAGAGCGCTCTGAGAGTTAGAGCTGCTGTGAAGGGGCAACTGAGAGCACTTAGAGTTAAAGCCGCTGTGAAGGGGCAACAGAGAGCGTAGAGAGTCAGGGCTGCTGTGAAGCGGAAACAGAGATTGGTGAGAGTTAGAGCTGCTGTGAAGGGGAAACAGAGAGTGGTGAGAGTTACAGCTGTTGTGAAGGGACAACACACAGCGCTGAGATTTAGAGCTGCTGTGAAGGGGCAACACAGATCGCTGAGATTTAGTCGGAGCTCCTCTGAAGGGGCAACAGAGCGCTCTGAGAGTTAGAGCTGCTGTGAAGGGGCAATAGAGAGCGCCGAGAGTTAAAGCTGCCTTGGGGAAACAGAGAGCACTGAGATTTAGTCAGAGCTGCTCTGAAGGGCAACAGAGAGCGGTGAGAGTTAGAGCTGCGTTAAAGTAGGAACAGAGAGTGCTGTGAGTTATAGAGCTGCATTGAAGGGGCAACTGAGAGCGCTTAGGGTTAGAGCTGCTGTGAAGGGGAAACAGAGAGAGCTCTGAGAGTTAGAGCTGCGTTGAAGGGGCAACACGGTGTGCTGCGAGATAGAGCTGGTGTGAAGGGGCAACACAGATCGCTGAGATTTAGTCGGAGCTCCTCTGAAGGGGCAACAGAGCGCTCTGAGAGTTAGAGCTGCTGTGAAGGGGCCACAGAAAGCGCTGAGATTTAGTGCTACTCTGAAGGGCAACAGAGCGCGCTGAGAGTTACAGCTGCTGTGAAGGGGCAACACAGCGCGCTGAGATTTAGTCAGAGCTGCACTGAAGGGGCAACAGCGAGCGCTGAGAGTTAGAGCTGCGTTGAAGGGGCAACAGAGCTCGCTGAGGTTTACAGCTGCTGTGAAGGGGCAACTGAGAGCGCTTAGAATTAGAGCTGCTCTCAAGTAGCAAACAGAGCGGTGAGAGTTAGAGCTCCTGTGAAGGGGCAATAGAGAGCGCCGAGAGTTAAAGCTGCCTTGGGGAAACAGAGAGCACTGAGATTTAGTCAGAGCTGCTCTGAAGGGCAACAGAGAGCGGTGAGAGTTAGAGCTGCGATAAAGTAGGAACAGAGAGTGCTGTGAGTTATAGAGCTGCATTGAAGGGGCAACTGAGAGCACTTAGAGTTAAAGCCGCTGTGAAGGGGCAACAGAGAGCGTAGAGAGTCAGGGCTGCTGTGAAGCAGAAACAGAGATTGGTGAGAGTTAGAGCTGCTGTGAAGGGGAAACAGAGTGGTGAGAGTTACAGCTGTTGTGAAGGGACAACACACAGCGCTGAGATTTAGAGCTGCTGTGAAGGGGCAACACAGATCGCTGAGATTTAGTCGGAGCTCCTCTGAAGGGGCAACAGAGCGCTCTGAGAGTTAGAGCTGCTGTGAAGGGGCAATAGAGAGAGCCGAGAGTTAAAGCTGCCTTGGGGAAACAGAGAGCACTGAGATTTAGTCAGAGCTGCTCTGAAGGGCAACAGAGTGCTCTGAGAGTTAGAGCTGCTCTGAAGGGGCAATAAAGAGTGCTGAGAATTAGAACTGCATTGAAGTGGCAACACAGGGCGCTGAGAGTTAGAGCTGCTGTGAAGGGGCAACGGAGAGCGCTGATTTATTGCTGTTGTGAAGGGGCAGTAAAGAGTGGTGAGCATTAGAGCTGCGTTGAAGGGGCAACACAGGGCGCTGAGAGTTAGAGCTGCTGTGAAGGGGCAACCGGGAGCGCTGAGAGTTAGTCAGACTGATCTGAAGGGTCAACAGAAAGCACGGAGAGTTAGTCAGAGCTGCTCTGAAGGGCAACAGAGCGCGCTGAGAGTTAGAGCTGCTGTGAAGCTCGGTGAGGTTTAGAGCTGCTGTGAAGGGGCAACTGAGAGGGCTTAGAATTAGAGCTGCTCTGAAGAAGCAAAGAGCGCTAAGAGATTGAGCTGCTGTGGAGGGGAAACAGAGAGCGCTGAGATTTAGTCAGAGCTTCTCTGAAGGGGCAACAGCGAGCGCTGAGAGAGCTGCGTTGAAGGGGCAACACAGAGCGTTGAGAGGGCTGCTGTGAAGCGGAAACAGAGATTGGTGAGAGTTAGAGCTGCTGTGAAGGGGAAACAGAGAGTGGTGAGAGTTACAGCTGTTGTGAAGGGACAACACACAGCGCTGAGATTTAGAGCTGCTGTGAAGGGGCAACACAGATCGCTGAGATTTAGTCGGAGCTCCTCTGAAGGGGCAACAGAGCGCTCTGAGAGTTAGAGCTGCTGTGAAGGGGCAATAGAGAGCGCCGAGAGTTAAAGCTGCCTTGGGGAAACAGAGAGCACTGAGATTTAGTCAGAGCTGCTCTGAAGGGCAACAGAGAGCGGTGAGAGTTAGAGCTGCGTTAAAGTAGGAACAGAGAGTGCTGTGAGTTATAGAGCTGCATTGAAGGGGCAACTGAGAGCGCTTAGAGTTAGAGCTGCTGTGAAGGGGAAACAGAGAGAGCTCTGAGAGTTAGAGCTGCGTTGAAGGGGCAACACGGTGTGCTGCGAGATAGAGCTGGTGTGAAGGGGCAACACAGATCGCTGAGATTTAGTCGGAGCTCCTCTGAAGGGGCAACAGAGCGCTCTGAGAGTTAGAGCTGCTGTGAAGGGGCCACAGAAAGCGCTGAGATTTAGTGCTACTCTGAAGGGCAACAGAGCGCGCTGAGAGTTACAGCTGCTGTGAAGGGGCAACACAGCGCGCTGAGATTTAGTCAGAGCTGCACTGAAGGGGCAACAGCGAGCGCTGAGAGTTAGAGCTGCGTTGAAGGGGCAACAGAGCTCGCTGAGGTTTACAGCTGCTGTGAAGGGGCAACTGAGAGCGCTTAGAATTAGAGCTGCTCTCAAGTAGCAAACAGAGCGGTGAGAGTTAGAGCTCCTGTGAAGGGGCAATAGAGAGCGCCGAGAGTTAAAGCTGCCTTGGGGAAACAGAGAGCACTGAGATTTAGTCAGAGCTGCTCTGAAGGGCAACAGAGAGCGGTGAGAGTTAGAGCTGCGATAAAGTAGGAACAGAGAGTGCTGTGAGTTATAGAGCTGCATTGAAGGGGCAACTGAGAGCACTTAGAGTTAAAGCCGCTGTGAAGGGGCAACAGAGAGCGTAGAGAGTCAGGGCTGCTGTGAAGCAGAAACAGAGATTGGTGAGAGTTAGAGCTGCTGTGAAGGGGAAACAGAGTGGTGAGAGTTACAGCTGTTGTGAAGGGACAACACACAGCGCTGAGATTTAGAGCTGCTGTGAAGGGGCAACACAGATCGCTGAGATTTAGTCGGAGCTCCTCTGAAGGGGCAACAGAGCGCTCTGAGAGTTAGAGCTGCTGTGAAGGGGCAATAGAGAGAGCCGAGAGTTAAAGCTGCCTTGGGGAAACAGAGAGCACTGAGATTTAGTCAGAGCTGCTCTGAAGGGCAACAGAGTGCTCTGAGAGTTAGAGCTGCTCTGAAGGGGCAATAAAGAGTGCTGAGAATTAGAACTGCATTGAAGTGGCAACACAGGGCGCTGAGAGTTAGAGCTGCTGTGAAGGGGCAACGGAGAGCGCTGATTTATTGCTGTTGTGAAGGGGCAGTAAAGAGTGGTGAGCATTAGAGCTGCGTTGAAGGGGCAACACAGGGCGCTGAGAGTTAGAGCTGCTGTGAAGGGGCAACCGGGAGCGCTGAGAGTTAGTCAGACTGATCTGAAGGGTCAACAGAAAGCACGGAGAGTTAGTCAGAGCTGCTCTGAAGGGCAACAGAGCGCGCTGAGAGTTAGAGCTGCTGTGAAGCTCGGTGAGGTTTAGAGCTGCTGTGAAGGGGCAACTGAGAGGGCTTAGAATTAGAGCTGCTCTGAAGAAGCAAAGAGCGCTAAGAGATTGAGCTGCTGTGGAGGGGAAACAGAGAGCGCTGAGATTTAGTCAGAGCTGCTCTGAAGGGGCAACAGCGAGCGCTGAGAGTTAGAGCTGCGTTGAAGGGGCAACACAGAGCGTTGAGAGGGCTGCTGTGAAGCGGAAACAGAATGGTGAGAGTTAGAGCTGTTGTGAAGGGGCAACACACAGCGCTGAGAGTTAGAGCTGCTGTGAAGGGGCAACAGAGCTCGCTGAGGTTCAGAGCTGCTGTGAAGGGGCAACTGAGAGCGCTTAGAATTAGAGCTGCTGTGAAGAAGCAAACAGAGCGCTGAGAGATAGAGCTGCTGTGGAGGGGAAACAGAGAGCGCTGAGATTCAGTCAGAGCTGCTCTGAAGGGCAACAGAGAGCGCTGATAGTTAGAGCTGCATTAAAGGGGCAACAAAGAGTGCTGTGAGTTAGAACTGCTGTGAAGGGGCAACAGAGCTCGCTGAGGTTCAGAGCTGCTGTGAAGGGGCAACTGAGAGCGCTTAGAATTAGAGCTGCTCTGAAGAAGCAAACAGCGCTGAGAGATAGAGGTGCTGTGGAGGGGAAACAGAGAGCGCTGATATTCAGTCAGAGCTGCTCTGAACGGGCAACAGAGCGCTCTGAGAGTTAGAGCTGCTGTGAAGGGGCAACTGAGAGCGTAGAGAGTCAGGGCTGCTGTGAAGCGGAAACAGAGATTGGTGAGAGTTAGAGCTGCTGTGAAGGGGAAACAGAGAGTGGTGAGAGTTACAGCTGTTGTGAAGGGACAACACACAGCGCTGAGATTTAGAGCTGCTGTGAAGGGGCAACACAGATCGCTGAGATTTAGTCGGAGCTCCTCTGAAGGGGCAACAGAGCGCTCTGAGAGTTAGAGCTGCTGTGAAGGGGCAATAGAGAGCGCCGAGAGTTAAAGCTGCCTTGGGGAAACAGAGAGCACTGAGATTTAGTCAGAGCTGCTCTGAAGGGCAACAGAGAGCGGTGAGAGTTAGAGCTGCGTTAAAGTAGGAACAGAGAGTGCTGTGAGTTATAGAGCTGCATTGAAGGGGCAACTGAGAGCGCTTAGAGTTAGAGCTGCTGTGAAGGGGAAACAGAGAGAGCTCTGAGAGTTAGAGCTGCGTTGAAGGGGCAACACGGTGTGCTGCGAGATAGAGCTGGTGTGAAGGGGCAACACAGATCGCTGAGATTTAGTCGGAGGTCCTCTGAAGCGGCAACAGAGCGCTCTGAGAGTTAGAGCTGCTGTGAAGGGGCCACAGAAAGCGCTGAGATTTAGTGCTACTCTGAAGGGCAACAGAGCGCGCTGAGAGTTACAGCTGCTGTGAAGGGGCAACACAGCGCGCTGAGATTTAGTCAGAGCTGCACTGAAGGGGCAACAGCGAGCGCTGAGAGTTAGAGCTGCGTTGAAGGGGCAACAGAGCTCGCTGAGGTTTACAGCTGCTGTGAAGGGGCCACTGAGAGCGCTTAGAATTAGAGCTGCTCTCAAGTAGCAAACAGAGCGGTGAGAGTTAGAGCTCCTGTGAAGGGGCAATAGAGAGCGCCGAGAGTTAAAGCTGCCTTGGGGAAACAGAGAGCACTGAGATTTAGTCAGAGCTGCTCTGAAGGGCAACAGAGAGCGGTGAGAGTTAGAGCTGCGTTAAAGTAGGAACAGAGAGTGCTGTGAGTTATAGAGCTGCATTGAAGGGGCAACTGAGAGCGCTTAGAGTTAGAGCTGCTGTGAAGGGGAAACAGAGAGAGCTCTGAGAGTTAGAGCTGAGTTGAAGGGGCAACACGGTGTGCTGCGAGATAGAGCTGGTATGAAGGGGCAACAGAGAGCGCTGAGATTTAGTCAGAGCTACTCTGAAGGGCAACAGAGCGCGCTGAGAGTTAGAGCTGCTGTGAAGGGGCAACACAGCGCACTGAGATTTAGTCAGAGCTGCACTGAAGGGGCAACAGCGAGCGCTGAGCGTTAGAGCTGCGTTGAAGGGGCAACAGAGCTCGCTGAGGTTTACAGCTGCTGTGAAGGGGCAACGGAGAGCGCTTAGAATTAGAGCTGCTCTCAAGTAGCAAACAGAGCGGTGAGAGTTAGAGCTCCTGTGAAGGGGCAATAGAGAGCTCTGAGAGTTAAAGCTGCCTTGGGGAAACAGAGTGCGCTGAGATTTAGTCAGAGCTGCTCTGAAGGGCAACAGAGTGCTCTGAGAGTTAGAGCTGCTCTGAAGGGGCAATAAAGAGTGCTGAGAATTAGAACTGCATTGAAGTGGCAACACAGGGCGCTGAGAGTTAGAGCTGCTGTGAAGGGGCAATAGAGAGCGCCGAGAGTTAAAGCTGCCTTGGGGAAACAGAGAGCACTGAGATTTAGTCAGAGCTGCTCTGAAGGGCAACAGAGAGCGGTGAGAGTTAGAGCTGCGTTAAAGTAGGAACAGAGAGTGCTGTGAGTTATAGAGCTGCATTGAAGGGGCAACTGAGAGCGCTTAGAGTTAGAGCTGCTGTGAAGGGGAAACAGAGAGAGCTCTGAGAGTTAGAGCTGCGTTGAAGGGGCAACACGGTGTGCTGCGAGATAGAGCTGGTGTGAAGGGGCAACACAGATCGCTGAGATTTAGTCGGAGCTCCTCTGAAGGGGCAACAGAGCGCTCTGAGAGTTAGAGCTGCTGTGAAGGGGCCACAGAAAGCGCTGAGATTTAGTGCTACTCTGAAGGGCAACAGAGCGCGCTGAGAGTTACAGCTGCTGTGAAGGGGCAACACAGCGCGTTGAGATTTAGTCAGAGCTGCACTGAAGGGGCAACAGCGAGCGCTGAGCGTTAGAGCTGCGTTGAAGGGGCAACAGAGCTCGCTGAGGTTTACAGCTGCTGTGAAGGGGCAACTGAGAGCGCTTAGAATTAGAGCTGCTCTCAAGTAGCAAACAGAGCGGTGAGAGTTAGAGCTCCTGTGAAGGGGCAATAGAGAGCGCCGAGAGTTAAAGCTGCCTTGGGGAAACAGAGAGCACTGAGATTTAGTCAGAGCTGCTCTGAAGGGCAACAGAGAGCGGTGAGAGTTAGAGCTGCGATAAAGTAGGAACAGAGAGTGCTGTGAGTTATAGAGCTGCATTGAAGGGGCAACTGAGAGCGCTTAGAGTTAGAGCTGCTGTGAAGGGGAAACAGAGAGCTCTGAGAGTTAGAGCTGCGTTGAAGGGGCAACACGGTGTGCTGCGAGATAGAGCTGGTGTGAAGGGGCAACAGAGAGCGCTGAGATTTAGTCAGAGCTACAATGAAGGGTCAACAGAGCGCTGAGAGTTAGAGCTGCTATGAATGGGCAACAGTGAGCGCTGAGTTACAGCTGTGTTGATGGGCAACCCAGAGCGTTGAGAGTGAGGGCTGCTGTGAAGCGGAAACAGAGTGGTGAGAGTTAGAGCTGCTGTGAAAGGGAAACAGAGTGGTGAGAGTTCCAGCTGTTGTGAAGGGGCAACACATAGCGCTGAGAGTTAGAGCTGCTGGGAAGGGGCAACACAGAGCGCTGAGATTTAGTCAGAGCTGCTCTGAAGAGGCAACAGCGAGCGCTGAGCGTTAGAGCTGCGTTGTAGGGGCAAGAGAGAGCGATGAGGTTTACAGCTGCTGTGAAGGGGCAACTGAGAGCGCTTAGAATTAGAGCTGCTCTCAAGTAGCAAACAGAGCGGTGAGAGTTAGAGCTCCTGTGAAGCGGCAATAGAGCGCTCTGAGAGTTAGAGCTGCTGTGAAGGGGCCACAGAAAGCGCTGAGATTTAGTCAGTGCTACTCTGAAGGGCAACAGAGCGCGCTGAGAGTTAGAGCTGCTGTGAAGGGGCAACACAGCGCACTGAGATTTAGTCAGAGCTGCACTGAAGGGGCAACAGCGAGCGCTGAGCGTTAGAGCTGCGTTGAAGGGGCAACAGAGCTCGCTGAGGTTTACAGCTGCTGTGAAGGGGCAACGGAGAGCGCTTAGAATTAGAGCTGCTCTCAAGTAGCAAACAGAGCGGTGAGAGTTAGAGCTCCTGTGAAGGGGCAATAGAGAGCTCTGAGAGTTAAAGCTGCCTTGGGGAAACAGAGTGCGCTGAGATTTAGTCAGAGCTGCTCTGAAGGGCAACAGAGTGCTCTGAGAGTTAGAGCTGCTCTGAAGGGGCAATAAAGAGTGCTGAGAATTAGAACTGCATTGAAGTGGCAACACAGGGCGCTGAGAGTTAGAGCTGCTGTGAAGGGGCAACGGAGAGCACTGATTTATTGCTGTTGTGAAGGGGCAGTAAAGAGTGGTGAGCATTAGAGCTGCGTTGAAGGGGCAACACAGGGCGCTGAGAGTTAGAGCTGCTGTGAAGGGGCAACCGGGAGCGCTGAGAGTTAGTCAGACTGATCTGAAGGGTCAACAGAAAGCACGGAGAGTTAGTCAGAGCTGCTCTGAAGGGCAACAGAGCGCGCTGAGAGTTAGAGCTGCTGTGAAGCTCGGTGAGGTTTAGAGCTGCTGTGAAGGGGCAACTGAGAGGGCTTAGAATTAGAGCTGCTCTGAAGAAGCAAAGAGCGCTAAGAGATTGAGCTGCTGTGGAGGGGAAACAGAGAGCGCTGAGATTTAGTCAGAGCTTCTCTGAAGGGGCAACAGCGAGCGCTGAGAGAGCTGCGTTGAAGGGGCAACACAGAGCGTTGAGAGGGCTGCTGTGAAGCGGAAACAGAATGGTGAGAGTTAGAGCTGTTGTGAAGGGGCAACACACAGCGCTGAGAGTTAGAGCTGCTGTGAAGGGGCAACAGAGCTCGCTGAGGTTCAGAGCTGCTGTGAAGGGGCAACTGAGAGCGCTTAGAATTAGAGCTGCTGTGAAGAAGCAAACAGAGCGCTGAGAGATAGAGCTGCTGTGGAGGGGAAACAGAGAGCGCTGAGATTCAGTCAGAGCTGCTCTGAAGGGCAACAGAGAGCGCTGATAGTTAGAGCTGCATTAAAGGGGCAACAAAGAGTGCTGTGAGTTAGAACTGCTGTGAAGGGGCAACAGAGCTCGCTGAGGTTCAGAGCTGCTGTGAAGGGGCAACTGAGAGCGCTTAGAATTAGAGCTGCTCTGAAGAAGCAAACAGCGCTGAGAGATAGAGGTGCTGTGGAGGGGAAACAGAGAGCGCTGATATTCAGTCAGAGCTGCTCTGAACGGGCAACAGAGCGCTCTGAGAGTTAGAGCTGCTGTGAAGGGGCAACTGAGAGCACTTAGAGTTAAAGCCGCTGTGAAGGGGCAACAGAGAGCGTAGAGAGTCAGGGCTGCTGTGAAGCGGAAACAGAGATTGGTGAGAGTTAGAGCTGCTGTGAAGGGGAAACAGAGAGTGGTGAGAGTTACAGCTGTTGTGAAGGGACAACACAGAGCGCTGAGATTTAGAGCTGCTGTGAAGGGGCAACACAGATCGCTGAGATTTAGTCGGAGCTCCTCTGAAGGGGCAACAGAGCGCTCTGAGAGTTAGAGCTGCTGTGAAGGGGCAATAGAGAGCGCCGAGAGTTAAAGCTGCCTTGGGGAAACAGAGAGCACTGAGATTTAGTCAGAGCTGCTCTGAAGGGCAACAGAGAGCGGTGAGAGTTAGAGCTGCGTTAAAGTAGGAACAGAGAGTGCTGTGAGTTATAGAGCTGCATTGAAGGGGCAACTGAGAGCGCTTAGGGTTAGAGCTGCTGTGAAGGGGAAACAGAGAGAGCTCTGAGAGTTAGAGCTGCGTTGAAGGGGCAACACGGTGTGCTGCGAGATAGAGCTGGTGTGAAGGGGCAACACAGATCGCTGAGATTTAGTCGGAGGTCCTCTGAAGCGGCAACAGAGCGCTCTGAGAGTTAGAGCTGCTGTGAAGGGGCCACAGAAAGCGCTGAGATTTAGTGCTACTCTGAAGGGCAACAGAGCGCGCTGAGAGTTACAGCTGCTGTGAAGGGGCAACACAGCGCGCTGAGATTTAGTCAGAGCTGCACTGAAGGGGCAACAGCGAGCGCTGAGAGTTAGAGCTGCGTTGAAGGGGCAACAGAGCTCGCTGAGGTTTACAGCTGCTGTGAAGCGGCCACTGAGAGCGCTTAGAATTAGAGCTGCTCTCAAGTAGCAAACAGAGCGGTGAGAGTTAGAGCTCCTGTGAAGGGGCAATAGAGAGCGCCGAGAGTTAAAGCTGCCTTGGGGAAACAGAGAGCACTGAGATTTAGTCAGAGCTGCTCTGAAGGGCAACAGAGAGCGGTGAGAGTTAGAGCTGCGTTAAAGTAGGAACAGAGAGTGCTGTGAGTTATAGAGCTGCATTGAAGGGGCAACTGAGAGCGCTTAGAGTTAGAGCTGCTGTGAAGGGGAAACAGAGAGAGCTCTGAGAGTTAGGGCTGCGTTGAAGGGGCAACACGGTGTGCTGCGAGATAGATCTGGTATGAAGGGGCAACAGAGAGCGCTGAGATTTAGTCAGAGCTACTCTGAAGGGCAACAGAGCGCGCTGAGAGTTAGAGCTGCTGTGAAGGGGCAACACAGCGCACTGAGATTTAGTCAGAGCTGCACTGAAGGGGCAACAGCGAGCGCTGAGCGTTAGAGCTGCGTTGAAGGGGCAACAGAGCTCGCTGAGGTTTACAGCTGCTGTGAAGGGGCAACGGAGAGCGCTTAGAATTAGAGCTGCTCTCAAGTAGCAAACAGAGCGGTGAGAGTTAGAGCTCCTGTGAAGGGGCAATAGAGAGCTCTGAGAGTTAAAGCTGCCTTGGGGAAACAGAGTGCGCTGAGATTTAGTCAGAGCTGCTCTGAAGGGCAACAGAGTGCTCTGAGAGTTAGAGCTGCTCTGAAGGGGCAATAAAGAGTGCTGAGAATTAGAACTGCATTGAAGTGGCAACACAGGGCGCTGAGAGTTAGAGCTGCTGTGAAGGGGCAACGGAGAGCACTGATTTATTGCTGTTGTGAAGGGGCAGTAAAGAGTGGTGAGCATTAGAGCTGCGTTGAAGGGGCAACACAGGGCGCTGAGAGTTAGAGCTGCTGTGAAGGGGCAACCGGGAGCGCTGAGAGTTAGTCAGACTGATCTGAAGGGTCAACAGAAAGCACGGAGAGTTAGTCAGAGCTGCTCTGAAGGGCAACAGAGCGCGCTGAGAGTTAGAGCTGCTGTGAAGCTCGGTGAGGTTTAGAGCTGCTGTGAAGGGGCAACTGAGAGGGCTTAGAATTAGAGCTGCTCTGAAGAAGCAAAGAGCGCTAAGAGATTGTGCTGCTGTGGAGGGGAAACAGAGAGCGCTGAGATTTAGTCAGAGCTTCTCTGAAGGGGCAACAGCGAGCGCTGAGAGTTAGAGCTGCGTTGAAGGGGCAACACAGAGCGTTGAGAGGGCTGCTGTGAAGCGGAAACAGAATGGTGAGAGTTAGAGCTGTTGTGAAGGGGCAACACACAGCGCTGAGAGTTAGAGCTGCTGTGAAGGGGCAACAGAGCTCGCTGAGGTTCAGAGCTGCTGTGAAGGGGCAACTGAGAGCGCTTAGAATTAGAGCTGCTGTGAAGAAGCAAACAGAGCGCTGAGAGATAGAGCTGCTGTGGAGGGGAAACAGAGAGCGCTGAGATTCAGTCAGAGCTGCTCTGAAGGGCAACAGAGAGCGCTGATAGTTAGAGCTGCATTAAAGGGGCAACAAAGAGTGCTGTGAGTTAGAACTGCTGCGAAGGGGCAACAGAGCTCGCTGAGGTTCAGAGCTGCTGTGAAGGGGCAACTGAGAGCGCTTAGAATTAGAGCTGCTCTGAAGAAGCAAACAGCGCTGAGAGATAGAGGTGCTGTGGAGGGGAAACAGAGAGCGCTGATATTCAGTCAGAGCTGCTCTGAACGGGCAACAGAGCGCTCTGAGAGTTAGAGCTGCTGTGAAGGGGCAACTGAGAGCACTTAGAGTTAAAGCCGCTGTGAAGGGGCAACAGAGAGCGTAGAGAGTCAGGGCTGCTGTGAAGCGGAAACAGAGATTGGTGAGAGACCTGCTGTGAAGGGGAAACAGAGAGTGGTGAGATTTAGTCAGAGCTGCTCTGAAGGGCAGCAGAGAGCGCTGAGAGAGCTTCTGTGAAGGGGCAACACAGAGCGCTGAGATTTAGTGAGAGCTGCACTGAAGGGGCAACAGCGAGCGCTGAGAGTTAGAGCTGCGTTGAAGGGGCAACACAGAGCGTTGAGAATCAGGGCTGCTGTGAAGCGGAAACAGAATGGTGAGAGTTAGAGCTGTTGTGAAGGGGCAACACACAGCGCTGAGAGTTAGAGCTGCTGTGAAGGGGCAACAGAGCTCGCTGAGGTTCAGAGCTGCTGTGAAGGGGCAACTGAGAGCGCTTAGAATTAGAGCTGCTGTGAAGAAGCAAACAGAGCGCTGAGAGATAGAGCTGCTGTGGAGGGGAAACAGAGAGCGCTGAGATTCAGTCAGAGCTGCTCTGAAGGGCAACAGAGAGCGCTGATAGTTAGAGCTGCATTAAAGGGGCAACAAAGAGTGCTGTGAGTTAGAACTGCTGCGAAGGGGCAACAGAGCTCGCTGAGGTTCAGAGCTGCTGTGAAGGGGCAACTGAGAGCGCTTAGAATTAGAGCTGCTCTGAAGAAGCAAACAGCGCTGAGAGATAGAGGTGCTGTGGAGGGGAAACAGAGAGCGCTGATATTCAGTCAGAGCTGCTCTGAACGGGCAACAGAGCGCTCTGAGAGTTAGAGCTGCTGTGAAGGGGCAACTGAGAGCACTTAGAGTTAAAGCCGCTGTGAAGGGGCAACAGAGAGCGTAGAGAGTCAGGGCTGCTGTGAAGCGGAAACAGAGATTGGTGAGAGTTAGAGCTGCTGTGAAGGGGAAACAGAGTGGTGAGAGTTACAGCTGTTGTGAAGGGACAACACACAGCGCTGAGATTTAGAGCTGCTGTGAAGGGGCAACACAGATCGCTGAGATTTAGTCGGAGCTCCTCTGAAGGGGCAACACAGCGCACTGAGATTTAGTCAGAGCTGCACTGAAGGGGCAACAGCGAGCGCTGAGCGTTAGAGCTGCGTTGAAGGGGCAACAGAGCTCGCTGAGGTTTACAGCTGCTGTGAAGGGGCAACTGAGAGCGCTTAGAATTAGAGCTGCTCTCAAGTAGCACACAGAGCGGTGAGAGTTAGAGCTCCTGTGAAGGGGCAATAGAGAGCGCTGAGAGTTAAAGCTGCCTTGGGGAAACAGAGTGCGCTGAGATTTAGTCAGAGCTGCTCTGAAGGGCAACAGAGTGCTCTGAGAGTTAGAGCTGCTCTGAAGGGGCAATAAAGAGTGCTGAGAATTAGAACTGCATTGAAGTGGCAACACAGGGCGCTGAGAGTTAGAGCTGCTGTGAAGGGGCATCGGAGAGCGCTGATTTATTGCTGTTGTGAAGGGGCAGTAAAGAGTGGTGAGCATTAGAGCTGCGTTGAAGGGGCAACACAGGGCGCTGAGAGTTAGAGCTGCTGTGAAGGGGCAACCGGGAGCGCTGAGAGTTAGTCAGACTGATCTGAAGGGTCAACAGAAAGCACGGAGAGTTAGTCAGAGCTGCTCTGAAGGGCAACAGAGCGCGCTGAGAGTTAGAGCTGCTGTGAAGCTCGGTGAGGTTTAGAGCTGCTGTGAAGGGGCAACTGAGAGGGCTTAGAATTAGAGCTGCTCTGAAGAAGCAAAGAGCGCTAAGAGATTGAGCTGCTGTGGAGGGGAAACAGAGAGCGCTGAGATTTAGTCAGAGCTTCTCTGAAGGGGCAACAGCGAGCGCTGAGAGTTAGAGCTGCGTTGAAGGGGCAACACAGAGCGTTGAGAGGGCTGCTGTGAAGCGGAAACAGAATGGTGAGAGTTAGAGCTGTTGTGAAGGGGCAACACACAGCGCTGAGAGTTAGAGCTGCTGTGAAGGGGCAACAGAGCTCGCTGAGGTTCAGAGCTGCTGTGAAGGGGCAACTGAGAGCGCTTAGAATTAGAGCTGCTGTGAAGAAGCAAACAGAGCGCTGAGAGATAGAGCTGCTGTGGAGGGGAAACAGAGAGCGCTGAGATTCAGTCAGAGCTGCTCTGAAGGGCAACAGAGAGCGCTGATAGTTAGAGCTGCATTAAAGGGGCAACAAAGAGTGCTGTGAGTTAGAACTGCTGTGAAGGGGCAACAGAGCTCGCTGAGGTTCAGAGCTGCTGTGAAGGGGCAACTGAGAGCGCTTAGAATTAGAGCTGCTCTGAAGAAGCAAACAGCGCTGAGAGATAGAGGTGCTGTGGAGGGGAAACAGAGAGCGCTGATATTCAGTCAGAGCTGCTCTGAACGGGCAACAGAGCGCTCTGAGAGTTAGAGCTGCTGTGAAGGGGCAACTGAAAGCACTTAGAGTTAAAGCCGCTGTGAAGGGGCAACAGAGAGCGTAGAGAGTCAGGGCTGCTGTGAAGCGGAAACAGAGATTGGTGAGAGTTAGAGCTGCTGTGAAGGGGAAACAGAGAGTGGTGAGAGTTACAGCTGTTGTGAAGGGACAACACACAGCGCTGAGATTTAGAGCTGCTGTGAAGGGGCAACACAGATCGCTGAGATTTAGTCGGAGCTCCTCTGAAGGGGCAACAGAGCGCTCTGAGAGTTAGAGCTGCTGTGAAGGGGCAATAGAGAGCGCCGAGAGTTAAAGCTGCCTTGGGGAAACAGAGAGCACTGAGATTTAGTCAGAGCTGCTCTGAAGGGCAACAGAGAGCGGTGAGAGTTAGAGCTGCGTTAAAGTAGGAACAGAGAGTGCTGTGAGTTATAGAGCTGCATTGAAGGGGCAACTGAGAGCGCTTAGAGTTAGAGCTGCTGTGAAGGGGAAACAGAGAGAGCTCTGAGAGTTAGAGCTGCGTTGAAGGGGCAACACGGTGTGCTGCGAGATAGAGCTGGTGTGAAGGGGCAACACAGATCGCTGAGATTTAGTCGGAGGTCCTCTGAAGCGGCAACAGAGCGCTCTGAGAGTTAGAGCTGCTGTGAAGGGGCCACAGAAAGCGCTGAGATTTAGTGCTACTCTGAAGGGCAACAGAGCGCGCTGAGAGTTACAGCTGCTGTGAAGGGGCAACACAGCGCGCTGAGATTTAGTCAGAGCTGCACTGAAGGGGCAACAGCGAGCGCTGAGAGTTAGAGCTGCGTTGAAGGGGCAACAGAGCTCGCTGAGGTTTACAGCTGCTGTGAAGGGGCCACTGAGAGCGCTTAGAATTAGAGCTGCTCTCAAGTAGCAAACAGAGCGGTGAGAGTTAGAGCTCCTGTGACGGGGCAATAGAGAGCGCCGAGAGTTAAAGCTGCCTTGGGGAAACAGAGAGCACTGAGATTTAGTCAGAGCTGCTCTGAAGGGCAACAGAGAGCGGTGAGAGTTAGAGCTGCGTTAAAGTAGGAACAGAGAGTGCTGTGAGTTATAGAGCTGCATTGAAGGGGCAACTGAGAGCGCTTAGAGTTAGAGCTGCTGTGAAGGGGAAACAGAGAGAGCTCTGAGAGTTAGAGCTGCGTTGAAGGGGCAACACGGTGTGCTGCGAGATAGAGCTGGTATGAAGGGGCAACAGAGAGCGCTGAGATTTAGTCAGAGCTACTCTGAAGGGCAACAGAGCGCGCTGAGAGTTAGAGCTGCTGTGAAGGGGCAACACAGCGCACTGAGATTTAGTCAGAGCTGCACTGAAGGGGCAACAGCGAGCGCTGAGCGTTAGAGCTGCGTTGAAGGGGCAACAGAGCTCGCTGAGGTTTACAGCTGCTGTGAAGGGGCAACGGAGAGCGCTTAGAATTAGAGCTGCTCTCAAGTAGCAAACAGAGCGGTGAGAGTTAGAGCTCCTGTGAAGGGGCAATAGAGAGCTCTGAGAGTTAAAGCTGCCTTGGGGAAACAGAGTGCGCTGAGATTTAGTCAGAGCTGCTCTGAAGGGCAACAGAGTGCTCTGAGAGTTAGAGCTGCTCTGAAGGGGCAATAAAGAGTGCTGAGAATTAGAACTGCATTGAAGTGGCAACACAGGGCGCTGAGAGTTAGAGCTGCTGTGAAGGGGCAATAGAGAGCGCCGAGAGTTAAAGCTGCCTTGGGGAAACAGAGAGCACTGAGATTTAGTCAGAGCTGCTCTGAAGGGCAACAGAGAGCGGTGAGAGTTAGAGCTGCGTTAAAGTAGGAACAGAGAGTGCTGTGAGTTATAGAGCTGCATTGAAGGGGCAACTGAGAGCGCTTAGAGTTAGAGCTGCTGTGAAGGGGAAACAGAGAGAGCTCTGAGAGTTAGAGCTGCGTTGAAGGGGCAACACGGTGTGCTGCGAGATAGAGCTGGTGTGAAGGGGCAACACAGATCGCTGAGATTTAGTCGGAGCTCCTCTGAAGGGGCAACAGAGCGCTCTGAGAGTTAGAGCTGCTGTGAAGGGGCCACAGAAAGCGCTGAGATTTAGTGCTACTCTGAAGGGCAACAGAGCGCGCTGAGAGTTACAGCTGCTGTGAAGGGGCAACACAGCGCGTTGAGATTTAGTCAGAGCTGCACTGAAGGGGCAACAGCGAGCGCTGAGCGTTAGAGCTGCGTTGAAGGGGCAACAGAGCTCGCTGAGGTTTACAGCTGCTGTGAAGGGGCAACTGAGAGCGCTTAGAATTAGAGCTGCTCTCAAGTAGCAAACAGAGCGGTGAGAGTTAGAGCTCCTGTGAAGGGGCAATAGAGAGCGCCGAGAGTTAAAGCTGCCTTGGGGAAACAGAGAGCACTGAGATTTAGTCAGAGCTGCTCTGAAGGGCAACAGAGAGCGGAGAGAGTTAGAGCTGCGATAAAGTAGGAACAGAGAGTGCTGTGAGTTATAGAGCTGCATTGAAGGGGCAACTGAGAGCGCTTAGAGTTAGAGCTGCTGTGAAGGGGAAACAGAGAGCTCTGAGAGTTAGAGCTGCGTTGAAGGGGCAACACGGTGTGCTGCGAGATAGAGCTGGTGTGAAGGGGCAACAGAGAGCGCTGAGATTTAGTCAGAGCTACAATGAAGGGTCAACAGAGCGCTGAGAGTTAGAGCTGCTATGAATGGGCAACAGTGAGCGCTGAGTTACAGCTGTGTTGATGGGCAACCCAGAGCGTTGAGAGTGAGGGCTGCTGTGAAGCGGAAACAGAGTGGTGAGAGTTAGAGCTGCTGTGAAAGGGAAACAGAGTGGTGAGAGTTCCAGCTGTTGTGAAGGGGCAACACATAGCGCTGAGAGTTAGAGCTGCTGGGAAGGGGCAACACAGAGCGCTGAGATTTAGTCAGAGCTGCTCTGAAGAGGCAACAGCGAGCGCTGAGCGTTAGAGCTGCGTTGTAGGGGCAAGAGAGAGCGATGAGGTTTACAGCTGCTGTGAAGGGGCAACTGAGAGCGCTTAGAATTAGAGCTGCTCTCAAGTAGCAAACAGAGCGGTGAGAGTTAGAGCTCCTGTGAAGCGGCAATAGAGCGCTCTGAGAGTTAGAGCTGCTGTGAAGGGGCCACAGAAAGCGCTGAGATTTAGTCAGTGCTACTCTGAAGGGCAACAGAGCGCGCTGAGAGTTAGAGCTGCTGTGAAGGGGCAACACAGCGCACTGAGATTTAGTCAGAGCTGCACTGAAGGGGCAACAGCGAGCGCTGAGCGTTAGAGCTGCGTTGAAGGGGCAACAGAGCTCGCTGAGGTTTACAGCTGCTGTGAAGGGGCAACGGAGAGCGCTTAGAATTAGAGCTGCTCTCAAGTAGCAAACAGAGCGGTGAGAGTTAGAGCTCCTGTGAAGGGGCAATAGAGAGCTCTGAGAGTTAAAGCTGCCTTGGGGAAACAGAGTGCGCTGAGATTTAGTCAGAGCTGCTCTGAAGGGCAACAGAGTGCTCTGAGAGTTAGAGCTGCTCTGAAGGGGCAATAAAGAGTGCTGAGAATTAGAACTGCATTGAAGTGGCAACACAGGGCGCTGAGAGTTAGAGCTGCTGTGAAGGGGCAACGGAGAGCACTGATTTATTGCTGTTGTGAAGGGGCAGTAAAGAGTGGTGAGCATTAGAGCTGCGTTGAAGGGGCAACACAGGGCGCTGAGAGTTAGAGCTGCTGTGAAGGGGCAACCGGGAGCGCTGAGAGTTAGTCAGACTGATCTGAAGGGTCAACAGAAAGCACGGAGAGTTAGTCAGAGCTGCTCTGAAGGGCAACAGAGCGCGCTGAGAGTTAGAGCTGCTGTGAAGCTCGGTGAGGTTTAGAGCTGCTGTGAAGGGGCAACTGAGAGGGCTTAGAGTTAGAGCTGCTCTGAAGAAGCAAAGAGCGCTAAGAGATTGTGCTGCTGTGGAGGGGAAACAGAGAGCGCTGAGATTTAGTCAGAGCTTCTCTGAAGGGGCAACAGCGAGCGCTGAGAGTTAGAGCTGCGTTGAAGGGGCAACACAGAGCGTTGAGAGGGCTGCTGTGAAGCGGAAACAGAATGGTGAGAGTTAGAGCTGTTGTGAAGGGGCAACACACAGCGCTGAGAGTTAGAGCTGCTGTGAAGGGGCAACAGAGCTCGCTGAGGTTCAGAGCTGCTGTGAAGGGGCAACTGAGAGCGCTTAGAATTAGAGCTGCTGTGAAGAAGCAAACAGAGCGCTGAGAGATAGAGCTGCTGTGGAGGGGAAACAGCGCTGAGATTCAGTCAGAGCTGCTCTGAAGGGCAACAGAGAGTGCTGATAGTTAGAGCTGCATTAAAGGGGCAACAAAGAGTGCTGTGAGTTAGAACTGCTGTGAAGGGGCAACAGAGCTCGCTGAGGTTCAGAGCTGCTGTGAAGGGGCAACTGAGAGCGCTTAGAATTAGAGCTGCTCTGAAGAAGCAAACAGCGCTGAGAGATAGAGGTGCTGTGGAGGGGAAACAGAGAGCGCTGATATTCAGTCAGAGCTGCTCTGAACGGGCAACAGAGCGCTCTGAGAGTTAGAGCTGCTGTGAAGGGGCAACTGAGAGCACTTAGAGTTAAAGCCGCTGTGAAGGGGCAACAGAGAGCGTAGAGAGTCAGGGCTGCTGTGAAGCGGAAACAGAGATTGGTGAGAGACCTGCTGTGAAGGGGAAACAGAGAGTGGTGAGATTTAGTCAGAGCTGCTCTGAAGGGCAGCAGAGAGCGCTGAGAGAGCTTCTGTGAAGGGGCAACACAGAGCGCTGAGATTTAGTGAGAGCTGCACTGAAGGGGCAACAGCGAGCGCTGAGAGTTAGAGCTGCGTTGAAGGGGCAACACAGAGCGTTGAGAATCAGGGCTGCTGTGAAGCGGAAACAGAATGGTGAGAGTTAGAGCTGTTGTGAAGGGGCAACACACAGCGCTGAGAGTTAGAGCTGCTGTGAAGGGGCAACAGAGCTCGCTGAGGTTCAGAGCTGCTGTGAAGGGGCAACTGAGAGCGCTTAGAATTAGAGCTGCTGTGAAGAAGCAAACAGAGCGCTGAGAGATAGAGCTGCTGTGGAGGGGAAACAGAGAGCGCTGAGATTCAGTCAGAGCTGCTCTGAAGGGCAACAGAGAGCGCTGATAGTTAGAGCTGCATTAAAGGGGCAACAAAGAGTGCTGTGAGTTAGAACTGCTGCGAAGGGGCAACAGAGCTCGCTGAGGTTCAGAGCTGCTGTGAAGGGGCAACTGAGAGCGCTTAGAATTAGAGCTGCTCTGAAGAAGCAAACAGCGCTGAGAGATAGAGGTGCTGTGGAGGGGAAACAGAGAGCGCTGATATTCAGTCAGAGCTGCTCTGAACGGGCAACAGAGCGCTCTGAGAGTTAGAGCTGCTGTGAAGGGGCAACTGAGAGCACTTAGAGTTAAAGCCGCTGTGAAGGGGCAACAGAGAGCGTAGAGAGTCAGGGCTGCTGTGAAGCGGAAACAGAGATTGGTGAGAGTTAGAGCTGCTGTGAAGGGGAAACAGAGTGGTGAGAGTTACAGCTGTTGTGAAGGGACAACACACAGCGCTGAGATTTAGAGCTGCTGTGAAGGGGCAACACATATCGCTGAGATTTAGTCGGAGCTCCTCTGAAGGGGCAACACAGCGCACTGAGATTTAGTCAGAGCTGCACTGAAGGGGCAACAGCGAGCGCTGAGCGTTAGAGCTGCGTTGAAGGGGCAACAGAGCTCGCTGAGGTTTACAGCTGCTGTGAAGGGGCAACTGAGAGCGCTTAGAATTAGAGCTGCTCTCAAGTAGCACACAGAGCGGTGAGAGTTAGAGCTCCTGTGAAGGGGCAATAGAGAGCGCTGAGAGTTAAAGCTGCCTTGGGGAAACAGAGTGCGCTGAGATTTAGTCAGAGCTGCTCTGAAGGGCAACAGAGTGCTCTGAGAGTTAGAGCTGCTCTGAAGGGGCAATAAAGAGTGCTGAGAATTAGAACTGCATTGAAGTGGCAACACAGGGCGCTGAGAGTTAGAGCTGCTGTGAAGGGGCATCGGAGAGCGCTGATTTATTGCTGTTGTGAAGGGGCAGTAAAGAGTGGTGAGCATTAGAGCTGCGTTGAAGGGGCAACACAGGGCGCTGAGAGTTAGAGCTGCTGTGAAGGGGCAACCGGGAGCGCTGAGAGTTAGTCAGACTGATCTGAAGGGTCAACAGAAAGCACGGAGAGTTAGTCAGAGCTGCTCTGAAGGGCAACAGAGCGCGCTGAGAGTTAGAGCTGCTGTGAAGCTCGGTGAGGTTTAGAGCTGCTGTGAAGGGGCAACTGAGAGGGCTTAGAATTAGAGCTGCTCTGAAGAAGCAAAGAGCGCTAAGAGATTGAGCTGCTGTGGAGGGGAAACAGAGAGCGCTGAGATTTAGTCAGAGCTGCTCTGAAGGGGCAACAGCGAGCGCTGAGAGTTAGAGCTGCGTTGAAGGGGCAACACAGAGCGTTGAGAGGGCTGCTGTGAAGCGGAAACAGAATGGTGAGAGTTAGAGCTGTTGTGAAGGGGCAACACACAGCGCTGAGAGTTAGAGCTGCTGTGAAGGGGCAACAGAGCTCGCTGAGGTTCAGAGCTGCTGTGAAGGGGCAACTGAGAGCGCTTAGAATTAGAGCTGCTGTGAAGAAGCAAACAGAGCGCTGAGAGATAGAGCTGCTGTGGAGGGGAAACAGAGAGCGCTGAGATTCAGTCAGAGCTGCTCTGAAGGGCAACAGAGAGCGCTGATAGTTAGAGCTGCATTAAAGGGGCAACAAAGAGTGCTGTGAGTTAGAACTGCTGTGAAGGGGCAACAGAGCTCGCTGAGGTTCAGAGCTGCTGTGAAGGGGCAACTGAGAGCGCTTAGAATTAGAGCTGCTCTGAAGAAGCAAACAGCGCTGAGAGATAGAGGTGCTGTGGAGGGGAAACAGAGAGCGCTGATATTCAGTCAGAGCTGCTCTGAACGGGCAACAGAGCGCTCTGAGAGTTAGAGCTGCTGTGAAGGGGCAACTGAGAGCACTTAGAGTTAAAGCCGCTGTGAAGGGGCAACAGAGAGCGTAGAGAGTCAGGGCTGCTGTGAAGCGGAAACAGAGATTGGTGAGAGACCTGCTGTGAAGGGGAAACAGAGAGTGGTGAGATTTAGTCAGAGCTGCTCTGAAGGGCAGCAGAGAGCGCTGAGAGAGCTTCTGTGAAGGGGCAACACAGAGCGCTGAGATTTAGTGAGAGCTGCACTGAAGGGGCAACAGCGAGCGCTGAGAGTTAGAGCTGCGTTGAAGGGGCAACACAGAGCGTTGAGAATCAGGGCTGCTGTGAAGCGGAAACAGAATGGTGAGAGTTAGAGCTGTTGTGAAGGGGCAACACACAGCGCTGAGAGTTAGAGCTGCTGTGAAGGGGCAACAGAGCTCGCTGAGGTTCAGAGCTGCTGTGAAGGGGCAACTGAGAGCGCTTAGAATTAGAGCTGCTGTGAAGAAGCAAACAGAGCGCTGAGAGATAGAGCTGCTGTGGAGGGGAAACAGAGAGCGCTGAGATTCAGTCAGAGCTGCTCTGAAGGGCAACAGAGAGCGCTGATAGTTAGAGCTGCATTAAAGGGGCAACAAAGAGTGCTGTGAGTTAGAACTGCTGCGAAGGGGCAACAGAGCTCGCTGAGGTTCAGAGCTGCTGTGAAGGGGCAACTGAGAGCGCTTAGAATTAGAGCTGCTCTGAAGAAGCAAACAGCGCTGAGAGATAGAGGTGCTGTGGAGGGGAAACAGAGAGCGCTGATATTCAGTCAGAGCTGCTCTGAACGGGCAACAGAGCGCTCTGAGAGTTAGAGCTGCTGTGAAGGGGCAACTGAGAGCACTTAGAGTTAAAGCCGCTGTGAAGGGGCAACAGAGAGCGTAGAGAGTCAGGGCTGCTGTGAAGCGGAAACAGAGATTGGTGAGAGTTAGAGCTGCTGTGAAGGGGAAACAGAGTGGTGAGAGTTACAGCTGTTGTGAAGGGACAACACACAGCGCTGAGATTTAGAGCTGCTGTGAAGGGGCAACACAGATCGCTGAGATTTAGTCGGAGCTCCTCTGAAGGGGCAACACAGCGCACTGAGATTTAGTCAGAGCTGCACTGAAGGGGCAACAGCGAGCGCTGAGCGTTAGAGCTGCGTTGAAGGGGCAACAGAGCTCGCTGAGGTTTACAGCTGCTGTGAAGGGGCAACTGAGAGCGCTTAGAATTAGAGCTGCTCTCAAGTAGCACACAGAGCGGTGAGAGTTAGAGCTCCTGTGAAGGGGCAATAGAGAGCGCTGAGAGTTAAAGCTGCCTTGGGGAAACAGAGTGCGCTGAGATTTAGTCAGAGCTGCTCTGAAGGGCAACAGAGTGCTCTGAGAGTTAGAGCTGCTCTGAAGGGGCAATAAAGAGTGCTGAGAATTAGAACTGCATTGAAGTGGCAACACAGGGCGCTGAGAGTTAGAGCTGCTGTGAAGGGGCATCGGAGAGCGCTGATTTATTGCTGTTGTGAAGGGGCAGTAAAGAGTGGTGAGCATTAGAGCTGCGTTGAAGGGGCAACACAGGGCGCTGAGAGTTAGAGCTGCTGTGAAGGGGCAACCGGGAGCGCTGAGAGTTAGTCAGACTGATCTGAAGGGTCAACAGAAAGCACGGAGAGTTAGTCAGAGCTGCTCTGAAGGGCAACAGAGCGCGCTGAGAGTTAGAGCTGCTGTGAAGCTCGGTGAGGTTTAGAGCTGCTGTGAAGGGGCAACTGAGAGGGCTTAGAATTAGAGCTGCTCTGAAGAAGCAAAGAGCGCTAAGAGATTGAGCTGCTGTGGAGGGGAAACAGAGAGCGCTGAGATTTAGTCAGAGCTGCTCTGAAGGGGCAACAGCGAGCGCTGAGAGTTAGAGCTGCGTTGAAGGGGCAACACAGAGCGTTGAGAATCAGGGCTGCTGTGAAGCGGAAACAGAATGGTGAGAGTTAGAGCTGTTGTGAAGGGGCAACACACAGCGCTGAGAGTTAGAGCTGCTGTGAAGGGGCAACAGAGCTCGCTGAGGTTCAGAGCTGCTGTGAAGGGGCAACTGAGAGCGCTTAGAATTAGAGCTGCTGTGAAGAAGCAAACAGAGCGCTGAGAGATAGAGCTGCTGTGGAGGGGAAACAGAGAGCGCTGAGATTCAGTCAGAGCTGCTCTGAAGGGCAACAGAGAGCGCTGATAGTTAGAGCTGCATTAAAGGGGCAACAAAGAGTGCTGTGAGTTAGAACTGCTGTGAAGGGGCAACAGAGCTCGCTGAGGTTCAGAGCTGCTGTGAAGGGGCAACTGAGAGCGCTTAGAATTAGAGCTGCTCTGAAGAAGCAAACAGCGCTGAGAGATAGAGGTGCTGTGGAGGGGAAACAGAGAGCGCTGATATTCAGTCAGAGCTGCTCTGAACGGGCAACAGAGCGCTCTGAGAGTTAGAGCTGCTGTGAAGGGGCAACTGAGAGCACTTAGAGTTAAAGCCGCTGTGAAGGGGCAACAGAGAGCGTAGAGAGTCAGGGCTGCTGTGAAGCGGAAACAGAGATTGGTGAGAGTTAGAGCTGCTGTGAAGGGGAAACAGAGAGTGGTGAGAGTTACAGCTGTTGTGAAGGGACAACACACAGCGCTGAGATTTAGAGCTGCTGTGAAGGGGCAACACAGATCGCTGAGATTTAGTCGGAGCTCCTCTGAAGGGGCAACAGAGCGCTCTGAGAGTTAGAGCTGCTGTGAAGGGGCAATAGAGAGCGCCGAGAGTTAAAGCTGCCTTGGGGAAACAGAGAGCACTGAGATTTAGTCAGAGCTGCTCTGAAGGGCAACAGAGAGCGGTGAGAGTTAGAGCTGCGTTAAAGTAGGAACAGAGAGTGCTGTGAGTTATAGAGCTGCATTGAAGGGGCAACTGAGAGCGCTTAGAGTTAGAGCTGCTGTGAAGGGGAAACAGAGAGAGCTCTGAGAGTTAGAGCTGCGTTGAAGGGGCAACACGGTGTGCTGCGAGATAGAGCTGGTGTGAAGGGGCAACACAGATCGCTGAGATTTAGTCGGAGCTCCTCTGAAGGGGCAACAGAGCGCTCTGAGAGTTAGAGCTGCTGTGAAGGGGCCACAGAAAGCGCTGAGATTTAGTGCTACTCTGAAGGGCAACAGAGCGCGCTGAGAGTTACAGCTGCTGTGAAGGGGCAACACAGCGCGCTGAGATTTAGTCAGAGCTGCACTGAAGGGGCAACAGCGAGCGCTGAGAGTTAGAGCTGCGTTGAAGGGGCAACAGAGCTCGCTGAGGTTTACAGCTGCTGTGAAGGGGCAACTGAGAGCGCTTAGAATTAGAGCTGCTCTCAAGTAGCAAACAGAGCGGTGAGAGTTAGAGCTCCTGTGAAGGGACAATAGAGAGCGCCGAGAGTTAAAGCTGCCTTGGGGAAACAGAGAGCACTGAGATTTAGTCAGAGCTGCTCTGAAGGGCAACAGAGAGCGGTGAGAGTTAGAGCTGCGATAAAGTAGGAACAGAGAGTGCTGTGAGTTATAGAGCTGCATTGAAGGGGCAACTGAGAGCACTTAGAGTTAAAGCCGCTGTGAAGGGGCAACAGAGAGCGTAGAGAGTCAGGGCTGCTGTGAAGCAGAAACAGAGATTGGTGAGAGTTAGAGCTGCTGTGAAGGGGAAACAGAGTGGTGAGAGTTACAGCTGTTGTGAAGGGACAACACACAGCGCTGAGATTTAGAGCTGCTGTGAAGGGGCAACACAGATCGCTGAGATTTAGTCGGAGCTCCTCTGAAGGGGCAACAGAGCGCTCTGAGA
The DNA here is from genome assembly GCF_949774975.1 of Lagenorhynchus albirostris. Classification (NCBI taxonomy): domain Eukaryota; kingdom Metazoa; phylum Chordata; class Mammalia; order Artiodactyla; family Delphinidae; genus Lagenorhynchus; species Lagenorhynchus albirostris. The sequence continues at coordinate 7,714,103 of NC_083110.1, forward strand.
GTTAGAGCTGCTGTGAAGGGGCAATAGAGAGAGCCGAGAGTTAAAGCTGCCTTGGGGAAACAGAGAGCACTGAGATTTAGTCAGAGCTGCTCTGAAGGGCAACAGAGTGCTCTGAGAGTTAGAGCTGCTCTGAAGGGGCAATAAAGAGTGCTGAGAATTAGAACTGCATTGAAGTGGCAACACAGGGCGCTGAGAGTTAGAGCTGCTGTGAAGGGGCAACGGAGCGCGCTGATTTATTGCTGTTGTGAAGGGGCAGTAAAGAGTGGTGAGCATTAGAGCTGCGTTGAAGGGGCAACACAGGGCGCTGAGAGTTAGAGCTGCTGTGAAGGGGCAACCGGGAGCGCTGAGAGTTAGTCAGACTGATCTGAAGGGTCAACAGAAAGCACGGAGAGTTAGTCAGAGCTGCTCTGAAGGGCAACAGAGCGCGCTGAGAGTTAGAGCTGCTGTGAAGCTCGGTGAGGTTTAGAGCTGCTGTGAAGGGGCAACTGAGAGGGCTTAGAATTAGAGCTGCTCTGAAGAAGCAAAGAGCGCTAAGAGATTGAGCTGCTGTGGAGGGGAAACAGAGAGCGCTGAGATTTAGTCAGAGCTGCTCTGAAGGGGCAACAGCGAGCGCTGAGAGTTAGAGCTGCGTTGAAGGGGCAACACAGAGCGTTGAGAGGGCTGCTGTGAAGCGGAAACAGAATGGTGAGAGTTAGAGCTGTTGTGAAGGGGCAACACACAGCGCTGAGAGTTAGAGCTGCTGTGAAGGGGCAACAGAGCTCGCTGAGGTTCAGAGCTGCTGTGAAGGGGCAACTGAGAGCGCTTAGAATTAGAGCTGCTGTGAAGAAGCAAACAGAGCGCTGAGAGATAGAGCTGCTGTGGAGGGGAAACAGAGAGCGCTGAGATTCAGTCAGAGCTGCTCTGAAGGGCAACAGAGAGCGCTGATAGTTAGAGCTGCATTAAAGGGGCAACAAAGAGTGCTGTGAGTTAGAACTGCTGTGAAGGGGCAACAGAGCTCGCTGAGGTTCAGAGCTGCTGTGAAGGGGCAACTGAGAGCGCTTAGAATTAGAGCTGCTCTGAAGAAGCAAACAGCGCTGAGAGATAGAGGTGCTGTGGAGGGGAAACAGAGAGCGCTGATATTCAGTCAGAGCTGCTCTGAACGGGCAACAGAGCGCTCTGAGAGTTAGAGCTGCTGTGAAGGGGCAACTGAGAGCGTAGAGAGTCAGGGCTGCTGTGAAGCGGAAACAGAGATTGGTGAGAGTTAGAGCTGCTGTGAAGGGGAAACAGAGAGTGGTGAGAGTTACAGCTGTTGTGAAGGGACAACACACAGCGCTGAGATTTAGAGCTGCTGTGAAGGGGCAACACAGATCGCTGAGATTTAGTCGGAGCTCCTCTGAAGGGGCAACAGAGCGCTCTGAGAGTTAGAGCTGCTGTGAAGGGGCAATAGAGAGCGCCGAGAGTTAAAGCTGCCTTGGGGAAACAGAGAGCACTGAGATTTAGTCAGAGCTGCTCTGAAGGGCAACAGAGAGCGGTGAGAGTTAGAGCTGCGTTAAAGTAGGAACAGAGAGTGCTGTGAGTTATAGAGCTGCATTGAAGGGGCAACTGAGAGCGCTTAGAGTTAGAGCTGCTGTGAAGGGGAAACAGAGAGAGCTCTGAGAGTTAGAGCTGCGTTGAAGGGGCAACACGGTGTGCTGCGAGATAGAGCTGGTGTGAAGGGGCAACACAGATCGCTGAGATTTAGTCGGAGGTCCTCTGAAGCGGCAACAGAGCGCTCTGAGAGTTAGAGCTGCTGTGAAGGGGCCACAGAAAGCGCTGAGATTTAGTGCTACTCTGAAGGGCAACAGAGCGCGCTGAGAGTTACAGCTGCTGTGAAGGGGCAACACAGCGCGCTGAGATTTAGTCAGAGCTGCACTGAAGGGGCAACAGCGAGCGCTGAGAGTTAGAGCTGCGTTGAAGGGGCAACAGAGCTCGCTGAGGTTTACAGCTGCTGTGAAGGGGCCACTGAGAGCGCTTAGAATTAGAGCTGCTCTCAAGTAGCAAACAGAGCGGTGAGAGTTAGAGCTCCTGTGAAGGGGCAATAGAGAGCGCCGAGAGTTAAAGCTGCCTTGGGGAAACAGAGAGCACTGAGATTTAGTCAGAGCTGCTCTGAAGGGCAACAGAGAGCGGTGAGAGTTAGAGCTGCGTTAAAGTAGGAACAGAGAGTGCTGTGAGTTATAGAGCTGCATTGAAGGGGCAACTGAGAGCGCTTAGAGTTAGAGCTGCTGTGAAGGGGAAACAGAGAGAGCTCTGAGAGTTAGAGCTGCGTTGAAGGGGCAACACGGTGTGCTGCGAGATAGAGCTGGTATGAAGGGGCAACAGAGAGCGCTGAGATTTAGTCAGAGCTACTCTGAAGGGCAACAGAGCGCGCTGAGAGTTAGAGCTGCTGTGAAGGGGCAACACAGCGCACTGAGATTTAGTCAGAGCTGCACTGAAGGGGCAACAGCGAGCGCTGAGCGTTAGAGCTGCGTTGAAGGGGCAACAGAGCTCGCTGAGGTTTACAGCTGCTGTGAAGGGGCAACGGAGAGCGCTTAGAATTAGAGCTGCTCTCAAGTAGCAAACAGAGCGGTGAGAGTTAGAGCTCCTGTGAAGGGGCAATAGAGAGCTCTGAGAGTTAAAGCTGCCTTGGGGAAACAGAGTGCGCTGAGATTTAGTCAGAGCTGCTCTGAAGGGCAACAGAGTGCTCTGAGAGTTAGAGCTGCTCTGAAGGGGCAATAAAGAGTGCTGAGAATTAGAACTGCATTGAAGTGGCAACACAGGGCGCTGAGAGTTAGAGCTGCTGTGAAGGGGCAATAGAGAGCGCCGAGAGTTAAAGCTGCCTTGGGGAAACAGAGAGCACTGAGATTTAGTCAGAGCTGCTCTGAAGGGCAACAGAGAGCGGTGAGAGTTAGAGCTGCGTTAAAGTAGGAACAGAGAGTGCTGTGAGTTATAGAGCTGCATTGAAGGGGCAACTGAGAGCGCTTAGAGTTAGAGCTGCTGTGAAGGGGAAACAGAGAGAGCTCTGAGAGTTAGAGCTGCGTTGAAGGGGCAACACGGTGTGCTGCGAGATAGAGCTGGTGTGAAGGGGCAACACAGATCGCTGAGATTTAGTCGGAGCTCCTCTGAAGGGGCAACAGAGCGCTCTGAGAGTTAGAGCTGCTGTGAAGGGGCCACAGAAAGCGCTGAGATTTAGTGCTACTCTGAAGGGCAACAGAGCGCGCTGAGAGTTACAGCTGCTGTGAAGGGGCAACACAGCGCGTTGAGATTTAGTCAGAGCTGCACTGAAGGGGCAACAGCGAGCGCTGAGCGTTAGAGCTGCGTTGAAGGGGCAACAGAGCTCGCTGAGGTTTACAGCTGCTGTGAAGGGGCAACTGAGAGCGCTTAGAATTAGAGCTGCTCTCAAGTAGCAAACAGAGCGGTGAGAGTTAGAGCTCCTGTGAAGGGGCAATAGAGAGCGCCGAGAGTTAAAGCTGCCTTGGGGAAACAGAGAGCACTGAGATTTAGTCAGAGCTGCTCTGAAGGGCAACAGAGAGCGGTGAGAGTTAGAGCTGCGATAAAGTAGGAACAGAGAGTGCTGTGAGTTATAGAGCTGCATTGAAGGGGCAACTGAGAGCGCTTAGAGTTAGAGCTGCTGTGAAGGGGAAACAGAGAGCTCTGAGAGTTAGAGCTGCGTTGAAGGGGCAACACGGTGTGCTGCGAGATAGAGCTGGTGTGAAGGGGCAACAGAGAGCGCTGAGATTTAGTCAGAGCTACAATGAAGGGTCAACAGAGCGCTGAGAGTTAGAGCTGCTATGAATGGGCAACAGTGAGCGCTGAGTTACAGCTGTGTTGATGGGCAACCCAGAGCGTTGAGAGTGAGGGCTGCTGTGAAGCGGAAACAGAGTGGTGAGAGTTAGAGCTGCTGTGAAAGGGAAACAGAGTGGTGAGAGTTCCAGCTGTTGTGAAGGGGCAACACATAGCGCTGAGAGTTAGAGCTGCTGGGAAGGGGCAACACAGAGCGCTGAGATTTAGTCAGAGCTGCTCTGAAGAGGCAACAGCGAGCGCTGAGCGTTAGAGCTGCGTTGTAGGGGCAAGAGAGAGCGATGAGGTTTACAGCTGCTGTGAAGGGGCAACTGAGAGCGCTTAGAATTAGAGCTGCTCTCAAGTAGCAAACAGAGCGGTGAGAGTTAGAGCTCCTGTGAAGCGGCAATAGAGCGCTCTGAGAGTTAGAGCTGCTGTGAAGGGGCCACAGAAAGCGCTGAGATTTAGTCAGTGCTACTCTGAAGGGCAACAGAGCGCGCTGAGAGTTAGAGCTGCTGTGAAGGGGCAACACAGCGCACTGAGATTTAGTCAGAGCTGCACTGAAGGGGCAACAGCGAGCGCTGAGCGTTAGAGCTGCGTTGAAGGGGCAACAGAGCTCGCTGAGGTTTACAGCTGCTGTGAAGGGGCAACGGAGAGCGCTTAGAATTAGAGCTGCTCTCAAGTAGCAAACAGAGCGGTGAGAGTTAGAGCTCCTGTGAAGGGGCAATAGAGAGCTCTGAGAGTTAAAGCTGCCTTGGGGAAACAGAGTGCGCTGAGATTTAGTCAGAGCTGCTCTGAAGGGCAACAGAGTGCTCTGAGAGTTAGAGCTGCTCTGAAGGGGCAATAAAGAGTGCTGAGAATTAGAACTGCATTGAAGTGGCAACACAGGGCGCTGAGAGTTAGAGCTGCTGTGAAGGGGCAACGGAGAGCACTGATTTATTGCTGTTGTGAAGGGGCAGTAAAGAGTGGTGAGCATTAGAGCTGCGTTGAAGGGGCAACACAGGGCGCTGAGAGTTAGAGCTGCTGTGAAGGGGCAACCGGGAGCGCTGAGAGTTAGTCAGACTGATCTGAAGGGTCAACAGAAAGCACGGAGAGTTAGTCAGAGCTGCTCTGAAGGGCAACAGAGCGCGCTGAGAGTTAGAGCTGCTGTGAAGCTCGGTGAGGTTTAGAGCTGCTGTGAAGGGGCAACTGAGAGGGCTTAGAATTAGAGCTGCTCTGAAGAAGCAAAGAGCGCTAAGAGATTGAGCTGCTGTGGAGGGGAAACAGAGAGCGCTGAGATTTAGTCAGAGCTTCTCTGAAGGGGCAACAGCGAGCGCTGAGAGAGCTGCGTTGAAGGGGCAACACAGAGCGTTGAGAGGGCTGCTGTGAAGCGGAAACAGAATGGTGAGAGTTAGAGCTGTTGTGAAGGGGCAACACACAGCGCTGAGAGTTAGAGCTGCTGTGAAGGGGCAACAGAGCTCGCTGAGGTTCAGAGCTGCTGTGAAGGGGCAACTGAGAGCGCTTAGAATTAGAGCTGCTGTGAAGAAGCAAACAGAGCGCTGAGAGATAGAGCTGCTGTGGAGGGGAAACAGAGAGCGCTGAGATTCAGTCAGAGCTGCTCTGAAGGGCAACAGAGAGCGCTGATAGTTAGAGCTGCATTAAAGGGGCAACAAAGAGTGCTGTGAGTTAGAACTGCTGTGAAGGGGCAACAGAGCTCGCTGAGGTTCAGAGCTGCTGTGAAGGGGCAACTGAGAGCGCTTAGAATTAGAGCTGCTCTGAAGAAGCAAACAGCGCTGAGAGATAGAGGTGCTGTGGAGGGGAAACAGAGAGCGCTGATATTCAGTCAGAGCTGCTCTGAACGGGCAACAGAGCGCTCTGAGAGTTAGAGCTGCTGTGAAGGGGCAACTGAGAGCACTTAGAGTTAAAGCCGCTGTGAAGGGGCAACAGAGAGCGTAGAGAGTCAGGGCTGCTGTGAAGCGGAAACAGAGATTGGTGAGAGTTAGAGCTGCTGTGAAGGGGAAACAGAGAGTGGTGAGAGTTACAGCTGTTGTGAAGGGACAACACACAGCGCTGAGATTTAGAGCTGCTGTGAAGGGGCAACACAGATCGCTGAGATTTAGTCGGAGCTCCTCTGAAGGGGCAACAGAGCGCTCTGAGAGTTAGAGCTGCTGTGAAGGGGCAATAGAGAGCGCCGAGAGTTAAAGCTGCCTTGGGGAAACAGAGAGCACTGAGATTTAGTCAGAGCTGCTCTGAAGGGCAACAGAGAGCGGTGAGAGTTAGAGCTGCGTTAAAGTAGGAACAGAGAGTGCTGTGAGTTATAGAGCTGCATTGAAGGGGCAACTGAGAGCGCTTAGAGTTAGAGCTGCTGTGAAGGGGAAACAGAGAGAGCTCTGAGAGTTAGAGCTGCGTTGAAGGGGCAACACGGTGTGCTGCGAGATAGAGCTGGTGTGAAGGGGCAACACAGATCGCTGAGATTTAGTCGGAGCTCCTCTGAAGGGGCAACAGAGCGCTCTGAGAGTTAGAGCTGCTGTGAAGGGGCCACAGAAAGCGCTGAGATTTAGTGCTACTCTGAAGGGCAACAGAGCGCGCTGAGAGTTACAGCTGCTGTGAAGGGGCAACACAGCGCGCTGAGATTTAGTCAGAGCTGCACTGAAGGGGCAACAGCGAGCGCTGAGAGTTAGAGCTGCGTTGAAGGGGCAACAGAGCTCGCTGAGGTTTACAGCTGCTGTGAAGGGGCAACTGAGAGCGCTTAGAATTAGAGCTGCTCTCAAGTAGCAAACAGAGCGGTGAGAGTTAGAGCTCCTGTGAAGGGGCAATAGAGAGCGCCGAGAGTTAAAGCTGCCTTGGGGAAACAGAGAGCACTGAGATTTAGTCAGAGCTGCTCTGAAGGGCAACAGAGAGCGGTGAGAGTTAGAGCTGCGATAAAGTAGGAACAGAGAGTGCTGTGAGTTATAGAGCTGCATTGAAGGGGCAACTGAGAGCACTTAGAGTTAAAGCCGCTGTGAAGGGGCAACAGAGAGCGTAGAGAGTCAGGGCTGCTGTGAAGCAGAAACAGAGATTGGTGAGAGTTAGAGCTGCTGTGAAGGGGAAACAGAGTGGTGAGAGTTACAGCTGTTGTGAAGGGACAACACACAGCGCTGAGATTTAGAGCTGCTGTGAAGGGGCAACACAGATCGCTGAGATTTAGTCGGAGCTCCTCTGAAGGGGCAACAGAGCGCTCTGAGAGTTAGAGCTGCTGTGAAGGGGCAATAGAGAGAGCCGAGAGTTAAAGCTGCCTTGGGGAAACAGAGAGCACTGAGATTTAGTCAGAGCTGCTCTGAAGGGCAACAGAGTGCTCTGAGAGTTAGAGCTGCTCTGAAGGGGCAATAAAGAGTGCTGAGAATTAGAACTGCATTGAAGTGGCAACACAGGGCGCTGAGAGTTAGAGCTGCTGTGAAGGGGCAACGGAGAGCGCTGATTTATTGCTGTTGTGAAGGGGCAGTAAAGAGTGGTGAGCATTAGAGCTGCGTTGAAGGGGCAACACAGGGCGCTGAGAGTTAGAGCTGCTGTGAAGGGGCAACCGGGAGCGCTGAGAGTTAGTCAGACTGATCTGAAGGGTCAACAGAAAGCACGGAGAGTTAGTCAGAGCTGCTCTGAAGGGCAACAGAGCGCGCTGAGAGTTAGAGCTGCTGTGAAGCTCGGTGAGGTTTAGAGCTGCTGTGAAGGGGCAACTGAGAGGGCTTAGAATTAGAGCTGCTCTGAAGAAGCAAAGAGCGCTAAGAGATTGAGCTGCTGTGGAGGGGAAACAGAGAGCGCTGAGATTTAGTCAGAGCTTCTCTGAAGGGGCAACAGCGAGCGCTGAGAGAGCTGCGTTGAAGGGGCAACACAGAGCGTTGAGAGGGCTGCTGTGAAGCGGAAACAGAGATTGGTGAGAGTTAGAGCTGCTGTGAAGGGGAAACAGAGAGTGGTGAGAGTTACAGCTGTTGTGAAGGGACAACACACAGCGCTGAGATTTAGAGCTGCTGTGAAGGGGCAACACAGATCGCTGAGATTTAGTCGGAGCTCCTCTGAAGGGGCAACAGAGCGCTCTGAGAGTTAGAGCTGCTGTGAAGGGGCAATAGAGAGCGCCGAGAGTTAAAGCTGCCTTGGGGAAACAGAGAGCACTGAGATTTAGTCAGAGCTGCTCTGAAGGGCAACAGAGAGCGGTGAGAGTTAGAGCTGCGTTAAAGTAGGAACAGAGAGTGCTGTGAGTTATAGAGCTGCATTGAAGGGGCAACTGAGAGCGCTTAGAGTTAGAGCTGCTGTGAAGGGGAAACAGAGAGAGCTCTGAGAGTTAGAGCTGCGTTGAAGGGGCAACACGGTGTGCTGCGAGATAGAGCTGGTGTGAAGGGGCAACACAGATCGCTGAGATTTAGTCGGAGCTCCTCTGAAGGGGCAACAGAGCGCTCTGAGAGTTAGAGCTGCTGTGAAGGGGCCACAGAAAGCGCTGAGATTTAGTGCTACTCTGAAGGGCAACAGAGCGCGCTGAGAGTTACAGCTGCTGTGAAGGGGCAACACAGCGCGCTGAGATTTAGTCAGAGCTGCACTGAAGGGGCAACAGCGAGCGCTGAGAGTTAGAGCTGCGTTGAAGGGGCAACAGAGCTCGCTGAGGTTTACAGCTGCTGTGAAGGGGCAACTGAGAGCGCTTAGAATTAGAGCTGCTCTCAAGTAGCAAACAGAGCGGTGAGAGTTAGAGCTCCTGTGAAGGGGCAATAGAGAGCGCCGAGAGTTAAAGCTGCCTTGGGGAAACAGAGAGCACTGAGATTTAGTCAGAGCTGCTCTGAAGGGCAACAGAGAGCGGTGAGAGTTAGAGCTGCGATAAAGTAGGAACAGAGAGTGCTGTGAGTTATAGAGCTGCATTGAAGGGGCAACTGAGAGCACTTAGAGTTAAAGCCGCTGTGAAGGGGCAACAGAGAGCGTAGAGAGTCAGGGCTGCTGTGAAGCAGAAACAGAGATTGGTGAGAGTTAGAGCTGCTGTGAAGGGGAAACAGAGTGGTGAGAGTTACAGCTGTTGTGAAGGGACAACACACAGCGCTGAGATTTAGAGCTGCTGTGAAGGGGCAACACAGATCGCTGAGATTTAGTCGGAGCTCCTCTGAAGGGGCAACAGAGCGCTCTGAGAGTTAGAGCTGCTGTGAAGGGGCAATAGAGAGAGCCGAGAGTTAAAGCTGCCTTGGGGAAACAGAGAGCACTGAGATTTAGTCAGAGCTGCTCTGAAGGGCAACAGAGTGCTCTGAGAGTTAGAGCTGCTCTGAAGGGGCAATAAAGAGTGCTGAGAATTAGAACTGCATTGAAGTGGCAACACAGGGCGCTGAGAGTTAGAGCTGCTGTGAAGGGGCAACGGAGAGCGCTGATTTATTGCTGTTGTGAAGGGGCAGTAAAGAGTGGTGAGCATTAGAGCTGCGTTGAAGGGGCAACACAGGGCGCTGAGAGTTAGAGCTGCTGTGAAGGGGCAACCGGGAGCGCTGAGAGTTAGTCAGACTGATCTGAAGGGTCAACAGAAAGCACGGAGAGTTAGTCAGAGCTGCTCTGAAGGGCAACAGAGCGCGCTGAGAGTTAGAGCTGCTGTGAAGCTCGGTGAGGTTTAGAGCTGCTGTGAAGGGGCAACTGAGAGGGCTTAGAATTAGAGCTGCTCTGAAGAAGCAAAGAGCGCTAAGAGATTGAGCTGCTGTGGAGGGGAAACAGAGAGCGCTGAGATTTAGTCAGAGCTGCTCTGAAGGGGCAACAGCGAGCGCTGAGAGTTAGAGCTGCGTTGAAGGGGCAACACAGAGCGTTGAGAGGGCTGCTGTGAAGCGGAAACAGAATGGTGAGAGTTAGAGCTGTTGTGAAGGGGCAACACACAGCGCTGAGAGTTAGAGCTGCTGTGAAGGGGCAACAGAGCTCGCTGAGGTTCAGAGCTGCTGTGAAGGGGCAACTGAGAGCGCTTAGAATTAGAGCTGCTGTGAAGAAGCAAACAGAGCGCTGAGAGATAGAGCTGCTGTGGAGGGGAAACAGAGAGCGCTGAGATTCAGTCAGAGCTGCTCTGAAGGGCAACAGAGAGCGCTGATAGTTAGAGCTGCATTAAAGGGGCAACAAAGAGTGCTGTGAGTTAGAACTGCTGTGAAGGGGCAACAGAGCTCGCTGAGGTTCAGAGCTGCTGTGAAGGGGCAACTGAGAGCGCTTAGAATTAGAGCTGCTCTGAAGAAGCAAACAGCGCTGAGAGATAGAGGTGCTGTGGAGGGGAAACAGAGAGCGCTGATATTCAGTCAGAGCTGCTCTGAACGGGCAACAGAGCGCTCTGAGAGTTAGAGCTGCTGTGAAGGGGCAACTGAGAGCGTAGAGAGTCAGGGCTGCTGTGAAGCGGAAACAGAGATTGGTGAGAGTTAGAGCTGCTGTGAAGGGGAAACAGAGAGTGGTGAGAGTTACAGCTGTTGTGAAGGGACAACACACAGCGCTGAGATTTAGAGCTGCTGTGAAGGGGCAACACAGATCGCTGAGATTTAGTCGGAGCTCCTCTGAAGGGGCAACAGAGCGCTCTGAGAGTTAGAGCTGCTGTGAAGGGGCAATAGAGAGCGCCGAGAGTTAAAGCTGCCTTGGGGAAACAGAGAGCACTGAGATTTAGTCAGAGCTGCTCTGAAGGGCAACAGAGAGCGGTGAGAGTTAGAGCTGCGTTAAAGTAGGAACAGAGAGTGCTGTGAGTTATAGAGCTGCATTGAAGGGGCAACTGAGAGCGCTTAGAGTTAGAGCTGCTGTGAAGGGGAAACAGAGAGAGCTCTGAGAGTTAGAGCTGCGTTGAAGGGGCAACACGGTGTGCTGCGAGATAGAGCTGGTGTGAAGGGGCAACACAGATCGCTGAGATTTAGTCGGAGGTCCTCTGAAGCGGCAACAGAGCGCTCTGAGAGTTAGAGCTGCTGTGAAGGGGCCACAGAAAGCGCTGAGATTTAGTGCTACTCTGAAGGGCAACAGAGCGCGCTGAGAGTTACAGCTGCTGTGAAGGGGCAACACAGCGCGCTGAGATTTAGTCAGAGCTGCACTGAAGGGGCAACAGCGAGCGCTGAGAGTTAGAGCTGCGTTGAAGGGGCAACAGAGCTCGCTGAGGTTTACAGCTGCTGTGAAGGGGCCACTGAGAGCGCTTAGAATTAGAGCTGCTCTCAAGTAGCAAACAGAGCGGTGAGAGTTAGAGCTCCTGTGAAGGGGCAATAGAGAGCGCCGAGAGTTAAAGCTGCCTTGGGGAAACAGAGAGCACTGAGATTTAGTCAGAGCTGCTCTGAAGGGCAACAGAGAGCGGTGAGAGTTAGAGCTGCGTTAAAGTAGGAACAGAGAGTGCTGTGAGTTATAGAGCTGCATTGAAGGGGCAACTGAGAGCGCTTAGAGTTAGAGCTGCTGTGAAGGGGAAACAGAGAGAGCTCTGAGAGTTAGAGCTGAGTTGAAGGGGCAACACGGTGTGCTGCGAGATAGAGCTGGTATGAAGGGGCAACAGAGAGCGCTGAGATTTAGTCAGAGCTACTCTGAAGGGCAACAGAGCGCGCTGAGAGTTAGAGCTGCTGTGAAGGGGCAACACAGCGCACTGAGATTTAGTCAGAGCTGCACTGAAGGGGCAACAGCGAGCGCTGAGCGTTAGAGCTGCGTTGAAGGGGCAACAGAGCTCGCTGAGGTTTACAGCTGCTGTGAAGGGGCAACGGAGAGCGCTTAGAATTAGAGCTGCTCTCAAGTAGCAAACAGAGCGGTGAGAGTTAGAGCTCCTGTGAAGGGGCAATAGAGAGCTCTGAGAGTTAAAGCTGCCTTGGGGAAACAGAGTGCGCTGAGATTTAGTCAGAGCTGCTCTGAAGGGCAACAGAGTGCTCTGAGAGTTAGAGCTGCTCTGAAGGGGCAATAAAGAGTGCTGAGAATTAGAACTGCATTGAAGTGGCAACACAGGGCGCTGAGAGTTAGAGCTGCTGTGAAGGGGCAATAGAGAGCGCCGAGAGTTAAAGCTGCCTTGGGGAAACAGAGAGCACTGAGATTTAGTCAGAGCTGCTCTGAAGGGCAACAGAGAGCGGTGAGAGTTAGAGCTGCGTTAAAGTAGGAACAGAGAGTGCTGTGAGTTATAGAGCTGCATTGAAGGGGCAACTGAGAGCGCTTAGAGTTAGAGCTGCTGTGAAGGGGAAACAGAGAGAGCTCTGAGAGTTAGAGCTGCGTTGAAGGGGCAACACGGTGTGCTGCGAGATAGAGCTGGTGTGAAGGGGCAACACAGATCGCTGAGATTTAGTCGGAGCTCCTCTGAAGGGGCAACAGAGCGCTCTGAGAGTTAGAGCTGCTGTGAAGGGGCCACAGAAAGCGCTGAGATTTAGTGCTACTCTGAAGGGCAACAGAGCGCGCTGAGAGTTACAGCTGCTGTGAAGGGGCAACACAGCGCGTTGAGATTTAGTCAGAGCTGCACTGAAGGGGCAACAGCGAGCGCTGAGCGTTAGAGCTGCGTTGAAGGGGCAACAGAGCTCGCTGAGGTTTACAGCTGCTGTGAAGGGGCAACTGAGAGCGCTTAGAATTAGAGCTGCTCTCAAGTAGCAAACAGAGCGGTGAGAGTTAGAGCTCCTGTGAAGGGGCAATAGAGAGCGCCGAGAGTTAAAGCTGCCTTGGGGAAACAGAGAGCACTGAGATTTAGTCAGAGCTGCTCTGAAGGGCAACAGAGAGCGGTGAGAGTTAGAGCTGCGATAAAGTAGGAACAGAGAGTGCTGTGAGTTATAGAGCTGCATTGAAGGGGCAACTGAGAGCGCTTAGAGTTAGAGCTGCTGTGAAGGGGAAACAGAGAGCTCTGAGAGTTAGAGCTGCGTTGAAGGGGCAACACGGTGTGCTGCGAGATAGAGCTGGTGTGAAGGGGCAACAGAGAGCGCTGAGATTTAGTCAGAGCTACAATGAAGGGTCAACAGAGCGCTGAGAGTTAGAGCTGCTATGAATGGGCAACAGTGAGCGCTGAGTTACAGCTGTGTTGATGGGCAACCCAGAGCGTTGAGAGTGAGGGCTGCTGTGAAGCGGAAACAGAGTGGTGAGAGTTAGAGCTGCTGTGAAAGGGAAACAGAGTGGTGAGAGTTCCAGCTGTTGTGAAGGGGCAACACATAGCGCTGAGAGTTAGAGCTGCTGGGAAGGGGCAACACAGAGCGCTGAGATTTAGTCAGAGCTGCTCTGAAGAGGCAACAGCGAGCGCTGAGCGTTAGAGCTGCGTTGTAGGGGCAAGAGAGAGCGATGAGGTTTACAGCTGCTGTGAAGGGGCAACTGAGAGCGCTTAGAATTAGAGCTGCTCTCAAGTAGCAAACAGAGCGGTGAGAGTTAGAGCTCCTGTGAAGCGGCAATAGAGCGCTCTGAGAGTTAGAGCTGCTGTGAAGGGGCCACAGAAAGCGCTGAGATTTAGTCAGTGCTACTCTGAAGGGCAACAGAGCGCGCTGAGAGTTAGAGCTGCTGTGAAGGGGCAACACAGCGCACTGAGATTTAGTCAGAGCTGCACTGAAGGGGCAACAGCGAGCGCTGAGCGTTAGAGCTGCGTTGAAGGGGCAACAGAGCTCGCTGAGGTTTACAGCTGCTGTGAAGGGGCAACGGAGAGCGCTTAGAATTAGAGCTGCTCTCAAGTAGCAAACAGAGCGGTGAGAGTTAGAGCTCCTGTGAAGGGGCAATAGAGAGCTCTGAGAGTTAAAGCTGCCTTGGGGAAACAGAGTGCGCTGAGATTTAGTCAGAGCTGCTCTGAAGGGCAACAGAGTGCTCTGAGAGTTAGAGCTGCTCTGAAGGGGCAATAAAGAGTGCTGAGAATTAGAACTGCATTGAAGTGGCAACACAGGGCGCTGAGAGTTAGAGCTGCTGTGAAGGGGCAACGGAGAGCACTGATTTATTGCTGTTGTGAAGGGGCAGTAAAGAGTGGTGAGCATTAGAGCTGCGTTGAAGGGGCAACACAGGGCGCTGAGAGTTAGAGCTGCTGTGAAGGGGCAACCGGGAGCGCTGAGAGTTAGTCAGACTGATCTGAAGGGTCAACAGAAAGCACGGAGAGTTAGTCAGAGCTGCTCTGAAGGGCAACAGAGCGCGCTGAGAGTTAGAGCTGCTGTGAAGCTCGGTGAGGTTTAGAGCTGCTGTGAAGGGGCAACTGAGAGGGCTTAGAATTAGAGCTGCTCTGAAGAAGCAAAGAGCGCTAAGAGATTGAGCTGCTGTGGAGGGGAAACAGAGAGCGCTGAGATTTAGTCAGAGCTTCTCTGAAGGGGCAACAGCGAGCGCTGAGAGAGCTGCGTTGAAGGGGCAACACAGAGCGTTGAGAGGGCTGCTGTGAAGCGGAAACAGAATGGTGAGAGTTAGAGCTGTTGTGAAGGGGCAACACACAGCGCTGAGAGTTAGAGCTGCTGTGAAGGGGCAACAGAGCTCGCTGAGGTTCAGAGCTGCTGTGAAGGGGCAACTGAGAGCGCTTAGAATTAGAGCTGCTGTGAAGAAGCAAACAGAGCGCTGAGAGATAGAGCTGCTGTGGAGGGGAAACAGAGAGCGCTGAGATTCAGTCAGAGCTGCTCTGAAGGGCAACAGAGAGCGCTGATAGTTAGAGCTGCATTAAAGGGGCAACAAAGAGTGCTGTGAGTTAGAACTGCTGTGAAGGGGCAACAGAGCTCGCTGAGGTTCAGAGCTGCTGTGAAGGGGCAACTGAGAGCGCTTAGAATTAGAGCTGCTCTGAAGAAGCAAACAGCGCTGAGAGATAGAGGTGCTGTGGAGGGGAAACAGAGAGCGCTGATATTCAGTCAGAGCTGCTCTGAACGGGCAACAGAGCGCTCTGAGAGTTAGAGCTGCTGTGAAGGGGCAACTGAGAGCACTTAGAGTTAAAGCCGCTGTGAAGGGGCAACAGAGAGCGTAGAGAGTCAGGGCTGCTGTGAAGCGGAAACAGAGATTGGTGAGAGTTAGAGCTGCTGTGAAGGGGAAACAGAGAGTGGTGAGAGTTACAGCTGTTGTGAAGGGACAACACACAGCGCTGAGATTTAGAGCTGCTGTGAAGGGGCAACACAGATCGCTGAGATTTAGTCGGAGCTCCTCTGAAGGGGCAACAGAGCGCTCTGAGAGTTAGAGCTGCTGTGAAGGGGCAATAGAGAGCGCCGAGAGTTAAAGCTGCCTTGGGGAAACAGAGAGCACTGAGATTTAGTCAGAGCTGCTCTGAAGGGCAACAGAGAGCGGTGAGAGTTAGAGCTGCGTTAAAGTAGGAACAGAGAGTGCTGTGAGTTATAGAGCTGCATTGAAGGGGCAACTGAGAGCGCTTAGGGTTAGAGCTGCTGTGAAGGGGAAACAGAGAGAGCTCTGAGAGTTAGAGCTGCGTTGAAGGGGCAACACGGTGTGCTGCGAGATAGAGCTGGTGTGAAGGGGCAACACAGATCGCTGAGATTTAGTCGGAGCTCCTCTGAAGGGGCAACAGAGCGCTCTGAGAGTTAGAGCTGCTGTGAAGGGGCCACAGAAAGCGCTGAGATTTAGTGCTACTCTGAAGGGCAACAGAGCGCGCTGAGAGTTACAGCTGCTGTGAAGGGGCAACACAGCGCGCTGAGATTTAGTCAGAGCTGCACTGAAGGGGCAACAGCGAGCGCTGAGAGTTAGAGCTGCGTTGAAGGGGCAACAGAGCTCGCTGAGGTTTACAGCTGCTGTGAAGGGGCCACTGAGAGCGCTTAGAATTAGAGCTGCTCTCAAGTAGCAAACAGAGCGGTGAGAGTTAGAGCTCCTGTGAAGGGGCAATAGAGAGCGCCGAGAGTTAAAGCTGCCTTGGGGAAACAGAGAGCACTGAGATTTAGTCAGAGCTGCTCTGAAGGGCAACAGAGAGCGGTGAGAGTTAGAGCTGCGATAAAGTAGGAACAGAGAGTGCTGTGAGTTATAGAGCTGCATTGAAGGGGCAACTGAGAGCACTTAGAGTTAAAGCCGCTGTGAAGGGGCAACAGAGAGCGTAGAGAGTCAGGGCTGCTGTGAAGCAGAAACAGAGATTGGTGAGAGTTAGAGCTGCTGTGAAGGGGAAACAGAGTGGTGAGAGTTACAGCTGTTGTGAAGGGACAACACACAGCGCTGAGATTTAGAGCTGCTGTGAAGGGGCAACACAGATCGCTGAGATTTAGTCGGAGCTCCTCTGAAGGGGCAACAGAGCGCTCTGAGAGTTAGAGCTGCTGTGAAGGGGCAATAGAGAGAGCCGAGAGTTAAAGCTGCCTTGGGGAAACAGAGAGCACTGAGATTTAGTCAGAGCTGCTCTGAAGGGCAACAGAGTGCTCTGAGAGTTAGAGCTGCTCTGAAGGGGCAATAAAGAGTGCTGAGAATTAGAACTGCATTGAAGTGGCAACACAGGGCGCTGAGAGTTAGAGCTGCTGTGAAGGGGCAACGGAGAGCGCTGATTTATTGCTGTTGTGAAGGGGCAGTAAAGAGTGGTGAGCATTAGAGCTGCGTTGAAGGGGCAACACAGGGCGCTGAGAGTTAGGGCTGCTGTGAAGGGGCAACCGGGAGCGCTGAGAGTTAGTCAGACTGATCTGAAGGGTCAACAGAAAGCACGGAGAGTTAGTCAGAGCTGCTCTGAAGGGCAACAGAGCGCGCTGAGAGTTAGAGCTGCTGTGAAGCTCGGTGAGGTTTAGAGCTGCTGTGAAGGGGCAACTGAGAGGGCTTAGAATTAGAGCTGCTCTGAAGAAGCAAAGAGCGCTAAGAGATTGAGCTGCTGTGGAGGGGAAACAGAGAGCGCTGAGATTTAGTCAGAGCTTCTCTGAAGGGGCAACAGCGAGCGCTGAGAGAGCTGCGTTGAAGGGGCAACACAGAGCGTTGAGAGGGCTGCTGTGAAGCGGAAACAGAATGGTGAGAGTTAGAGCTGTTGTGAAGGGGCAACACACAGCGCTGAGAGTTAGAGCTGCTGTGAAGGGGCAACAGAGCTCGCTGAGGTTCAG
Source organism: Lagenorhynchus albirostris (assembly GCF_949774975.1). Lineage (NCBI taxonomy): Eukaryota > Metazoa > Chordata > Mammalia > Artiodactyla > Delphinidae > Lagenorhynchus > Lagenorhynchus albirostris. Next base: position 7,730,743 of record NC_083110.1, read on the forward strand.
AGCTGCTGTGAAGGGGCAACTGAGAGCGCTTAGAATTAGAGCTGCTGTGAAGAAGCAAACAGAGCGCTGAGAGATAGAGCTGCTGTGGAGGGGAAACAGAGAGCGCTGAGATTCAGTCAGAGCTGCTCTGAAGGGCAACAGAGAGCGCTGATAGTTAGAGCTGCATTAAAGGGGCAACAAAGAGTGCTGTGAGTTAGAACTGCTGTGAAGGGGCAACAGAGCTCGCTGAGGTTCAGAGCTGCTGTGAAGGGGCCACTGAGAGCGCTTAGAATTAGAGCTGCTCTGAAGAAGCAAACAGCGCTGAGAGATAGAGGTGCTGTGGAGGGGAAACAGAGAGCGCTGATATTCAGTCAGAGCTGCTCTGAACGGGCAACAGAGCGCTCTGAGAGTTAGAGCTGCTGTGAAGGGGCAACTGAGAGCACTTAGAGTTAAAGCCGCTGTGAAGGGGCAACAGAGAGCGTAGAGAGTCAGGGCTGCTGTGAAGCGGAAACAGAGATTGGTGAGAGTTAGAGCTGCTGTGAAGGGGAAACAGAGAGTGGTGAGAGTTACAGCTGTTGTGAAGGGACAACACACAGCGCTGAGATTTAGAGCTGCTGTGAAGGGGCAACACAGATCGCTGAGATTTAGTCGGAGCTCCTCTGAAGGGGCAACAGAGCGCTCTGAGAGTTAGAGCTGCTGTGAAGGGGCAATAGAGAGCGCCGAGAGTTAAAGCTGCCTTGGGGAAACAGAGAGCACTGAGATTTAGTCAGAGCTGCTCTGAAGGGCAACAGAGAGCGGTGAGAGTTAGAGCTGCGTTAAAGTAGGAACAGAGAGTGCTGTGAGTTATAGAGCTGCATTGAAGGGGCAACTGAGAGCGCTTAGAGTTAGAGCTGCTGTGAAGGGGAAACAGAGAGAGCTCTGAGAGTTAGAGCTGCGTTGAAGGGGCAACACGGTGTGCTGCGAGATAGAGCTGGTGTGAAGGGGCAACACAGATCGCTGAGATTTAGTCGGAGGTCCTCTGAAGCGGCAACAGAGCGCTCTGAGAGTTAGAGCTGCTGTGAAGGGGCCACAGAAAGCGCTGAGATTTAGTGCTACTCTGAAGGGCAACAGAGCGCGCTGAGAGTTACAGCTGCTGTGAAGGGGCAACACAGCGCGCTGAGATTTAGTCAGAGCTGCACTGAAGGGGCAACAGCGAGCGCTGAGAGTTAGAGCTGCGTTGAAGGGGCAACAGAGCTCGCTGAGGTTTACAGCTGCTGTGAAGGGGCCACTGAGAGCGCTTAGAATTAGAGCTGCTCTCAAGTAGCAAACAGAGCGGTGAGAGTTAGAGCTCCTGTGAAGGGGCAATAGAGAGCGCCGAGAGTTAAAGCTGCCTTGGGGAAACAGAGAGCACTGAGATTTAGTCAGAGCTGCTCTGAAGGGCAACAGAGAGCGGTGAGAGTTAGAGCTGCGTTAAAGTAGGAACAGAGAGTGCTGTGAGTTATAGAGCTGCATTGAAGGGGCAACTGAGAGCGCTTAGAGTTAGAGCTGCTGTGAAGGGGAAACAGAGAGAGCTCTGAGAGTTAGAGCTGCGTTGAAGGGGCAACACGGTGTGCTGCGAGATAGAGCTGGTATGAAGGGGCAACAGAGAGCGCTGAGATTTAGTCAGAGCTACTCTGAAGGGCAACAGAGCGCGCTGAGAGTTAGAGCTGCTGTGAAGGGGCAACACAGCGCACTGAGATTTAGTCAGAGCTGCACTGAAGGGGCAACAGCGAGCGCTGAGCGTTAGAGCTGCGTTGAAGGGGCAACAGAGCTCGCTGAGGTTTACAGCTGCTGTGAAGGGGCAACGGAGAGCGCTTAGAATTAGAGCTGCTCTCAAGTAGCAAACAGAGCGGTGAGAGTTAGAGCTCCTGTGAAGGGGCAATAGAGAGCTCTGAGAGTTAAAGCTGCCTTGGGGAAACAGAGTGCGCTGAGATTTAGTCAGAGCTGCTCTGAAGGGCAACAGAGTGCTCTGAGAGTTAGAGCTGCTCTGAAGGGGCAATAAAGAGTGCTGAGAATTAGAACTGCATTGAAGTGGCAACACAGGGCGCTGAGAGTTAGAGCTGCTGTGAAGGGGCAACGGAGAGCACTGATTTATTGCTGTTGTGAAGGGGCAGTAAAGAGTGGTGAGCATTAGAGCTGCGTTGAAGGGGCAACACAGGGCGCTGAGAGTTAGAGCTGCTGTGAAGGGGCAACCGGGAGCGCTGAGAGTTAGTCAGACTGATCTGAAGGGTCAACAGAAAGCACGGAGAGTTAGTCAGAGCTGCTCTGAAGGGCAACAGAGCGCGCTGAGAGTTAGAGCTGCTGTGAAGCTCGGTGAGGTTTAGAGCTGCTGTGAAGGGGCAACTGAGAGGGCTTAGAATTAGAGCTGCTCTGAAGAAGCAAAGAGCGCTAAGAGATTGTGCTGCTGTGGAGGGGAAACAGAGAGCGCTGAGATTTAGTCAGAGCTTCTCTGAAGGGGCAACAGCGAGCGCTGAGAGTTAGAGCTGCGTTGAAGGGGCAACACAGAGCGTTGAGAGGGCTGCTGTGAAGCGGAAACAGAATGGTGAGAGTTAGAGCTGTTGTGAAGGGGCAACACACAGCGCTGAGAGTTAGAGCTGCTGTGAAGGGGCAACAGAGCTCGCTGAGGTTCAGAGCTGCTGTGAAGGGGCAACTGAGAGCGCTTAGAATTAGAGCTGCTGTGAAGAAGCAAACAGAGCGCTGAGAGATAGAGCTGCTGTGGAGGGGAAACAGAGAGCGCTGAGATTCAGTCAGAGCTGCTCTGAAGGGCAACAGAGAGCGCTGATAGTTAGAGCTGCATTAAAGGGGCAACAAAGAGTGCTGTGAGTTAGAACTGCTGCGAAGGGGCAACAGAGCTCGCTGAGGTTCAGAGCTGCTGTGAAGGGGCAACTGAGAGCGCTTAGAATTAGAGCTGCTCTGAAGAAGCAAACAGCGCTGAGAGATAGAGGTGCTGTGGAGGGGAAACAGAGAGCGCTGATATTCAGTCAGAGCTGCTCTGAACGGGCAACAGAGCGCTCTGAGAGTTAGAGCTGCTGTGAAGGGGCAACTGAGAGCACTTAGAGTTAAAGCCGCTGTGAAGGGGCAACAGAGAGCGTAGAGAGTCAGGGCTGCTGTGAAGCGGAAACAGAGATTGGTGAGAGACCTGCTGTGAAGGGGAAACAGAGAGTGGTGAGATTTAGTCAGAGCTGCTCTGAAGGGCAGCAGAGAGCGCTGAGAGAGCTTCTGTGAAGGGGCAACACAGAGCGCTGAGATTTAGTGAGAGCTGCACTGAAGGGGCAACAGCGAGCGCTGAGAGTTAGAGCTGCGTTGAAGGGGCAACACAGAGCGTTGAGAATCAGGGCTGCTGTGAAGCGGAAACAGAATGGTGAGAGTTAGAGCTGTTGTGAAGGGGCAACACACAGCGCTGAGAGTTAGAGCTGCTGTGAAGGGGCAACAGAGCTCGCTGAGGTTCAGAGCTGCTGTGAAGGGGCAACTGAGAGCGCTTAGAATTAGAGCTGCTGTGAAGAAGCAAACAGAGCGCTGAGAGATAGAGCTGCTGTGGAGGGGAAACAGAGAGCGCTGAGATTCAGTCAGAGCTGCTCTGAAGGGCAACAGAGAGCGCTGATAGTTAGAGCTGCATTAAAGGGGCAACAAAGAGTGCTGTGAGTTAGAACTGCTGCGAAGGGGCAACAGAGCTCGCTGAGGTTCAGAGCTGCTGTGAAGGGGCAACTGAGAGCGCTTAGAATTAGAGCTGCTCTGAAGAAGCAAACAGCGCTGAGAGATAGAGGTGCTGTGGAGGGGAAACAGAGAGCGCTGATATTCAGTCAGAGCTGCTCTGAACGGGCAACAGAGCGCTCTGAGAGTTAGAGCTGCTGTGAAGGGGCAACTGAGAGCACTTAGAGTTAAAGCCGCTGTGAAGGGGCAACAGAGAGCGTAGAGAGTCAGGGCTGCTGTGAAGCGGAAACAGAGATTGGTGAGAGTTAGAGCTGCTGTGAAGGGGAAACAGAGTGGTGAGAGTTACAGCTGTTGTGAAGGGACAACACACAGCGCTGAGATTTAGAGCTGCTGTGAAGGGGCAACACAGATCGCTGAGATTTAGTCGGAGCTCCTCTGAAGGGGCAACACAGCGCACTGAGATTTAGTCAGAGCTGCACTGAAGGGGCAACAGCGAGCGCTGAGCGTTAGAGCTGCGTTGAAGGGGCAACAGAGCTCGCTGAGGTTTACAGCTGCTGTGAAGGGGCAACTGAGAGCGCTTAGAATTAGAGCTGCTCTCAAGTAGCACACAGAGCGGTGAGAGTTAGAGCTCCTGTGAAGGGGCAATAGAGAGCGCTGAGAGTTAAAGCTGCCTTGGGGAAACAGAGTGCGCTGAGATTTAGTCAGAGCTGCTCTGAAGGGCAACAGAGTGCTCTGAGAGTTAGAGCTGCTCTGAAGGGGCAATAAAGAGTGCTGAGAATTAGAACTGCATTGAAGTGGCAACACAGGGCGCTGAGAGTTAGAGCTGCTGTGAAGGGGCATCGGAGAGCGCTGATTTATTGCTGTTGTGAAGGGGCAGTAAAGAGTGGTGAGCATTAGAGCTGCGTTGAAGGGGCAACACAGGGCGCTGAGAGTTAGAGCTGCTGTGAAGGGGCAACCGGGAGCGCTGAGAGTTAGTCAGACTGATCTGAAGGGTCAACAGAAAGCACGGAGAGTTAGTCAGAGCTGCTCTGAAGGGCAACAGAGCGCGCTGAGAGTTAGAGCTGCTGTGAAGCTCGGTGAGGTTTAGAGCTGCTGTGAAGGGGCAACTGAGAGGGCTTAGAATTAGAGCTGCTCTGAAGAAGCAAAGAGCGCTAAGAGATTGAGCTGCTGTGGAGGGGAAACAGAGAGCGCTGAGATTTAGTCAGAGCTTCTCTGAAGGGGCAACAGCGAGCGCTGAGAGTTAGAGCTGCGTTGAAGGGGCAACACAGAGCGTTGAGAGGGCTGCTGTGAAGCGGAAACAGAATGGTGAGAGTTAGAGCTGTTGTGAAGGGGCAACACACAGCGCTGAGAGTTAGAGCTGCTGTGAAGGGGCAACAGAGCTCGCTGAGGTTCAGAGCTGCTGTGAAGGGGCAACTGAGAGCGCTTAGAATTAGAGCTGCTGTGAAGAAGCAAACAGAGCGCTGAGAGATAGAGCTGCTGTGGAGGGGAAACAGAGAGCGCTGAGATTCAGTCAGAGCTGCTCTGAAGGGCAACAGAGAGCGCTGATAGTTAGAGCTGCATTAAAGGGGCAACAAAGAGTGCTGTGAGTTAGAACTGCTGTGAAGGGGCAACAGAGCTCGCTGAGGTTCAGAGCTGCTGTGAAGGGGCAACTGAGAGCGCTTAGAATTAGAGCTGCTCTGAAGAAGCAAACAGCGCTGAGAGATAGAGGTGCTGTGGAGGGGAAACAGAGAGCGCTGATATTCAGTCAGAGCTGCTCTGAACGGGCAACAGAGCGCTCTGAGAGTTAGAGCTGCTGTGAAGGGGCAACTGAAAGCACTTAGAGTTAAAGCCGCTGTGAAGGGGCAACAGAGAGCGTAGAGAGTCAGGGCTGCTGTGAAGCGGAAACAGAGATTGGTGAGAGTTAGAGCTGCTGTGAAGGGGAAACAGAGAGTGGTGAGAGTTACAGCTGTTGTGAAGGGACAACACACAGCGCTGAGATTTAGAGCTGCTGTGAAGGGGCAACACAGATCGCTGAGATTTAGTCGGAGCTCCTCTGAAGGGGCAACAGAGCGCTCTGAGAGTTAGAGCTGCTGTGAAGGGGCAATAGAGAGCGCCGAGAGTTAAAGCTGCCTTGGGGAAACAGAGAGCACTGAGATTTAGTCAGAGCTGCTCTGAAGGGCAACAGAGAGCGGTGAGAGTTAGAGCTGCGTTAAAGTAGGAACAGAGAGTGCTGTGAGTTATAGAGCTGCATTGAAGGGGCAACTGAGAGCGCTTAGAGTTAGAGCTGCTGTGAAGGGGAAACAGAGAGAGCTCTGAGAGTTAGAGCTGCGTTGAAGGGGCAACACGGTGTGCTGCGAGATAGAGCTGGTGTGAAGGGGCAACACAGATCGCTGAGATTTAGTCGGAGGTCCTCTGAAGCGGCAACAGAGCGCTCTGAGAGTTAGAGCTGCTGTGAAGGGGCCACAGAAAGCGCTGAGATTTAGTGCTACTCTGAAGGGCAACAGAGCGCGCTGAGAGTTACAGCTGCTGTGAAGGGGCAACACAGCGCGCTGAGATTTAGTCAGAGCTGCACTGAAGGGGCAACAGCGAGCGCTGAGAGTTAGAGCTGCGTTGAAGGGGCAACAGAGCTCGCTGAGGTTTACAGCTGCTGTGAAGGGGCCACTGAGAGCGCTTAGAATTAGAGCTGCTCTCAAGTAGCAAACAGAGCGGTGAGAGTTAGAGCTCCTGTGACGGGGCAATAGAGAGCGCCGAGAGTTAAAGCTGCCTTGGGGAAACAGAGAGCACTGAGATTTAGTCAGAGCTGCTCTGAAGGGCAACAGAGAGCGGTGAGAGTTAGAGCTGCGTTAAAGTAGGAACAGAGAGTGCTGTGAGTTATAGAGCTGCATTGAAGGGGCAACTGAGAGCGCTTAGAGTTAGAGCTGCTGTGAAGGGGAAACAGAGAGAGCTCTGAGAGTTAGAGCTGAGTTGAAGGGGCAACACGGTGTGCTGCGAGATAGAGCTGGTATGAAGGGGCAACAGAGAGCGCTGAGATTTAGTCAGAGCTACTCTGAAGGGCAACAGAGCGCGCTGAGAGTTAGAGCTGCTGTGAAGGGGCAACACAGCGCACTGAGATTTAGTCAGAGCTGCACTGAAGGGGCAACAGCGAGCGCTGAGCGTTAGAGCTGCGTTGAAGGGGCAACAGAGCTCGCTGAGGTTTACAGCTGCTGTGAAGGGGCAACGGAGAGCGCTTAGAATTAGAGCTGCTCTCAAGTAGCAAACAGAGCGGTGAGAGTTAGAGCTCCTGTGAAGGGGCAATAGAGAGCTCTGAGAGTTAAAGCTGCCTTGGGGAAACAGAGTGCGCTGAGATTTAGTCAGAGCTGCTCTGAAGGGCAACAGAGTGCTCTGAGAGTTAGAGCTGCTCTGAAGGGGCAATAAAGAGTGCTGAGAATTAGAACTGCATTGAAGTGGCAACACAGGGCGCTGAGAGTTAGAGCTGCTGTGAAGGGGCAATAGAGAGCGCCGAGAGTTAAAGCTGCCTTGGGGAAACAGAGAGCACTGAGATTTAGTCAGAGCTGCTCTGAAGGGCAACAGAGAGCGGTGAGAGTTAGAGCTGCGTTAAAGTAGGAACAGAGAGTGCTGTGAGTTATAGAGCTGCATTGAAGGGGCAACTGAGAGCGCTTAGAGTTAGAGCTGCTGTGAAGGGGAAACAGAGAGAGCTCTGAGAGTTAGAGCTGCGTTGAAGGGGCAACACGGTGTGCTGCGAGATAGAGCTGGTGTGAAGGGGCAACACAGATCGCTGAGATTTAGTCGGAGCTCCTCTGAAGGGGCAACAGAGCGCTCTGAGAGTTAGAGCTGCTGTGAAGGGGCCACAGAAAGCGCTGAGATTTAGTGCTACTCTGAAGGGCAACAGAGCGCGCTGAGAGTTACAGCTGCTGTGAAGGGGCAACACAGCGCGTTGAGATTTAGTCAGAGCTGCACTGAAGGGGCAACAGCGAGCGCTGAGCGTTAGAGCTGCGTTGAAGGGGCAACAGAGCTCGCTGAGGTTTACAGCTGCTGTGAAGGGGCAACTGAGAGCGCTTAGAATTAGAGCTGCTCTCAAGTAGCAAACAGAGCGGTGAGAGTTAGAGCTCCTGTGAAGGGGCAATAGAGAGCGCAGAGAGTTAAAGCTGCCTTGGGGAAACAGAGAGCACTGAGATTTAGTCAGAGCTGCTCTGAAGGGCAACAGAGAGCGGAGAGAGTTAGAGCTGCGATAAAGTAGGAACAGAGAGTGCTGTGAGTTATAGAGCTGCATTGAAGGGGCAACTGAGAGCGCTTAGAGTTAGAGCTGCTGTGAAGGGGAAACAGAGAGCTCTGAGAGTTAGAGCTGCGTTGAAGGGGCAACACGGTGTGCTGCGAGATAGAGCTGGTGTGAAGGGGCAACAGAGAGCGCTGAGATTTAGTCAGAGCTACAATGAAGGGTCAACAGAGCGCTGAGAGTTAGAGCTGCTATGAATGGGCAACAGTGAGCGCTGAGTTACAGCTGTGTTGATGGGCAACCCAGAGCGTTGAGAGTGAGGGCTGCTGTGAAGCGGAAACAGAGTGGTGAGAGTTAGAGCTGCTGTGAAAGGGAAACAGAGTGGTGAGAGTTCCAGCTGTTGTGAAGGGGCAACACATAGCGCTGAGAGTTAGAGCTGCTGGGAAGGGGCAACACAGAGCGCTGAGATTTAGTCAGAGCTGCTCTGAAGAGGCAACAGCGAGCGCTGAGCGTTAGAGCTGCGTTGTAGGGGCAAGAGAGAGCGATGAGGTTTACAGCTGCTGTGAAGGGGCAACTGAGAGCGCTTAGAATTAGAGCTGCTCTCAAGTAGCAAACAGAGCGGTGAGAGTTAGAGCTCCTGTGAAGCGGCAATAGAGCGCTCTGAGAGTTAGAGCTGCTGTGAAGGGGCCACAGAAAGCGCTGAGATTTAGTCAGTGCTACTCTGAAGGGCAACAGAGCGCGCTGAGAGTTAGAGCTGCTGTGAAGGGGCAACACAGCGCACTGAGATTTAGTCAGAGCTGCACTGAAGGGGCAACAGCGAGCGCTGAGCGTTAGAGCTGCGTTGAAGGGGCAACAGAGCTCGCTGAGGTTTACAGCTGCTGTGAAGGGGCAACGGAGAGCGCTTAGAATTAGAGCTGCTCTCAAGTAGCAAACAGAGCGGTGAGAGTTAGAGCTCCTGTGAAGGGGCAATAGAGAGCTCTGAGAGTTAAAGCTGCCTTGGGGAAACAGAGTGCGCTGAGATTTAGTCAGAGCTGCTCTGAAGGGCAACAGAGTGCTCTGAGAGTTAGAGCTGCTCTGAAGGGGCAATAAAGAGTGCTGAGAATTAGAACTGCATTGAAGTGGCAACACAGGGCGCTGAGAGTTAGAGCTGCTGTGAAGGGGCAACGGAGAGCACTGATTTATTGCTGTTGTGAAGGGGCAGTAAAGAGTGGTGAGCATTAGAGCTGCGTTGAAGGGGCAACACAGGGCGCTGAGAGTTAGAGCTGCTGTGAAGGGGCAACCGGGAGCGCTGAGAGTTAGTCAGACTGATCTGAAGGGTCAACAGAAAGCACGGAGAGTTAGTCAGAGCTGCTCTGAAGGGCAACAGAGCGCGCTGAGAGTTAGAGCTGCTGTGAAGCTCGGTGAGGTTTAGAGCTGCTGTGAAGGGGCAACTGAGAGGGCTTAGAGTTAGAGCTGCTCTGAAGAAGCAAAGAGCGCTAAGAGATTGTGCTGCTGTGGAGGGGAAACAGAGAGCGCTGAGATTTAGTCAGAGCTTCTCTGAAGGGGCAACAGCGAGCGCTGAGAGTTAGAGCTGCGTTGAAGGGGCAACACAGAGCGTTGAGAGGGCTGCTGTGAAGCGGAAACAGAATGGTGAGAGTTAGAGCTGTTGTGAAGGGGCAACACACAGCGCTGAGAGTTAGAGCTGCTGTGAAGGGGCAACAGAGCTCGCTGAGGTTCAGAGCTGCTGTGAAGGGGCAACTGAGAGCGCTTAGAATTAGAGCTGCTGTGAAGAAGCAAACAGAGCGCTGAGAGATAGAGCTGCTGTGGAGGGGAAACAGCGCTGAGATTCAGTCAGAGCTGCTCTGAAGGGCAACAGAGAGTGCTGATAGTTAGAGCTGCATTAAAGGGGCAACAAAGAGTGCTGTGAGTTAGAACTGCTGTGAAGGGGCAACAGAGCTCGCTGAGGTTCAGAGCTGCTGTGAAGGGGCAACTGAGAGCGCTTAGAATTAGAGCTGCTCTGAAGAAGCAAACAGCGCTGAGAGATAGAGGTGCTGTGGAGGGGAAACAGAGAGCGCTGATATTCAGTCAGAGCTGCTCTGAACGGGCAACAGAGCGCTCTGAGAGTTAGAGCTGCTGTGAAGGGGCAACTGAGAGCACTTAGAGTTAAAGCCGCTGTGAAGGGGCAACAGAGAGCGTAGAGAGTCAGGGCTGCTGTGAAGCGGAAACAGAGATTGGTGAGAGACCTGCTGTGAAGGGGAAACAGAGAGTGGTGAGATTTAGTCAGAGCTGCTCTGAAGGGCAGCAGAGAGCGCTGAGAGAGCTTCTGTGAAGGGGCAACACAGAGCGCTGAGATTTAGTGAGAGCTGCACTGAAGGGGCAACAGCGAGCGCTGAGAGTTAGAGCTGCGTTGAAGGGGCAACACAGAGCGTTGAGAATCAGGGCTGCTGTGAAGCGGAAACAGAATGGTGAGAGTTAGAGCTGTTGTGAAGGGGCAACACACAGCGCTGAGAGTTAGAGCTGCTGTGAAGGGGCAACAGAGCTCGCTGAGGTTCAGAGCTGCTGTGAAGGGGCAACTGAGAGCGCTTAGAATTAGAGCTGCTGTGAAGAAGCAAACAGAGCGCTGAGAGATAGAGCTGCTGTGGAGGGGAAACAGAGAGCGCTGAGATTCAGTCAGAGCTGCTCTGAAGGGCAACAGAGAGCGCTGATAGTTAGAGCTGCATTAAAGGGGCAACAAAGAGTGCTGTGAGTTAGAACTGCTGCGAAGGGGCAACAGAGCTCGCTGAGGTTCAGAGCTGCTGTGAAGGGGCAACTGAGAGCGCTTAGAATTAGAGCTGCTCTGAAGAAGCAAACAGCGCTGAGAGATAGAGGTGCTGTGGAGGGGAAACAGAGAGCGCTGATATTCAGTCAGAGCTGCTCTGAACGGGCAACAGAGCGCTCTGAGAGTTAGAGCTGCTGTGAAGGGGCAACTGAGAGCACTTAGAGTTAAAGCCGCTGTGAAGGGGCAACAGAGAGCGTAGAGAGTCAGGGCTGCTGTGAAGCGGAAACAGAGATTGGTGAGAGTTAGAGCTGCTGTGAAGGGGAAACAGAGTGGTGAGAGTTACAGCTGTTGTGAAGGGACAACACACAGCGCTGAGATTTAGAGCTGCTGTGAAGGGGCAACACATATCGCTGAGATTTAGTCGGAGCTCCTCTGAAGGGGCAACACAGCGCACTGAGATTTAGTCAGAGCTGCACTGAAGGGGCAACAGCGAGCGCTGAGCGTTAGAGCTGCGTTGAAGGGGCAACAGAGCTCGCTGAGGTTTACAGCTGCTGTGAAGGGGCAACTGAGAGCGCTTAGAATTAGAGCTGCTCTCAAGTAGCACACAGAGCGGTGAGAGTTAGAGCTCCTGTGAAGGGGCAATAGAGAGCGCTGAGAGTTAAAGCTGCCTTGGGGAAACAGAGTGCGCTGAGATTTAGTCAGAGCTGCTCTGAAGGGCAACAGAGTGCTCTGAGAGTTAGAGCTGCTCTGAAGGGGCAATAAAGAGTGCTGAGAATTAGAACTGCATTGAAGTGGCAACACAGGGCGCTGAGAGTTAGAGCTGCTGTGAAGGGGCATCGGAGAGCGCTGATTTATTGCTGTTGTGAAGGGGCAGTAAAGAGTGGTGAGCATTAGAGCTGCGTTGAAGGGGCAACACAGGGCGCTGAGAGTTAGAGCTGCTGTGAAGGGGCAACCGGGAGCGCTGAGAGTTAGTCAGACTGATCTGAAGGGTCAACAGAAAGCACGGAGAGTTAGTCAGAGCTGCTCTGAAGGGCAACAGAGCGCGCTGAGAGTTAGAGCTGCTGTGAAGCTCGGTGAGGTTTAGAGCTGCTGTGAAGGGGCAACTGAGAGGGCTTAGAATTAGAGCTGCTCTGAAGAAGCAAAGAGCGCTAAGAGATTGAGCTGCTGTGGAGGGGAAACAGAGAGCGCTGAGATTTAGTCAGAGCTGCTCTGAAGGGGCAACAGCGAGCGCTGAGAGTTAGAGCTGCGTTGAAGGGGCAACACAGAGCGTTGAGAGGGCTGCTGTGAAGCGGAAACAGAATGGTGAGAGTTAGAGCTGTTGTGAAGGGGCAACACACAGCGCTGAGAGTTAGAGCTGCTGTGAAGGGGCAACAGAGCTCGCTGAGGTTCAGAGCTGCTGTGAAGGGGCAACTGAGAGCGCTTAGAATTAGAGCTGCTGTGAAGAAGCAAACAGAGCGCTGAGAGATAGAGCTGCTGTGGAGGGGAAACAGAGAGCGCTGAGATTCAGTCAGAGCTGCTCTGAAGGGCAACAGAGAGCGCTGATAGTTAGAGCTGCATTAAAGGGGCAACAAAGAGTGCTGTGAGTTAGAACTGCTGTGAAGGGGCAACAGAGCTCGCTGAGGTTCAGAGCTGCTGTGAAGGGGCAACTGAGAGCGCTTAGAATTAGAGCTGCTCTGAAGAAGCAAACAGCGCTGAGAGATAGAGGTGCTGTGGAGGGGAAACAGAGAGCGCTGATATTCAGTCAGAGCTGCTCTGAACGGGCAACAGAGCGCTCTGAGAGTTAGAGCTGCTGTGAAGGGGCAACTGAGAGCACTTAGAGTTAAAGCCGCTGTGAAGGGGCAACAGAGAGCGTAGAGAGTCAGGGCTGCTGTGAAGCGGAAACAGAGATTGGTGAGAGACCTGCTGTGAAGGGGAAACAGAGAGTGGTGAGATTTAGTCAGAGCTGCTCTGAAGGGCAGCAGAGAGCGCTGAGAGAGCTTCTGTGAAGGGGCAACACAGAGCGCTGAGATTTAGTGAGAGCTGCACTGAAGGGGCAACAGCGAGCGCTGAGAGTTAGAGCTGCGTTGAAGGGGCAACACAGAGCGTTGAGAATCAGGGCTGCTGTGAAGCGGAAACAGAATGGTGAGAGTTAGAGCTGTTGTGAAGGGGCAACACACAGCGCTGAGAGTTAGAGCTGCTGTGAAGGGGCAACAGAGCTCGCTGAGGTTCAGAGCTGCTGTGAAGGGGCAACTGAGAGCGCTTAGAATTAGAGCTGCTGTGAAGAAGCAAACAGAGCGCTGAGAGATAGAGCTGCTGTGGAGGGGAAACAGAGAGCGCTGAGATTCAGTCAGAGCTGCTCTGAAGGGCAACAGAGAGCGCTGATAGTTAGAGCTGCATTAAAGGGGCAACAAAGAGTGCTGTGAGTTAGAACTGCTGCGAAGGGGCAACAGAGCTCGCTGAGGTTCAGAGCTGCTGTGAAGGGGCAACTGAGAGCGCTTAGAATTAGAGCTGCTCTGAAGAAGCAAACAGCGCTGAGAGATAGAGGTGCTGTGGAGGGGAAACAGAGAGCGCTGATATTCAGTCAGAGCTGCTCTGAACGGGCAACAGAGCGCTCTGAGAGTTAGAGCTGCTGTGAAGGGGCAACTGAGAGCACTTAGAGTTAAAGCCGCTGTGAAGGGGCAACAGAGAGCGTAGAGAGTCAGGGCTGCTGTGAAGCGGAAACAGAGATTGGTGAGAGTTAGAGCTGCTGTGAAGGGGAAACAGAGTGGTGAGAGTTACAGCTGTTGTGAAGGGACAACACACAGCGCTGAGATTTAGAGCTGCTGTGAAGGGGCAACACAGATCGCTGAGATTTAGTCGGAGCTCCTCTGAAGGGGCAACACAGCGCACTGAGATTTAGTCAGAGCTGCACTGAAGGGGCAACAGCGAGCGCTGAGCGTTAGAGCTGCGTTGAAGGGGCAACAGAGCTCGCTGAGGTTTACAGCTGCTGTGAAGGGGCAACGGAGAGCGCTTAGAATTAGAGCTGCTCTCAAGTAGCAAACAGAGCGGTGAGAGTTAGAGCTCCTGTGAAGGGGCAATAGAGAGCGCTGAGAGTTAAAGCTGCCTTGGGGAAACAGAGTGCGCTGAGATTTAGTCAGAGCTGCTCTGAAGGGCAACAGAGTGCTCTGAGAGTTAGAGCTGCTCTGAAGGGGCAATAAAGAGTGCTGAGAATTAGAACTGCATTGAAGTGGCAACACAGGGCGCTGAGAGTTAGAGCTGCTGTGAAGGGGCAACGGAGAGCACTGATTTATTGCTGTTGTGAAGGGGCAGTAAAGAGTGGTGAGCATTAGAGCTGCGTTGAAGGGGCAACACAGGGCGCTGAGAGTTAGAGCTGCTGTGAAGGGGCAACCGGGAGCGCTGAGAGTTAGTCAGACTGATCTGAAGGGTCAACAGAAAGCACGGAGAGTTAGTCAGAGCTGCTCTGAAGGGCAACAGAGCGCGCTGAGAGTTAGAGCTGCTGTGAAGCTCGGTGAGGTTTAGAGCTGCTGTGAAGGGGCAACTGAGAGGGCTTAGAATTAGAGCTGCTCTGAAGAAGCAAAGAGCGCTAAGAGATTGAGCTGCTGTGGAGGGGAAACAGAGAGCGCTGAGATTTAGTCAGAGCTTCTCTGAAGGGGCAACAGCGAGCGCTGAGAGTTAGAGCTGCGTTGAAGGGGCAACACAGAGCGTTGAGAGGGCTGCTGTGAAGCGGAAACAGAATGGTGAGAGTTAGAGCTGTTGTGAAGGGGCAACACACAGCGCTGAGAGTTAGAGCTGCTGTGAAGGGGCAACAGAGCTCGCTGAGGTTCAGAGCTGCTGTGAAGGGGCAACTGAGAGCGCTTAGAATTAGAGCTGCTGTGAAGAAGCAAACAGAGCGCTGAGAGATAGAGCTGCTGTGGAGGGGAAACAGAGAGCGCTGAGATTCAGTCAGAGCTGCTCTGAAGGGCAACAGAGAGCGCTGATAGTTAGAGCTGCATTAAAGGGGCAACAAAGAGTGCTGTGAGTTAGAACTGCTGTGAAGGGGCAACAGAGCTCGCTGAGGTTCAGAGCTGCTGTGAAGGGGCAACTGAGAGCGCTTAGAATTAGAGCTGCTCTGAAGAAGCAAACAGCGCTGAGAGATAGAGGTGCTGTGGAGGGGAAACAGAGAGCGCTGATATTCAGTCAGAGCTGCTCTGAACGGGCAACAGAGCGCTCTGAGAGTTAGAGCTGCTGTGAAGGGGCAACTGAGAGCACTTAGAGTTAAAGCCGCTGTGAAGGGGCAACAGAGAGCGTAGAGAGTCAGGGCTGCTGTGAAGCGGAAACAGAGATTGGTGAGAGTTAGAGCTGCTGTGAAGGGGAAACAGAGAGTGGTGAGAGTTACAGCTGTTGTGAAGGGACAACACACAGCGCTGAGATTTAGAGCTGCTGTGAAGGGGCAACACAGATCGCTGAGATTTAGTCGGAGCTCCTCTGAAGGGGCAACAGAGCGCTCTGAGAGTTAGAGCTGCTGTGAAGGGGCAATAGAGAGCGCCGAGAGTTAAAGCTGCCTTGGGGAAACAGAGAGCACTGAGATTTAGTCAGAGCTGCTCTGAAGGGCAACAGAGAGCGGTGAGAGTTAGAGCTGCGTTAAAGTAGGAACAGAGAGTGCTGTGAGTTATAGAGCTGCATTGAAGGGGCAACTGAGAGCGCTTAGGGTTAGAGCTGCTGTGAAGGGGAAACAGAGAGAGCTCTGAGAGTTAGAGCTGCGTTGAAGGGGCAACACGGTGTGCTGCGAGATAGAGCTGGTGTGAAGGGGCAACACAGATCGCTGAGATTTAGTCGGAGCTCCTCTGAAGGGGCAACAGAGCGCTCTGAGAGTTAGAGCTGCTGTGAAGGGGCCACAGAAAGCGCTGAGATTTAGTGCTACTCTGAAGGGCAACAGAGCGCGCTGAGAGTTACAGCTGCTGTGAAGGGGCAACACAGCGCGCTGAGATTTAGTCAGAGCTGCACTGAAGGGGCAACAGCGAGCGCTGAGAGTTAGAGCTGCGTTGAAGGGGCAACAGAGCTCGCTGAGGTTTACAGCTGCTGTGAAGGGGCCACTGAGAGCGCTTAGAATTAGAGCTGCTCTCAAGTAGCAAACAGAGCGGTGAGAGTTAGAGCTCCTGTGAAGGGGCAATAGAGAGCGCCGAGAGTTAAAGCTGCCTTGGGGAAACAGAGAGCACTGAGATTTAGTCAGAGCTGCTCTGAAGGGCAACAGAGAGCGGTGAGAGTTAGAGCTGCGATAAAGTAGGAACAGAGAGTGCTGTGAGTTATAGAGCTGCATTGAAGGGGCAACTGAGAGCACTTAGAGTTAAAGCCGCTGTGAAGGGGCAACAGAGAGCGTAGAGAGTCAGGGCTGCTGTGAAGCAGAAACAGAGATTGGTGAGAGTTAGAGCTGCTGTGAAGGGGAAACAGAGTGGTGAGAGTTACAGCTGTTGTGAAGGGACAACACACAGCGCTGAGATTTAGAGCTGCTGTGAAGGGGCAACACAGATCGCTGAGATTTAGTCGGAGCTCCTCTGAAGGGGCAACAGAGCGCTCTGAGAGTTAGAGCTGCTGTGAAGGGGCAATAGAGAGAGCCGAGAGTTAAAGCTGCCTTGGGGAAACAGAGAGCACTGAGATTTAGTCAGAGCTGCTCTGAAGGGCAACAGAGTGCTCTGAGAGTTAGAGCTGCTCTGAAGGGGCAATAAAGAGTGCTGAGAATTAGAACTGCATTGAAGTGGCAACACAGGGCGCTGAGAGTTAGAGCTGCTGTGAAGGGGCAACGGAGAGCGCTGATTTATTGCTGTTGTGAAGGGGCAGTAAAGAGTGGTGAGCATTAGAGCTGCGTTGAAGGGGCAACACAGGGCGCTGAGAGTTAGAGCTGCTGTGAAGGGGCAACCGGGAGCGCTGAGAGTTAGTCAGACTGATCTGAAGGGTCAACAGAAAGCACGGAGAGTTAGTCAGAGCTGCTCTGAAGGGCAACAGAGCGCGCTGAGAGTTAGAGCTGCTGTGAAGCTCGGTGAGGTTTAGAGCTGCTGTGAAGGGGCAACTGAGAGGGCTTAGAATTAGAGCTGCTCTGAAGAAGCAAAGAGCGCTAAGAGATTGAGCTGCTGTGGAGGGGAAACAGAGAGCGCTGAGATTTAGTCAGAGCTGCTCTGAAGGGGCAACAGCGAGCGCTGAGAGTTAGAGCTGCGTTGAAGGTGCAACACAGAGCGTTGAGAGGGCTGCTGTGAAGCGGAAACAGAATGGTGAGAGTTAGAGCTGTTGTGAAGGGGCAACACACAGCGCTGAGAGTTAGAGCTGCTGTGAAGGGGCAACAGAGCTCGCTGAGGTTCAGAGCTGCTGTGAAGGGGCAACTGAGAGCGCTTAGAAATAGAGCTGCTGTGAAGAAGCAAACAGAGCGCTGAGAGATAGAGCTGCTGTGGAGGGGAAACAGAGAGCGCTGAGATTCAGTCAGAGCTGCTCTGAAGGGCAACAGAGAGCGGTGAGAGTTAGAGCTGCGATAAAGTAGGAACAGAGAGTGCTGTGAGTTATAGAGCTGCATTGAAGGGGCAACTGAGAGCGCTTAGAGTTAGAGCTGCTGTGAAGGGGAAACAGAGAGAGCTCTGAGAGTTAGAGCTGCGTTGAAGGGGCAACACGGTGTGCTGCGAGATAGAGCTGGTGTGAAGGGGCAACAGAGAGCGCTGAGATTTAGTCAGAGCTACAATGAAGGGTCAACAGAGCGCTGAGAGTTAGAGCTGCTATGAATGGGCAACAGTGAGCGCTGAGTTACAGCTGTGTTGATGGGCAACCCAGAGCGTTGAGAGTGAGGGCTGCTGTGAAGCGGAAACAGAGTGGTGAGAGTTAGAGCTGCTGTGAAAGGGAAACAGAGTGGTGAGAGTTCCAGCTGTTGTGAAGGGGCAACACATAGCGCTGAGAGTTAGAGCTGCTGGGAAGGGGCAACACAGAGCGCTGAGATTTAGTCAGAGCTGCTCTGAAGAGGCAACAGCGAGCGCTGAGCGTTAGAGCTGCGTTGTAGGGGCAAGAGAGAGCGATGAGGTTTACAGCTGCTGTGAAGGGGCAACTGAGAGCGCTTAGAATTAGAGCTGCTCTCAAGTAGCAAACAGAGCGGTGAGAGTTAGAGCTCCTGTGAAGCGGCAATAGAGCGCTCTGAGAGTTAGAGCTGCTGTGAAGGGGACACAGAAAGCGCTGAGATTTAGTCAGTGCTACTCTGAAGGGCAACAGAGCGCGCTGAGAGTTAGAGCTGCTGTGAAGGGGCAACACAGCGCACTGAGATTTAGTCAGAGCTGCACTGAAGGGGCAACAGCGAGCGCTGAGCGTTAGAGCTGCGTTGAAGGGGCAACAGAGCTCGCTGAGGTTTACAGCTGCTGTGAAGGGGCAACGGAGAGCGCTTAGAATTAGAGCTGCTCTCAAGTAGCAAACAGAGCGGTGAGAGTTAGAGCTCCTGTGAAGGGGCAATAGAGAGCTCTGAGAGTTAAAGCTGCCTTGGGGAAACAGAGTGCGCTGAGATTTAGTCAGAGCTGCTCTGAAGGGCAACAGAGTGCTCTGAGAGTTAGAGCTGCTCTGAAGGGGCAATAAAGAGTGCTGAGAATTAGAACTGCATTGAAGTGGCAACACAGGGCGCTGAGAGTTAGAGCTGCTGTGAAGGGGCAACGGAGAGCACTGATTTATTGCTGTTGTGAAGGGGCAGTAAAGAGTGGTGAGCATTAGAGCTGCGTTGAAGGGGCAACACAGGGCGCTGAGAGTTAGAGCTGCTGTGAAGGGGCAACCGGGAGCGCTGAGAGTTAGTCAGACTGATCTGAAGGGTCAACAGAAAGCACGGAGAGTTAGTCAGAGCTGCTCTGAAGGGCAACAGAGCGCGCTGAGAGTTAGAGCTGCTGTGAAGCTCGGTGAGGTTTAGAGCTGCTGTGAAGGGGCAACTGAGAGGGCTTAGAATTAGAGCTGCTCTGAAGAAGCAAAGAGCGCTAAGAGATTGAGCTGCTGTGGAGGGGAAACAGAGAGCGCTGAGATTTAGTCAGAGCTTCTCTGAAGGGGCAACAGCGAGCGCTGAGAGTTAGAGCTGCGTTGAAGGGGCAACACAGAGCGTTGAGAATCAGGGCTGCTGTGAAGCGGAAACAGAATGGTGAGAGTTAGAGCTGTTGTGAAGGGGCAACACACAGCGCTGAGAGTTAGAGCTGCTGTGAAGGGGCAACAGAGCTCGCTGAGGTTCAGAGCTGCTGTGAAGGGGCAACTGAGAGCGCTTAGAATTAGAGCTGCTGTGAAGAAGCAAACAGAGCGCTGAGAGATAGAGCTGCTGTGGAGGGGAAACAGAGAGCGCTGAGATTCAGTCAGAGCTGCTCTGAAGGGCAACAGAGAGCGCTGATAGTTAGAGCTGCATTAAAGGGGCAACAAAGAGTGCTGTGAGTTAGAACTGCTGCGAAGGGGCAACAGAGCTCGCTGAGGTTCAGAGCTGCTGTGAAGGGGCAACTGAGAGCGCTTAGAATTAGAGCTGCTCTGAAGAAGCAAACAGCGCTGAGAGATAGAGGTGCTGTGGAGGGGAAACAGAGAGCGCTGATATTCAGTCAGAGCTGCTCTGAACGGGCAACAGAGCGCTCTGAGAGTTAGAGCTGCTGTGAAGGGGCAACTGAGAGCACTTAGAGTTAAAGCCGCTGTGAAGGGGCAACAGAGAGCGTAGAGAGTCAGGGCTGCTGTGAAGCGGAAACAGAGATTGGTGAGAGTTAGAGCTGCTGTGAAGGGGAAACAGAGTGGTGAGAGTTACAGCTGTTGTGAAGGGACAACACACAGCGCTGAGATTTAGAGCTGCTGTGAAGGGGCAACACAGATCGCTGAGATTTAGTCGGAGCTCCTCTGAAGGGGCAACACAGCGCACTGAGATTTAGTCAGAGCTGCACTGAAGGGGCAACAGCGAGCGCTGAGCGTTAGAGCTGCGTTGAAGGGGCAACAGAGCTCGCTGAGGTTTACAGCTGCTGTGAAGGGGCAACTGAGAGCGCTTAGAATTAGAGCTGCTCTCAAGTAGCACACAGAGCGGTGAGAGTTAGAGCTCCTGTGAAGGGGCAATAGAGAGCGCTGAGAGTTAAAGCTGCCTTGGGGAAACAGAGTGCGCTGAGATTTAGTCAGAGCTGCTCTGAAGGGCAACAGAGTGCTCTGAGAGTTAGAGCTGCTCTGAAGGGGCAATAAAGAGTGCTGAGAATTAGAACTGCATTGAAGTGGCAACACAGGGCGCTGAGAGTTAGAGCTGCTGTGAAGGGGCATCGGAGAGCGCTGATTTATTGCTGTTGTGAAGGGGCAGTAAAGAGTGGTGAGCATTAGAGCTGCGTTGAAGGGGCAACACAGGGCGCTGAGAGTTAGAGCTGCTGTGAAGGGGCAACCGGGAGCGCTGAGAGTTAGTCAGACTGATCTGAAGGGTCAACAGAAAGCACGGAGAGTTAGTCAGAGCTGCTCTGAAGGGCAACAGAGCGCGCTGAGAGTTAGAGCTGCTGTGAAGCTCGGTGAGGTTTAGAGCTGCTGTGAAGGGGCAACTGAGAGGGCTTAGAATTAGAGCTGCTCTGAAGAAGCAAAGAGCGCTAAGAGATTGAGCTGCTGTGGAGGGGAAACAGAGAGCGCTGAGATTTAGTCAGAGCTGCTCTGAAGGGGCAACAGCGAGCGCTGAGAGTTAGAGCTGCGTTGAAGGGGCAACACAGAGCGTTGAGAGGGCTGCTGTGAAGCGGAAACAGAATGGTGAGAGTTAGAGCTGTTGTGAAGGGGCAACACACAGCGCTGAGAGTTAGAGCTGCTGTGAAGGGGCAACAGAGCTCGCTGAGGTTCAGAGCTGCTGTGAAGGGGCAACTGAGAGCGCTTAGAAATAGAGCTGCTGTGAAGAAGCAAACAGAGCGCTGAGAGATAGAGCTGCTGTGGAGGGGAAACAGAGAGCGCTGAGATTCAGTCAGAGCTGCTCTGAAGGGCAACAGAGAGCGGTGAGAGTTAGAGCTGCGATAAAGTAGGAACAGAGAGTGCTGTGAGTTATAGAGCTGCATTGAAGGGGCAACTGAGAGCGCTTAGAGTTAGAGCTGCTGTGAAGGGGAAACAGAGAGAGCTCTGAGAGTTAGAGCTGCGTTGAAGGGGCAACACGGTGTGCTGCGAGATAGAGCTGGTGTGAAGGGGCAACAGAGAGCGCTGAGATTTAGTCAGAGCTACAATGAAGGGTCAACAGAGCGCTGAGAGTTAGAGCTGCTATGAATGGGCAACAGTGAGCGCTGAGTTACAGCTGTGTTGATGGGCAACCCAGAGCGTTGAGAGTGAGGGCTGCTGTGAAGCGGAAACAGAGTGGTGAGAGTTAGAGCTGCTGTGAAAGGGAAACAGAGTGGTGAGAGTTCCAGCTGTTGTGAAGGGGCAACACATAGCGCTGAGAGTTAGAGCTGCTGGGAAGGGGCAACACAGAGCGCTGAGATTTAGTCAGAGCTGCTCTGAAGAGGCAACAGCGAGCGCTGAGCGTTAGAGCTGCGTTGTAGGGGCAAGAGAGAGCGATGAGGTTTACAGCTGCTGTGAAGGGGCAACTGAGAGCGCTTAGAATTAGAGCTGCTCTCAAGTAGCAAACAGAGCGGTGAGAGTTAGAGCTCCTGTGAAGCGGCAATAGAGCGCTCTGAGAGTTAGAGCTGCTGTGAAGGGGACACAGAAAGCGCTGAGATTTAGTCAGTGCTACTCTGAAGGGCAACAGAGCGCGCTGAGAGTTAGAGCTGCTGTGAAGGGGCAACACAGCGCACTGAGATTTAGTCAGAGCTGCACTGAAGGGGCAACAGCGAGCGCTGAGCGTTAGAGCTGCGTTGAAGGGGCAACAGAGCTCGCTGAGGTTTACAGCTGCTGTGAAGGGGCAACGGAGAGCGCTTAGAATTAGAGCTGCTCTCAAGTAGCAAACAGAGCGGTGAGAGTTAGAGCTCCTGTGAAGGGGCAATAGAGAGCTCTGAGAGTTAAAGCTGCCTTGGGGAAACAGAGTGCGCTGAGATTTAGTCAGAGCTGCTCTGAAGGGCAACAGAGTGCTCTGAGAGTTAGAGCTGCTCTGAAGGGGCAATAAAGAGTGCTGAGAATTAGAACTGCATTGAAGTGGCAACACAGGGCGCTGAGAGTTAGAGCTGCTGTGAAGGGGCAACGGAGAGCACTGATTTATTGCTGTTGTGAAGGGGCAGTAAAGAGTGGTGAGCATTAGAGCTGCGTTGAAGGGGCAACACAGGGCGCTGAGAGTTAGAGCTGCTGTGAAGGGGCAACCGGGAGCGCTGAGAGTTAGTCAGACTGATCTGAAGGGTCAACAGAAAGCACGGAGAGTTAGTCAGAGCTGCTCTGAAGGGCAACAGAGCGCGCTGAGAGTTAGAGCTGCTGTGAAGCTCGGTGAGGTTTAGAGCTGCTGTGAAGGGGCAACTGAGAGGGCTTAGAATTAGAGCTGCTCTGAAGAAGCAAAGAGCGCTAAGAGATTGAGCTGCTGTGGAGGGGAAACAGAGAGCGCTGAGATTTAGTCAGAGCTTCTCTGAAGGGGCAACAGCGAGCGCTGAGAGTTAGAGCTGCGTTGAAGGGGCAACACAGAGCGTTGAGAATCAGGGCTGCTGTGAAGCGGAAACAGAATGGTGAGAGTTAGAGCTGTTGTGAAGGGGCAACACACAGCGCTGAGAGTTAGAGCTGCTGTGAAGGGGCAACAGAGCTCGCTGAGGTTCAGAGCTGCTGTGAAGGGGCAACTGAGAGCGCTTAGAATTAGAGCTGCTGTGAAGAAGCAAACAGAGCGCTGAGAGATAGAGCTGCTGTGGAGGGGAAACAGAGAGCGCTGAGATTCAGTCAGAGCTGCTCTGAAGGGCAACAGAGAGCGCTGATAGTTAGAGCTGCATTAAAGGGGCAACAAAGAGTGCTGTGAGTTAGAACTGCTGCGAAGGGGCAACAGAGCTCGCTGAGGTTCAGAGCTGCTGTGAAGGGGCAACTGAGAGCGCTTAGAATTAGAGCTGCTCTGAAGAAGCAAACAGCGCTGAGAGATAGAGGTGCTGTGGAGGGGAAACAGAGAGCGCTGATATTCAGTCAGAGCTGCTCTGAACGGGCAACAGAGCGCTCTGAGAGTTAGAGCTGCTGTGAAGGGGCAACTGAGAGCACTTAGAGTTAAAGCCGCTGTGAAGGGGCAACAGAGAGCGTAGAGAGTCAGGGCTGCTGTGAAGCGGAAACAGAGATTGGTGAGAGTTAGAGCTGCTGTGAAGGGGAAACAAGAGTGGTGAGAGTTACAGCTGTTGTGAAGGGACAACACACAGCGCTGAGATTTAGAGCTGCTGTGAAGGGGCAACACAGATCGCTGAGATTTAGTCGGAGCTCCTCTGAAGGGGCAACACAGCGCACTGAGATTTAGTCAGAGCTGCACTGAAGGGGCAACAGCGAGCGCTGAGCGTTAGAGCTGCGTTGAAGGGGCAACAGAGCTCGCTGAGGTTTACAGCTGCTGTGAAGGGGCAACTGAGAGCGCTTAGAATTAGAGCTGCTCTCAAGTAGCACACAGAGCGGTGAGAGTTAGAGCTCCTGTGAAGGGGCAATAGAGAGCGCTGAGAGTTAAAGCTGCCTTGGGGAAACAGAGTGCGCTGAGATTTAGTCAGAGCTGCTCTGAAGGGCAACAGAGTGCTCTGAGAGTTAGAGCTGCTCTGAAGGGGCAATAAAGAGTGCTGAGAATTAGAACTGCATTGAAGTGGCAACACAGGGCGCTGAGAGTTAGAGCTGCTGTGAAGGGGCATCGGAGAGCGCTGATTTATTGCTGTTGTGAAGGGGCAGTAAAGAGTGGTGAGCATTAGAGCTGCGTTGAAGGGGCAACACAGGGCGCTGAGAGTTAGAGCTGCTGTGAAGGGGCAACCGGGAGCGCTGAGAGTTAGTCAGACTGATCTGAAGGGTCAACAGAAAGCACGGAGAGTTAGTCAGAGCTGCTCTGAAGGGCAACAGAGCGCGCTGAGAGTTAGAGCTGCTGTGAAGCTCGGTGAGGTTTAGAGCTGCTGTGAAGGGGCAACTGAGAGGGCTTAGAATTAGAGCTGCTCTGAAGAAGCAAAGAGCGCTAAGAGATTGAGCTGCTGTGGAGGGGAAACAGAGAGCGCTGAGATTTAGTCAGAGCTGCTCTGAAGGGGCAACAGCGAGCGCTGAGAGTTAGAGCTGCGTTGAAGGGGCAACACAGAGCGTTGAGAATCAGGGCTGCTGTGAAGCGGAAACAGAATGGTGAGAGTTAGAGCTGTTGTGAAGGGGCAACACACAGCGCTGAGAGTTAGAGCTGCTGTGAAGGGGCAACAGAGCTCGCTGAGGTTCAGAGCTGCTGTGAAGGGGCAACTGAGAGCGCTTAGAATTAGAGCTGCTGTGAAGAAGCAAACAGAGCGCTGAGAGATAGAGCTGCTGTGGAGGGGAAACAGAGAGCGCTGAGATTCAGTCAGAGCTGCTCTGAAGGGCAACAGAGAGCGCTGATAGTTAGAGCTGCATTAAAGGGGCAACAAAGAGTGCTGTGAGTTAGAACTGCTGCGAAGGGGCAACAGAGCTCGCTGAGGTTCAGAGCTGCTGTGAAGGGGCAACTGAGAGCGCTTAGAATTAGAGCTGCTCTGAAGAAGCAAACAGCGCTGAGAGATAGAGGTGCTGTGGAGGGGAAACAGAGAGCGCTGATATTCAGTCAGAGCTGCTCTGAACGGGCAACAGAGCGCTCTGAGAGTTAGAGCTGCTGTGAAGGGGCAACTGAGAGCACTTAGAGTTAAAGCCGCTGTGAAGGGGCAACAGAGAGCGTAGAGAGTCAGGGCTGCTGTGAAGCGGAAACAGAGATTGGTGAGAGTTAGAGCTGCTGTGAAGGGGAAACAGAGTGGTGAGAGTTACAGCTGTTGTGAAGGGACAACACACAGCGCTGAGATTTAGAGCTGCTGTGAAGGGGCAACACAGATCGCTGAGATTTAGTCGGAGCTCCTCTGAAGGGGCAACACAGCGCACTGAGATTTAGTCAGAGCTGCACTGAAGGGGCAACAGCGAGCGCTGAGCGTTAGAGCTGCGTTGAAGGGGCAACAGAGCTCGCTGAGGTTTACAGCTGCTGTGAAGGGGCAACTGAGAGCGCTTAGAATTAGAGCTGCTCTCAAGTAGCACACAGAGCGGTGAGAGTTAGAGCTCCTGTGAAGGGGCAATAGAGAGCGCTGAGAGTTAAAGCTGCCTTGGGGAAACAGAGTGCGCTGAGATTTAGTCAGAGCTGCTCTGAAGGGCAACAGAGTGCTCTGAGAGTTAGAGCTGCTCTGAAGGGGCAATAAAGAGTGCTGAGAATTAGAACTGCATTGAAGTGGCAACACAGGGCGCTGAGAGTTAGAGCTGCTGTGAAGGGGCATCGGAGAGCGCTGATTTATTGCTGTTGTGAAGGGGCAGTAAAGAGTGGTGAGCATTAGAGCTGCGTTGAAGGGGCAACACAGGGCGCTGAGAGTTAGAGCTGCTGTGAAGGGGCAACCGGGAGCGCTGAGAGTTAGTCAGACTGATCTGAAGGGTCAACAGAAAGCACGGAGAGTTAGTCAGAGCTGCTCTGAAGGGCAACAGAGCGCGCTGAGAGTTAGAGCTGCTGTGAAGCTCGGTGAGGTTTAGAGCTGCTGTGAAGGGGCAACTGAGAGGGCTTAGAATTAGAGCTGCTCTGAAGAAGCAAAGAGCGCTAAGAGATTGAGCTGCTGTGGAGGGGAAACAGAGAGCGCTGAGATTTAGTCAGAGCTGCTCTGAAGGGGCAACAGCGAGCGCTGAGAGTTAGAGCTGCGTTGAAGGGGCAACACAGAGCGTTGAGAATCAGGGCTGCTGTGAAGCGGAAACAGAATGGTGAGAGTTAGAGCTGTTGTGAAGGGGCAACACACAGCGCTGAGAGTTAGAGCTGCTGTGAAGGGGCAACAGAGCTCGCTGAGGTTCAGAGCTGCTGTGAAGGGGCAACTGAGAGCGCTTAGAATTAGAGCTGCTGTGAAGAAGCAAACAGAGCGCTGAGAGATAGAGCTGCTGTGGAGGGGAAACAGAGAGCGCTGAGATTCAGTCAGAGCTGCTCTGAAGGGCAACAGAGAGCGCTGATAGTTAGAGCTGCATTAAAGGGGCAACAAAGAGTGCTGTGAGTTAGAACTGCTGTGAAGGGGCAACAGAGCTCGCTGAGGTTCAGAGCTGCTGTGAAGGGGCAACTGAGAGCGCTTAGAATTAGAGCTGCTCTGAAGAAGCAAACAGCGCTGAGAGATAGAGGTGCTGTGGAGGGGAAACAGAGAGCGCTGATATTCAGTCAGAGCTGCTCTGAACGGGCAACAGAGCGCTCTGAGAGTTAGAGCTGCTGTGAAGGGGCAACTGAGAGCACTTAGAGTTAAAGCCGCTGTGAAGGGGCAACAGAGAGCGTAGAGAGTCAGGGCTGCTGTGAAGCGGAAACAGAGATTGGTGAGAGTTAGAGCTGCTGTGAAGGGGAAACAGAGAGTGGTGAGAGTTACAGCTGTTGTGAAGGGACAACACACAGCGCTGAGATTTAGAGCTGCTGTGAAGGGGCAACACAGATCGCTGAGATTTAGTCGGAGCTCCTCTGAAGGGGCAACAGAGCGCTCTGAGAGTTAGAGCTGCTGTGAAGGGGCAATAGAGAGCGCCGAGAGTTAAAGCTGCCTTGGGGAAACAGAGAGCACTGAGATTTAGTCAGAGCTGCTCTGAAGGGCAACAGAGAGCGGTGAGAGTTAGAGCTGCGTTAAAGTAGGAACAGAGAGTGCTGTGAGTTATAGAGCTGCATTGAAGGGGCAACTGAGAGCGCTTAGAGTTAGAGCTGCTGTGAAGGGGAAACAGAGAGAGCTCTGAGAGTTAGAGCTGCGTTGAAGGGGCAACACGGTGTGCTGCGAGATAGAGCTGGTGTGAAGGGGCAACACAGATCGCTGAGATTTAGTCGGAGCTCCTCTGAAGGGGCAACAGAGCGCTCTGAGAGTTAGAGCTGCTGTGAAGGGGCCACAGAAAGCGCTGAGATTTAGTGCTACTCTGAAGGGCAACAGAGCGCGCTGAGAGTTACAGCTGCTGTGAAGGGGCAACACAGCGCGCTGAGATTTAGTCAGAGCTGCACTGAAGGGGCAACAGCGAGCGCTGAGAGTTAGAGCTGCGTTGAAGGGGCAACAGAGCTCGCTGAGGTTTACAGCTGCTGTGAAGGGGCAACTGAGAGCGCTTAGAATTAGAGCTGCTCTCAAGTAGCAAACAGAGCGGTGAGAGTTAGAGCTCCTGTGAAGGGGCAATAGAGAGCGCCGAGAGTTAAAGCTGCCTTGGGGAAACAGAGAGCACTGAGATTTAGTCAGAGCTGCTCTGAAGGGCAACAGAGAGCGGTGAGAGTTAGAGCTGCGATAAAGTAGGAACAGAGAGTGCTGTGAGTTATAGAGCTGCATTGAAGGGGCAACTGAGAGCACTTAGAGTTAAAGCCGCTGTGAAGGGGCAACAGAGAGCGTAGAGAGTCAGGGCTGCTGTGAAGCAGAAACAGAGATTGGTGAGAGTTAGAGCTGCTGTGAAGGGGAAACAGAGTGGTGAGAGTTACAGCTGTTGTGAAGGGACAACACACAGCGCTGAGATTTAGAGCTGCTGTGAAGGGGCAACACAGATCGCTGAGATTTAGTCGGAGCTCCTCTGAAGGGGCAACAGAGCGCTCTGAGAGTTAGAGCTGCTGTGAAGGGGCAATAGAGAGAGCCGAGAGTTAAAGCTGCCTTGGGGAAACAGAGAGCACTGAGATTTAGTCAGAGCTGCTCTGAAGGGCAACAGAGTGCTCTGAGAGTTAGAGCTGCTCTGAAGGGGCAATAAAGAGTGCTGAGAATTAGAACTGCATTGAAGTGGCAACACAGGGCGCTGAGAGTTAGAGCTGCTGTGAAGGGGCAACGGAGAGCGCTGATTTATTGCTGTTGTGAAGGGGCAGTAAAGAGTGGTGAGCATTAGAGCTGCGTTGAAGGGGCAACACAGGGCGCTGAGAGTTAGAGCTGCTGTGAAGGGGCAACCGGGAGCGCTGAGAGTTAGTCAGACTGATCTGAAGGGTCAACAGAAAGCACGGAGAGTTAGTCAGAGCTGCTCTGAAGGGCAACAGAGCGCGCTGAGAGTTAGAGCTGCTGTGAAGCTCGGTGAGGTTTAGAGCTGCTGTGAAGGGGCAACTGAGAGGGCTTAGAATTAGAGCTGCTCTGAAGAAGCAAAGAGCGCTAAGAGATTGAGCTGCTGTGGAGGGGAAACAGAGAGCGCTGAGATTTAGTCAGAGCTGCTCTGAAGGGGCAACAGCGAGCGCTGAGAGTTAGAGCTGCGTTGAAGGGGCAACACAGAGCGTTGAGAGGGCTGCTGTGAAGCGGAAACAGAATGGTGAGAGTTAGAGCTGTTGTGAAGGGGCAACACACAGCGCTGAGAGTTAGAGCTGCTGTGAAGGGGCAACAGAGCTCGCTGAGGTTCAGAGCTGCTGTGAAGGGGCAACTGAGAGCGCTTAGAATTAGAGCTGCTGTGAAGAAGCAAACAGAGCGCTGAGAGATAGAGCTGCTGTGGAGGGGAAACAGAGAGCGCTGAGATTCAGTCAGAGCTGCTCTGAAGGGCAACAGAGAGCGCTGATAGTTAGAGCTGCATTAAAGGGGCAACAAAGAGTGCTGTGAGTTAGAACTGCTGTGAAGGGGCAACAGAGCTCGCTGAGGTTCAGAGCTGCTGTGAAGGGGCAACTGAGAGCGCTTAGAATTAGAGCTGCTCTGAAGAAGCAAACAGCGCTGAGAGATAGAGGTGCTGTGGAGGGGAAACAGAGAGCGCTGATATTCAGTCAGAGCTGCTCTGAACGGGCAACAGAGCGCTCTGAGAGTTAGAGCTGCTGTGAAGGGGCAACTGAGAGCGTAGAGAGTCAGGGCTGCTGTGAAGCGGAAACAGAGATTGGTGAGAGTTAGAGCTGCTGTGAAGGGGAAACAGAGAGTGGTGAGAGTTACAGCTGTTGTGAAGGGACAACACACAGCGCTGAGATTTAGAGCTGCTGTGAAGGGGCAACACAGATCGCTGAGATTTAGTCGGAGCTCCTCTGAAGGGGCAACAGAGCGCTCTGAGAGTTAGAGCTGCTGTGAAGGGGCAATAGAGAGCGCCGAGAGTTAAAGCTGCCTTGGGGAAACAGAGAGCACTGAGATTTAGTCAGAGCTGCTCTGAAGGGCAACAGAGAGCGGTGAGAGTTAGAGCTGCGTTAAAGTAGGAACAGAGAGTGCTGTGAGTTATAGAGCTGCATTGAAGGGGCAACTGAGAGCGCTTAGAGTTAGAGCTGCTGTGAAGGGGAAACAGAGAGAGCTCTGAGAGTTAGAGCTGCGTTGAAGGGGCAACACGGTGTGCTGCGAGATAGAGCTGGTGTGAAGGGGCAACACAGATCGCTGAGATTTAGTCGGAGGTCCTCTGAAGCGGCAACAGAGCGCTCTGAGAGTTAGAGCTGCTGTGAAGGGGCCACAGAAAGCGCTGAGATTTAGTGCTACTCTGAAGGGCAACAGAGCGCGCTGAGAGTTACAGCTGCTGTGAAGGGGCAACACAGCGCGCTGAGATTTAGTCAGAGCTGCACTGAAGGGGCAACAGCGAGCGCTGAGAGTTAGAGCTGCGTTGAAGGGGCAACAGAGCTCGCTGAGGTTTACAGCTGCTGTGAAGGGGCCACTGAGAGCGCTTAGAATTAGAGCTGCTCTCAAGTAGCAAACAGAGCGGTGAGAGTTAGAGCTCCTGTGAAGGGGCAATAGAGAGCGCCGAGAGTTAAAGCTGCCTTGGGGAAACAGAGAGCACTGAGATTTAGTCAGAGCTGCTCTGAAGGGCAACAGAGAGCGGTGAGAGTTAGAGCTGCGTTAAAGTAGGAACAGAGAGTGCTGTGAGTTATAGAGCTGCATTGAAGGGGCAACTGAGAGCGCTTAGAGTTAGAGCTGCTGTGAAGGGGAAACAGAGAGAGCTCTGAGAGTTAGAGCTGCGTTGAAGGGGCAACACGGTGTGCTGCGAGATAGAGCTGGTATGAAGGGGCAACAGAGAGCGCTGAGATTTAGTCAGAGCTACTCTGAAGGGCAACAGAGCGCGCTGAGAGTTAGAGCTGCTGTGAAGGGGCAACACAGCGCACTGAGATTTAGTCAGAGCTGCACTGAAGGGGCAACAGCGAGCGCTGAGCGTTAGAGCTGCGTTGAAGGGGCAACAGAGCTCGCTGAGGTTTACAGCTGCTGTGAAGGGGCAACGGAGAGCGCTTAGAATTAGAGCTGCTCTCAAGTAGCAAACAGAGCGGTGAGAGTTAGAGCTCCTGTGAAGGGGCAATAGAGAGCTCTGAGAGTTAAAGCTGCCTTGGGGAAACAGAGTGCGCTGAGATTTAGTCAGAGCTGCTCTGAAGGGCAACAGAGTGCTCTGAGAGTTAGAGCTGCTCTGAAGGGGCAATAAAGAGTGCTGAGAATTAGAACTGCATTGAAGTGGCAACACAGGGCGCTGAGAGTTAGAGCTGCTGTGAAGGGGCAATAGAGAGCGCCGAGAGTTAAAGCTGCCTTGGGGAAACAGAGAGCACTGAGATTTAGTCAGAGCTGCTCTGAAGGGCAACAGAGAGCGGTGAGAGTTAGAGCTGCGTTAAAGTAGGAACAGAGAGTGCTGTGAGTTATAGAGCTGCATTGAAGGGGCAACTGAGAGCGCTTAGAGTTAGAGCTGCTGTGAAGGGGAAACAGAGAGAGCTCTGAGAGTTAGAGCTGCGTTGAAGGGGCAACACGGTGTGCTGCGAGATAGAGCTGGTGTGAAGGGGCAACACAGATCGCTGAGATTTAGTCGGAGCTCCTCTGAAGGGGCAACAGAGCGCTCTGAGAGTTAGAGCTGCTGTGAAGGGGCCACAGAAAGCGCTGAGATTTAGTGCTACTCTGAAGGGCAACAGAGCGCGCTGAGAGTTACAGCTGCTGTGAAGGGGCAACACAGCGCGTTGAGATTTAGTCAGAGCTGCACTGAAGGGGCAACAGCGAGCGCTGAGCGTTAGAGCTGCGTTGAAGGGGCAACAGAGCTCGCTGAGGTTTACAGCTGCTGTGAAGGGGCAACTGAGAGCGCTTAGAATTAGAGCTGCTCTCAAGTAGCAAACAGAGCGGTGAGAGTTAGAGCTCCTGTGAAGGGGCAATAGAGAGCGCCGAGAGTTAAAGCTGCCTTGGGGAAACAGAGAGCACTGAGATTTAGTCAGAGCTGCTCTGAAGGGCAACAGAGAGCGGTGAGAGTTAGAGCTGCGATAAAGTAGGAACAGAGAGTGCTGTGAGTTATAGAGCTGCATTGAAGGGGCAACTGAGAGCGCTTAGAGTTAGAGCTGCTGTGAAGGGGAAACAGAGAGCTCTGAGAGTTAGAGCTGCGTTGAAGGGGCAACACGGTGTGCTGCGAGATAGAGCTGGTGTGAAGGGGCAACAGAGAGCGCTGAGATTTAGTCAGAGCTACAATGAAGGGTCAACAGAGCGCTGAGAGTTAGAGCTGCTATGAATGGGCAACAGTGAGCGCTGAGTTACAGCTGTGTTGATGGGCAACCCAGAGCGTTGAGAGTGAGGGCTGCTGTGAAGCGGAAACAGAGTGGTGAGAGTTAGAGCTGCTGTGAAAGGGAAACAGAGTGGTGAGAGTTCCAGCTGTTGTGAAGGGGCAACACATAGCGCTGAGAGTTAGAGCTGCTGGGAAGGGGCAACACAGAGCGCTGAGATTTAGTCAGAGCTGCTCTGAAGAGGCAACAGCGAGCGCTGAGCGTTAGAGCTGCGTTGTAGGGGCAAGAGAGAGCGATGAGGTTTACAGCTGCTGTGAAGGGGCAACTGAGAGCGCTTAGAATTAGAGCTGCTCTCAAGTAGCAAACAGAGCGGTGAGAGTTAGAGCTCCTGTGAAGCGGCAATAGAGCGCTCTGAGAGTTAGAGCTGCTGTGAAGGGGCCACAGAAAGCGCTGAGATTTAGTCAGTGCTACTCTGAAGGGCAACAGAGCGCGCTGAGAGTTAGAGCTGCTGTGAAGGGGCAACACAGCGCACTGAGATTTAGTCAGAGCTGCACTGAAGGGGCAACAGCGAGCGCTGAGCGTTAGAGCTGCGTTGAAGGGGCAACAGAGCTCGCTGAGGTTTACAGCTGCTGTGAAGGGGCAACGGAGAGCGCTTAGAATTAGAGCTGCTCTCAAGTAGCAAACAGAGCGGTGAGAGTTAGAGCTCCTGTGAAGGGGCAATAGAGAGCTCTGAGAGTTAAAGCTGCCTTGGGGAAACAGAGTGCGCTGAGATTTAGTCAGAGCTGCTCTGAAGGGCAACAGAGTGCTCTGAGAGTTAGAGCTGCTCTGAAGGGGCAATAAAGAGTGCTGAGAATTAGAACTGCATTGAAGTGGCAACACAGGGCGCTGAGAGTTAGAGCTGCTGTGAAGGGGCAACGGAGAGCACTGATTTATTGCTGTTGTGAAGGGGCAGTAAAGAGTGGTGAGCATTAGAGCTGCGTTGAAGGGGCAACACAGGGCGCTGAGAGTTAGAGCTGCTGTGAAGGGGCAACCGGGAGCGCTGAGAGTTAGTCAGACTGATCTGAAGGGTCAACAGAAAGCACGGAGAGTTAGTCAGAGCTGCTCTGAAGGGCAACAGAGCGCGCTGAGAGTTAGAGCTGCTGTGAAGCTCGGTGAGGTTTAGAGCTGCTGTGAAGGGGCAACTGAGAGGGCTTAGAATTAGAGCTGCTCTGAAGAAGCAAAGAGCGCTAAGAGATTGAGCTGCTGTGGAGGGGAAACAGAGAGCGCTGAGATTTAGTCAGAGCTTCTCTGAAGGGGCAACAGCGAGCGCTGAGAGAGCTGCGTTGAAGGGGCAACACAGAGCGTTGAGAGGGCTGCTGTGAAGCGGAAACAGAATGGTGAGAGTTAGAGCTGTTGTGAAGGGGCAACACACAGCGCTGAGAGTTAGAGCTGCTGTGAAGGGGCAACAGAGCTCGCTGAGGTTCAGAGCTGCTGTGAAGGGGCAACTGAGAGCGCTTAGAATTAGAGCTGCTGTGAAGAAGCAAACAGAGCGCTGAGAGATAGAGCTGCTGTGGAGGGGAAACAGAGAGCGCTGAGATTCAGTCAGAGCTGCTCTGAAGGGCAACAGAGAGCGCTGATAGTTAGAGCTGCATTAAAGGGGCAACAAAGAGTGCTGTGAGTTAGAACTGCTGTGAAGGGGCAACAGAGCTCGCTGAGGTTCAGAGCTGCTGTGAAGGGGCAACTGAGAGCGCTTAGAATTAGAGCTGCTCTGAAGAAGCAAACAGCGCTGAGAGATAGAGGTGCTGTGGAGGGGAAACAGAGAGCGCTGATATTCAGTCAGAGCTGCTCTGAACGGGCAACAGAGCGCTCTGAGAGTTAGAGCTGCTGTGAAGGGGCAACTGAGAGCACTTAGAGTTAAAGCCGCTGTGAAGGGGCAACAGAGAGCGTAGAGAGTCAGGGCTGCTGTGAAGCGGAAACAGAGATTGGTGAGAGTTAGAGCTGCTGTGAAGGGGAAACAGAGAGTGGTGAGAGTTACAGCTGTTGTGAAGGGACAACACACAGCGCTGAGATTTAGAGCTGCTGTGAAGGGGCAACACAGATCGCTGAGATTTAGTCGGAGCTCCTCTGAAGGGGCAACAGAGCGCTCTGAGAGTTAGAGCTGCTGTGAAGGGGCAATAGAGAGCGCCGAGAGTTAAAGCTGCCTTGGGGAAACAGAGAGCACTGAGATTTAGTCAGAGCTGCTCTGAAGGGCAACAGAGAGCGGTGAGAGTTAGAGCTGCGTTAAAGTAGGAACAGAGAGTGCTGTGAGTTATAGAGCTGCATTGAAGGGGCAACTGAGAGCGCTTAGGGTTAGAGCTGCTGTGAAGGGGAAACAGAGAGAGCTCTGAGAGTTAGAGCTGCGTTGAAGGGGCAACACGGTGTGCTGCGAGATAGAGCTGGTGTGAAGGGGCAACACAGATCGCTGAGATTTAGTCGGAGCTCCTCTGAAGGGGCAACAGAGCGCTCTGAGAGTTAGAGCTGCTGTGAAGGGGCCACAGAAAGCGCTGAGATTTAGTGCTACTCTGAAGGGCAACAGAGCGCGCTGAGAGTTACAGCTGCTGTGAAGGGGCAACACAGCGCGCTGAGATTTAGTCAGAGCTGCACTGAAGGGGCAACAGCGAGCGCTGAGAGTTAGAGCTGCGTTGAAGGGGCAACAGAGCTCGCTGAGGTTTACAGCTGCTGTGAAGGGGCAACTGAGAGCGCTTAGAATTAGAGCTGCTCTCAAGTAGCAAACAGAGCGGTGAGAGTTAGAGCTCCTGTGAAGGGGCAATAGAGAGCGCCGAGAGTTAAAGCTGCCTTGGGGAAACAGAGAGCACTGAGATTTAGTCAGAGCTGCTCTGAAGGGCAACAGAGAGCGGTGAGAGTTAGAGCTGCGATAAAGTAGGAACAGAGAGTGCTGTGAGTTATAGAGCTGCATTGAAGGGGCAACTGAGAGCACTTAGAGTTAAAGCCGCTGTGAAGGGGCAACAGAGAGCGTAGAGAGTCAGGGCTGCTGTGAAGCAGAAACAGAGATTGGTGAGAGTTAGAGCTGCTGTGAAGGGGAAACAGAGTGGTGAGAGTTACAGCTGTTGTGAAGGGACAACACACAGCGCTGAGATTTAGAGCTGCTGTGAAGGGGCAACACAGATCGCTGAGATTTAGTCGGAGCTCCTCTGAAGGGGCAACAGAGCGCTCTGAGAGTTAGAGCTGCTGTGAAGGGGCAATAGAGAGAGCCGAGAGTTAAAGCTGCCTTGGGGAAACAGAGAGCACTGAGATTTAGTCAGAGCTGCTCTGAAGGGCAACAGAGTGCTCTGAGAGTTAGAGCTGCTCTGAAGGGGCAATAAAGAGTGCTGAGAATTAGAACTGCATTGAAGTGGCAACACAGGGCGCTGAGAGTTAGAGCTGCTGTGAAGGGGCAACGGAGAGCGCTGATTTATTGCTGTTGTGAAGGGGCAGTAAAGAGTGGTGAGCATTAGAGCTGCGTTGAAGGGGCAACACAGGGCGCTGAGAGTTAGAGCTGCTGTGAAGGGGCAACCGGGAGCGCTGAGAGTTAGTCAGACTGATCTGAAGGGTCAACAGAAAGCACGGAGAGTTAGTCAGAGCTGCTCTGAAGGGCAACAGAGCGCGCTGAGAGTTAGAGCTGCTGTGAAGCTCGGTGAGGTTTAGAGCTGCTGTGAAGGGGCAACTGAGAGGGCTTAGAATTAGAGCTGCTCTGAAGAAGCAAAGAGCGCTAAGAGATTGAGCTGCTGTGGAGGGGAAACAGAGAGCGCTGAGATTTAGTCAGAGCTTCTCTGAAGGGGCAACAGCGAGCGCTGAGAGAGCTGCGTTGAAGGGGCAACACAGAGCGTTGAGAGGGCTGCTGTGAAGCGGAAACAGAGATTGGTGAGAGTTAGAGCTGCTGTGAAGGGGAAACAGAGAGTGGTGAGAGTTACAGCTGTTGTGAAGGGACAACACACAGCGCTGAGATTTAGAGCTGCTGTGAAGGGGCAACACAGATCGCTGAGATTTAGTCGGAGCTCCTCTGAAGGGGCAACAGAGCGCTCTGAGAGTTAGAGCTGCTGTGAAGGGGCAATAGAGAGCGCCGAGAGTTAAAGCTGCCTTGGGGAAACAGAGAGCACTGAGATTTAGTCAGAGCTGCTCTGAAGGGCAACAGAGAGCGGTGAGAGTTAGAGCTGCGTTAAAGTAGGAACAGAGAGTGCTGTGAGTTATAGAGCTGCATTGAAGGGGCAACTGAGAGCGCTTAGAGTTAGAGCTGCTGTGAAGGGGAAACAGAGAGAGCTCTGAGAGTTAGAGCTGCGTTGAAGGGGCAACACGGTGTGCTGCGAGATAGAGCTGGTGTGAAGGGGCAACACAGATCGCTGAGATTTAGTCGGAGCTCCTCTGAAGGGGCAACAGAGCGCTCTGAGAGTTAGAGCTGCTGTGAAGGGGCCACAGAAAGCGCTGAGATTTAGTGCTACTCTGAAGGGCAACAGAGCGCGCTGAGAGTTACAGCTGCTGTGAAGGGGCAACACAGCGCGCTGAGATTTAGTCAGAGCTGCACTGAAGGGGCAACAGCGAGCGCTGAGAGTTAGAGCTGCGTTGAAGGGGCAACAGAGCTCGCTGAGGTTTACAGCTGCTGTGAAGGGGCAACTGAGAGCGCTTAGAATTAGAGCTGCTCTCAAGTAGCAAACAGAGCGGTGAGAGTTAGAGCTCCTGTGAAGGGGCAATAGAGAGCGCCGAGAGTTAAAGCTGCCTTGGGGAAACAGAGAGCACTGAGATTTAGTCAGAGCTGCTCTGAAGGGCAACAGAGAGCGGTGAGAGTTAGAGCTGCGATAAAGTAGGAACAGAGAGTGCTGTGAGTTATAGAGCTGCATTGAAGGGGCAACTGAGAGCACTTAGAGTTAAAGCCGCTGTGAAGGGGCAACAGAGAGCGTAGAGAGTCAGGGCTGCTGTGAAGCAGAAACAGAGATTGGTGAGAGTTAGAGCTGCTGTGAAGGGGAAACAGAGTGGTGAGAGTTACAGCTGTTGTGAAGGGACAACACACAGCGCTGAGATTTAGAGCTGCTGTGAAGGGGCAACACAGATCGCTGAGATTTAGTCGGAGCTCCTCTGAAGGGGCAACAGAGCGCTCTGAGAGTTAGAGCTGCTGTGAAGGGGCAATAGAGAGAGCCGAGAGTTAAAGCTGCCTTGGGGAAACAGAGAGCACTGAGATTTAGTCAGAGCTGCTCTGAAGGGCAACAGAGTGCTCTGAGAGTTAGAGCTGCTCTGAAGGGGCAATAAAGAGTGCTGAGAATTAGAACTGCATTGAAGTGGCAACACAGGGCGCTGAGAGTTAGAGCTGCTGTGAAGGGGCAACGGAGAGCGCTGATTTATTGCTGTTGTGAAGGGGCAGTAAAGAGTGGTGAGCATTAGAGCTGCGTTGAAGGGGCAACACAGGGCGCTGAGAGTTAGAGCTGCTGTGAAGGGGCAACCGGGAGCGCTGAGAGTTAGTCAGACTGATCTGAAGGGTCAACAGAAAGCACGGAGAGTTAGTCAGAGCTGCTCTGAAGGGCAACAGAGCGCGCTGAGAGTTAGAGCTGCTGTGAAGCTCGGTGAGGTTTAGAGCTGCTGTGAAGGGGCAACTGAGAGGGCTTAGAATTAGAGCTGCTCTGAAGAAGCAAAGAGCGCTAAGAGATTGAGCTGCTGTGGAGGGGAAACAGAGAGCGCTGAGATTTAGTCAGAGCTGCTCTGAAGGGGCAACAGCGAGCGCTGAGAGTTAGAGCTGCGTTGAAGGGGCAACAC
Organism: Lagenorhynchus albirostris; assembly: GCF_949774975.1. Lineage (NCBI taxonomy): Eukaryota > Metazoa > Chordata > Mammalia > Artiodactyla > Delphinidae > Lagenorhynchus > Lagenorhynchus albirostris. The sequence continues at coordinate 7,767,442 of NC_083110.1, forward strand.
AGAGCGTTGAGAGGGCTGCTGTGAAGCGGAAACAGAATGGTGAGAGTTAGAGCTGTTGTGAAGGGGCAACACACAGCGCTGAGAGTTAGAGCTGCTGTGAAGGGGCAACAGAGCTCGCTGAGGTTCAGAGCTGCTGTGAAGGGGCAACTGAGAGCGCTTAGAATTAGAGCTGCTGTGAAGAAGCAAACAGAGCGCTGAGAGATAGAGCTGCTGTGGAGGGGAAACAGAGAGCGCTGAGATTCAGTCAGAGCTGCTCTGAAGGGCAACAGAGAGCGCTGATAGTTAGAGCTGCATTAAAGGGGCAACAAAGAGTGCTGTGAGTTAGAACTGCTGTGAAGGGGCAACAGAGCTCGCTGAGGTTCAGAGCTGCTGTGAAGGGGCAACTGAGAGCGCTTAGAATTAGAGCTGCTCTGAAGAAGCAAACAGCGCTGAGAGATAGAGGTGCTGTGGAGGGGAAACAGAGAGCGCTGATATTCAGTCAGAGCTGCTCTGAACGGGCAACAGAGCGCTCTGAGAGTTAGAGCTGCTGTGAAGGGGCAACTGAGAGCGTAGAGAGTCAGGGCTGCTGTGAAGCGGAAACAGAGATTGGTGAGAGTTAGAGCTGCTGTGAAGGGGAAACAGAGAGTGGTGAGAGTTACAGCTGTTGTGAAGGGACAACACACAGCGCTGAGATTTAGAGCTGCTGTGAAGGGGCAACACAGATCGCTGAGATTTAGTCGGAGCTCCTCTGAAGGGGCAACAGAGCGCTCTGAGAGTTAGAGCTGCTGTGAAGGGGCAATAGAGAGCGCCGAGAGTTAAAGCTGCCTTGGGGAAACAGAGAGCACTGAGATTTAGTCAGAGCTGCTCTGAAGGGCAACAGAGAGCGGTGAGAGTTAGAGCTGCGTTAAAGTAGGAACAGAGAGTGCTGTGAGTTATAGAGCTGCATTGAAGGGGCAACTGAGAGCGCTTAGAGTTAGAGCTGCTGTGAAGGGGAAACAGAGAGAGCTCTGAGAGTTAGAGCTGCGTTGAAGGGGCAACACGGTGTGCTGCGAGATAGAGCTGGTGTGAAGGGGCAACACAGATCGCTGAGATTTAGTCGGAGGTCCTCTGAAGCGGCAACAGAGCGCTCTGAGAGTTAGAGCTGCTGTGAAGGGGCCACAGAAAGCGCTGAGATTTAGTGCTACTCTGAAGGGCAACAGAGCGCGCTGAGAGTTACAGCTGCTGTGAAGGGGCAACACAGCGCGCTGAGATTTAGTCAGAGCTGCACTGAAGGGGCAACAGCGAGCGCTGAGAGTTAGAGCTGCGTTGAAGGGGCAACAGAGCTCGCTGAGGTTTACAGCTGCTGTGAAGGGGCCACTGAGAGCGCTTAGAATTAGAGCTGCTCTCAAGTAGCAAACAGAGCGGTGAGAGTTAGAGCTCCTGTGAAGGGGCAATAGAGAGCGCCGAGAGTTAAAGCTGCCTTGGGGAAACAGAGAGCACTGAGATTTAGTCAGAGCTGCTCTGAAGGGCAACAGAGAGCGGTGAGAGTTAGAGCTGCGTTAAAGTAGGAACAGAGAGTGCTGTGAGTTATAGAGCTGCATTGAAGGGGCAACTGAGAGCGCTTAGAGTTAGAGCTGCTGTGAAGGGGAAACAGAGAGAGCTCTGAGAGTTAGAGCTGCGTTGAAGGGGCAACACGGTGTGCTGCGAGATAGAGCTGGTATGAAGGGGCAACAGAGAGCGCTGAGATTTAGTCAGAGCTACTCTGAAGGGCAACAGAGCGCGCTGAGAGTTAGAGCTGCTGTGAAGGGGCAACACAGCGCACTGAGATTTAGTCAGAGCTGCACTGAAGGGGCAACAGCGAGCGCTGAGCGTTAGAGCTGCGTTGAAGGGGCAACAGAGCTCGCTGAGGTTTACAGCTGCTGTGAAGGGGCAACGGAGAGCGCTTAGAATTAGAGCTGCTCTCAAGTAGCAAACAGAGCGGTGAGAGTTAGAGCTCCTGTGAAGGGGCAATAGAGAGCTCTGAGAGTTAAAGCTGCCTTGGGGAAACAGAGTGCGCTGAGATTTAGTCAGAGCTGCTCTGAAGGGCAACAGAGTGCTCTGAGAGTTAGAGCTGCTCTGAAGGGGCAATAAAGAGTGCTGAGAATTAGAACTGCATTGAAGTGGCAACACAGGGCGCTGAGAGTTAGAGCTGCTGTGAAGGGGCAATAGAGAGCGCCGAGAGTTAAAGCTGCCTTGGGGAAACAGAGAGCACTGAGATTTAGTCAGAGCTGCTCTGAAGGGCAACAGAGAGCGGTGAGAGTTAGAGCTGCGTTAAAGTAGGAACAGAGAGTGCTGTGAGTTATAGAGCTGCATTGAAGGGGCAACTGAGAGCGCTTAGAGTTAGAGCTGCTGTGAAGGGGAAACAGAGAGAGCTCTGAGAGTTAGAGCTGCGTTGAAGGGGCAACACGGTGTGCTGCGAGATAGAGCTGGTGTGAAGGGGCAACACAGATCGCTGAGATTTAGTCGGAGCTCCTCTGAAGGGGCAACAGAGCGCTCTGAGAGTTAGAGCTGCTGTGAAGGGGCCACAGAAAGCGCTGAGATTTAGTGCTACTCTGAAGGGCAACAGAGCGCGCTGAGAGTTACAGCTGCTGTGAAGGGGCAACACAGCGCGTTGAGATTTAGTCAGAGCTGCACTGAAGGGGCAACAGCGAGCGCTGAGCGTTAGAGCTGCGTTGAAGGGGCAACAGAGCTCGCTGAGGTTTACAGCTGCTGTGAAGGGGCAACTGAGAGCGCTTAGAATTAGAGCTGCTCTCAAGTAGCAAACAGAGCGGTGAGAGTTAGAGCTCCTGTGAAGGGGCAATAGAGAGCGCCGAGAGTTAAAGCTGCCTTGGGGAAACAGAGAGCACTGAGATTTAGTCAGAGCTGCTCTGAAGGGCAACAGAGAGCGGTGAGAGTTAGAGCTGCGATAAAGTAGGAACAGAGAGTGCTGTGAGTTATAGAGCTGCATTGAAGGGGCAACTGAGAGCGCTTAGAGTTAGAGCTGCTGTGAAGGGGAAACAGAGAGCTCTGAGAGTTAGAGCTGCGTTGAAGGGGCAACACGGTGTGCTGCGAGATAGAGCTGGTGTGAAGGGGCAACAGAGAGCGCTGAGATTTAGTCAGAGCTACAATGAAGGGTCAACAGAGCGCTGAGAGTCAGAGCTGCTATGAATGGGCAACAGTGAGCGCTGAGTTACAGCTGTGTTGATGGGCAACCCAGAGCGTTGAGAGTGAGGGCTGCTGTGAAGCGGAAACAGAGTGGTGAGAGTTAGAGCTGCTGTGAAAGGGAAACAGAGTGGTGAGAGTTCCAGCTGTTGTGAAGGGGCAACACATAGCGCTGAGAGTTAGAGCTGCTGGGAAGGGGCAACACAGAGCGCTGAGATTTAGTCAGAGCTGCTCTGAAGAGGCAACAGCGAGCGCTGAGCGTTAGAGCTGCGTTGTAGGGGCAAGAGAGAGCGATGAGGTTTACAGCTGCTGTGAAGGGGCAACTGAGAGCGCTTAGAATTAGAGCTGCTCTCAAGTAGCAAACAGAGCGGTGAGAGTTAGAGCTCCTGTGAAGCGGCAATAGAGCGCTCTGAGAGTTAGAGCTGCTGTGAAGGGGCCACAGAAAGCGCTGAGATTTAGTCAGTGCTACTCTGAAGGGCAACAGAGCGCGCTGAGAGTTAGAGCTGCTGTGAAGGGGCAACACAGCGCACTGAGATTTAGTCAGAGCTGCACTGAAGGGGCAACAGCGAGCGCTGAGCGTTAGAGCTGCGTTGAAGGGGCAACAGAGCTCGCTGAGGTTTACAGCTGCTGTGAAGGGGCAACGGAGAGCGCTTAGAATTAGAGCTGCTCTCAAGTAGCAAACAGAGCGGTGAGAGTTAGAGCTCCTGTGAAGGGGCAATAGAGAGCTCTGAGAGTTAAAGCTGCCTTGGGGAAACAGAGTGCGCTGAGATTTAGTCAGAGCTGCTCTGAAGGGCAACAGAGTGCTCTGAGAGTTAGAGCTGCTCTGAAGGGGCAATAAAGAGTGCTGAGAATTAGAACTGCATTGAAGTGGCAACACAGGGCGCTGAGAGTTAGAGCTGCTGTGAAGGGGCAACGGAGAGCACTGATTTATTGCTGTTGTGAAGGGGCAGTAAAGAGTGGTGAGCATTAGAGCTGCGTTGAAGGGGCAACACAGGGCGCTGAGAGTTAGAGCTGCTGTGAAGGGGCAACCGGGAGCGCTGAGAGTTAGTCAGACTGATCTGAAGGGTCAACAGAAAGCACGGAGAGTTAGTCAGAGCTGCTCTGAAGGGCAACAGAGCGCGCTGAGAGTTAGAGCTGCTGTGAAGCTCGGTGAGGTTTAGAGCTGCTGTGAAGGGGCAACTGAGAGGGCTTAGAATTAGAGCTGCTCTGAAGAAGCAAAGAGCGCTAAGAGATTGTGCTGCTGTGGAGGGGAAACAGAGAGCGCTGAGATTTAGTCAGAGCTTCTCTGAAGGGGCAACAGCGAGCGCTGAGAGTTAGAGCTGCGTTGAAGGGGCAACACAGAGCGTTGAGAGGGCTGCTGTGAAGCGGAAACAGAATGGTGAGAGTTAGAGCTGTTGTGAAGGGGCAACACACAGCGCTGAGAGTTAGAGCTGCTGTGAAGGGGCAACAGAGCTCGCTGAGGTTCAGAGCTGCTGTGAAGGGGCAACTGAGAGCGCTTAGAATTAGAGCTGCTGTGAAGAAGCAAACAGAGCGCTGAGAGATAGAGCTGCTGTGGAGGGGAAACAGAGAGCGCTGAGATTCAGTCAGAGCTGCTCTGAAGGGCAACAGAGAGCGCTGATAGTTAGAGCTGCATTAAAGGGGCAACAAAGAGTGCTGTGAGTTAGAACTGCTGTGAAGGGGCAACAGAGCTCGCTGAGGTTCAGAGCTGCTGTGAAGGGGCAACTGAGAGCGCTTAGAATTAGAGCTGCTCTGAAGAAGCAAACAGCGCTGAGAGATAGAGGTGCTGTGGAGGGGAAACAGAGAGCGCTGATATTCAGTCAGAGCTGCTCTGAACGGGCAACAGAGCGCTCTGAGAGTTAGAGCTGCTGTGAAGGGGCAACTGAAAGCACTTAGAGTTAAAGCCGCTGTGAAGGGGCAACAGAGAGCGTAGAGAGTCAGGGCTGCTGTGAAGCGGAAACAGAGATTGGTGAGAGTTAGAGCTGCTGTGAAGGGGAAACAGAGAGTGGTGAGAGTTACAGCTGTTGTGAAGGGACAACACACAGCGCTGAGATTTAGAGCTGCTGTGAAGGGGCAACACAGATCGCTGAGATTTAGTCGGAGCTCCTCTGAAGGGGCAACAGAGCGCTCTGAGAGTTAGAGCTGCTGTGAAGGGGCAATAGAGAGCGCCGAGAGTTAAAGCTGCCTTGGGGAAACAGAGAGCACTGAGATTTAGTCAGAGCTGCTCTGAAGGGCAACAGAGAGCGGTGAGAGTTAGAGCTGCGTTAAAGTAGGAACAGAGAGTGCTGTGAGTTATAGAGCTGCATTGAAGGGGCAACTGAGAGCGCTTAGAGTTAGAGCTGCTGTGAAGGGGAAACAGAGAGAGCTCTGAGAGTTAGAGCTGCGTTGAAGGGGCAACACGGTGTGCTGCGAGATAGAGCTGGTGTGAAGGGGCAACACAGATCGCTGAGATTTAGTCGGAGCTCCTCTGAAGCGGCAACAGAGCGCTCTGAGAGTTAGAGCTGCTGTGAAGGGGCCACAGAAAGCGCTGAGATTTAGTGCTACTCTGAAGGGCAACAGAGCGCGCTGAGAGTTACAGCTGCTGTGAAGGGGCAACACAGCGCGCTGAGATTTAGTCAGAGCTGCACTGAAGGGGCAACAGCGAGCGCTGAGAGTTAGAGCTGCGTTGAAGGGGCAACAGAGCTCGCTGAGGTTTACAGATGCTGTGAAGGGGCCACTGAGAGCGCTTAGAATTAGAGCTGCTCTCAAGTAGCAAACAGAGCGGTGAGAGTTAGAGCTCCTGTGAAGGGGCAATAGAGAGCTCTGAGAGTTAAAGCTGCCTTGGGGAAACAGAGTGCGCTGAGATTTAGTCAGAGCTGCTCTGAAGGGCAACAGAGTGCTCTGAGAGTTAGAGCTGCTCTGAAGGGGCAATAAAGAGTGCTGAGAATTAGAACTGCATTGAAGTGGCAACACAGGGCGCTGAGAGTTAGAGCTGCTGTGAAGGGGCAATAGAGAGCGCCGAGAGTTAAAGCTGCCTTGGGGAAACAGAGAGCACTGAGATTTAGTCAGAGCTGCTCTGAAGGGCAACAGAGAGCGGTGAGAGTTAGAGCTGCGTTAAAGTAGGAACAGAGAGTGCTGTGAGTTATAGAGCTGCATTGAAGGGGCAACTGAGAGCGCTTAGAGTTAGAGCTGCTGTGAAGGGGAAACAGAGAGAGCTCTGAGAGTTAGAGCTGCGTTGAAGGGGCAACACGGTGTGCTGCGAGATAGAGCTGGTGTGAAGCGGCAACAGAGAGCGCTGAGATTTAGTCAGAGCTACAATGAAGGGTCAACAGAGCGCTGAGAGTTAGAGCTGCTATGAATGGGCAACAGTGAGCGCTGAGTTACAGCTGTGTTGATGGGCAACCCAGAGCGTTGAGAGTGAGGGCTGCTGTGAAGCGGAAACAGAGTGGTGAGAGTTAGAGCTGCTGTGAAAGGGAAACAGAGTGGTGAGAGTTCCAGCTGTTGTGAAGGGGCAACACATAGCGCTGAGAGTTAGAGCTGCTGGGAAGGGGCAACACAGAGCGCTGAGATTTAGTCAGAGCTGCTCTGAAGAGGCAACAGCGAGCGCTGAGCGTTAGAGCTGCGTTGTAGGGGCAAGAGAGAGCGATGAGGTTTACAGCTGCTGTGAAGGGGCAACTGAGAGCGCTTAGAATTAGAGCTGCTCTCAAGTAGCAAACAGAGCGGTGAGAGTTAGAGCTCCTGTGAAGCGGCAATAGAGCGCTCTGAGAGTTAGAGCTGCTGTGAAGGGGCCACAGAAAGCGCTGAGATTTAGTCAGTGCTACTCTGAAGGGCAACAGAGCGCGCTGAGAGTTAGAGCTGCTGTGAAGGGGCAACACAGCGCACTGAGATTTAGTCAGAGCTGCACTGAAGGGGCAACAGCGAGCGCTGAGCGTTAGAGCTGCGTTGAAGGGGCAACAGAGCTCGCTGAGGTTTACAGCTGCTGTGAAGGGGCAACGGAGAGCGCTTAGAATTAGAGCTGCTCTCAAGTAGCAAACAGAGCGGTGAGAGTTAGAGCTCCTGTGAAGGGGCAATAGAGAGCTCTGAGAGTTAAAGCTGCCTTGGGGAAACAGAGTGCGCTGAGATTTAGTCAGAGCTGCTCTGAAGGGCAACAGAGTGCTCTGAGAGTTAGAGCTGCTCTGAAGGGGCAATAAAGAGTGCTGAGAATTAGAACTGCATTGAAGTGGCAACACAGGGCGCTGAGAGTTAGAGCTGCTGTGAAGGGGCAACGGAGAGCACTGATTTATTGCTGTTGTGAAGGGGCAGTAAAGAGTGGTGAGCATTAGAGCTGCGTTGAAGGGGCAACACAGGGCGCTGAGAGTTAGAGCTGCTGTGAAGGGGCAACCGGGAGCGCTGAGAGTTAGTCAGACTGATCTGAAGGGTCAACAGAAAGCACGGAGAGTTAGTCAGAGCTGCTCTGAAGGGCAACAGAGCGCGCTGAGAGTTAGAGCTGCTGTGAAGCTCGGTGAGGTTTAGAGCTGCTGTGAAGGGGCAACTGAGAGGGCTTAGAATTAGAGCTGCTCTGAAGAAGCAAAGAGCGCTAAGAGATTGTGCTGCTGTGGAGGGGAAACAGAGAGCGCTGAGATTTAGTCAGAGCTTCTCTGAAGGGGCAACAGCGAGCGCTGAGAGTTAGAGCTGCGTTGAAGGGGCAACACAGAGCGTTGAGAGGGCTGCTGTGAAGCGGAAACAGAATGGTGAGAGTTAGAGCTGTTGTGAAGGGGCAACACACAGCGCTGAGAGTTAGAGCTGCTGTGAAGGGGCAACAGAGCTCGCTGAGGTTCAGAGCTGCTGTGAAGGGGCAACTGAGAGCGCTTAGAATTAGAGCTGCTGTGAAGAAGCAAACAGAGCGCTGAGAGATAGAGCTGCTGTGGAGGGGAAACAGAGAGCGCTGAGATTCAGTCAGAGCTGCTCTGAAGGGCAACAGAGAGCGCTGATAGTTAGAGCTGCATTAAAGGGGCAACAAAGAGTGCTGTGAGTTAGAACTGCTGTGAAGGGGCAACAGAGCTCGCTGAGGTTCAGAGCTGCTGTGAAGGGGCAACTGAGAGCGCTTAGAATTAGAGCTGCTCTGAAGAAGCAAACAGCGCTGAGAGATAGAGGTGCTGTGGAGGGGAAACAGAGAGCGCTGATATTCAGTCAGAGCTGCTCTGAACGGGCAACAGAGCGCTCTGAGAGTTAGAGCTGCTGTGAAGGGGCAACTGAAAGCACTTAGAGTTAAAGCCGCTGTGAAGGGGCAACAGAGAGCGTAGAGAGTCAGGGCTGCTGTGAAGCGGAAACAGAGATTGGTGAGAGTTAGAGCTGCTGTGAAGGGGAAACAGAGAGTGGTGAGAGTTACAGCTGTTGTGAAGGGACAACACACAGCGCTGAGATTTAGAGCTGCTGTGAAGGGGCAACACAGATCGCTGAGATTTAGTCGGAGCTCCTCTGAAGGGGCAACAGAGCGCTCTGAGAGTTAGAGCTGCTGTAAAGGGGCAATAGAGAGCGCCGAGAGTTAAAGCTGCCTTGGGGAAACAGAGAGCACTGAGATTTAGTCAGAGCTGCTCTGAAGGGCAACAGAGAGCGGTGAGAGTTAGAGCTGCGTTAAAGTAGGAACAGAGAGTGCTGTGAGTTATAGAGCTGCATTGAAGGGGCAACTGAGAGCGCTTAGAGTTAGAGCTGCTGTGAAGGGGAAACAGAGAGAGCTCTGAGAGTTAGAGCTGCGTTGAAGGGGCAACACGGTGTGCTGCGAGATAGAGCTGGTGTGAAGGGGCAACACAGATCGCTGAGATTTAGTCGGAGCTCCTCTGAAGCGGCAACAGAGCGCTCTGAGAGTTAGAGCTGCTGTGAAGGGGCCACAGAAAGCGCTGAGATTTAGTGCTACTCTGAAGGGCAACAGAGCGCGCTGAGAGTTACAGCTGCTGTGAAGGGGCAACACAGCGCGCTGAGATTTAGTCAGAGCTGCACTGAAGGGGCAACAGCGAGCGCTGAGAGTTAGAGCTGCGTTGAAGGGGCAACAGAGCTCGCTGAGGTTTACAGCTGCTGTGAAGGGGCCACTGAGAGCGCTTAGAATTAGAGCTGCTCTCAAGTAGCAAACAGAGCGGTGAGAGTTAGAGCTCCTGTGAAGGGGCAATAGAGAGCGCCGAGAGTTAAAGCTGCCTTGGGGAAACAGAGAGCACTGAGATTTAGTCAGAGCTGCTCTGAAGGGCAACAGAGAGCGGTGAGAGTTAGAGCTGCGTTAAAGTAGGAACAGAGAGTGCTGTGAGTTATAGAGCTGCATTGAAGGGGCAACTGAGAGCGCTTAGAGTTAGAGCTGCTGTGAAGGGGAAACAGAGAGAGCTCTGAGAGTTAGAGCTGCGTTGAAGGGGCAACACGGTGTGCTGCGAGATAGAGCTGGTATGAAGGGGCAACAGAGAGCGCTGAGATTTAGTCAGAGCTACTCTGAAGGGCAACAGAGCGCGCTGAGAGTTAGAGCTGCTGTGAAGGGGCAACACAGCGCACTGAGCTTTAGTCAGAGCTGCACTGAAGGGGCAACAGCGAGCGCTGAGCGTTAGAGCTGCGTTGAAGGGGCAACAGAGCTCGCTGAGGTTTACAGCTGCTGTGAAGGGGCCACTGAGAGCGCTTAGAATTAGAGCTGCTCTCAAGTAGCAAACAGAGCGGTGAGAGTTAGAGCTCCTGTGAAGGGGCAATAGAGAGCGCTGAGAGTTAAAGCTGCCTTGGGGAAACAGAGTGCGCTGAGATTTAGTCAGAGCTGCTCTGAAGGGCAACAGAGTGCTCTGAGAGTTAGAGCTGCTCTGAAGGGGCAATAAAGAGTGCTGAGAATTAGAACTGCATTGAAGTGGCAACACAGGGCGCTGAGAGTTAGAGCTGCTGTGAAGGGGCAACGGAGAGCGCTGATTTATTGCTGTTGTGAAGGGGCAGTAAAGAGTGGTGAGCATTAGAGCTGCGTTGAAGGGGCAACACAGGGCGCTGAGAGTTAGAGCTGCTGTGAAGGGGCAACCGGGAGCGCTGAGAGTTAGTCATACTGATCTGAAGGGTCAACAGAAAGCACGGAGAGTTAGTCAGAGCTGCTCTGAAGGGCAACAGAGCGCGCTGAGAGTTAGAGCTGCTGTGAAGCTCGGTGAGGTTTAGAGCTGCTGTGAAGGGGCAACTGAGAGGGCTTAGAATTAGAGCTGCTCTGAAGAAGCAAAGAGCGCTAACAGATTGAGCTGCTGTGGAGGGGAAACAGAGAGCGCTGAGATTTAGTCAGAGCTGCTCTGAAGGGCAACAGAGAGCGCTGAGAGAGCTTCTGTGAAGGGGCAACACAGAGCGCTGAGATTTAGTGAGAGCTGCACTGAAGGGGCAACAGCGAGCGCTGAGAGTTAGAGCTGCGTTGAAGGGGCAACACAGAGCGTTGAGAGTCAGGGCTGCTGTGAAGCGGAAACAGAATGGTGAGAGTTAGAGCTGTTGTGAAGGGGCAACACACAGCGCTGAGAGTTAGAGCTGCTGTGAAGGGGCAACAGAGCTCCCTGAGGTTCCGAGCTGCTGTGAAGGGGCAACTGAGAGCGCTTAGAATTAGAGCTGCTGTGAAGAAGGAAACAGATCGGTGAGAGATAGAGCTGCTGTGGAGGGGAAACAGAGAGCGCTGATATTCAGTCAGAGCTGCTCTGAACGGGCAACAGAGCGCTCTGAGAGTTAGAGCTGCTGTGAAGGGGCAACTGAGAGCACTTAGAGTTAAAGCCGCTGTGAAGGGGCAACAGAGAGCGTAGAGAGTCAGGGCTGCTGTGAAGCGGAAACAGAGATTGGTGAGAGTTAGAGCTGCTGTGAAGGGGAAACAGAGAGTGGTGAGAGTTACAGCTGTTGTGAAGGGACAACACACAGCGCTGAGATTTAGAGCTGCTGTGAAGGGGCAACACAGATCGCTGAGATTTAGTCGGAGCTCCTCTGAAGGGGCAACAGAGCGCTCTGAGAGTTAGAGCTGCTGTGAAGGGGCAATAGAGAGCGCCGAGAGTTAAAGCTGCCTTGGGGAAACAGAGAGCACTGAGATTTAGTCAGAGCTGCTCTGAAGGGCAACAGAGAGCGGTGAGAGTTAGAGCTGCGTTAAAGTAGGAACAGAGAGTGCTGTGAGTTATAGAGCTGCATTGAAGGGGCAACTGAGAGCGCTTAGAGTTAGAGCTGCTGTGAAGGGGAAACAGAGAGAGCTCTGAGAGTTAGAGCTGCGTTGAAGGGGCAACACTGTGTGCTGCGAGATAGAGCTGGTGTGAAGGGGCAACACAGATCGCTGAGATTTAGTCAGAGCTCCTCTGAAGGGGCAACAGAGCGCTCTGAGAGTTAGAGCTGCTGTGAAGGGGCCACAGAAAGCGCTGAGATTTAGTGCTACTCTGAAGGGCAACAGAGCGCGCTGAGAGTTACAGCTGCTGTGAAGGGGCAACACAGCGCGCTGAGATTTAGTCAGAGCTGCACTGAAGGGGCAACAGCGAGCGCTGAGAGTTAGAGCTGCGTTGAAGGGGCAACAGAGCTCGCTGAGGTTTACAGCTGCTGTGAAGGGGCAACTGAGAGCGCTTAGAATTAGAGCTGCTCTCAAGTAGCAAACAGAGCGGTGAGAGTTAGAGCTCCTGTGAAGGGGCAATAGAGAGCGCTGAGAGTTAAAGCTGCCTTGGGGAAACAGAGTGCGCTGAGATTTAGTCAGAGCTGCTCTGAAGGGCAACAGAGTGCTCTGAGAGTTAGAGGTGCTCTGAAGGGGCAATAAAGAGTGCTGAGAATTAGAACTGCATTGAAGTGGCAACACAGGGCGCTGAGAGTTAGAGCTGCTGTGTAGGGGCAACGGAGAGCGCTGATTTATTGCTGTTGTGAAGGGGCAGTAAAGAGTGGTGAGCATTAGAGCTGCGTTGAAGGGGCAACACAGGGCGCTGAGAGTTAGAGCTGCTGTGAAGGGGCAACCGGGAGCGCTGAGAGTTAGTCAGACTGATCTGAAGGGTCAACAGAAAGCACGGAGAGTTAGTCAGAGCTGCTCTGAAGGGCAACAGAGCGCGCTGAGAGTTAGAGCTGCTGTGAAGCTCGGTGAGGTTTAGAGCTGCTGTGAAGGGGCAACTGAGAGGGCTTAGAATTAGAGCTGCTCTGAAGAAGCAAAGAGCGCTAAGAGATTGAGCTGCTGTGGAGGGGAAACAGAGCGCTGAGATTTAGTCAGAGCTGCTCTGAAGGGCAACAGAGAGCGCTGAGAGAGCTTCTGTGAAGGGGTAACACAGAGCGCTGAGATTTAGTGAGAGCTGCACTGAAGGGGCAACAGCGAGCGCTGAGAGTTAGAGCTGCGTTGAAGGGGAAACAGAGAGAGCTCTGAGAGTTAGAGCTGCGTTGAAGGGGCAACACGGTGTGCTGCGAGATAGAGCTGGTGTGAAGGGGCAACACAGATCGCTGAGATTTAGTCGGAGCTCCTCTGAAGGGGCAACAGAGCGCTCTGAGAGTTAGAGCTGCTGTGAAGGGGCCACAGAAAGCGCTGAGATTTAGTGCTACTCTGAAGGGCAACAGAGCGCGCTGAGAGTTACAGCTGCTGTGAAGGGGCAACACAGCGCGCTGAGATTTAGTCAGAGCTGCACTGAAGGGGCAACAGCGAGCGCTGAGAGTTAGAGCTGCGTTGAAGGGGCAACAGAGCTCGCTGAGGTTTACAGCTGCTGTGAAGGGGCCACTGAGAGCGCTTAGAATTAGAGCTGCTCTCAAGTAGCAAACAGAGCGGTGAGAGTTAGAGCTCCTGTGAAGGGGCAATAGAGAGCGCCGAGAGTTAAAGCTGCCTTGGGGAAACAGAGAGCACTGAGATTTAGTCAGAGCTGCTCTGAAGGGCAACAGAGAGCGGTGAGAGTTAGAGCTGCGATAAAGTAGGAACAGAGAGTGCTGTGAGTTATAGAGCTGCATTGAAGGGGCAACTGAGAGCACTTAGAGTTAAAGCCGCTGTGAAGGGGCAACAGAGAGCGTAGAGAGTCAGGGCTGCTGTGAAGCAGAAACAGAGATTGGTGAGAGTTAGAGCTGCTGTGAAGGGGAAACAGAGTGGTGAGAGTTACAGCTGTTGTGAAGGGACAACACACAGCGCTGAGATTTAGAGCTGCTGTGAAGGGGCAACACAGATCGCTGAGATTTAGTCGGAGCTCCTCTGAAGGGGCAACAGAGCGCTCTGAGAGTTAGAGCTGCTGTGAAGGGGCAATAGAGAGAGCCGAGAGTTAAAGCTGCCTTGGGGAAACAGAGAGCACTGAGATTTAGTCAGAGCTGCTCTGAAGGGCAACAGAGTGCTCTGAGAGTTAGAGCTGCTCTGAAGGGGCAATAAAGAGTGCTGAGAATTAGAACTGCATTGAAGTGGCAACACAGGGCGCTGAGAGTTAGAGCTGCTGTGAAGGGGCAACGGAGAGCGCTGATTTATTGCTGTTGTGAAGGGGCAGTAAAGAGTGGTGAGCATTAGAGCTGCGTTGAAGGGGCAACACAGGGCGCTGAGAGTTAGGGCTGCTGTGAAGGGGCAACCGGGAGCGCTGAGAGTTAGTCAGACTGATCTGAAGGGTCAACAGAAAGCACGGAGAGTTAGTCAGAGCTGCTCTGAAGGGCAACAGAGCGCGCTGAGAGTTAGAGCTGCTGTGAAGCTCGGTGAGGTTTAGAGCTGCTGTGAAGGGGCAACTGAGAGGGCTTAGAATTAGAGCTGCTCTGAAGAAGCAAAGAGCGCTAAGAGATTGAGCTGCTGTGGAGGGGAAACAGAGAGCGCTGAGATTTAGTCAGAGCTTCTCTGAAGGGGCAACAGCGAGCGCTGAGAGAGCTGCGTTGAAGGGGCAACACAGAGCGTTGAGAGGGCTGCTGTGAAGCGGAAACAGAATGGTGAGAGTTAGAGCTGTTGTGAAGGGGCAACACACAGCGCTGAGAGTTAGAGCTGCTGTGAAGGGGCAACAGAGCTCGCTGAGGTTCAGAGCTGCTGTGAAGGGGCAACTGAGAGCGCTTAGAATTAGAGCTGCTGTGAAGAAGCAAACAGAGCGCTGAGAGATAGAGCTGCTGTGGAGGGGAAACAGAGAGCGCTGAGATTCAGTCAGAGCTGCTCTGAAGGGCAACAGAGAGCGCTGATAGTTAGAGCTGCATTAAAGGGGCAACAAAGAGTGCTGTGAGTTAGAACTGCTGTGAAGGGGCAACAGAGCTCGCTGAGGTTCAGAGCTGCTGTGAAGGGGCCACTGAGAGCGCTTAGAATTAGAGCTGCTCTGAAGAAGCAAACAGCGCTGAGAGATAGAGGTGCTGTGGAGGGGAAACAGAGAGCGCTGATATTCAGTCAGAGCTGCTCTGAACGGGCAACAGAGCGCTCTGAGAGTTAGAGCTGCTGTGAAGGGGCAACTGAGAGCACTTAGAGTTAAAGCCGCTGTGAAGGGGCAACAGAGAGCGTAGAGAGTCAGGGCTGCTGTGAAGCGGAAACAGAGATTGGTGAGAGTTAGAGCTGCTGTGAAGGGGAAACAGAGAGTGGTGAGAGTTACAGCTGTTGTGAAGGGACAACACACAGCGCTGAGATTTAGAGCTGCTGTGAAGGGGCAACACAGATCGCTGAGATTTAGTCGGAGCTCCTCTGAAGGGGCAACAGAGCGCTCTGAGAGTTAGAGCTGCTGTGAAGGGGCAATAGAGAGCGCCGAGAGTTAAAGCTGCCTTGGGGAAACAGAGAGCACTGAGATTTAGTCAGAGCTGCTCTGAAGGGCAACAGAGAGCGGTGAGAGTTAGAGCTGCGTTAAAGTAGGAACAGAGAGTGCTGTGAGTTATAGAGCTGCATTGAAGGGGCAACTGAGAGCGCTTAGAGTTAGAGCTGCTGTGAAGGGGAAACAGAGAGAGCTCTGAGAGTTAGAGCTGCGTTGAAGGGGCAACACGGTGTGCTGCGAGATAGAGCTGGTGTGAAGGGGCAACACAGATCGCTGAGATTTAGTCGGAGGTCCTCTGAAGCGGCAACAGAGCGCTCTGAGAGTTAGAGCTGCTGTGAAGGGGCCACAGAAAGCGCTGAGATTTAGTGCTACTCTGAAGGGCAACAGAGCGCGCTGAGAGTTACAGCTGCTGTGAAGGGGCAACACAGCGCGCTGAGATTTAGTCAGAGCTGCACTGAAGGGGCAACAGCGAGCGCTGAGAGTTAGAGCTGCGTTGAAGGGGCAACAGAGCTCGCTGAGGTTTACAGCTGCTGTGAAGGGGCCACTGAGAGCGCTTAGAATTAGAGCTGCTCTCAAGTAGCAAACAGAGCGGTGAGAGTTAGAGCTCCTGTGAAGGGGCAATAGAGAGCGCCGAGAGTTAAAGCTGCCTTGGGGAAACAGAGAGCACTGAGATTTAGTCAGAGCTGCTCTGAAGGGCAACAGAGAGCGGTGAGAGTTAGAGCTGCGTTAAAGTAGGAACAGAGAGTGCTGTGAGTTATAGAGCTGCATTGAAGGGGCAACTGAGAGCGCTTAGAGTTAGAGCTGCTGTGAAGGGGAAACAGAGAGAGCTCTGAGAGTTAGAGCTGCGTTGAAGGGGCAACACGGTGTGCTGCGAGATAGAGCTGGTATGAAGGGGCAACAGAGAGCGCTGAGATTTAGTCAGAGCTACTCTGAAGGGCAACAGAGCGCGCTGAGAGTTAGAGCTGCTGTGAAGGGGCAACACAGCGCACTGAGATTTAGTCAGAGCTGCACTGAAGGGGCAACAGCGAGCGCTGAGCGTTAGAGCTGCGTTGAAGGGGCAACAGAGCTCGCTGAGGTTTACAGCTGCTGTGAAGGGGCAACGGAGAGCGCTTAGAATTAGAGCTGCTCTCAAGTAGCAAACAGAGCGGTGAGAGTTAGAGCTCCTGTGAAGGGGCAATAGAGAGCTCTGAGAGTTAAAGCTGCCTTGGGGAAACAGAGTGCGCTGAGATTTAGTCAGAGCTGCTCTGAAGGGCAACAGAGTGCTCTGAGAGTTAGAGCTGCTCTGAAGGGGCAATAAAGAGTGCTGAGAATTAGAACTGCATTGAAGTGGCAACACAGGGCGCTGAGAGTTAGAGCTGCTGTGAAGGGGCAACCGGGAGCGCTGAGAGTTAGTCAGACTGATCTGAAGGGTCAACAGAAAGCACGGAGAGTTAGTCAGAGCTGCTCTGAAGGGCAACAGAGCGCGCTGAGAGTTAGAGCTGCTGTGAAGCTCGGTGAGGTTTAGAGCTGCTGTGAAGGGGCAACTGAGAGGGCTTAGAATTAGAGCTGCTCTGAAGAAGCAAAGAGCGCTAAGAGATTGTGCTGCTGTGGAGGGGAAACAGAGAGCGCTGAGATTTAGTCAGAGCTTCTCTGAAGGGGCAACAGCGAGCGCTGAGAGTTAGAGCTGCGTTGAAGGGGCAACACAGAGCGTTGAGAGGGCTGCTGTGAAGCGGAAACAGAATGGTGAGAGTTAGAGCTGTTGTGAAGGGGCAACACACAGCGCTGAGAGTTAGAGCTGCTGTGAAGGGGCAACAGAGCTCGCTGAGGTTCAGAGCTGCTGTGAAGGGGCAACTGAGAGCGCTTAGAATTAGAGCTGCTGTGAAGAAGCAAACAGAGCGCTGAGAGATAGAGCTGCTGTGGAGGGGAAACAGAGAGCGCTGAGATTCAGTCAGAGCTGCTCTGAAGGGCAACAGAGAGCGCTGATAGTTAGAGCTGCATTAAAGGGGCAACAAAGAGTGCTGTGAGTTAGAACTGCTGCGAAGGGGCAACAGAGCTCGCTGAGGTTCAGAGCTGCTGTGAAGGGGCAACTGAGAGCGCTTAGAATTAGAGCTGCTCTGAAGAAGCAAACAGCGCTGAGAGATAGAGGTGCTGTGGAGGGGAAACAGAGAGCGCTGATATTCAGTCAGAGCTGCTCTGAACGGGCAACAGAGCGCTCTGAGAGTTAGAGCTGCTGTGAAGGGGCAACTGAGAGCACTTAGAGTTAAAGCCGCTGTGAAGGGGCAACAGAGAGCGTAGAGAGTCAGGGCTGCTGTGAAGCGGAAACAGAGATTGGTGAGAGACCTGCTGTGAAGGGGAAACAGAGAGTGGTGAGATTTAGTCAGAGCTGCTCTGAAGGGCAGCAGAGAGCGCTGAGAGAGCTTCTGTGAAGGGGCAACACAGAGCGCTGAGATTTAGTGAGAGCTGCACTGAAGGGGCAACAGCGAGCGCTGAGAGTTAGAGCTGCGTTGAAGGGGCAACACAGAGCGTTGAGAATCAGGGCTGCTGTGAAGCGGAAACAGAATGGTGAGAGTTAGAGCTGTTGTGAAGGGGCAACACACAGCGCTGAGAGTTAGAGCTGCTGTGAAGGGGCAACAGAGCTCGCTGAGGTTCAGAGCTGCTGTGAAGGGGCAACTGAGAGCGCTTAGAATTAGAGCTGCTGTGAAGAAGCAAACAGAGCGCTGAGAGATAGAGCTGCTGTGGAGGGGAAACAGAGAGCGCTGAGATTCAGTCAGAGCTGCTCTGAAGGGCAACAGAGAGCGCTGATAGTTAGAGCTGCATTAAAGGGGCAACAAAGAGTGCTGTGAGTTAGAACTGCTGCGAAGGGGCAACAGAGCTCGCTGAGGTTCAGAGCTGCTGTGAAGGGGCAACTGAGAGCGCTTAGAATTAGAGCTGCTCTGAAGAAGCAAACAGCGCTGAGAGATAGAGGTGCTGTGGAGGGGAAACAGAGAGCGCTGATATTCAGTCAGAGCTGCTCTGAACGGGCAACAGAGCGCTCTGAGAGTTAGAGCTGCTGTGAAGGGGCAACTGAGAGCACTTAGAGTTAAAGCCGCTGTGAAGGGGCAACAGAGAGCGTAGAGAGTCAGGGCTGCTGTGAAGCGGAAACAGAGATTGGTGAGAGTTAGAGCTGCTGTGAAGGGGAAACAGAGTGGTGAGAGTTACAGCTGTTGTGAAGGGACAACACACAGCGCTGAGATTTAGAGCTGCTGTGAAGGGGCAACACAGATCGCTGAGATTTAGTCGGAGCTCCTCTGAAGGGGCAACACAGCGCACTGAGATTTAGTCAGAGCTGCACTGAAGGGGCAACAGCGAGCGCTGAGCGTTAGAGCTGCGTTGAAGGGGCAACAGAGCTCGCTGAGGTTTACAGCTGCTGTGAAGGGGCAACTGAGAGCGCTTAGAATTAGAGCTGCTCTCAAGTAGCACACAGAGCGGTGAGAGTTAGAGCTCCTGTGAAGGGGCAATAGAGAGCGCTGAGAGTTAAAGCTGCCTTGGGGAAACAGAGTGCGCTGAGATTTAGTCAGAGCTGCTCTGAAGGGCAACAGAGTGCTCTGAGAGTTAGAGCTGCTCTGAAGGGGCAATAAAGAGTGCTGAGAATTAGAACTGCATTGAAGTGGCAACACAGGGCGCTGAGAGTTAGAGCTGCTGTGAAGGGGCATCGGAGAGCGCTGATTTATTGCTGTTGTGAAGGGGCAGTAAAGAGTGGTGAGCATTAGAGCTGCGTTGAAGGGGCAACACAGGGCGCTGAGAGTTAGAGCTGCTGTGAAGGGGCAACCGGGAGCGCTGAGAGTTAGTCAGACTGATCTGAAGGGTCAACAGAAAGCACGGAGAGTTAGTCAGAGCTGCTCTGAAGGGCAACAGAGCGCGCTGAGAGTTAGAGCTGCTGTGAAGCTCGGTGAGGTTTAGAGCTGCTGTGAAGGGGCAACTGAGAGGGCTTAGAATTAGAGCTGCTCTGAAGAAGCAAAGAGCGCTAAGAGATTGAGCTGCTGTGGAGGGGAAACAGAGAGCGCTGAGATTTAGTCAGAGCTTCTCTGAAGGGGCAACAGCGAGCGCTGAGAGTTAGAGCTGCGTTGAAGGGGCAACACAGAGCGTTGAGAGGGCTGCTGTGAAGCGGAAACAGAATGGTGAGAGTTAGAGCTGTTGTGAAGGGGCAACACACAGCGCTGAGAGTTAGAGCTGCTGTGAAGGGGCAACAGAGCTCGCTGAGGTTCAGAGCTGCTGTGAAGGGGCAACTGAGAGCGCTTAGAATTAGAGCTGCTGTGAAGAAGCAAACAGAGCGCTGAGAGATAGAGCTGCTGTGGAGGGGAAACAGAGAGCGCTGAGATTCAGTCAGAGCTGCTCTGAAGGGCAACAGAGAGCGCTGATAGTTAGAGCTGCATTAAAGGGGCAACAAAGAGTGCTGTGAGTTAGAACTGCTGTGAAGGGGCAACAGAGCTCGCTGAGGTTCAGAGCTGCTGTGAAGGGGCAACTGAGAGCGCTTAGAATTAGAGCTGCTCTGAAGAAGCAAACAGCGCTGAGAGATAGAGGTGCTGTGGAGGGGAAACAGAGAGCGCTGATATTCAGTCAGAGCTGCTCTGAACGGGCAACAGAGCGCTCTGAGAGTTAGAGCTGCTGTGAAGGGGCAACTGAAAGCACTTAGAGTTAAAGCCGCTGTGAAGGGGCAACAGAGAGCGTAGAGAGTCAGGGCTGCTGTGAAGCGGAAACAGAGATTGGTGAGAGTTAGAGCTGCTGTGAAGGGGAAACAGAGAGTGGTGAGAGTTACAGCTGTTGTGAAGGGACAACACACAGCGCTGAGATTTAGAGCTGCTGTGAAGGGGCAACACAGATCGCTGAGATTTAGTCGGAGCTCCTCTGAAGGGGCAACAGAGCGCTCTGAGAGTTAGAGCTGCTGTGAAGGGGCAATAGAGAGCGCCGAGAGTTAAAGCTGCCTTGGGGAAACAGAGAGCACTGAGATTTAGTCAGAGCTGCTCTGAAGGGCAACAGAGAGCGGTGAGAGTTAGAGCTGCGTTAAAGTAGGAACAGAGAGTGCTGTGAGTTATAGAGCTGCATTGAAGGGGCAACTGAGAGCGCTTAGAGTTAGAGCTGCTGTGAAGGGGAAACAGAGAGAGCTCTGAGAGTTAGAGCTGCGTTGAAGGGGCAACACGGTGTGCTGCGAGATAGAGCTGGTGTGAAGGGGCAACACAGATCGCTGAGATTTAGTCGGAGGTCCTCTGAAGCGGCAACAGAGCGCTCTGAGAGTTAGAGCTGCTGTGAAGGGGCCACAGAAAGCGCTGAGATTTAGTGCTACTCTGAAGGGCAACAGAGCGCGCTGAGAGTTACAGCTGCTGTGAAGGGGCAACACAGCGCGCTGAGATTTAGTCAGAGCTGCACTGAAGGGGCAACAGCGAGCGCTGAGAGTTAGAGCTGCGTTGAAGGGGCAACAGAGCTCGCTGAGGTTTACAGCTGCTGTGAAGGGGCCACTGAGAGCGCTTAGAATTAGAGCTGCTCTCAAGTAGCAAACAGAGCGGTGAGAGTTAGAGCTCCTGTGACGGGGCAATAGAGAGCGCCGAGAGTTAAAGCTGCCTTGGGGAAACAGAGAGCACTGAGATTTAGTCAGAGCTGCTCTGAAGGGCAACAGAGAGCGGTGAGAGTTAGAGCTGCGTTAAAGTAGGAACAGAGAGTGCTGTGAGTTATAGAGCTGCATTGAAGGGGCAACTGAGAGCGCTTAGAGTTAGAGCTGCTGTGAAGGGGAAACAGAGAGAGCTCTGAGAGTTAGAGCTGCGTTGAAGGGGCAACACGGTGTGCTGCGAGATAGAGCTGGTATGAAGGGGCAACAGAGAGCGCTGAGATTTAGTCAGAGCTACTCTGAAGGGCAACAGAGCGCGCTGAGAGTTAGAGCTGCTGTGAAGGGGCAACACAGCGCACTGAGATTTAGTCAGAGCTGCACTGAAGGGGCAACAGCGAGCGCTGAGCGTTAGAGCTGCGTTGAAGGGGCAACAGAGCTCGCTGAGGTTTACAGCTGCTGTGAAGGGGCAACGGAGAGCGCTTAGAATTAGAGCTGCTCTCAAGTAGCAAACAGAGCGGTGAGAGTTAGAGCTCCTGTGAAGGGGCAATAGAGAGCTCTGAGAGTTAAAGCTGCCTTGGGGAAACAGAGTGCGCTGAGATTTAGTCAGAGCTGCTCTGAAGGGCAACAGAGTGCTCTGAGAGTTAGAGCTGCTCTGAAGGGGCAATAAAGAGTGCTGAGAATTAGAACTGCATTGAAGTGGCAACACAGGGCGCTGAGAGTTAGAGCTGCTGTGAAGGGGCAATAGAGAGCGCCGAGAGTTAAAGCTGCCTTGGGGAAACAGAGAGCACTGAGATTTAGTCAGAGCTGCTCTGAAGGGCAACAGAGAGCGGTGAGAGTTAGAGCTGCGTTAAAGTAGGAACAGAGAGTGCTGTGAGTTATAGAGCTGCATTGAAGGGGCAACTGAGAGCGCTTAGAGTTAGAGCTGCTGTGAAGGGGAAACAGAGAGAGCTCTGAGAGTTAGAGCTGCGTTGAAGGGGCAACACGGTGTGCTGCGAGATAGAGCTGGTGTGAAGGGGCAACACAGATCGCTGAGATTTAGTCGGAGCTCCTCTGAAGGGGCAACAGAGCGCTCTGAGAGTTAGAGCTGCTGTGAAGGGGCCACAGAAAGCGCTGAGATTTAGTGCTACTCTGAAGGGCAACAGAGCGCGCTGAGAGTTACAGCTGCTGTGAAGGGGCAACACAGCGCGTTGAGATTTAGTCAGAGCTGCACTGAAGGGGCAACAGCGAGCGCTGAGCGTTAGAGCTGCGTTGAAGGGGCAACAGAGCTCGCTGAGGTTTACAGCTGCTGTGAAGGGGCAACTGAGAGCGCTTAGAATTAGAGCTGCTCTCAAGTAGCAAACAGAGCGGTGAGAGTTAGAGCTCCTGTGAAGGGGCAATAGAGAGCGCAGAGAGTTAAAGCTGCCTTGGGGAAACAGAGAGCACTGAGATTTAGTCAGAGCTGCTCTGAAGGGCAACAGAGAGCGGAGAGAGTTAGAGCTGCGATAAAGTAGGAACAGAGAGTGCTGTGAGTTATAGAGCTGCATTGAAGGGGCAACTGAGAGCGCTTAGAGTTAGAGCTGCTGTGAAGGGGAAACAGAGAGCTCTGAGAGTTAGAGCTGCGTTGAAGGGGCAACACGGTGTGCTGCGAGATAGAGCTGGTGTGAAGGGGCAACAGAGAGCGCTGAGATTTAGTCAGAGCTACAATGAAGGGTCAACAGAGCGCTGAGAGTTAGAGCTGCTATGAATGGGCAACAGTGAGCGCTGAGTTACAGCTGTGTTGATGGGCAACCCAGAGCGTTGAGAGTGAGGGCTGCTGTGAAGCGGAAACAGAGTGGTGAGAGTTAGAGCTGCTGTGAAAGGGAAACAGAGTGGTGAGAGTTCCAGCTGTTGTGAAGGGGCAACACATAGCGCTGAGAGTTAGAGCTGCTGGGAAGGGGCAACACAGAGCGCTGAGATTTAGTCAGAGCTGCTCTGAAGAGGCAACAGCGAGCGCTGAGCGTTAGAGCTGCGTTGTAGGGGCAAGAGAGAGCGATGAGGTTTACAGCTGCTGTGAAGGGGCAACTGAGAGCGCTTAGAATTAGAGCTGCTCTCAAGTAGCAAACAGAGCGGTGAGAGTTAGAGCTCCTGTGAAGCGGCAATAGAGCGCTCTGAGAGTTAGAGCTGCTGTGAAGGGGCCACAGAAAGCGCTGAGATTTAGTCAGTGCTACTCTGAAGGGCAACAGAGCGCGCTGAGAGTTAGAGCTGCTGTGAAGGGGCAACACAGCGCACTGAGATTTAGTCAGAGCTGCACTGAAGGGGCAACAGCGAGCGCTGAGCGTTAGAGCTGCGTTGAAGGGGCAACAGAGCTCGCTGAGGTTTACAGCTGCTGTGAAGGGGCAACGGAGAGCGCTTAGAATTAGAGCTGCTCTCAAGTAGCAAACAGAGCGGTGAGAGTTAGAGCTCCTGTGAAGGGGCAATAGAGAGCTCTGAGAGTTAAAGCTGCCTTGGGGAAACAGAGTGCGCTGAGATTTAGTCAGAGCTGCTCTGAAGGGCAACAGAGTGCTCTGAGAGTTAGAGCTGCTCTGAAGGGGCAATAAAGAGTGCTGAGAATTAGAACTGCATTGAAGTGGCAACACAGGGCGCTGAGAGTTAGAGCTGCTGTGAAGGGGCAACGGAGAGCACTGATTTATTGCTGTTGTGAAGGGGCAGTAAAGAGTGGTGAGCATTAGAGCTGCGTTGAAGGGGCAACACAGGGCGCTGAGAGTTAGAGCTGCTGTGAAGGGGCAACCGGGAGCGCTGAGAGTTAGTCAGACTGATCTGAAGGGTCAACAGAAAGCACGGAGAGTTAGTCAGAGCTGCTCTGAAGGGCAACAGAGCGCGCTGAGAGTTAGAGCTGCTGTGAAGCTCGGTGAGGTTTAGAGCTGCTGTGAAGGGGCAACTGAGAGGGCTTAGAGTTAGAGCTGCTCTGAAGAAGCAAAGAGCGCTAAGAGATTGTGCTGCTGTGGAGGGGAAACAGAGAGCGCTGAGATTTAGTCAGAGCTTCTCTGAAGGGGCAACAGCGAGCGCTGAGAGTTAGAGCTGCGTTGAAGGGGCAACACAGAGCGTTGAGAGGGCTGCTGTGAAGCGGAAACAGAATGGTGAGAGTTAGAGCTGTTGTGAAGGGGCAACACACAGCGCTGAGAGTTAGAGCTGCTGTGAAGGGGCAACAGAGCTCGCTGAGGTTCAGAGCTGCTGTGAAGGGGCAACTGAGAGCGCTTAGAATTAGAGCTGCTGTGAAGAAGCAAACAGAGCGCTGAGAGATAGAGCTGCTGTGGAGGGGAAACAGCGCTGAGATTCAGTCAGAGCTGCTCTGAAGGGCAACAGAGAGTGCTGATAGTTAGAGCTGCATTAAAGGGGCAACAAAGAGTGCTGTGAGTTAGAACTGCTGTGAAGGGGCAACAGAGCTCGCTGAGGTTCAGAGCTGCTGTGAAGGGGCAACTGAGAGCGCTTAGAATTAGAGCTGCTCTGAAGAAGCAAACAGCGCTGAGAGATAGAGGTGCTGTGGAGGGGAAACAGAGAGCGCTGATATTCAGTCAGAGCTGCTCTGAACGGGCAACAGAGCGCTCTGAGAGTTAGAGCTGCTGTGAAGGGGCAACTGAGAGCACTTAGAGTTAAAGCCGCTGTGAAGGGGCAACAGAGAGCGTAGAGAGTCAGGGCTGCTGTGAAGCGGAAACAGAGATTGGTGAGAGACCTGCTGTGAAGGGGAAACAGAGAGTGGTGAGATTTAGTCAGAGCTGCTCTGAAGGGCAGCAGAGAGCGCTGAGAGAGCTTCTGTGAAGGGGCAACACAGAGCGCTGAGATTTAGTGAGAGCTGCACTGAAGGGGCAACAGCGAGCGCTGAGAGTTAGAGCTGCGTTGAAGGGGCAACACAGAGCGTTGAGAATCAGGGCTGCTGTGAAGCGGAAACAGAATGGTGAGAGTTAGAGCTGTTGTGAAGGGGCAACACACAGCGCTGAGAGTTAGAGCTGCTGTGAAGGGGCAACAGAGCTCGCTGAGGTTCAGAGCTGCTGTGAAGGGGCAACTGAGAGCGCTTAGAATTAGAGCTGCTGTGAAGAAGCAAACAGAGCGCTGAGAGATAGAGCTGCTGTGGAGGGGAAACAGAGAGCGCTGAGATTCAGTCAGAGCTGCTCTGAAGGGCAACAGAGAGCGCTGATAGTTAGAGCTGCATTAAAGGGGCAACAAAGAGTGCTGTGAGTTAGAACTGCTGCGAAGGGGCAACAGAGCTCGCTGAGGTTCAGAGCTGCTGTGAAGGGGCAACTGAGAGCGCTTAGAATTAGAGCTGCTCTGAAGAAGCAAACAGCGCTGAGAGATAGAGGTGCTGTGGAGGGGAAACAGAGAGCGCTGATATTCAGTCAGAGCTGCTCTGAACGGGCAACAGAGCGCTCTGAGAGTTAGAGCTGCTGTGAAGGGGCAACTGAGAGCACTTAGAGTTAAAGCCGCTGTGAAGGGGCAACAGAGAGCGTAGAGAGTCAGGGCTGCTGTGAAGCGGAAACAGAGATTGGTGAGAGTTAGAGCTGCTGTGAAGGGGAAACAGAGTGGTGAGAGTTACAGCTGTTGTGAAGGGACAACACACAGCGCTGAGATTTAGAGCTGCTGTGAAGGGGCAACACATATCGCTGAGATTTAGTCGGAGCTCCTCTGAAGGGGCAACACAGCGCACTGAGATTTAGTCAGAGCTGCACTGAAGGGGCAACAGCGAGCGCTGAGCGTTAGAGCTGCGTTGAAGGGGCAACAGAGCTCGCTGAGGTTTACAGCTGCTGTGAAGGGGCAACTGAGAGCGCTTAGAATTAGAGCTGCTCTCAAGTAGCACACAGAGCGGTGAGAGTTAGAGCTCCTGTGAAGGGGCAATAGAGAGCGCTGAGAGTTAAAGCTGCCTTGGGGAAACAGAGTGCGCTGAGATTTAGTCAGAGCTGCTCTGAAGGGCAACAGAGTGCTCTGAGAGTTAGAGCTGCTCTGAAGGGGCAATAAAGAGTGCTGAGAATTAGAACTGCATTGAAGTGGCAACACAGGGCGCTGAGAGTTAGAGCTGCTGTGAAGGGGCATCGGAGAGCGCTGATTTATTGCTGTTGTGAAGGGGCAGTAAAGAGTGGTGAGCATTAGAGCTGCGTTGAAGGGGCAACACAGGGCGCTGAGAGTTAGAGCTGCTGTGAAGGGGCAACCGGGAGCGCTGAGAGTTAGTCAGACTGATCTGAAGGGTCAACAGAAAGCACGGAGAGTTAGTCAGAGCTGCTCTGAAGGGCAACAGAGCGCGCTGAGAGTTAGAGCTGCTGTGAAGCTCGGTGAGGTTTAGAGCTGCTGTGAAGGGGCAACTGAGAGGGCTTAGAATTAGAGCTGCTCTGAAGAAGCAAAGAGCGCTAAGAGATTGAGCTGCTGTGGAGGGGAAACAGAGAGCGCTGAGATTTAGTCAGAGCTGCTCTGAAGGGGCAACAGCGAGCGCTGAGAGTTAGAGCTGCGTTGAAGGGGCAACACAGAGCGTTGAGAGGGCTGCTGTGAAGCGGAAACAGAATGGTGAGAGTTAGAGCTGTTGTGAAGGGGCAACACACAGCGCTGAGAGTTAGAGCTGCTGTGAAGGGGCAACAGAGCTCGCTGAGGTTCAGAGCTGCTGTGAAGGGGCAACTGAGAGCGCTTAGAATTAGAGCTGCTGTGAAGAAGCAAACAGAGCGCTGAGAGATAGAGCTGCTGTGGAGGGGAAACAGAGAGCGCTGAGATTCAGTCAGAGCTGCTCTGAAGGGCAACAGAGAGCGCTGATAGTTAGAGCTGCATTAAAGGGGCAACAAAGAGTGCTGTGAGTTAGAACTGCTGTGAAGGGGCAACAGAGCTCGCTGAGGTTCAGAGCTGCTGTGAAGGGGCAACTGAGAGCGCTTAGAATTAGAGCTGCTCTGAAGAAGCAAACAGCGCTGAGAGATAGAGGTGCTGTGGAGGGGAAACAGAGAGCGCTGATATTCAGTCAGAGCTGCTCTGAACGGGCAACAGAGCGCTCTGAGAGTTAGAGCTGCTGTGAAGGGGCAACTGAGAGCACTTAGAGTTAAAGCCGCTGTGAAGGGGCAACAGAGAGCGTAGAGAGTCAGGGCTGCTGTGAAGCGGAAACAGAGATTGGTGAGAGTTAGAGCTGCTGTGAAGGGGAAACAGAGAGTGGTGAGAGTTACAGCTGTTGTGAAGGGACAACACACAGCGCTGAGATTTAGAGCTGCTGTGAAGGGGCAACACAGATCGCTGAGATTTAGTCGGAGCTCCTCTGAAGGGGCAACAGAGCGCTCTGAGAGTTAGAGCTGCTGTGAAGGGGCAATAGAGAGCGCCGAGAGTTAAAGCTGCCTTGGGGAAACAGAGAGCACTGAGATTTAGTCAGAGCTGCTCTGAAGGGCAACAGAGAGCGGTGAGAGTTAGAGCTGCGTTAAAGTAGGAACAGAGAGTGCTGTGAGTTATAGAGCTGCATTGAAGGGGCAACTGAGAGCGCTTAGGGTTAGAGCTGCTGTGAAGGGGAAACAGAGAGAGCTCTGAGAGTTAGAGCTGCGTTGAAGGGGCAACACGGTGTGCTGCGAGATAGAGCTGGTGTGAAGGGGCAACACAGATCGCTGAGATTTAGTCGGAGCTCCTCTGAAGGGGCAACAGAGCGCTCTGAGAGTTAGAGCTGCTGTGAAGGGGCCACAGAAAGCGCTGAGATTTAGTGCTACTCTGAAGGGCAACAGAGCGCGCTGAGAGTTACAGCTGCTGTGAAGGGGCAACACAGCGCGCTGAGATTTAGTCAGAGCTGCACTGAAGGGGCAACAGCGAGCGCTGAGAGTTAGAGCTGCGTTGAAGGGGCAACAGAGCTCGCTGAGGTTTACAGCTGCTGTGAAGGGGCCACTGAGAGCGCTTAGAATTAGAGCTGCTCTCAAGTAGCAAACAGAGCGGTGAGAGTTAGAGCTCCTGTGAAGGGGCAATAGAGAGCGCCGAGAGTTAAAGCTGCCTTGGGGAAACAGAGAGCACTGAGATTTAGTCAGAGCTGCTCTGAAGGGCAACAGAGAGCGGTGAGAGTTAGAGCTGCGATAAAGTAGGAACAGAGAGTGCTGTGAGTTATAGAGCTGCATTGAAGGGGCAACTGAGAGCACTTAGAGTTAAAGCCGCTGTGAAGGGGCAACAGAGAGCGTAGAGAGTCAGGGCTGCTGTGAAGCAGAAACAGAGATTGGTGAGAGTTAGAGCTGCTGTGAAGGGGAAACAGAGTGGTGAGAGTTACAGCTGTTGTGAAGGGACAACACACAGCGCTGAGATTTAGAGCTGCTGTGAAGGGGCAACACAGATCGCTGAGATTTAGTCGGAGCTCCTCTGAAGGGGCAACAGAGCGCTCTGAGAGTTAGAGCTGCTGTGAAGGGGCAATAGAGAGAGCCGAGAGTTAAAGCTGCCTTGGGGAAACAGAGAGCACTGAGATTTAGTCAGAGCTGCTCTGAAGGGCAACAGAGTGCTCTGAGAGTTAGAGCTGCTCTGAAGGGGCAATAAAGAGTGCTGAGAATTAGAACTGCATTGAAGTGGCAACACAGGGCGCTGAGAGTTAGAGCTGCTGTGAAGGGGCAACGGAGAGCGCTGATTTATTGCTGTTGTGAAGGGGCAGTAAAGAGTGGTGAGCATTAGAGCTGCGTTGAAGGGGCAACACAGGGCGCTGAGAGTTAGAGCTGCTGTGAAGGGGCAACCGGGAGCGCTGAGAGTTAGTCAGACTGATCTGAAGGGTCAACAGAAAGCACGGAGAGTTAGTCAGAGCTGCTCTGAAGGGCAACAGAGCGCGCTGAGAGTTAGAGCTGCTGTGAAGCTCGGTGAGGTTTAGAGCTGCTGTGAAGGGGCAACTGAGAGGGCTTAGAATTAGAGCTGCTCTGAAGAAGCAAAGAGCGCTAAGAGATTGAGCTGCTGTGGAGGGGAAACAGAGAGCGCTGAGATTTAGTCAGAGCTGCTCTGAAGGGGCAACAGCGAGCGCTGAGAGTTAGAGCTGCGTTGAAGGGGCAACACAGAGCGTTGAGAGGGCTGCTGTGAAGCGGAAACAGAATGGTGAGAGTTAGAGCTGTTGTGAAGGGGCAACACACAGCGCTGAGAGTTAGAGCTGCTGTGAAGGGGCAACAGAGCTCGCTGAGGTTCAGAGCTGCTGTGAAGGGGCAACTGAGAGCGCTTAGAATTAGAGCTGCTGTGAAGAAGCAAACAGAGCGCTGAGAGATAGAGCTGCTGTGGAGGGGAAACAGAGAGCGCTGAGATTCAGTCAGAGCTGCTCTGAAGGGCAACAGAGAGCGCTGATAGTTAGAGCTGCATTAAAGGGGCAACAAAGAGTGCTGTGAGTTAGAACTGCTGTGAAGGGGCAACAGAGCTCGCTGAGGTTCAGAGCTGCTGTGAAGGGGCAACTGAGAGCGCTTAGAATTAGAGCTGCTCTGAAGAAGCAAACAGCGCTGAGAGATAGAGGTGCTGTGGAGGGGAAACAGAGAGCGCTGATATTCAGTCAGAGCTGCTCTGAACGGGCAACAGAGCGCTCTGAGAGTTAGAGCTGCTGTGAAGGGGCAACTGAGAGCACTTAGAGTTAAAGCCGCTGTGAAGGGGCAACAGAGAGCGTAGAGAGTCAGGGCTGCTGTGAAGCGGAAACAGAGATTGGTGAGAGTTAGAGCTGCTGTGAAGGGGAAACAGAGAGTGGTGAGAGTTACAGCTGTTGTGAAGGGACAACACACAGCGCTGAGATTTAGAGCTGCTGTGAAGGGGCAACACAGATCGCTGAGATTTAGTCGGAGCTCCTCTGAAGGGGCAACAGAGCGCTCTGAGAGTTAGAGCTGCTGTGAAGGGGCAATAGAGAGCGCCGAGAGTTAAAGCTGCCTTGGGGAAACAGAGAGCACTGAGATTTAGTCAGAGCTGCTCTGAAGGGCAACAGAGAGCGGTGAGAGTTAGAGCTGCGTTAAAGTAGGAACAGAGAGTGCTGTGAGTTATAGAGCTGCATTGAAGGGGCAACTGAGAGCGCTTAGAGTTAGAGCTGCTGTGAAGGGGAAACAGAGAGAGCTCTGAGAGTTAGAGCTGCGTTGAAGGGGCAACACGGTGTGCTGCGAGATAGAGCTGGTGTGAAGGGGCAACACAGATCGCTGAGATTTAGTCGGAGGTCCTCTGAAGCGGCAACAGAGCGCTCTGAGAGTTAGAGCTGCTGTGAAGGGGCCACAGAAAGCGCTGAGATTTAGTGCTACTCTGAAGGGCAACAGAGCGCGCTGAGAGTTACAGCTGCTGTGAAGGGGCAACACAGCGCGTTGAGATTTAGTCAGAGCTGCACTGAAGGGGCAACAGCGAGCGCTGAGCGTTAGAGCTGCGTTGAAGGGGCAACAGAGCTCGCTGAGGTTTACAGCTGCTGTGAAGGGGCAACTGAGAGCGCTTAGAATTAGAGCTGCTCTCAAGTAGCAAACAGAGCGGTGAGAGTTAGAGCTCCTGTGAAGGGGCAATAGAGAGCGCAGAGAGTTAAAGCTGCCTTGGGGAAACAGAGAGCACTGAGATTTAGTCAGAGCTGCTCTGAAGGGCAACAGAGAGCGGAGAGAGTTAGAGCTGCGATAAAGTAGGAACAGAGAGTGCTGTGAGTTATAGAGCTGCATTGAAGGGGCAACTGAGAGCGCTTAGAGTTAGAGCTGCTGTGAAGGGGAAACAGAGAGCTCTGAGAGTTAGAGCTGCGTTGAAGGGGCAACACGGTGTGCTGCGAGATAGAGCTGGTGTGAAGGGGCAACAGAGAGCGCTGAGATTTAGTCAGAGCTACAATGAAGGGTCAACAGAGCGCTGAGAGTTAGAGCTGCTATGAATGGGCAACAGTGAGCGCTGAGTTACAGCTGTGTTGATGGGCAACCCAGAGCGTTGAGAGTGAGGGCTGCTGTGAAGCGGAAACAGAGTGGTGAGAGTTAGAGCTGCTGTGAAAGGGAAACAGAGTGGTGAGAGTTCCAGCTGTTGTGAAGGGGCAACACATAGCGCTGAGAGTTAGAGCTGCTGGGAAGGGGCAACACAGAGCGCTGAGATTTAGTCAGAGCTGCTCTGAAGAGGCAACAGCGAGCGCTGAGCGTTAGAGCTGCGTTGTAGGGGCAAGAGAGAGCGATGAGGTTTACAGCTGCTGTGAAGGGGCAACTGAGAGCGCTTAGAATTAGAGCTGCTCTCAAGTAGCAAACAGAGCGGTGAGAGTTAGAGCTCCTGTGAAGCGGCAATAGAGCGCTCTGAGAGTTAGAGCTGCTGTGAAGGGGCCACAGAAAGCGCTGAGATTTAGTCAGTGCTACTCTGAAGGGCAACAGAGCGCGCTGAGAGTTAGAGCTGCTGTGAAGGGGCAACACAGCGCACTGAGATTTAGTCAGAGCTGCACTGAAGGGGCAACAGCGAGCGCTGAGCGTTAGAGCTGCGTTGAAGGGGCAACAGAGCTCGCTGAGGTTTACAGCTGCTGTGAAGGGGCAACGGAGAGCGCTTAGAATTAGAGCTGCTCTCAAGTAGCAAACAGAGCGGTGAGAGTTAGAGCTCCTGTGAAGGGGCAATAGAGAGCTCTGAGAGTTAAAGCTGCCTTGGGGAAACAGAGTGCGCTGAGATTTAGTCAGAGCTGCTCTGAAGGGCAACAGAGTGCTCTGAGAGTTAGAGCTGCTCTGAAGGGGCAATAAAGAGTGCTGAGAATTAGAACTGCATTGAAGTGGCAACACAGGGCGCTGAGAGTTAGAGCTGCTGTGAAGGGGCAACGGAGAGCACTGATTTATTGCTGTTGTGAAGGGGCAGTAAAGAGTGGTGAGCATTAGAGCTGCGTTGAAGGGGCAACACAGGGCGCTGAGAGTTAGAGCTGCTGTGAAGGGGCAACCGGGAGCGCTGAGAGTTAGTCAGACTGATCTGAAGGGTCAACAGAAAGCACGGAGAGTTAGTCAGAGCTGCTCTGAAGGGCAACAGAGCGCGCTGAGAGTTAGAGCTGCTGTGAAGCTCGGTGAGGTTTAGAGCTGCTGTGAAGGGGCAACTGAGAGGGCTTAGAGTTAGAGCTGCTCTGAAGAAGCAAAGAGCGCTAAGAGATTGTGCTGCTGTGGAGGGGAAACAGAGAGCGCTGAGATTTAGTCAGAGCTTCTCTGAAGGGGCAACAGCGAGCGCTGAGAGTTAGAGCTGCGTTGAAGGGGCAACACAGAGCGTTGAGAGGGCTGCTGTGAAGCGGAAACAGAATGGTGAGAGTTAGAGCTGTTGTGAAGGGGCAACACACAGCGCTGAGAGTTAGAGCTGCTGTGAAGGGGCAACAGAGCTCGCTGAGGTTCAGAGCTGCTGTGAAGGGGCAACTGAGAGCGCTTAGAATTAGAGCTGCTGTGAAGAAGCAAACAGAGCGCTGAGAGATAGAGCTGCTGTGGAGGGGAAACAGCGCTGAGATTCAGTCAGAGCTGCTCTGAAGGGCAACAGAGAGTGCTGATAGTTAGAGCTGCATTAAAGGGGCAACAAAGAGTGCTGTGAGTTAGAACTGCTGTGAAGGGGCAACAGAGCTCGCTGAGGTTCAGAGCTGCTGTGAAGGGGCAACTGAGAGCGCTTAGAATTAGAGCTGCTCTGAAGAAGCAAACAGCGCTGAGAGATAGAGGTGCTGTGGAGGGGAAACAGAGAGCGCTGATATTCAGTCAGAGCTGCTCTGAACGGGCAACAGAGCGCTCTGAGAGTTAGAGCTGCTGTGAAGGGGCAACTGAGAGCACTTAGAGTTAAAGCCGCTGTGAAGGGGCAACAGAGAGCGTAGAGAGTCAGGGCTGCTGTGAAGCGGAAACAGAGATTGGTGAGAGACCTGCTGTGAAGGGGAAACAGAGAGTGGTGAGATTTAGTCAGAGCTGCTCTGAAGGGCAGCAGAGAGCGCTGAGAGAGCTTCTGTGAAGGGGCAACACAGAGCGCTGAGATTTAGTGAGAGCTGCACTGAAGGGGCAACAGCGAGCGCTGAGAGTTAGAGCTGCGTTGAAGGGGCAACACAGAGCGTTGAGAATCAGGGCTGCTGTGAAGCGGAAACAGAATGGTGAGAGTTAGAGCTGTTGTGAAGGGGCAACACACAGCGCTGAGAGTTAGAGCTGCTGTGAAGGGGCAACAGAGCTCGCTGAGGTTCAGAGCTGCTGTGAAGGGGCAACTGAGAGCGCTTAGAATTAGAGCTGCTGTGAAGAAGCAAACAGAGCGCTGAGAGATAGAGCTGCTGTGGAGGGGAAACAGAGAGCGCTGAGATTCAGTCAGAGCTGCTCTGAAGGGCAACAGAGAGCGCTGATAGTTAGAGCTGCATTAAAGGGGCAACAAAGAGTGCTGTGAGTTAGAACTGCTGCGAAGGGGCAACAGAGCTCGCTGAGGTTCAGAGCTGCTGTGAAGGGGCAACTGAGAGCGCTTAGAATTAGAGCTGCTCTGAAGAAGCAAACAGCGCTGAGAGATAGAGGTGCTGTGGAGGGGAAACAGAGAGCGCTGATATTCAGTCAGAGCTGCTCTGAACGGGCAACAGAGCGCTCTGAGAGTTAGAGCTGCTGTGAAGGGGCAACTGAGAGCACTTAGAGTTAAAGCCGCTGTGAAGGGGCAACAGAGAGCGTAGAGAGTCAGGGCTGCTGTGAAGCGGAAACAGAGATTGGTGAGAGTTAGAGCTGCTGTGAAGGGGAAACAGAGTGGTGAGAGTTACAGCTGTTGTGAAGGGACAACACACAGCGCTGAGATTTAGAGCTGCTGTGAAGGGGCAACACATATCGCTGAGATTTAGTCGGAGCTCCTCTGAAGGGGCAACACAGCGCACTGAGATTTAGTCAGAGCTGCACTGAAGGGGCAACAGCGAGCGCTGAGCGTTAGAGCTGCGTTGAAGGGGCAACAGAGCTCGCTGAGGTTTACAGCTGCTGTGAAGGGGCAACTGAGAGCGCTTAGAATTAGAGCTGCTCTCAAGTAGCACACAGAGCGGTGAGAGTTAGAGCTCCTGTGAAGGGGCAATAGAGAGCGCTGAGAGTTAAAGCTGCCTTGGGGAAACAGAGTGCGCTGAGATTTAGTCAGAGCTGCTCTGAAGGGCAACAGAGTGCTCTGAGAGTTAGAGCTGCTCTGAAGGGGCAATAAAGAGTGCTGAGAATTAGAACTGCATTGAAGTGGCAACACAGGGCGCTGAGAGTTAGAGCTGCTGTGAAGGGGCATCGGAGAGCGCTGATTTATTGCTGTTGTGAAGGGGCAGTAAAGAGTGGTGAGCATTAGAGCTGCGTTGAAGGGGCAACACAGGGCGCTGAGAGTTAGAGCTGCTGTGAAGGGGCAACCGGGAGCGCTGAGAGTTAGTCAGACTGATCTGAAGGGTCAACAGAAAGCACGGAGAGTTAGTCAGAGCTGCTCTGAAGGGCAACAGAGCGCGCTGAGAGTTAGAGCTGCTGTGAAGCTCGGTGAGGTTTAGAGCTGCTGTGAAGGGGCAACTGAGAGGGCTTAGAATTAGAGCTGCTCTGAAGAAGCAAAGAGCGCTAAGAGATTGAGCTGCTGTGGAGGGGAAACAGAGAGCGCTGAGATTTAGTCAGAGCTGCTCTGAAGGGGCAACAGCGAGCGCTGAGAGTTAGAGCTGCGTTGAAGGGGCAACACAGAGCGTTGAGAGGGCTGCTGTGAAGCGGAAACAGAATGGTGAGAGTTAGAGCTGTTGTGAAGGGGCAACACACAGCGCTGAGAGTTAGAGCTGCTGTGAAGGGGCAACAGAGCTCGCTGAGGTTCAGAGCTGCTGTGAAGGGGCAACTGAGAGCGCTTAGAATTAGAGCTGCTGTGAAGAAGCAAACAGAGCGCTGAGAGATAGAGCTGCTGTGGAGGGGAAACAGAGAGCGCTGAGATTCAGTCAGAGCTGCTCTGAAGGGCAACAGAGAGCGCTGATAGTTAGAGCTGCATTAAAGGGGCAACAAAGAGTGCTGTGAGTTAGAACTGCTGTGAAGGGGCAACAGAGCTCGCTGAGGTTCAGAGCTGCTGTGAAGGGGCAACTGAGAGCGCTTAGAATTAGAGCTGCTCTGAAGAAGCAAACAGCGCTGAGAGATAGAGGTGCTGTGGAGGGGAAACAGAGAGCGCTGATATTCAGTCAGAGCTGCTCTGAACGGGCAACAGAGCGCTCTGAGAGTTAGAGCTGCTGTGAAGGGGCAACTGAGAGCACTTAGAGTTAAAGCCGCTGTGAAGGGGCAACAGAGAGCGTAGAGAGTCAGGGCTGCTGTGAAGCGGAAACAGAGATTGGTGAGAGTTAGAGCTGCTGTGAAGGGGAAACAGAGAGTGGTGAGAGTTACAGCTGTTGTGAAGGGACAACACACAGCGCTGAGATTTAGAGCTGCTGTGAAGGGGCAACACAGATCGCTGAGATTTAGTCGGAGCTCCTCTGAAGGGGCAACAGAGCGCTCTGAGAGTTAGAGCTGCTGTGAAGGGGCAATAGAGAGCGCCGAGAGTTAAAGCTGCCTTGGGGAAACAGAGAGCACTGAGATTTAGTCAGAGCTGCTCTGAAGGGCAACAGAGAGCGGTGAGAGTTAGAGCTGCGTTAAAGTAGGAACAGAGAGTGCTGTGAGTTATAGAGCTGCATTGAAGGGGCAACTGAGAGCGCTTAGGGTTAGAGCTGCTGTGAAGGGGAAACAGAGAGAGCTCTGAGAGTTAGAGCTGCGTTGAAGGGGCAACACGGTGTGCTGCGAGATAGAGCTGGTGTGAAGGGGCAACACAGATCGCTGAGATTTAGTCGGAGCTCCTCTGAAGGGGCAACAGAGCGCTCTGAGAGTTAGAGCTGCTGTGAAGGGGCCACAGAAAGCGCTGAGATTTAGTGCTACTCTGAAGGGCAACAGAGCGCGCTGAGAGTTACAGCTGCTGTGAAGGGGCAACACAGCGCGCTGAGATTTAGTCAGAGCTGCACTGAAGGGGCAACAGCGAGCGCTGAGAGTTAGAGCTGCGTTGAAGGGGCAACAGAGCTCGCTGAGGTTTACAGCTGCTGTGAAGGGGCCACTGAGAGCGCTTAGAATTAGAGCTGCTCTCAAGTAGCAAACAGAGCGGTGAGAGTTAGAGCTCCTGTGAAGGGGCAATAGAGAGCGCCGAGAGTTAAAGCTGCCTTGGGGAAACAGAGAGCACTGAGATTTAGTCAGAGCTGCTCTGAAGGGCAACAGAGAGCGGTGAGAGTTAGAGCTGCGATAAAGTAGGAACAGAGAGTGCTGTGAGTTATAGAGCTGCATTGAAGGGGCAACTGAGAGCACTTAGAGTTAAAGCCGCTGTGAAGGGGCAACAGAGAGCGTAGAGAGTCAGGGCTGCTGTGAAGCAGAAACAGAGATTGGTGAGAGTTAGAGCTGCTGTGAAGGGGAAACAGAGTGGTGAGAGTTACAGCTGTTGTGAAGGGACAACACACAGCGCTGAGATTTAGAGCTGCTGTGAAGGGGCAACACAGATCGCTGAGATTTAGTCGGAGCTCCTCTGAAGGGGCAACAGAGCGCTCTGAGAGTTAGAGCTGCTGTGAAGGGGCAATAGAGAGAGCCGAGAGTTAAAGCTGCCTTGGGGAAACAGAGAGCACTGAGATTTAGTCAGAGCTGCTCTGAAGGGCAACAGAGTGCTCTGAGAGTTAGAGCTGCTCTGAAGGGGCAATAAAGAGTGCTGAGAATTAGAACTGCATTGAAGTGGCAACACAGGGCGCTGAGAGTTAGAGCTGCTGTGAAGGGGCAACGGAGAGCGCTGATTTATTGCTGTTGTGAAGGGGCAGTAAAGAGTGGTGAGCATTAGAGCTGCGTTGAAGGGGCAACACAGGGCGCTGAGAGTTAGAGCTGCTGTGAAGGGGCAACCGGGAGCGCTGAGAGTTAGTCAGACTGATCTGAAGGGTCAACAGAAAGCACGGAGAGTTAGTCAGAGCTGCTCTGAAGGGCAACAGAGCGCGCTGAGAGTTAGAGCTGCTGTGAAGCTCGGTGAGGTTTAGAGCTGCTGTGAAGGGGCAACTGAGAGGGCTTAGAATTAGAGCTGCTCTGAAGAAGCAAAGAGCGCTAAGAGATTGAGCTGCTGTGGAGGGGAAACAGAGAGCGCTGAGATTTAGTCAGAGCTGCTCTGAAGGGGCAACAGCGAGCGCTGAGAGTTAGAGCTGCGTTGAAGGGGCAACACAGAGCGTTGAGAGGGCTGCTGTGAAGCGGAAACAGAATGGTGAGAGTTAGAGCTGTTGTGAAGGGGCAACACACAGCGCTGAGAGTTAGAGCTGCTGTGAAGGGGCAACAGAGCTCGCTGAGGTTCAGAGCTGCTGTGAAGGGGCAACTGAGAGCGCTTAGAATTAGAGCTGCTGTGAAGAAGCAAACAGAGCGCTGAGAGATAGAGCTGCTGTGGAGGGGAAACAGAGAGCGCTGAGATTCAGTCAGAGCTGCTCTGAAGGGCAACAGAGAGCGCTGATAGTTAGAGCTGCATTAAAGGGGCAACAAAGAGTGCTGTGAGTTAGAACTGCTGTGAAGGGGCAACAGAGCTCGCTGAGGTTCAGAGCTGCTGTGAAGGGGCAACTGAGAGCGCTTAGAATTAGAGCTGCTCTGAAGAAGCAAACAGCGCTGAGAGATAGAGGTGCTGTGGAGGGGAAACAGAGAGCGCTGATATTCAGTCAGAGCTGCTCTGAACGGGCAACAGAGCGCTCTGAGAGTTAGAGCTGCTGTGAAGGGGCAACTGAGAGCACTTAGAGTTAAAGCCGCTGTGAAGGGGCAACAGAGAGCGTAGAGAGTCAGGGCTGCTGTGAAGCGGAAACAGAGATTGGTGAGAGTTAGAGCTGCTGTGAAGGGGAAACAGAGAGTGGTGAGAGTTACAGCTGTTGTGAAGGGACAACACACAGCGCTGAGATTTAGAGCTGCTGTGAAGGGGCAACACAGATCGCTGAGATTTAGTCGGAGCTCCTCTGAAGGGGCAACAGAGCGCTCTGAGAGTTAGAGCTGCTGTGAAGGGGCAATAGAGAGCGCCGAGAGTTAAAGCTGCCTTGGGGAAACAGAGAGCACTGAGATTTAGTCAGAGCTGCTCTGAAGGGCAACAGAGAGCGGTGAGAGTTAGAGCTGCGTTAAAGTAGGAACAGAGAGTGCTGTGAGTTATAGAGCTGCATTGAAGGGGCAACTGAGAGCGCTTAGAGTTAGAGCTGCTGTGAAGGGGAAACAGAGAGAGCTCTGAGAGTTAGAGCTGCGTTGAAGGGGCAACACGGTGTGCTGCGAGATAGAGCTGGTGTGAAGGGGCAACACAGATCGCTGAGATTTAGTCGGAGGTCCTCTGAAGCGGCAACAGAGCGCTCTGAGAGTTAGAGCTGCTGTGAAGGGGCCACAGAAAGCGCTGAGATTTAGTGCTACTCTGAAGGGCAACAGAGCGCGCTGAGAGTTACAGCTGCTGTGAAGGGGCAACACAGCGCGTTGAGATTTAGTCAGAGCTGCACTGAAGGGGCAACAGCGAGCGCTGAGCGTTAGAGCTGCGTTGAAGGGGCAACAGAGCTCGCTGAGGTTTACAGCTGCTGTGAAGGGGCAACTGAGAGCGCTTAGAATTAGAGCTGCTCTCAAGTAGCAAACAGAGCGGTGAGAGTTAGAGCTCCTGTGAAGGGGCAATAGAGAGCGCCGAGAGTTAAAGCTGCCTTGGGGAAACAGAGAGCACTGAGATTTAGTCAGAGCTGCTCTGAAGGGCAACAGAGAGCGGTGAGAGTTAGAGCTGCGATAAAGTAGGAACAGAGAGTGCTGTGAGTTATAGAGCTGCATTGAAGGGGCAACTGAGAGCACTTAGAGTTAAAGCCGCTGTGAAGGGGCAACAGAGAGCATAGAGAGTCAGGGCTGCTGTGAAGCAGAAACAGAGATTGGTGAGAGTTAGAGCTGCTGTGAAGGGGAAACAGAGTGGTGAGAGTTACAGCTGTTGTGAAGGGACAACACACAGCGCTGAGATTTAGAGCTGCTGTGAAGGGGCAAC
Organism: Lagenorhynchus albirostris; assembly: GCF_949774975.1. NCBI lineage: Eukaryota > Metazoa > Chordata > Mammalia > Artiodactyla > Delphinidae > Lagenorhynchus > Lagenorhynchus albirostris. Next base: position 7,805,560 of record NC_083110.1, read on the forward strand.
ACAGATCGCTGAGATTTAGTCGGAGCTCCTCTGAAGGGGCAACAGAGCGCTCTGAGAGTTAGAGCTGCTGTGAAGGGGCAATAGAGAGAGCCGAGAGTTAAAGCTGCCTTGGGGAAACAGAGAGCACTGAGATTTAGTCAGAGCTGCTCTGAAGGGCAACAGAGTGCTCTGAGAGTTAGAGCTGCTCTGAAGGGGCAATAAAGAGTGCTGAGAATTAGAACTGCATTGAAGTGGCAACACAGGGCGCTGAGAGTTAGAGCTGCTGTGAAGGGGCAACGGAGAGCGCTGATTTATTGCTGTTGTGAAGGGGCAGTAAAGAGTGGTGAGCATTAGAGCTGCGTTGAAGGGGCAACACAGGGCGCTGAGAGTTAGAGCTGCTGTGAAGGGGCAACCGGGAGCGCTGAGAGTTAGTCAGACTGATCTGAAGGGTCAACAGAAAGCACGGAGAGTTAGTCAGAGCTGCTCTGAAGGGCAACAGAGCGCGCTGAGAGTTAGAGCTGCTGTGAAGCTCGGTGAGGTTTAGAGCTGCTGTGAAGGGGCAACTGAGAGGGCTTAGAATTAGAGCTGCTCTGAAGAAGCAAAGAGCGCTAAGAGATTGAGCTGCTGTGGAGGGGAAACAGAGAGCGCTGAGATTTAGTCAGAGCTGCTCTGAAGGGGCAACAGCGAGCGCTGAGAGTTAGAGCTGCGTTGAAGGGGCAACACAGAGCGTTGAGAGGGCTGCTGTGAAGCGGAAACAGAATGGTGAGAGTTAGAGCTGTTGTGAAGGGGCAACACACAGCGCTGAGAGTTAGAGCTGCTGTGAAGGGGCAACAGAGCTCGCTGAGGTTCAGAGCTGCTGTGAAGGGGCAACTGAGAGCGCTTAGAAATAGAGCTGCTGTGAAGAAGCAAACAGAGCGCTGAGAGATAGAGCTGCTGTGGAGGGGAAACAGAGAGCGCTGAGATTCAGTCAGAGCTGCTCTGAAGGGCAACAGAGAGCGGTGAGAGTTAGAGCTGCGATAAAGTAGGAACAGAGAGTGCTGTGAGTTATAGAGCTGCATTGAAGGGGCAACTGAGAGCGCTTAGAGTTAGAGCTGCTGTGAAGGGGAAACAGAGAGAGCTCTGAGAGTTAGAGCTGCGTTGAAGGGGCAACACGGTGTGCTGCGAGATAGAGCTGGTGTGAAGGGGCAACAGAGAGCGCTGAGATTTAGTCAGAGCTACAATGAAGGGTCAACAGAGCGCTGAGAGTTAGAGCTGCTATGAATGGGCAACAGTGAGCGCTGAGTTACAGCTGTGTTGATGGGCAACCCAGAGCGTTGAGAGTGAGGGCTGCTGTGAAGCGGAAACAGAGTGGTGAGAGTTAGAGCTGCTGTGAAAGGGAAACAGAGTGGTGAGAGTTCCAGCTGTTGTGAAGGGGCAACACATAGCGCTGAGAGTTAGAGCTGCTGGGAAGGGGCAACACAGAGCGCTGAGATTTAGTCAGAGCTGCTCTGAAGAGGCAACAGCGAGCGCTGAGCGTTAGAGCTGCGTTGTAGGGGCAAGAGAGAGCGATGAGGTTTACAGCTGCTGTGAAGGGGCAACTGAGAGCGCTTAGAATTAGAGCTGCTCTCAAGTAGCAAACAGAGCGGTGAGAGTTAGAGCTCCTGTGAAGCGGCAATAGAGCGCTCTGAGAGTTAGAGCTGCTGTGAAGGGGACACAGAAAGCGCTGAGATTTAGTCAGTGCTACTCTGAAGGGCAACAGAGCGCGCTGAGAGTTAGAGCTGCTGTGAAGGGGCAACACAGCGCACTGAGATTTAGTCAGAGCTGCACTGAAGGGGCAACAGCGAGCGCTGAGCGTTAGAGCTGCGTTGAAGGGGCAACAGAGCTCGCTGAGGTTTACAGCTGCTGTGAAGGGGCAACGGAGAGCGCTTAGAATTAGAGCTGCTCTCAAGTAGCAAACAGAGCGGTGAGAGTTAGAGCTCCTGTGAAGGGGCAATAGAGAGCTCTGAGAGTTAAAGCTGCCTTGGGGAAACAGAGTGCGCTGAGATTTAGTCAGAGCTGCTCTGAAGGGCAACAGAGTGCTCTGAGAGTTAGAGCTGCTCTGAAGGGGCAATAAAGAGTGCTGAGAATTAGAACTGCATTGAAGTGGCAACACAGGGCGCTGAGAGTTAGAGCTGCTGTGAAGGGGCAACGGAGAGCACTGATTTATTGCTGTTGTGAAGGGGCAGTAAAGAGTGGTGAGCATTAGAGCTGCGTTGAAGGGGCAACACAGGGCGCTGAGAGTTAGAGCTGCTGTGAAGGGGCAACCGGGAGCGCTGAGAGTTAGTCAGACTGATCTGAAGGGTCAACAGAAAGCACGGAGAGTTAGTCAGAGCTGCTCTGAAGGGCAACAGAGCGCGCTGAGAGTTAGAGCTGCTGTGAAGCTCGGTGAGGTTTAGAGCTGCTGTGAAGGGGCAACTGAGAGGGCTTAGAATTAGAGCTGCTCTGAAGAAGCAAAGAGCGCTAAGAGATTGAGCTGCTGTGGAGGGGAAACAGAGAGCGCTGAGATTTAGTCAGAGCTTCTCTGAAGGGGCAACAGCGAGCGCTGAGAGTTAGAGCTGCGTTGAAGGGGCAACACAGAGCGTTGAGAATCAGGGCTGCTGTGAAGCGGAAACAGAATGGTGAGAGTTAGAGCTGTTGTGAAGGGGCAACACACAGCGCTGAGAGTTAGAGCTGCTGTGAAGGGGCAACAGAGCTCGCTGAGGTTCAGAGCTGCTGTGAAGGGGCAACTGAGAGCGCTTAGAATTAGAGCTGCTGTGAAGAAGCAAACAGAGCGCTGAGAGATAGAGCTGCTGTGGAGGGGAAACAGAGAGCGCTGAGATTCAGTCAGAGCTGCTCTGAAGGGCAACAGAGAGCGCTGATAGTTAGAGCTGCATTAAAGGGGCAACAAAGAGTGCTGTGAGTTAGAACTGCTGCGAAGGGGCAACAGAGCTCGCTGAGGTTCAGAGCTGCTGTGAAGGGGCAACTGAGAGCGCTTAGAATTAGAGCTGCTCTGAAGAAGCAAACAGCGCTGAGAGATAGAGGTGCTGTGGAGGGGAAACAGAGAGCGCTGATATTCAGTCAGAGCTGCTCTGAACGGGCAACAGAGCGCTCTGAGAGTTAGAGCTGCTGTGAAGGGGCAACTGAGAGCACTTAGAGTTAAAGCCGCTGTGAAGGGGCAACAGAGAGCGTAGAGAGTCAGGGCTGCTGTGAAGCGGAAACAGAGATTGGTGAGAGTTAGAGCTGCTGTGAAGGGGAAACAGAGTGGTGAGAGTTACAGCTGTTGTGAAGGGACAACACACAGCGCTGAGATTTAGAGCTGCTGTGAAGGGGCAACACAGATCGCTGAGATTTAGTCGGAGCTCCTCTGAAGGGGCAACACAGCGCACTGAGATTTAGTCAGAGCTGCACTGAAGGGGCAACAGCGAGCGCTGAGCGTTAGAGCTGCGTTGAAGGGGCAACAGAGCTCGCTGAGGTTTACAGCTGCTGTGAAGGGGCAACTGAGAGCGCTTAGAATTAGAGCTGCTCTCAAGTAGCACACAGAGCGGTGAGAGTTAGAGCTCCTGTGAAGGGGCAATAGAGAGCGCTGAGAGTTAAAGCTGCCTTGGGGAAACAGAGTGCGCTGAGATTTAGTCAGAGCTGCTCTGAAGGGCAACAGAGTGCTCTGAGAGTTAGAGCTGCTCTGAAGGGGCAATAAAGAGTGCTGAGAATTAGAACTGCATTGAAGTGGCAACACAGGGCGCTGAGAGTTAGAGCTGCTGTGAAGGGGCATCGGAGAGCGCTGATTTATTGCTGTTGTGAAGGGGCAGTAAAGAGTGGTGAGCATTAGAGCTGCGTTGAAGGGGCAACACAGGGCGCTGAGAGTTAGAGCTGCTGTGAAGGGGCAACCGGGAGCGCTGAGAGTTAGTCAGACTGATCTGAAGGGTCAACAGAAAGCACGGAGAGTTAGTCAGAGCTGCTCTGAAGGGCAACAGAGCGCGCTGAGAGTTAGAGCTGCTGTGAAGCTCGGTGAGGTTTAGAGCTGCTGTGAAGGGGCAACTGAGAGGGCTTAGAATTAGAGCTGCTCTGAAGAAGCAAAGAGCGCTAAGAGATTGAGCTGCTGTGGAGGGGAAACAGAGAGCGCTGAGATTTAGTCAGAGCTGCTCTGAAGGGGCAACAGCGAGCGCTGAGAGTTAGAGCTGCGTTGAAGGGGCAACACAGAGCGTTGAGAGGGCTGCTGTGAAGCGGAAACAGAATGGTGAGAGTTAGAGCTGTTGTGAAGGGGCAACACACAGCGCTGAGAGTTAGAGCTGCTGTGAAGGGGCAACAGAGCTCGCTGAGGTTCAGAGCTGCTGTGAAGGGGCAACTGAGAGCGCTTAGAAATAGAGCTGCTGTGAAGAAGCAAACAGAGCGCTGAGAGATAGAGCTGCTGTGGAGGGGAAACAGAGAGCGCTGAGATTCAGTCAGAGCTGCTCTGAAGGGCAACAGAGAGCGGTGAGAGTTAGAGCTGCGATAAAGTAGGAACAGAGAGTGCTGTGAGTTATAGAGCTGCATTGAAGGGGCAACTGAGAGCGCTTAGAGTTAGAGCTGCTGTGAAGGGGAAACAGAGAGAGCTCTGAGAGTTAGAGCTGCGTTGAAGGGGCAACACGGTGTGCTGCGAGATAGAGCTGGTGTGAAGGGGCAACAGAGAGCGCTGAGATTTAGTCAGAGCTACAATGAAGGGTCAACAGAGCGCTGAGAGTTAGAGCTGCTATGAATGGGCAACAGTGAGCGCTGAGTTACAGCTGTGTTGATGGGCAACCCAGAGCGTTGAGAGTGAGGGCTGCTGTGAAGCGGAAACAGAGTGGTGAGAGTTAGAGCTGCTGTGAAAGGGAAACAGAGTGGTGAGAGTTCCAGCTGTTGTGAAGGGGCAACACATAGCGCTGAGAGTTAGAGCTGCTGGGAAGGGGCAACACAGAGCGCTGAGATTTAGTCAGAGCTGCTCTGAAGAGGCAACAGCGAGCGCTGAGCGTTAGAGCTGCGTTGTAGGGGCAAGAGAGAGCGATGAGGTTTACAGCTGCTGTGAAGGGGCAACTGAGAGCGCTTAGAATTAGAGCTGCTCTCAAGTAGCAAACAGAGCGGTGAGAGTTAGAGCTCCTGTGAAGCGGCAATAGAGCGCTCTGAGAGTTAGAGCTGCTGTGAAGGGGACACAGAAAGCGCTGAGATTTAGTCAGTGCTACTCTGAAGGGCAACAGAGCGCGCTGAGAGTTAGAGCTGCTGTGAAGGGGCAACACAGCGCACTGAGATTTAGTCAGAGCTGCACTGAAGGGGCAACAGCGAGCGCTGAGCGTTAGAGCTGCGTTGAAGGGGCAACAGAGCTCGCTGAGGTTTACAGCTGCTGTGAAGGGGCAACGGAGAGCGCTTAGAATTAGAGCTGCTCTCAAGTAGCAAACAGAGCGGTGAGAGTTAGAGCTCCTGTGAAGGGGCAATAGAGAGCTCTGAGAGTTAAAGCTGCCTTGGGGAAACAGAGTGCGCTGAGATTTAGTCAGAGCTGCTCTGAAGGGCAACAGAGTGCTCTGAGAGTTAGAGCTGCTCTGAAGGGGCAATAAAGAGTGCTGAGAATTAGAACTGCATTGAAGTGGCAACACAGGGCGCTGAGAGTTAGAGCTGCTGTGAAGGGGCAACGGAGAGCACTGATTTATTGCTGTTGTGAAGGGGCAGTAAAGAGTGGTGAGCATTAGAGCTGCGTTGAAGGGGCAACACAGGGCGCTGAGAGTTAGAGCTGCTGTGAAGGGGCAACCGGGAGCGCTGAGAGTTAGTCAGACTGATCTGAAGGGTCAACAGAAAGCACGGAGAGTTAGTCAGAGCTGCTCTGAAGGGCAACAGAGCGCGCTGAGAGTTAGAGCTGCTGTGAAGCTCGGTGAGGTTTAGAGCTGCTGTGAAGGGGCAACTGAGAGGGCTTAGAATTAGAGCTGCTCTGAAGAAGCAAAGAGCGCTAAGAGATTGAGCTGCTGTGGAGGGGAAACAGAGAGCGCTGAGATTTAGTCAGAGCTTCTCTGAAGGGGCAACAGCGAGCGCTGAGAGTTAGAGCTGCGTTGAAGGGGCAACACAGAGCGTTGAGAATCAGGGCTGCTGTGAAGCGGAAACAGAATGGTGAGAGTTAGAGCTGTTGTGAAGGGGCAACACACAGCGCTGAGAGTTAGAGCTGCTGTGAAGGGGCAACAGAGCTCGCTGAGGTTCAGAGCTGCTGTGAAGGGGCAACTGAGAGCGCTTAGAATTAGAGCTGCTGTGAAGAAGCAAACAGAGCGCTGAGAGATAGAGCTGCTGTGGAGGGGAAACAGAGAGCGCTGAGATTCAGTCAGAGCTGCTCTGAAGGGCAACAGAGAGCGCTGATAGTTAGAGCTGCATTAAAGGGGCAACAAAGAGTGCTGTGAGTTAGAACTGCTGCGAAGGGGCAACAGAGCTCGCTGAGGTTCAGAGCTGCTGTGAAGGGGCAACTGAGAGCGCTTAGAATTAGAGCTGCTCTGAAGAAGCAAACAGCGCTGAGAGATAGAGGTGCTGTGGAGGGGAAACAGAGAGCGCTGATATTCAGTCAGAGCTGCTCTGAACGGGCAACAGAGCGCTCTGAGAGTTAGAGCTGCTGTGAAGGGGCAACTGAGAGCACTTAGAGTTAAAGCCGCTGTGAAGGGGCAACAGAGAGCGTAGAGAGTCAGGGCTGCTGTGAAGCGGAAACAGAGATTGGTGAGAGTTAGAGCTGCTGTGAAGGGGAAACAAGAGTGGTGAGAGTTACAGCTGTTGTGAAGGGACAACACACAGCGCTGAGATTTAGAGCTGCTGTGAAGGGGCAACACAGATCGCTGAGATTTAGTCGGAGCTCCTCTGAAGGGGCAACACAGCGCACTGAGATTTAGTCAGAGCTGCACTGAAGGGGCAACAGCGAGCGCTGAGCGTTAGAGCTGCGTTGAAGGGGCAACAGAGCTCGCTGAGGTTTACAGCTGCTGTGAAGGGGCAACTGAGAGCGCTTAGAATTAGAGCTGCTCTCAAGTAGCACACAGAGCGGTGAGAGTTAGAGCTCCTGTGAAGGGGCAATAGAGAGCGCTGAGAGTTAAAGCTGCCTTGGGGAAACAGAGTGCGCTGAGATTTAGTCAGAGCTGCTCTGAAGGGCAACAGAGTGCTCTGAGAGTTAGAGCTGCTCTGAAGGGGCAATAAAGAGTGCTGAGAATTAGAACTGCATTGAAGTGGCAACACAGGGCGCTGAGAGTTAGAGCTGCTGTGAAGGGGCATCGGAGAGCGCTGATTTATTGCTGTTGTGAAGGGGCAGTAAAGAGTGGTGAGCATTAGAGCTGCGTTGAAGGGGCAACACAGGGCGCTGAGAGTTAGAGCTGCTGTGAAGGGGCAACCGGGAGCGCTGAGAGTTAGTCAGACTGATCTGAAGGGTCAACAGAAAGCACGGAGAGTTAGTCAGAGCTGCTCTGAAGGGCAACAGAGCGCGCTGAGAGTTAGAGCTGCTGTGAAGCTCGGTGAGGTTTAGAGCTGCTGTGAAGGGGCAACTGAGAGGGCTTAGAATTAGAGCTGCTCTGAAGAAGCAAAGAGCGCTAAGAGATTGAGCTGCTGTGGAGGGGAAACAGAGAGCGCTGAGATTTAGTCAGAGCTGCTCTGAAGGGGCAACAGCGAGCGCTGAGAGTTAGAGCTGCGTTGAAGGGGCAACACAGAGCGTTGAGAGGGCTGCTGTGAAGCGGAAACAGAATGGTGAGAGTTAGAGCTGTTGTGAAGGGGCAACACACAGCGCTGAGAGTTAGAGCTGCTGTGAAGGGGCAACAGAGCTCGCTGAGGTTCAGAGCTGCTGTGAAGGGGCAACTGAGAGCGCTTAGAATTAGAGCTGCTGTGAAGAAGCAAACAGAGCGCTGAGAGATAGAGCTGCTGTGGAGGGGAAACAGAGAGCGCTGAGATTCAGTCAGAGCTGCTCTGAAGGGCAACAGAGAGCGCTGATAGTTAGAGCTGCATTAAAGGGGCAACAAAGAGTGCTGTGAGTTAGAACTGCTGTGAAGGGGCAACAGAGCTCGCTGAGGTTCAGAGCTGCTGTGAAGGGGCAACTGAGAGCGCTTAGAATTAGAGCTGCTCTGAAGAAGCAAACAGCGCTGAGAGATAGAGGTGCTGTGGAGGGGAAACAGAGAGCGCTGATATTCAGTCAGAGCTGCTCTGAACGGGCAACAGAGCGCTCTGAGAGTTAGAGCTGCTGTGAAGGGGCAACTGAGAGCACTTAGAGTTAAAGCCGCTGTGAAGGGGCAACAGAGAGCGTAGAGAGTCAGGGCTGCTGTGAAGCGGAAACAGAGATTGGTGAGAGACCTGCTGTGAAGGGGAAACAGAGAGTGGTGAGATTTAGTCAGAGCTGCTCTGAAGGGCAGCAGAGAGCGCTGAGAGAGCTTCTGTGAAGGGGCAACACAGAGCGCTGAGATTTAGTGAGAGCTGCACTGAAGGGGCAACAGCGAGCGCTGAGAGTTAGAGCTGCGTTGAAGGGGCAACACAGAGCGTTGAGAATCAGGGCTGCTGTGAAGCGGAAACAGAATGGTGAGAGTTAGAGCTGTTGTGAAGGGGCAACACACAGCGCTGAGAGTTAGAGCTGCTGTGAAGGGGCAACAGAGCTCGCTGAGGTTCAGAGCTGCTGTGAAGGGGCAACTGAGAGCGCTTAGAATTAGAGCTGCTGTGAAGAAGCAAACAGAGCGCTGAGAGATAGAGCTGCTGTGGAGGGGAAACAGAGAGCGCTGAGATTCAGTCAGAGCTGCTCTGAAGGGCAACAGAGAGCGCTGATAGTTAGAGCTGCATTAAAGGGGCAACAAAGAGTGCTGTGAGTTAGAACTGCTGCGAAGGGGCAACAGAGCTCGCTGAGGTTCAGAGCTGCTGTGAAGGGGCAACTGAGAGCGCTTAGAATTAGAGCTGCTCTGAAGAAGCAAACAGCGCTGAGAGATAGAGGTGCTGTGGAGGGGAAACAGAGAGCGCTGATATTCAGTCAGAGCTGCTCTGAACGGGCAACAGAGCGCTCTGAGAGTTAGAGCTGCTGTGAAGGGGCAACTGAGAGCACTTAGAGTTAAAGCCGCTGTGAAGGGGCAACAGAGAGCGTAGAGAGTCAGGGCTGCTGTGAAGCGGAAACAGAGATTGGTGAGAGTTAGAGCTGCTGTGAAGGGGAAACAGAGTGGTGAGAGTTACAGCTGTTGTGAAGGGACAACACACAGCGCTGAGATTTAGAGCTGCTGTGAAGGGGCAACACAGATCGCTGAGATTTAGTCGGAGCTCCTCTGAAGGGGCAACACAGCGCACTGAGATTTAGTCAGAGCTGCACTGAAGGGGCAACAGCGAGCGCTGAGCGTTAGAGCTGCGTTGAAGGGGCAACAGAGCTCGCTGAGGTTTACAGCTGCTGTGAAGGGGCAACTGAGAGCGCTTAGAATTAGAGCTGCTCTCAAGTAGCACACAGAGCGGTGAGAGTTAGAGCTCCTGTGAAGGGGCAATAGAGAGCGCTGAGAGTTAAAGCTGCCTTGGGGAAACAGAGTGCGCTGAGATTTAGTCAGAGCTGCTCTGAAGGGCAACAGAGTGCTCTGAGAGTTAGAGCTGCTCTGAAGGGGCAATAAAGAGTGCTGAGAATTAGAACTGCATTGAAGTGGCAACACAGGGCGCTGAGAGTTAGAGCTGCTGTGAAGGGGCATCGGAGAGCGCTGATTTATTGCTGTTGTGAAGGGGCAGTAAAGAGTGGTGAGCATTAGAGCTGCGTTGAAGGGGCAACACAGGGCGCTGAGAGTTAGAGCTGCTGTGAAGGGGCAACCGGGAGCGCTGAGAGTTAGTCAGACTGATCTGAAGGGTCAACAGAAAGCACGGAGAGTTAGTCAGAGCTGCTCTGAAGGGCAACAGAGCGCGCTGAGAGTTAGAGCTGCTGTGAAGCTCGGTGAGGTTTAGAGCTGCTGTGAAGGGGCAACTGAGAGGGCTTAGAATTAGAGCTGCTCTGAAGAAGCAAAGAGCGCTAAGAGATTGAGCTGCTGTGGAGGGGAAACAGAGAGCGCTGAGATTTAGTCAGAGCTGCTCTGAAGGGGCAACAGCGAGCGCTGAGAGTTAGAGCTGCGTTGAAGGGGCAACACAGAGCGTTGAGAATCAGGGCTGCTGTGAAGCGGAAACAGAATGGTGAGAGTTAGAGCTGTTGTGAAGGGGCAACACACAGCGCTGAGAGTTAGAGCTGCTGTGAAGGGGCAACAGAGCTCGCTGAGGTTCAGAGCTGCTGTGAAGGGGCAACTGAGAGCGCTTAGAATTAGAGCTGCTGTGAAGAAGCAAACAGAGCGCTGAGAGATAGAGCTGCTGTGGAGGGGAAACAGAGAGCGCTGAGATTCAGTCAGAGCTGCTCTGAAGGGCAACAGAGAGCGCTGATAGTTAGAGCTGCATTAAAGGGGCAACAAAGAGTGCTGTGAGTTAGAACTGCTGTGAAGGGGCAACAGAGCTCGCTGAGGTTCAGAGCTGCTGTGAAGGGGCAACTGAGAGCGCTTAGAATTAGAGCTGCTCTGAAGAAGCAAACAGCGCTGAGAGATAGAGGTGCTGTGGAGGGGAAACAGAGAGCGCTGATATTCAGTCAGAGCTGCTCTGAACGGGCAACAGAGCGCTCTGAGAGTTAGAGCTGCTGTGAAGGGGCAACTGAGAGCACTTAGAGTTAAAGCCGCTGTGAAGGGGCAACAGAGAGCGTAGAGAGTCAGGGCTGCTGTGAAGCGGAAACAGAGATTGGTGAGAGTTAGAGCTGCTGTGAAGGGGAAACAGAGAGTGGTGAGAGTTACAGCTGTTGTGAAGGGACAACACACAGCGCTGAGATTTAGAGCTGCTGTGAAGGGGCAACACAGATCGCTGAGATTTAGTCGGAGCTCCTCTGAAGGGGCAACAGAGCGCTCTGAGAGTTAGAGCTGCTGTGAAGGGGCAATAGAGAGCGCCGAGAGTTAAAGCTGCCTTGGGGAAACAGAGAGCACTGAGATTTAGTCAGAGCTGCTCTGAAGGGCAACAGAGAGCGGTGAGAGTTAGAGCTGCGTTAAAGTAGGAACAGAGAGTGCTGTGAGTTATAGAGCTGCATTGAAGGGGCAACTGAGAGCGCTTAGAGTTAGAGCTGCTGTGAAGGGGAAACAGAGAGAGCTCTGAGAGTTAGAGCTGCGTTGAAGGGGCAACACGGTGTGCTGCGAGATAGAGCTGGTGTGAAGGGGCAACACAGATCGCTGAGATTTAGTCGGAGCTCCTCTGAAGGGGCAACAGAGCGCTCTGAGAGTTAGAGCTGCTGTGAAGGGGCCACAGAAAGCGCTGAGATTTAGTGCTACTCTGAAGGGCAACAGAGCGCGCTGAGAGTTACAGCTGCTGTGAAGGGGCAACACAGCGCGCTGAGATTTAGTCAGAGCTGCACTGAAGGGGCAACAGCGAGCGCTGAGAGTTAGAGCTGCGTTGAAGGGGCAACAGAGCTCGCTGAGGTTTACAGCTGCTGTGAAGGGGCAACTGAGAGCGCTTAGAATTAGAGCTGCTCTCAAGTAGCAAACAGAGCGGTGAGAGTTAGAGCTCCTGTGAAGGGGCAATAGAGAGCGCCGAGAGTTAAAGCTGCCTTGGGGAAACAGAGAGCACTGAGATTTAGTCAGAGCTGCTCTGAAGGGCAACAGAGAGCGGTGAGAGTTAGAGCTGCGATAAAGTAGGAACAGAGAGTGCTGTGAGTTATAGAGCTGCATTGAAGGGGCAACTGAGAGCACTTAGAGTTAAAGCCGCTGTGAAGGGGCAACAGAGAGCGTAGAGAGTCAGGGCTGCTGTGAAGCAGAAACAGAGATTGGTGAGAGTTAGAGCTGCTGTGAAGGGGAAACAGAGTGGTGAGAGTTACAGCTGTTGTGAAGGGACAACACACAGCGCTGAGATTTAGAGCTGCTGTGAAGGGGCAACACAGATCGCTGAGATTTAGTCGGAGCTCCTCTGAAGGGGCAACAGAGCGCTCTGAGAGTTAGAGCTGCTGTGAAGGGGCAATAGAGAGAGCCGAGAGTTAAAGCTGCCTTGGGGAAACAGAGAGCACTGAGATTTAGTCAGAGCTGCTCTGAAGGGCAACAGAGTGCTCTGAGAGTTAGAGCTGCTCTGAAGGGGCAATAAAGAGTGCTGAGAATTAGAACTGCATTGAAGTGGCAACACAGGGCGCTGAGAGTTAGAGCTGCTGTGAAGGGGCAACGGAGAGCGCTGATTTATTGCTGTTGTGAAGGGGCAGTAAAGAGTGGTGAGCATTAGAGCTGCGTTGAAGGGGCAACACAGGGCGCTGAGAGTTAGAGCTGCTGTGAAGGGGCAACCGGGAGCGCTGAGAGTTAGTCAGACTGATCTGAAGGGTCAACAGAAAGCACGGAGAGTTAGTCAGAGCTGCTCTGAAGGGCAACAGAGCGCGCTGAGAGTTAGAGCTGCTGTGAAGCTCGGTGAGGTTTAGAGCTGCTGTGAAGGGGCAACTGAGAGGGCTTAGAATTAGAGCTGCTCTGAAGAAGCAAAGAGCGCTAAGAGATTGAGCTGCTGTGGAGGGGAAACAGAGAGCGCTGAGATTTAGTCAGAGCTGCTCTGAAGGGGCAACAGCGAGCGCTGAGAGTTAGAGCTGCGTTGAAGGGGCAACACAGAGCGTTGAGAGGGCTGCTGTGAAGCGGAAACAGAATGGTGAGAGTTAGAGCTGTTGTGAAGGGGCAACACACAGCGCTGAGAGTTAGAGCTGCTGTGAAGGGGCAACAGAGCTCGCTGAGGTTCAGAGCTGCTGTGAAGGGGCAACTGAGAGCGCTTAGAATTAGAGCTGCTGTGAAGAAGCAAACAGAGCGCTGAGAGATAGAGCTGCTGTGGAGGGGAAACAGAGAGCGCTGAGATTCAGTCAGAGCTGCTCTGAAGGGCAACAGAGAGCGCTGATAGTTAGAGCTGCATTAAAGGGGCAACAAAGAGTGCTGTGAGTTAGAACTGCTGTGAAGGGGCAACAGAGCTCGCTGAGGTTCAGAGCTGCTGTGAAGGGGCAACTGAGAGCGCTTAGAATTAGAGCTGCTCTGAAGAAGCAAACAGCGCTGAGAGATAGAGGTGCTGTGGAGGGGAAACAGAGAGCGCTGATATTCAGTCAGAGCTGCTCTGAACGGGCAACAGAGCGCTCTGAGAGTTAGAGCTGCTGTGAAGGGGCAACTGAGAGCGTAGAGAGTCAGGGCTGCTGTGAAGCGGAAACAGAGATTGGTGAGAGTTAGAGCTGCTGTGAAGGGGAAACAGAGAGTGGTGAGAGTTACAGCTGTTGTGAAGGGACAACACACAGCGCTGAGATTTAGAGCTGCTGTGAAGGGGCAACACAGATCGCTGAGATTTAGTCGGAGCTCCTCTGAAGGGGCAACAGAGCGCTCTGAGAGTTAGAGCTGCTGTGAAGGGGCAATAGAGAGCGCCGAGAGTTAAAGCTGCCTTGGGGAAACAGAGAGCACTGAGATTTAGTCAGAGCTGCTCTGAAGGGCAACAGAGAGCGGTGAGAGTTAGAGCTGCGTTAAAGTAGGAACAGAGAGTGCTGTGAGTTATAGAGCTGCATTGAAGGGGCAACTGAGAGCGCTTAGAGTTAGAGCTGCTGTGAAGGGGAAACAGAGAGAGCTCTGAGAGTTAGAGCTGCGTTGAAGGGGCAACACGGTGTGCTGCGAGATAGAGCTGGTGTGAAGGGGCAACACAGATCGCTGAGATTTAGTCGGAGCTCCTCTGAAGGGGCAACAGAGCGCTCTGAGAGTTAGAGCTGCTGTGAAGGGGCCACAGAAAGCGCTGAGATTTAGTGCTACTCTGAAGGGCAACAGAGCGCGCTGAGAGTTACAGCTGCTGTGAAGGGGCAACACAGCGCGCTGAGATTTAGTCAGAGCTGCACTGAAGGGGCAACAGCGAGCGCTGAGAGTTAGAGCTGCGTTGAAGGGGCAACAGAGCTCGCTGAGGTTTACAGCTGCTGTGAAGGGGCCACTGAGAGCGCTTAGAATTAGAGCTGCTCTCAAGTAGCAAACAGAGCGGTGAGAGTTAGAGCTCCTGTGAAGGGGCAATAGAGAGCGCCGAGAGTTAAAGCTGCCTTGGGGAAACAGAGAGCACTGAGATTTAGTCAGAGCTGCTCTGAAGGGCAACAGAGAGCGGTGAGAGTTAGAGCTGCGTTAAAGTAGGAACAGAGAGTGCTGTGAGTTATAGAGCTGCATTGAAGGGGCAACTGAGAGCGCTTAGAGTTAGAGCTGCTGTGAAGGGGAAACAGAGAGAGCTCTGAGAGTTAGAGCTGCGTTGAAGGGGCAACACGGTGTGCTGCGAGATAGAGCTGGTATGAAGGGGCAACAGAGAGCGCTGAGATTTAGTCAGAGCTACTCTGAAGGGCAACAGAGCGCGCTGAGAGTTAGAGCTGCTGTGAAGGGGCAACACAGCGCACTGAGATTTAGTCAGAGCTGCACTGAAGGGGCAACAGCGAGCGCTGAGCGTTAGAGCTGCGTTGAAGGGGCAACAGAGCTCGCTGAGGTTTACAGCTGCTGTGAAGGGGCAACGGAGAGCGCTTAGAATTAGAGCTGCTCTCAAGTAGCAAACAGAGCGGTGAGAGTTAGAGCTCCTGTGAAGGGGCAATAGAGAGCTCTGAGAGTTAAAGCTGCCTTGGGGAAACAGAGTGCGCTGAGATTTAGTCAGAGCTGCTCTGAAGGGCAACAGAGTGCTCTGAGAGTTAGAGCTGCTCTGAAGGGGCAATAAAGAGTGCTGAGAATTAGAACTGCATTGAAGTGGCAACACAGGGCGCTGAGAGTTAGAGCTGCTGTGAAGGGGCAATAGAGAGCGCCGAGAGTTAAAGCTGCCTTGGGGAAACAGAGAGCACTGAGATTTAGTCAGAGCTGCTCTGAAGGGCAACAGAGAGCGGTGAGAGTTAGAGCTGCGTTAAAGTAGGAACAGAGAGTGCTGTGAGTTATAGAGCTGCATTGAAGGGGCAACTGAGAGCGCTTAGAGTTAGAGCTGCTGTGAAGGGGAAACAGAGAGAGCTCTGAGAGTTAGAGCTGCGTTGAAGGGGCAACACGGTGTGCTGCGAGATAGAGCTGGTGTGAAGGGGCAACACAGATCGCTGAGATTTAGTCGGAGCTCCTCTGAAGGGGCAACAGAGCGCTCTGAGAGTTAGAGCTGCTGTGAAGGGGCCACAGAAAGCGCTGAGATTTAGTGCTACTCTGAAGGGCAACAGAGCGCGCTGAGAGTTACAGCTGCTGTGAAGGGGCAACACAGCGCGTTGAGATTTAGTCAGAGCTGCACTGAAGGGGCAACAGCGAGCGCTGAGCGTTAGAGCTGCGTTGAAGGGGCAACAGAGCTCGCTGAGGTTTACAGCTGCTGTGAAGGGGCAACTGAGAGCGCTTAGAATTAGAGCTGCTCTCAAGTAGCAAACAGAGCGGTGAGAGTTAGAGCTCCTGTGAAGGGGCAATAGAGAGCGCCGAGAGTTAAAGCTGCCTTGGGGAAACAGAGAGCACTGAGATTTAGTCAGAGCTGCTCTGAAGGGCAACAGAGAGCGGTGAGAGTTAGAGCTGCGATAAAGTAGGAACAGAGAGTGCTGTGAGTTATAGAGCTGCATTGAAGGGGCAACTGAGAGCGCTTAGAGTTAGAGCTGCTGTGAAGGGGAAACAGAGAGCTCTGAGAGTTAGAGCTGCGTTGAAGGGGCAACACGGTGTGCTGCGAGATAGAGCTGGTGTGAAGGGGCAACAGAGAGCGCTGAGATTTAGTCAGAGCTACAATGAAGGGTCAACAGAGCGCTGAGAGTTAGAGCTGCTATGAATGGGCAACAGTGAGCGCTGAGTTACAGCTGTGTTGATGGGCAACCCAGAGCGTTGAGAGTGAGGGCTGCTGTGAAGCGGAAACAGAGTGGTGAGAGTTAGAGCTGCTGTGAAAGGGAAACAGAGTGGTGAGAGTTCCAGCTGTTGTGAAGGGGCAACACATAGCGCTGAGAGTTAGAGCTGCTGGGAAGGGGCAACACAGAGCGCTGAGATTTAGTCAGAGCTGCTCTGAAGAGGCAACAGCGAGCGCTGAGCGTTAGAGCTGCGTTGTAGGGGCAAGAGAGAGCGATGAGGTTTACAGCTGCTGTGAAGGGGCAACTGAGAGCGCTTAGAATTAGAGCTGCTCTCAAGTAGCAAACAGAGCGGTGAGAGTTAGAGCTCCTGTGAAGCGGCAATAGAGCGCTCTGAGAGTTAGAGCTGCTGTGAAGGGGCCACAGAAAGCGCTGAGATTTAGTCAGTGCTACTCTGAAGGGCAACAGAGCGCGCTGAGAGTTAGAGCTGCTGTGAAGGGGCAACACAGCGCACTGAGATTTAGTCAGAGCTGCACTGAAGGGGCAACAGCGAGCGCTGAGCGTTAGAGCTGCGTTGAAGGGGCAACAGAGCTCGCTGAGGTTTACAGCTGCTGTGAAGGGGCAACGGAGAGCGCTTAGAATTAGAGCTGCTCTCAAGTAGCAAACAGAGCGGTGAGAGTTAGAGCTCCTGTGAAGGGGCAATAGAGAGCTCTGAGAGTTAAAGCTGCCTTGGGGAAACAGAGTGCGCTGAGATTTAGTCAGAGCTGCTCTGAAGGGCAACAGAGTGCTCTGAGAGTTAGAGCTGCTCTGAAGGGGCAATAAAGAGTGCTGAGAATTAGAACTGCATTGAAGTGGCAACACAGGGCGCTGAGAGTTAGAGCTGCTGTGAAGGGGCAACGGAGAGCACTGATTTATTGCTGTTGTGAAGGGGCAGTAAAGAGTGGTGAGCATTAGAGCTGCGTTGAAGGGGCAACACAGGGCGCTGAGAGTTAGAGCTGCTGTGAAGGGGCAACCGGGAGCGCTGAGAGTTAGTCAGACTGATCTGAAGGGTCAACAGAAAGCACGGAGAGTTAGTCAGAGCTGCTCTGAAGGGCAACAGAGCGCGCTGAGAGTTAGAGCTGCTGTGAAGCTCGGTGAGGTTTAGAGCTGCTGTGAAGGGGCAACTGAGAGGGCTTAGAATTAGAGCTGCTCTGAAGAAGCAAAGAGCGCTAAGAGATTGAGCTGCTGTGGAGGGGAAACAGAGAGCGCTGAGATTTAGTCAGAGCTTCTCTGAAGGGGCAACAGCGAGCGCTGAGAGAGCTGCGTTGAAGGGGCAACACAGAGCGTTGAGAGGGCTGCTGTGAAGCGGAAACAGAATGGTGAGAGTTAGAGCTGTTGTGAAGGGGCAACACACAGCGCTGAGAGTTAGAGCTGCTGTGAAGGGGCAACAGAGCTCGCTGAGGTTCAGAGCTGCTGTGAAGGGGCAACTGAGAGCGCTTAGAATTAGAGCTGCTGTGAAGAAGCAAACAGAGCGCTGAGAGATAGAGCTGCTGTGGAGGGGAAACAGAGAGCGCTGAGATTCAGTCAGAGCTGCTCTGAAGGGCAACAGAGAGCGCTGATAGTTAGAGCTGCATTAAAGGGGCAACAAAGAGTGCTGTGAGTTAGAACTGCTGTGAAGGGGCAACAGAGCTCGCTGAGGTTCAGAGCTGCTGTGAAGGGGCAACTGAGAGCGCTTAGAATTAGAGCTGCTCTGAAGAAGCAAACAGCGCTGAGAGATAGAGGTGCTGTGGAGGGGAAACAGAGAGCGCTGATATTCAGTCAGAGCTGCTCTGAACGGGCAACAGAGCGCTCTGAGAGTTAGAGCTGCTGTGAAGGGGCAACTGAGAGCACTTAGAGTTAAAGCCGCTGTGAAGGGGCAACAGAGAGCGTAGAGAGTCAGGGCTGCTGTGAAGCGGAAACAGAGATTGGTGAGAGTTAGAGCTGCTGTGAAGGGGAAACAGAGAGTGGTGAGAGTTACAGCTGTTGTGAAGGGACAACACACAGCGCTGAGATTTAGAGCTGCTGTGAAGGGGCAACACAGATCGCTGAGATTTAGTCGGAGCTCCTCTGAAGGGGCAACAGAGCGCTCTGAGAGTTAGAGCTGCTGTGAAGGGGCAATAGAGAGCGCCGAGAGTTAAAGCTGCCTTGGGGAAACAGAGAGCACTGAGATTTAGTCAGAGCTGCTCTGAAGGGCAACAGAGAGCGGTGAGAGTTAGAGCTGCGTTAAAGTAGGAACAGAGAGTGCTGTGAGTTATAGAGCTGCATTGAAGGGGCAACTGAGAGCGCTTAGGGTTAGAGCTGCTGTGAAGGGGAAACAGAGAGAGCTCTGAGAGTTAGAGCTGCGTTGAAGGGGCAACACGGTGTGCTGCGAGATAGAGCTGGTGTGAAGGGGCAACACAGATCGCTGAGATTTAGTCGGAGCTCCTCTGAAGGGGCAACAGAGCGCTCTGAGAGTTAGAGCTGCTGTGAAGGGGCCACAGAAAGCGCTGAGATTTAGTGCTACTCTGAAGGGCAACAGAGCGCGCTGAGAGTTACAGCTGCTGTGAAGGGGCAACACAGCGCGCTGAGATTTAGTCAGAGCTGCACTGAAGGGGCAACAGCGAGCGCTGAGAGTTAGAGCTGCGTTGAAGGGGCAACAGAGCTCGCTGAGGTTTACAGCTGCTGTGAAGGGGCAACTGAGAGCGCTTAGAATTAGAGCTGCTCTCAAGTAGCAAACAGAGCGGTGAGAGTTAGAGCTCCTGTGAAGGGGCAATAGAGAGCGCCGAGAGTTAAAGCTGCCTTGGGGAAACAGAGAGCACTGAGATTTAGTCAGAGCTGCTCTGAAGGGCAACAGAGAGCGGTGAGAGTTAGAGCTGCGATAAAGTAGGAACAGAGAGTGCTGTGAGTTATAGAGCTGCATTGAAGGGGCAACTGAGAGCACTTAGAGTTAAAGCCGCTGTGAAGGGGCAACAGAGAGCGTAGAGAGTCAGGGCTGCTGTGAAGCAGAAACAGAGATTGGTGAGAGTTAGAGCTGCTGTGAAGGGGAAACAGAGTGGTGAGAGTTACAGCTGTTGTGAAGGGACAACACACAGCGCTGAGATTTAGAGCTGCTGTGAAGGGGCAACACAGATCGCTGAGATTTAGTCGGAGCTCCTCTGAAGGGGCAACAGAGCGCTCTGAGAGTTAGAGCTGCTGTGAAGGGGCAATAGAGAGAGCCGAGAGTTAAAGCTGCCTTGGGGAAACAGAGAGCACTGAGATTTAGTCAGAGCTGCTCTGAAGGGCAACAGAGTGCTCTGAGAGTTAGAGCTGCTCTGAAGGGGCAATAAAGAGTGCTGAGAATTAGAACTGCATTGAAGTGGCAACACAGGGCGCTGAGAGTTAGAGCTGCTGTGAAGGGGCAACGGAGAGCGCTGATTTATTGCTGTTGTGAAGGGGCAGTAAAGAGTGGTGAGCATTAGAGCTGCGTTGAAGGGGCAACACAGGGCGCTGAGAGTTAGAGCTGCTGTGAAGGGGCAACCGGGAGCGCTGAGAGTTAGTCAGACTGATCTGAAGGGTCAACAGAAAGCACGGAGAGTTAGTCAGAGCTGCTCTGAAGGGCAACAGAGCGCGCTGAGAGTTAGAGCTGCTGTGAAGCTCGGTGAGGTTTAGAGCTGCTGTGAAGGGGCAACTGAGAGGGCTTAGAATTAGAGCTGCTCTGAAGAAGCAAAGAGCGCTAAGAGATTGAGCTGCTGTGGAGGGGAAACAGAGAGCGCTGAGATTTAGTCAGAGCTTCTCTGAAGGGGCAACAGCGAGCGCTGAGAGAGCTGCGTTGAAGGGGCAACACAGAGCGTTGAGAGGGCTGCTGTGAAGCGGAAACAGAGATTGGTGAGAGTTAGAGCTGCTGTGAAGGGGAAACAGAGAGTGGTGAGAGTTACAGCTGTTGTGAAGGGACAACACACAGCGCTGAGATTTAGAGCTGCTGTGAAGGGGCAACACAGATCGCTGAGATTTAGTCGGAGCTCCTCTGAAGGGGCAACAGAGCGCTCTGAGAGTTAGAGCTGCTGTGAAGGGGCAATAGAGAGCGCCGAGAGTTAAAGCTGCCTTGGGGAAACAGAGAGCACTGAGATTTAGTCAGAGCTGCTCTGAAGGGCAACAGAGAGCGGTGAGAGTTAGAGCTGCGTTAAAGTAGGAACAGAGAGTGCTGTGAGTTATAGAGCTGCATTGAAGGGGCAACTGAGAGCGCTTAGAGTTAGAGCTGCTGTGAAGGGGAAACAGAGAGAGCTCTGAGAGTTAGAGCTGCGTTGAAGGGGCAACACGGTGTGCTGCGAGATAGAGCTGGTGTGAAGGGGCAACACAGATCGCTGAGATTTAGTCGGAGCTCCTCTGAAGGGGCAACAGAGCGCTCTGAGAGTTAGAGCTGCTGTGAAGGGGCCACAGAAAGCGCTGAGATTTAGTGCTACTCTGAAGGGCAACAGAGCGCGCTGAGAGTTACAGCTGCTGTGAAGGGGCAACACAGCGCGCTGAGATTTAGTCAGAGCTGCACTGAAGGGGCAACAGCGAGCGCTGAGAGTTAGAGCTGCGTTGAAGGGGCAACAGAGCTCGCTGAGGTTTACAGCTGCTGTGAAGGGGCAACTGAGAGCGCTTAGAATTAGAGCTGCTCTCAAGTAGCAAACAGAGCGGTGAGAGTTAGAGCTCCTGTGAAGGGGCAATAGAGAGCGCCGAGAGTTAAAGCTGCCTTGGGGAAACAGAGAGCACTGAGATTTAGTCAGAGCTGCTCTGAAGGGCAACAGAGAGCGGTGAGAGTTAGAGCTGCGATAAAGTAGGAACAGAGAGTGCTGTGAGTTATAGAGCTGCATTGAAGGGGCAACTGAGAGCACTTAGAGTTAAAGCCGCTGTGAAGGGGCAACAGAGAGCGTAGAGAGTCAGGGCTGCTGTGAAGCAGAAACAGAGATTGGTGAGAGTTAGAGCTGCTGTGAAGGGGAAACAGAGTGGTGAGAGTTACAGCTGTTGTGAAGGGACAACACACAGCGCTGAGATTTAGAGCTGCTGTGAAGGGGCAACACAGATCGCTGAGATTTAGTCGGAGCTCCTCTGAAGGGGCAACAGAGCGCTCTGAGAGTTAGAGCTGCTGTGAAGGGGCAATAGAGAGAGCCGAGAGTTAAAGCTGCCTTGGGGAAACAGAGAGCACTGAGATTTAGTCAGAGCTGCTCTGAAGGGCAACAGAGTGCTCTGAGAGTTAGAGCTGCTCTGAAGGGGCAATAAAGAGTGCTGAGAATTAGAACTGCATTGAAGTGGCAACACAGGGCGCTGAGAGTTAGAGCTGCTGTGAAGGGGCAACGGAGAGCGCTGATTTATTGCTGTTGTGAAGGGGCAGTAAAGAGTGGTGAGCATTAGAGCTGCGTTGAAGGGGCAACACAGGGCGCTGAGAGTTAGAGCTGCTGTGAAGGGGCAACCGGGAGCGCTGAGAGTTAGTCAGACTGATCTGAAGGGTCAACAGAAAGCACGGAGAGTTAGTCAGAGCTGCTCTGAAGGGCAACAGAGCGCGCTGAGAGTTAGAGCTGCTGTGAAGCTCGGTGAGGTTTAGAGCTGCTGTGAAGGGGCAACTGAGAGGGCTTAGAATTAGAGCTGCTCTGAAGAAGCAAAGAGCGCTAAGAGATTGAGCTGCTGTGGAGGGGAAACAGAGAGCGCTGAGATTTAGTCAGAGCTGCTCTGAAGGGGCAACAGCGAGCGCTGAGAGTTAGAGCTGCGTTGAAGGGGCAACACAGAGCGTTGAGAGGGCTGCTGTGAAGCGGAAACAGAATGGTGAGAGTTAGAGCTGTTGTGAAGGGGCAACACACAGCGCTGAGAGTTAGAGCTGCTGTGAAGGGGCAACAGAGCTCGCTGAGGTTCAGAGCTGCTGTGAAGGGGCAACTGAGAGCGCTTAGAATTAGAGCTGCTGTGAAGAAGCAAACAGAGCGCTGAGAGATAGAGCTGCTGTGGAGGGGAAACAGAGAGCGCTGAGATTCAGTCAGAGCTGCTCTGAAGGGCAACAGAGAGCGCTGATAGTTAGAGCTGCATTAAAGGGGCAACAAAGAGTGCTGTGAGTTAGAACTGCTGTGAAGGGGCAACAGAGCTCGCTGAGGTTCAGAGCTGCTGTGAAGGGGCAACTGAGAGCGCTTAGAATTAGAGCTGCTCTGAAGAAGCAAACAGCGCTGAGAGATAGAGGTGCTGTGGAGGGGAAACAGAGAGCGCTGATATTCAGTCAGAGCTGCTCTGAACGGGCAACAGAGCGCTCTGAGAGTTAGAGCTGCTGTGAAGGGGCAACTGAGAGCGTAGAGAGTCAGGGCTGCTGTGAAGCGGAAACAGAGATTGGTGAGAGTTAGAGCTGCTGTGAAGGGGAAACAGAGAGTGGTGAGAGTTACAGCTGTTGTGAAGGGACAACACACAGCGCTGAGATTTAGAGCTGCTGTGAAGGGGCAACACAGATCGCTGAGATTTAGTCGGAGCTCCTCTGAAGGGGCAACAGAGCGCTCTGAGAGTTAGAGCTGCTGTGAAGGGGCAATAGAGAGCGCCGAGAGTTAAAGCTGCCTTGGGGAAACAGAGAGCACTGAGATTTAGTCAGAGCTGCTCTGAAGGGCAACAGAGAGCGGTGAGAGTTAGAGCTGCGTTAAAGTAGGAACAGAGAGTGCTGTGAGTTATAGAGCTGCATTGAAGGGGCAACTGAGAGCGCTTAGAGTTAGAGCTGCTGTGAAGGGGAAACAGAGAGAGCTCTGAGAGTTAGAGCTGCGTTGAAGGGGCAACACGGTGTGCTGCGAGATAGAGCTGGTGTGAAGGGGCAACACAGATCGCTGAGATTTAGTCGGAGGTCCTCTGAAGCGGCAACAGAGCGCTCTGAGAGTTAGAGCTGCTGTGAAGGGGCCACAGAAAGCGCTGAGATTTAGTGCTACTCTGAAGGGCAACAGAGCGCGCTGAGAGTTACAGCTGCTGTGAAGGGGCAACACAGCGCGCTGAGATTTAGTCAGAGCTGCACTGAAGGGGCAACAGCGAGCGCTGAGAGTTAGAGCTGCGTTGAAGGGGCAACAGAGCTCGCTGAGGTTTACAGCTGCTGTGAAGGGGCCACTGAGAGCGCTTAGAATTAGAGCTGCTCTCAAGTAGCAAACAGAGCGGTGAGAGTTAGAGCTCCTGTGAAGGGGCAATAGAGAGCGCCGAGAGTTAAAGCTGCCTTGGGGAAACAGAGAGCACTGAGATTTAGTCAGAGCTGCTCTGAAGGGCAACAGAGAGCGGTGAGAGTTAGAGCTGCGTTAAAGTAGGAACAGAGAGTGCTGTGAGTTATAGAGCTGCATTGAAGGGGCAACTGAGAGCGCTTAGAGTTAGAGCTGCTGTGAAGGGGAAACAGAGAGAGCTCTGAGAGTTAGAGCTGCGTTGAAGGGGCAACACGGTGTGCTGCGAGATAGAGCTGGTATGAAGGGGCAACAGAGAGCGCTGAGATTTAGTCAGAGCTACTCTGAAGGGCAACAGAGCGCGCTGAGAGTTAGAGCTGCTGTGAAGGGGCAACACAGCGCACTGAGATTTAGTCAGAGCTGCACTGAAGGGGCAACAGCGAGCGCTGAGCGTTAGAGCTGCGTTGAAGGGGCAACAGAGCTCGCTGAGGTTTACAGCTGCTGTGAAGGGGCAACGGAGAGCGCTTAGAATTAGAGCTGCTCTCAAGTAGCAAACAGAGCGGTGAGAGTTAGAGCTCCTGTGAAGGGGCAATAGAGAGCTCTGAGAGTTAAAGCTGCCTTGGGGAAACAGAGTGCGCTGAGATTTAGTCAGAGCTGCTCTGAAGGGCAACAGAGTGCTCTGAGAGTTAGAGCTGCTCTGAAGGGGCAATAAAGAGTGCTGAGAATTAGAACTGCATTGAAGTGGCAACACAGGGCGCTGAGAGTTAGAGCTGCTGTGAAGGGGCAATAGAGAGCGCCGAGAGTTAAAGCTGCCTTGGGGAAACAGAGAGCACTGAGATTTAGTCAGAGCTGCTCTGAAGGGCAACAGAGAGCGGTGAGAGTTAGAGCTGCGTTAAAGTAGGAACAGAGAGTGCTGTGAGTTATAGAGCTGCATTGAAGGGGCAACTGAGAGCGCTTAGAGTTAGAGCTGCTGTGAAGGGGAAACAGAGAGAGCTCTGAGAGTTAGAGCTGCGTTGAAGGGGCAACACGGTGTGCTGCGAGATAGAGCTGGTGTGAAGGGGCAACACAGATCGCTGAGATTTAGTCGGAGCTCCTCTGAAGGGGCAACAGAGCGCTCTGAGAGTTAGAGCTGCTGTGAAGGGGCCACAGAAAGCGCTGAGATTTAGTGCTACTCTGAAGGGCAACAGAGCGCGCTGAGAGTTACAGCTGCTGTGAAGGGGCAACACAGCGCGTTGAGATTTAGTCAGAGCTGCACTGAAGGGGCAACAGCGAGCGCTGAGCGTTAGAGCTGCGTTGAAGGGGCAACAGAGCTCGCTGAGGTTTACAGCTGCTGTGAAGGGGCAACTGAGAGCGCTTAGAATTAGAGCTGCTCTCAAGTAGCAAACAGAGCGGTGAGAGTTAGAGCTCCTGTGAAGGGGCAATAGAGAGCGCCGAGAGTTAAAGCTGCCTTGGGGAAACAGAGAGCACTGAGATTTAGTCAGAGCTGCTCTGAAGGGCAACAGAGAGCGGTGAGAGTTAGAGCTGCGATAAAGTAGGAACAGAGAGTGCTGTGAGTTATAGAGCTGCATTGAAGGGGCAACTGAGAGCGCTTAGAGTTAGAGCTGCTGTGAAGGGGAAACAGAGAGCTCTGAGAGTTAGAGCTGCGTTGAAGGGGCAACACGGTGTGCTGCGAGATAGAGCTGGTGTGAAGGGGCAACAGAGAGCGCTGAGATTTAGTCAGAGCTACAATGAAGGGTCAACAGAGCGCTGAGAGTCAGAGCTGCTATGAATGGGCAACAGTGAGCGCTGAGTTACAGCTGTGTTGATGGGCAACCCAGAGCGTTGAGAGTGAGGGCTGCTGTGAAGCGGAAACAGAGTGGTGAGAGTTAGAGCTGCTGTGAAAGGGAAACAGAGTGGTGAGAGTTCCAGCTGTTGTGAAGGGGCAACACATAGCGCTGAGAGTTAGAGCTGCTGGGAAGGGGCAACACAGAGCGCTGAGATTTAGTCAGAGCTGCTCTGAAGAGGCAACAGCGAGCGCTGAGCGTTAGAGCTGCGTTGTAGGGGCAAGAGAGAGCGATGAGGTTTACAGCTGCTGTGAAGGGGCAACTGAGAGCGCTTAGAATTAGAGCTGCTCTCAAGTAGCAAACAGAGCGGTGAGAGTTAGAGCTCCTGTGAAGCGGCAATAGAGCGCTCTGAGAGTTAGAGCTGCTGTGAAGGGGCCACAGAAAGCGCTGAGATTTAGTCAGTGCTACTCTGAAGGGCAACAGAGCGCGCTGAGAGTTAGAGCTGCTGTGAAGGGGCAACACAGCGCACTGAGATTTAGTCAGAGCTGCACTGAAGGGGCAACAGCGAGCGCTGAGCGTTAGAGCTGCGTTGAAGGGGCAACAGAGCTCGCTGAGGTTTACAGCTGCTGTGAAGGGGCAACGGAGAGCGCTTAGAATTAGAGCTGCTCTCAAGTAGCAAACAGAGCGGTGAGAGTTAGAGCTCCTGTGAAGGGGCAATAGAGAGCTCTGAGAGTTAAAGCTGCCTTGGGGAAACAGAGTGCGCTGAGATTTAGTCAGAGCTGCTCTGAAGGGCAACAGAGTGCTCTGAGAGTTAGAGCTGCTCTGAAGGGGCAATAAAGAGTGCTGAGAATTAGAACTGCATTGAAGTGGCAACACAGGGCGCTGAGAGTTAGAGCTGCTGTGAAGGGGCAACGGAGAGCACTGATTTATTGCTGTTGTGAAGGGGCAGTAAAGAGTGGTGAGCATTAGAGCTGCGTTGAAGGGGCAACACAGGGCGCTGAGAGTTAGAGCTGCTGTGAAGGGGCAACCGGGAGCGCTGAGAGTTAGTCAGACTGATCTGAAGGGTCAACAGAAAGCACGGAGAGTTAGTCAGAGCTGCTCTGAAGGGCAACAGAGCGCGCTGAGAGTTAGAGCTGCTGTGAAGCTCGGTGAGGTTTAGAGCTGCTGTGAAGGGGCAACTGAGAGGGCTTAGAATTAGAGCTGCTCTGAAGAAGCAAAGAGCGCTAAGAGATTGTGCTGCTGTGGAGGGGAAACAGAGAGCGCTGAGATTTAGTCAGAGCTTCTCTGAAGGGGCAACAGCGAGCGCTGAGAGTTAGAGCTGCGTTGAAGGGGCAACACAGAGCGTTGAGAGGGCTGCTGTGAAGCGGAAACAGAATGGTGAGAGTTAGAGCTGTTGTGAAGGGGCAACACACAGCGCTGAGAGTTAGAGCTGCTGTGAAGGGGCAACAGAGCTCGCTGAGGTTCAGAGCTGCTGTGAAGGGGCAACTGAGAGCGCTTAGAATTAGAGCTGCTGTGAAGAAGCAAACAGAGCGCTGAGAGATAGAGCTGCTGTGGAGGGGAAACAGAGAGCGCTGAGATTCAGTCAGAGCTGCTCTGAAGGGCAACAGAGAGCGCTGATAGTTAGAGCTGCATTAAAGGGGCAACAAAGAGTGCTGTGAGTTAGAACTGCTGTGAAGGGGCAACAGAGCTCGCTGAGGTTCAGAGCTGCTGTGAAGGGGCAACTGAGAGCGCTTAGAATTAGAGCTGCTCTGAAGAAGCAAACAGC
Organism: Lagenorhynchus albirostris; assembly: GCF_949774975.1. Taxonomy (NCBI): domain Eukaryota; kingdom Metazoa; phylum Chordata; class Mammalia; order Artiodactyla; family Delphinidae; genus Lagenorhynchus; species Lagenorhynchus albirostris. The sequence goes on from NC_083110.1 coordinate 7,831,921, forward strand.
GCTGAGAGATAGAGGTGCTGTGGAGGGGAAACAGAGAGCGCTGATATTCAGTCAGAGCTGCTCTGAACGGGCAACAGAGCGCTCTGAGAGTTAGAGCTGCTGTGAAGGGGCAACTGAAAGCACTTAGAGTTAAAGCCGCTGTGAAGGGGCAACAGAGAGCGTAGAGAGTCAGGGCTGCTGTGAAGCGGAAACAGAGATTGGTGAGAGTTAGAGCTGCTGTGAAGGGGAAACAGAGAGTGGTGAGAGTTACAGCTGTTGTGAAGGGACAACACACAGCGCTGAGATTTAGAGCTGCTGTGAAGGGGCAACACAGATCGCTGAGATTTAGTCGGAGCTCCTCTGAAGGGGCAACAGAGCGCTCTGAGAGTTAGAGCTGCTGTGAAGGGGCAATAGAGAGCGCCGAGAGTTAAAGCTGCCTTGGGGAAACAGAGAGCACTGAGATTTAGTCAGAGCTGCTCTGAAGGGCAACAGAGAGCGGTGAGAGTTAGAGCTGCGTTAAAGTAGGAACAGAGAGTGCTGTGAGTTATAGAGCTGCATTGAAGGGGCAACTGAGAGCGCTTAGAGTTAGAGCTGCTGTGAAGGGGAAACAGAGAGAGCTCTGAGAGTTAGAGCTGCGTTGAAGGGGCAACACGGTGTGCTGCGAGATAGAGCTGGTGTGAAGGGGCAACACAGATCGCTGAGATTTAGTCGGAGCTCCTCTGAAGCGGCAACAGAGCGCTCTGAGAGTTAGAGCTGCTGTGAAGGGGCCACAGAAAGCGCTGAGATTTAGTGCTACTCTGAAGGGCAACAGAGCGCGCTGAGAGTTACAGCTGCTGTGAAGGGGCAACACAGCGCGCTGAGATTTAGTCAGAGCTGCACTGAAGGGGCAACAGCGAGCGCTGAGAGTTAGAGCTGCGTTGAAGGGGCAACAGAGCTCGCTGAGGTTTACAGATGCTGTGAAGGGGCCACTGAGAGCGCTTAGAATTAGAGCTGCTCTCAAGTAGCAAACAGAGCGGTGAGAGTTAGAGCTCCTGTGAAGGGGCAATAGAGAGCTCTGAGAGTTAAAGCTGCCTTGGGGAAACAGAGTGCGCTGAGATTTAGTCAGAGCTGCTCTGAAGGGCAACAGAGTGCTCTGAGAGTTAGAGCTGCTCTGAAGGGGCAATAAAGAGTGCTGAGAATTAGAACTGCATTGAAGTGGCAACACAGGGCGCTGAGAGTTAGAGCTGCTGTGAAGGGGCAATAGAGAGCGCCGAGAGTTAAAGCTGCCTTGGGGAAACAGAGAGCACTGAGATTTAGTCAGAGCTGCTCTGAAGGGCAACAGAGAGCGGTGAGAGTTAGAGCTGCGTTAAAGTAGGAACAGAGAGTGCTGTGAGTTATAGAGCTGCATTGAAGGGGCAACTGAGAGCGCTTAGAGTTAGAGCTGCTGTGAAGGGGAAACAGAGAGAGCTCTGAGAGTTAGAGCTGCGTTGAAGGGGCAACACGGTGTGCTGCGAGATAGAGCTGGTGTGAAGCGGCAACAGAGAGCGCTGAGATTTAGTCAGAGCTACAATGAAGGGTCAACAGAGCGCTGAGAGTTAGAGCTGCTATGAATGGGCAACAGTGAGCGCTGAGTTACAGCTGTGTTGATGGGCAACCCAGAGCGTTGAGAGTGAGGGCTGCTGTGAAGCGGAAACAGAGTGGTGAGAGTTAGAGCTGCTGTGAAAGGGAAACAGAGTGGTGAGAGTTCCAGCTGTTGTGAAGGGGCAACACATAGCGCTGAGAGTTAGAGCTGCTGGGAAGGGGCAACACAGAGCGCTGAGATTTAGTCAGAGCTGCTCTGAAGAGGCAACAGCGAGCGCTGAGCGTTAGAGCTGCGTTGTAGGGGCAAGAGAGAGCGATGAGGTTTACAGCTGCTGTGAAGGGGCAACTGAGAGCGCTTAGAATTAGAGCTGCTCTCAAGTAGCAAACAGAGCGGTGAGAGTTAGAGCTCCTGTGAAGCGGCAATAGAGCGCTCTGAGAGTTAGAGCTGCTGTGAAGGGGCCACAGAAAGCGCTGAGATTTAGTCAGTGCTACTCTGAAGGGCAACAGAGCGCGCTGAGAGTTAGAGCTGCTGTGAAGGGGCAACACAGCGCACTGAGATTTAGTCAGAGCTGCACTGAAGGGGCAACAGCGAGCGCTGAGCGTTAGAGCTGCGTTGAAGGGGCAACAGAGCTCGCTGAGGTTTACAGCTGCTGTGAAGGGGCAACGGAGAGCGCTTAGAATTAGAGCTGCTCTCAAGTAGCAAACAGAGCGGTGAGAGTTAGAGCTCCTGTGAAGGGGCAATAGAGAGCTCTGAGAGTTAAAGCTGCCTTGGGGAAACAGAGTGCGCTGAGATTTAGTCAGAGCTGCTCTGAAGGGCAACAGAGTGCTCTGAGAGTTAGAGCTGCTCTGAAGGGGCAATAAAGAGTGCTGAGAATTAGAACTGCATTGAAGTGGCAACACAGGGCGCTGAGAGTTAGAGCTGCTGTGAAGGGGCAACGGAGAGCACTGATTTATTGCTGTTGTGAAGGGGCAGTAAAGAGTGGTGAGCATTAGAGCTGCGTTGAAGGGGCAACACAGGGCGCTGAGAGTTAGAGCTGCTGTGAAGGGGCAACCGGGAGCGCTGAGAGTTAGTCAGACTGATCTGAAGGGTCAACAGAAAGCACGGAGAGTTAGTCAGAGCTGCTCTGAAGGGCAACAGAGCGCGCTGAGAGTTAGAGCTGCTGTGAAGCTCGGTGAGGTTTAGAGCTGCTGTGAAGGGGCAACTGAGAGGGCTTAGAATTAGAGCTGCTCTGAAGAAGCAAAGAGCGCTAAGAGATTGTGCTGCTGTGGAGGGGAAACAGAGAGCGCTGAGATTTAGTCAGAGCTTCTCTGAAGGGGCAACAGCGAGCGCTGAGAGTTAGAGCTGCGTTGAAGGGGCAACACAGAGCGTTGAGAGGGCTGCTGTGAAGCGGAAACAGAATGGTGAGAGTTAGAGCTGTTGTGAAGGGGCAACACACAGCGCTGAGAGTTAGAGCTGCTGTGAAGGGGCAACAGAGCTCGCTGAGGTTCAGAGCTGCTGTGAAGGGGCAACTGAGAGCGCTTAGAATTAGAGCTGCTGTGAAGAAGCAAACAGAGCGCTGAGAGATAGAGCTGCTGTGGAGGGGAAACAGAGAGCGCTGAGATTCAGTCAGAGCTGCTCTGAAGGGCAACAGAGAGCGCTGATAGTTAGAGCTGCATTAAAGGGGCAACAAAGAGTGCTGTGAGTTAGAACTGCTGTGAAGGGGCAACAGAGCTCGCTGAGGTTCAGAGCTGCTGTGAAGGGGCAACTGAGAGCGCTTAGAATTAGAGCTGCTCTGAAGAAGCAAACAGCGCTGAGAGATAGAGGTGCTGTGGAGGGGAAACAGAGAGCGCTGATATTCAGTCAGAGCTGCTCTGAACGGGCAACAGAGCGCTCTGAGAGTTAGAGCTGCTGTGAAGGGGCAACTGAAAGCACTTAGAGTTAAAGCCGCTGTGAAGGGGCAACAGAGAGCGTAGAGAGTCAGGGCTGCTGTGAAGCGGAAACAGAGATTGGTGAGAGTTAGAGCTGCTGTGAAGGGGAAACAGAGAGTGGTGAGAGTTACAGCTGTTGTGAAGGGACAACACACAGCGCTGAGATTTAGAGCTGCTGTGAAGGGGCAACACAGATCGCTGAGATTTAGTCGGAGCTCCTCTGAAGGGGCAACAGAGCGCTCTGAGAGTTAGAGCTGCTGTAAAGGGGCAATAGAGAGCGCCGAGAGTTAAAGCTGCCTTGGGGAAACAGAGAGCACTGAGATTTAGTCAGAGCTGCTCTGAAGGGCAACAGAGAGCGGTGAGAGTTAGAGCTGCGTTAAAGTAGGAACAGAGAGTGCTGTGAGTTATAGAGCTGCATTGAAGGGGCAACTGAGAGCGCTTAGAGTTAGAGCTGCTGTGAAGGGGAAACAGAGAGAGCTCTGAGAGTTAGAGCTGCGTTGAAGGGGCAACACGGTGTGCTGCGAGATAGAGCTGGTGTGAAGGGGCAACACAGATCGCTGAGATTTAGTCGGAGCTCCTCTGAAGCGGCAACAGAGCGCTCTGAGAGTTAGAGCTGCTGTGAAGGGGCCACAGAAAGCGCTGAGATTTAGTGCTACTCTGAAGGGCAACAGAGCGCGCTGAGAGTTACAGCTGCTGTGAAGGGGCAACACAGCGCGCTGAGATTTAGTCAGAGCTGCACTGAAGGGGCAACAGCGAGCGCTGAGAGTTAGAGCTGCGTTGAAGGGGCAACAGAGCTCGCTGAGGTTTACAGCTGCTGTGAAGGGGCCACTGAGAGCGCTTAGAATTAGAGCTGCTCTCAAGTAGCAAACAGAGCGGTGAGAGTTAGAGCTCCTGTGAAGGGGCAATAGAGAGCGCCGAGAGTTAAAGCTGCCTTGGGGAAACAGAGAGCACTGAGATTTAGTCAGAGCTGCTCTGAAGGGCAACAGAGAGCGGTGAGAGTTAGAGCTGCGTTAAAGTAGGAACAGAGAGTGCTGTGAGTTATAGAGCTGCATTGAAGGGGCAACTGAGAGCGCTTAGAGTTAGAGCTGCTGTGAAGGGGAAACAGAGAGAGCTCTGAGAGTTAGAGCTGCGTTGAAGGGGCAACACGGTGTGCTGCGAGATAGAGCTGGTATGAAGGGGCAACAGAGAGCGCTGAGATTTAGTCAGAGCTACTCTGAAGGGCAACAGAGCGCGCTGAGAGTTAGAGCTGCTGTGAAGGGGCAACACAGCGCACTGAGCTTTAGTCAGAGCTGCACTGAAGGGGCAACAGCGAGCGCTGAGCGTTAGAGCTGCGTTGAAGGGGCAACAGAGCTCGCTGAGGTTTACAGCTGCTGTGAAGGGGCCACTGAGAGCGCTTAGAATTAGAGCTGCTCTCAAGTAGCAAACAGAGCGGTGAGAGTTAGAGCTCCTGTGAAGGGGCAATAGAGAGCGCTGAGAGTTAAAGCTGCCTTGGGGAAACAGAGTGCGCTGAGATTTAGTCAGAGCTGCTCTGAAGGGCAACAGAGTGCTCTGAGAGTTAGAGCTGCTCTGAAGGGGCAATAAAGAGTGCTGAGAATTAGAACTGCATTGAAGTGGCAACACAGGGCGCTGAGAGTTAGAGCTGCTGTGAAGGGGCAACGGAGAGCGCTGATTTATTGCTGTTGTGAAGGGGCAGTAAAGAGTGGTGAGCATTAGAGCTGCGTTGAAGGGGCAACACAGGGCGCTGAGAGTTAGAGCTGCTGTGAAGGGGCAACCGGGAGCGCTGAGAGTTAGTCATACTGATCTGAAGGGTCAACAGAAAGCACGGAGAGTTAGTCAGAGCTGCTCTGAAGGGCAACAGAGCGCGCTGAGAGTTAGAGCTGCTGTGAAGCTCGGTGAGGTTTAGAGCTGCTGTGAAGGGGCAACTGAGAGGGCTTAGAATTAGAGCTGCTCTGAAGAAGCAAAGAGCGCTAACAGATTGAGCTGCTGTGGAGGGGAAACAGAGAGCGCTGAGATTTAGTCAGAGCTGCTCTGAAGGGCAACAGAGAGCGCTGAGAGAGCTTCTGTGAAGGGGCAACACAGAGCGCTGAGATTTAGTGAGAGCTGCACTGAAGGGGCAACAGCGAGCGCTGAGAGTTAGAGCTGCGTTGAAGGGGCAACACAGAGCGTTGAGAGTCAGGGCTGCTGTGAAGCGGAAACAGAATGGTGAGAGTTAGAGCTGTTGTGAAGGGGCAACACACAGCGCTGAGAGTTAGAGCTGCTGTGAAGGGGCAACAGAGCTCCCTGAGGTTCCGAGCTGCTGTGAAGGGGCAACTGAGAGCGCTTAGAATTAGAGCTGCTGTGAAGAAGGAAACAGATCGGTGAGAGATAGAGCTGCTGTGGAGGGGAAACAGAGAGCGCTGATATTCAGTCAGAGCTGCTCTGAACGGGCAACAGAGCGCTCTGAGAGTTAGAGCTGCTGTGAAGGGGCAACTGAGAGCACTTAGAGTTAAAGCCGCTGTGAAGGGGCAACAGAGAGCGTAGAGAGTCAGGGCTGCTGTGAAGCGGAAACAGAGATTGGTGAGAGTTAGAGCTGCTGTGAAGGGGAAACAGAGAGTGGTGAGAGTTACAGCTGTTGTGAAGGGACAACACACAGCGCTGAGATTTAGAGCTGCTGTGAAGGGGCAACACAGATCGCTGAGATTTAGTCGGAGCTCCTCTGAAGGGGCAACAGAGCGCTCTGAGAGTTAGAGCTGCTGTGAAGGGGCAATAGAGAGCGCCGAGAGTTAAAGCTGCCTTGGGGAAACAGAGAGCACTGAGATTTAGTCAGAGCTGCTCTGAAGGGCAACAGAGAGCGGTGAGAGTTAGAGCTGCGTTAAAGTAGGAACAGAGAGTGCTGTGAGTTATAGAGCTGCATTGAAGGGGCAACTGAGAGCGCTTAGAGTTAGAGCTGCTGTGAAGGGGAAACAGAGAGAGCTCTGAGAGTTAGAGCTGCGTTGAAGGGGCAACACTGTGTGCTGCGAGATAGAGCTGGTGTGAAGGGGCAACACAGATCGCTGAGATTTAGTCAGAGCTCCTCTGAAGGGGCAACAGAGCGCTCTGAGAGTTAGAGCTGCTGTGAAGGGGCCACAGAAAGCGCTGAGATTTAGTGCTACTCTGAAGGGCAACAGAGCGCGCTGAGAGTTACAGCTGCTGTGAAGGGGCAACACAGCGCGCTGAGATTTAGTCAGAGCTGCACTGAAGGGGCAACAGCGAGCGCTGAGAGTTAGAGCTGCGTTGAAGGGGCAACAGAGCTCGCTGAGGTTTACAGCTGCTGTGAAGGGGCAACTGAGAGCGCTTAGAATTAGAGCTGCTCTCAAGTAGCAAACAGAGCGGTGAGAGTTAGAGCTCCTGTGAAGGGGCAATAGAGAGCGCTGAGAGTTAAAGCTGCCTTGGGGAAACAGAGTGCGCTGAGATTTAGTCAGAGCTGCTCTGAAGGGCAACAGAGTGCTCTGAGAGTTAGAGGTGCTCTGAAGGGGCAATAAAGAGTGCTGAGAATTAGAACTGCATTGAAGTGGCAACACAGGGCGCTGAGAGTTAGAGCTGCTGTGTAGGGGCAACGGAGAGCGCTGATTTATTGCTGTTGTGAAGGGGCAGTAAAGAGTGGTGAGCATTAGAGCTGCGTTGAAGGGGCAACACAGGGCGCTGAGAGTTAGAGCTGCTGTGAAGGGGCAACCGGGAGCGCTGAGAGTTAGTCAGACTGATCTGAAGGGTCAACAGAAAGCACGGAGAGTTAGTCAGAGCTGCTCTGAAGGGCAACAGAGCGCGCTGAGAGTTAGAGCTGCTGTGAAGCTCGGTGAGGTTTAGAGCTGCTGTGAAGGGGCAACTGAGAGGGCTTAGAATTAGAGCTGCTCTGAAGAAGCAAAGAGCGCTAAGAGATTGAGCTGCTGTGGAGGGGAAACAGAGCGCTGAGATTTAGTCAGAGCTGCTCTGAAGGGCAACAGAGAGCGCTGAGAGAGCTTCTGTGAAGGGGTAACACAGAGCGCTGAGATTTAGTGAGAGCTGCACTGAAGGGGCAACAGCGAGCGCTGAGAGTTAGAGCTGCGTTGAAGGGGCAACAGAGCTCGCTGAGGTTTACAGCTGCTGTGAAGGGGCAACTGAGACCGCTTAGTATTAGAGCTGCTCTCAATTAGCAAACAGAGCGGTGAGAGTTAGAGCTCCTGTGAAGGGGCAATAGAGAGCGCCGAGAGTTAAAGCTGCCTTGGGGAAACAGAGAGCACTGAGATTTAGTCAGAGCTGCTCTGAAGGCAACAGAGAGCGTTGAGAGTTAGAGCTGCGTTAAAGTGGGAACAGAGAGTGCTGTGAGTTATAGAGCTGCATTGAAGGGGCAACTGAGAGCGCTTAGAGTTAGAGCTGCTGTGCAGGGGAAACAGAGAGCTCTGAAAGTTAGAGCTGCGTTGAAGGGACAACACGGTGTGCTGCGAGATAGAGCTGGTATGAAGGGGCAACAGAGAGCGCTGAGATTTAGTCAGAGCTACAATGAAGAGCAACAGAGCGCGCTGAGAGTTAGAGCTGCTGTGAAGGGGCAACAGAGCTCGCTGAGGTTCAGAGCTGCTGTGAAGGGGCAACTGAGAGCGCTTAGAATTAGAGCTGCTCTGAAGAAGCAAACAGCGCTGAGAGATAGAGGTGCTGTGGAGGGGAAACAGAGAGCGCTGAGATTCAGTCAGAGCTGCTCTGAAGCTGCAACAGAGCGCTCTGAGAGTTAGAGCTGCTGTGAAGGGGCAACTGAGAGCACTTAGAGTTAAAGCCGCTGTGATGGGGCAACAGAGAGCGCAGAGAGTCAGGGCTGCTGTGAAGCGGAAACAGAGATTGGTGAGAGTTAGAGCTGCTGTGAAGGGGAAACAGAGTGGTGAGAGTTACAGCTGTTGTGAAGGTGCAACACACAGCGCTGAGATTTAGAGCTGCTGTGAAGGGGCAACACAGAGAGCTGAGATTTAGAATTGCTGAGAAGGGGCAACACATAGCGCTGAGAGTTAGAGCTCCTGCGAAGGGGAAACAGATAGCGGTGAGAGTTAGAGCGGCTGTGATGGGGCAACAGAGAGGGCTGAGATTTAGAGCTGCTGTGAAGCGGCAACACAGACCACTGAGGTATAGTCAGAGCTCCTCTGAAGGGGCAACAAAGCGCTCTGAGAGTTAGAGCTGCTGTGAAGGGGCCACAGAAAGCGCTGAGATTTAGTCAGTGCTACTCTGAAGGGCAACAGAGCGTGCTGAGTGTTAGAGCTGCTGTGAAGGGGCAACACAGCGCGCTGAGATTTAGTCCGAGCTGCACTAAAGGGGCAACAGCGAGCACTGAGAGTTAGAGCTGCGTTGAAGGGGCAACAGAGCTAGCTGAGGTTTACAGCTGCTGTGAAGGGGCAACTGAGAGCGCTTAGAATTAGAGCTGCTCTCAAGTAGCAAACAGAGCGGTGAGAGTTAGAGCTCCTGTGAAGGGGCAATAGAGCGCTGAGAATTAAAGCTGCCTTGGGGAAACAGAGAGCACTGAGATTTAGTCAGAGCTGCTCTGAAGGGCAACAGAGAGCGGTGAGAGTTAGAGCTGCGTGAAAGTGGCAACAGAGATCTGTGAGTTATAGAGCTGCATTGAAGGGGCAACTGAGAGCGCTTAGAGTTAGAGCTGCTGTGAAGGGGAAACAGAGAGAGCTCTGAGAGTTAGAGCTGCGTTGAAGGGGCAACACGGTGTGCTGCGAGATAGAGCTGGTGTGAAGGGGCAACAGAGAGCGCTGAGATTTAGTCAGAGCTTCAATGAAGGGTCAACAGAGCGCTGAGAGTCATAGCTGCTATGAATGGGCAACAGTGAGCGCTGAGTTACAGCTGTGTTGATGGGCAACCCAGAGCGTTGAGAGTGAGGGCTGCTGTGAAGCGGAAACAGAGTGGTGAGAGTTAGAGCTGCTGTGAAGGGGAAACAGAGTGGTGAGAGTTCCAGCTGTTGTGAAGGGGCAACACATAGCGCTGAGAGTTAGAGCTGCTGGGAAGGGGCAACACAGAGCGCTGAGATTTAGTCAGAGCTGCTCTGAAGAGGCAACAGCGAGCGCTGAGCGTTAGAGCTGCGTTGTAGGGGCAAGAGAGAGCGATGAGGTTTACAGCTGCTGTGAAGGGGCAACTGAGAGCGCTTAGAATTAGAGCTGCTCTCAAGTAGCAAACAGAGCGGTGAGAGTTAGACCTCCTGTGAAGGGGCAATAGAGCGCTCTGAGAGTTAGAGCTGCTGTGAAGGGGCCACAGAAAGCGCTGAGATTTAGTCAGTGCTACTCTGAAGGGCAACAGAGCGCGCTGAGAGTTAGAGCTGCTGGGAAGGGGCAACACAGAGCGCTGAGATTTAGTCAGAGCTGCTCTGAAGAGGCAACAGCGAGCGCTGAGCGTTAGAGCTGCGTTGTAGGGGCAAGAGAGAGCGATGAGGTTTACAGCTGCTGTGAAGGGGCAACTGAGAGCGCTTAGAATTAGAGCTGCTCTCAAGTAGCAAACAGAGCGGTGAGAGTTAGAGCTCTTGTGAAGCGGCAATAGAGCGCTCTGAGAGTTAGAGCTGCTGTGAAGGGGCCACAGAAAGCGCTGAGATTTAGTCAGTGCTACTCTGAAGGGCAACAGAGCGCGCTGAGAGTTAGAGCTGCTGTGAAGGGGCAACACAGCGCACTGAGATTTAGTCAGAGCTGCACTGAAGGGGCAACAGCGAGCGCTGAGCGTTAGAGCTGCGTTGAAGGGGCAACAGAGCTCGCTGAGGTTTACAGCTGCTGTGAAGGGGCAACTGAGAGCGCTTAGAATTAGAGCTGCTCTCAATTAGCAAACAGAGCGGTGAGAGTTAGAGCTCCTGTGAAGGGGCAATAGAGAGCGCTGAGAGTTAAAGCTGCCTTGGGGAAACAGAGTGCGCTGAGATTTAGTCAGAGCTGCTCTGAAGGGCAACAGAGTGCTCTGAGAGTTAGAGGTGCTCTGAAGGGGCAATAAAGAGTGCTGAGAATTAGAACTGCATTGAAGTGGCAACACAGGGCGCTGAGAGTTAGAGCTGCTGTGAAGGGGCAACGGCTAGCGCTGATTTATTGCTGTTGTGAAGGGGCAGTAAAGAGTGGTGAGCATTAGAGCTGCGTTGAAGGGGCAACACAGGGCGCTGAGAGTTAGAGCTGCTGTGAAGGGGCAACCGGGAGCGCTGAGAGTTAGTCAGACTGATCTGAAGGGTCAACAGAAAGCACGGAGAGTTAGTCAGAGCTGCTCTGAAGGGCAACAGAGCGCGCTGAGAGTTAGAGCTGCTGTGAAGCTCGGTGAGGTTTAGAGCTGCTGTGAAGGGGCAACTGAGAGGGCTTAGAATTAGAGCTGCTCTGAAGAAGCAAAGAGCGCTAAGAGATTGAGCTGCTGTGGAGGGGAAACAGAGAGCGCTGAGATTTAGTCAGAGCTGCACTGAAGGGGCAACAGCGAGCGCTGAGAGTTAGAGCTGCGTTGAAGGTGCAACACAGAGTGTTGAGAGTCAGGGCTGCTGTGAAGCGGAAACAGAATGGTGAGAGTTAGAGCTGTTGTGAAGGGGCAACACACAGCGCTGAGAGTTAGAGCTGCTGTGAAGGGGCAACAGAGCTCGCTGAGGTTCCGAGCTGCTGTGAAGGGGCAACTGAGAGCGCTTAGAATTAGAGCTGCTGTGAAGAAGCAAACAGAGCTCTGAGAGATAGAGCTGCTGTGGAGGGGAAACAGAGAGCGCTGATATTCAGTCAGAGCTGCTCTGAAGGGCAACAGAGAGCGCTGCTAGTTAGAGCTGCATTAAAGGGGCAACAAAGAGTGCTGTGAGTTAGACCTGCTGTGAAGGTGCAACTGAGAGTTCTTAGAGTTAAAGCCGCTGTGAAGGGGCAACAGAGAGCGTAGAGAGTCAGGGCTGCTGTGAAGCAGAAACAGAGATTGGTGAGAGTTAGAGCTGCTGTGAAGGGGAAACAGAGAGTGGAGAGAGTTAGAGCTGTTGTGAAGGGGCAACAGAGAGCGCTGAGAGAGCTGCTGTGAAGGGGCAACACATAGCGCCGAGATTTAGTCAGAGCTGCACTGAAGAGGCAACAGCGAGCGCTTAGCGTTAGAGGTGCGCTCAAGGGACAACAGAGAGCGATGAGGTTTACAGCTGTTGTGAACGGGCAACTGAGAGCACTTAGAATTAGAGGTGCTCTGAGGGAGCAAACAGAGGGATGAGAGTTAGTCAGAGCTCCTGTGAAGGGGCAATAGAGAGCACTGAGAGTTAGAGCTGCTGTTAGGGGCAACACAGAGCACTGGAAGTTAGAGCTGCTGAGAATGCGCACCAGAGAGAGCTCTGAGAGTTAGAGCTGCGTTGTAGGGGCAACACAGAGCGCTGAGAGAGAGAGCTGGTGAGAAGGGGAAACAGAGCGCTGAGATTTAGTCAGAGCTGCTACGACGGGACAACAGAGAGGGTTGAGTGTTATGTCTGCTGTGAAGGGGCAACAGAGAGGGCTTGCGAGTTAGAGCTGCGTTGATGGGGCAATACAAAGCGCTTGAGAGTTAGTCAGCGCTCCTCTGAAGTGGCACCAGGGATCGCTGAGAATTAGAGGTGCGTTGAAGGGGCAACATAGAGCGCTGAGAGTTCGAGCTGCTGTGATGGGGAAACAGCGCTGAGAATTAGAGCTGCTGTGAAGGGGCAACACAGAGAGCTGAGATTTAGCGTTGCTGAGAAGGGGCAACACATAGCGCTGAGAGTTAGAGCTCCTGTGAAGGGGCAACAGATAGCGGTGAGAGTTAGAGCCGCTGTGAAGGGGCAACAGTGAGCTCTGCGAGTTAGAGCTCTGTTGATGGGGCAACACAGAGAGTTGAGAGTCGGGGCTGCTGTGCAGGGGAAGCAGAGTGGTGAGAGTTAGAGCTTCTGGGCAGAGGAAACAGAGTGGTGAGAGTTAGAGTTGCTGTGAAGGGGTAACAGAGATCGCTGAGAGTTAGAGCTGTTGTAAAGGGGCAATGAAGAGAGTGCTGAGCATTAGAGCTGCGTTGAAGGGGCAACACAGGGCGCTGAGAGTTAGAGCTGCTGTGATGGGGCAACAGAGAGCGCTGACATTTAGTCAGAGCTGCTCGGAAGGGACAACATAGAGCGCTGAGTGTTTGTCAGAGCTGTTGTGAAGGGGCAACAGAAAGCCCTGAGATTTATTCAGAGCTGCTGTGAATGGGCAACAGTGAGCGCTGAGAGTTAGAGCTGTGTTGAAGGGGCAACAAAGAGCGCTGAGATTGAGTCAGAGCTGCTCTGAAGGGGCAACAGCGAGCGCTGAGAGTTAGAGCTGCGTTGAAGGGGTAGCAGAGCTCGCTGAGGTTTAGAGCTGCGTTGAAGGGGCAACAGAGAGCGCTGAGGTTTACAGCTGCTGTGAAGCGGCAGCTGAGAGCGCTTAGAATTAGAGGCACTCTGAAGGAGCAAACAGAGTGGTGAGAGTTAGAGCTCCTGTGTAGGGGCAACAGAGAGCCTGAGAGTTAGAGCTGCGTTGAAGGGGCAACACAGAGGGCTCTGAGTTGAGGGTATTGCCCAAAACCTTCTATTGGTTTTTGTTTTTAACATTTTTATTGGAGTATAATTGCTTTACAATGGTGTGTTAGTTTCTGATTTACAACAAAATCAATCAGTTATATATATACATATGTTTCCTTATCTCTTCTCTCTTGCGTCTCCCTCCCTCCCACCCTCCCTATCCCACACCTCCCTGTGGTCACAAAGCACAGAGCTGATCTTCTGTTTAATTGTACTAGGGAAATGTGAAAAAATATCCTTGTGCTCGTGTCGTGGTCACTGCGGGTGTGTGCATTGCCGGAAGGAGGACGGGTGTGTGTGTCCTGTGTTTTCCGGCACCACCCCCGAGCCAGCTGCAGCACTGCTGGCCTGAGTAATAGGAAGGGTGCCAGGACACTTGGACCTTGACACCAACCCAGAGAGATTTCGGCCATTGACAAATATTTACAAACATGAATGGGCACTTCTTAACTCTGTGCCAGAGATGAAACGAATGCAGAATTTTTTAATCAATTTTATTTGAAGTATAGTTTTTTACAACGTTGTGTTAGTTTCTGCTGTACAGCAAAGTAATTCAGTTATGCATATATATGCATTCTTTTTAATAATCTTTTGCATTATTTATATATTTTTAACATGTTTATTGGAGTATAATTGCTTTACAATGGTTTGTTAGTTTCTGCTTTATAACAAAATGAATCAGTTATACATATACATATGTCCCCATATCTCTTCCCTCTTGCGTCTCCCTCCCTCCCTCCCTATCCCACCCCTCTAGGTGGTCACAAACCACTGAGCTGATCTCCCTGTGCTATGCGGCTGCTTCTCACTAGCTATCTATTTTACATTTGGTAGTGTATATATGTCTGTGCCACTCTCTCACTTTGTCACAGCTTACCCTTCCCTCTCCCCTTATCCTCAAGTCCATTCTCTAGTAGGTCTGTGTCTTTATTCTTGTCTTGCCCCTAGGTTCTTCATGACCTTTTTTTTTTCTTAGATTCCACATATATGTGTTAGCATATGGTATTTGTTTTTCTCCTTCGACTTTTACTTCACTCTGTATGACAGACTCTGGGTACATCCACCTCACTACAAATAACTCAATTTCGTTTCTTTTTATGAGTAATATTCCATTGTATATATGTGCCACATTTTTTTTTATCCATTCATCTCTTTTTTTGTTTTGTTTTGTTTTGTTTTTTTCGGTACGCGGGCCTCTCACTGTGTGGCCTGTCCCGTTGCGGAGCACAGGCTCCAGACGCGCAGGCTCAGCGGCCATGGCTCATGGGCCCAGCCGCTCCGCGGCATGTGGGATCTTCCCGGACCGGGGCACGAACCTGTGTCCCCTGCATCGGCAGGCGGACTCTCAACGACTGTGCCACCAGGAAAGCCCCCTCATTGTAGTTTTGATTTGCATTTCTCTAATGATTAATGATGTTGAGCATTCTTTCATGTGTTTGTTGGCAATCTGTATATCTTCTTTGGAGAAATGTCTATTTAGGTCTTCTGCCCATTTTTGGATTGAGTTGTTTGTTTTTTTTTATATTGAGCTGCATGAGCTGCTTATAAATTTTAAAGATTAATCCTTTGTCAGTTGCTTCATTTGCAAATATTTTCTCCCATTCTGAGGGTTGTCTTTTTGTCTTGTTTGTGGTTTCCTTTGCTATGCAAAAGATTTGAAGTTTCATTAGGTCTCATTTGTTTATTTTTGTTTTTATTTCCATTTCTCTAGGAAGTGGGTCAAAAAGGATCTTGTTGTGATTTATGTCAGAGTGTTCTGCCTATGTTTTCCTCTAAGAGTTTGATAGTGTCTGGCCTTACATGAAAGTCTTTAATCCATTTTGAGTTTATTTTTGTGTATGGTGTTAGGGAGTGTTCTAATTTCATACTTTTACATGTACCTGTCCAGTTTTCCCAGCACCACTTATTGAAGAGGCTATCTTTCCTCCACTGTACATTCCTGCCTCCTTTATCAAAGATAAGGTGACCATATGTGCGTGGGTTTATCTCTGGGCTTTCTATCCTGTTCCATTGATGTATATTTCTGTTTTTGTGCCAGTACCATACTGTCTTGATTACTGTAGCTTTGTAGTATAGTCTGAAGTCAGGGAGCCTGATTCTCTTTTGCATTATTGAATATAGGACATTGAATACAGTTCTCTGTGCTATACAGTAGGACTCTGTTGTCTATCTATTCTCTATATAAAAGCTTACATCTTCTAACCCCCTCCCCCTTGGCAAACACCAGTCTGTTCTGTATGTCCATGATTCTGTTTTTGTTTCATAGATAAGTTCATTTGTGTCCTATTTTAGATTCCACATATAGGTGATATCGTATGGAATTTGTCTTTCTCTTTCTGATTTACTTCACTCAGTATGAAAATCTCTTGGTCCATCCATATTTCTGCAAATGGCATTATTTTGTTCTTTTTTATGGCTGAGTAGTAAGGAATGTAGAATTTTTTTTAATGACCCATTTCCAGGTAGAAAAACGTTTAATCTGGAATGGGCCAGTTGACCCTACCCAAGGGCAGAAAAGCATTCACAGATATATGTTGAAAACACAGAATTTGGTAAATATAATAAAGAACTTACCTAAGTGGTTTTTCCTGCTTTTCTCCATCAGTGAAGCCTAACATCGTCTCTTCTTATGTGTTTCATTATTTTCACTGAATAATGGGATATAATAGGTTGTGGGAATCTGAGTGACCATGTGGTGCAGTGGTTTCCAAGTTTGTTTTAGCCACAGAAACCTTGTTTGCAAGTGATGTCTCCCCTGAAAACTCAGTAGTATACAAAGGAGAGCAGCCCCTTCCACCCCTCATCCCATTCCTGGTTCTCATTGGAAGAGCGCAATTTAAGCACCATTAATCTAGTCCAACCTTCACATTTGCAGGCGAGGGGCCTGGTGACTTGTGACACTACCAGGCACTGTCACGCAGCCTGGACCAGGGCGACACATTTCCTGAGCCATTTTCCAAAGGAATTCTTTCAGATCTTTGAATTTACTTATATGAAAATTATACAATAATCAGTAACATTATTAAATATTTATAGTGTACCCAGCACTGTGCTAAGTGCTTCACATGGATTTTTTATTTTATCCTCATGAGGTAGATACTTTCATTATCCCCATTTTAGAGGTGAGGAAACAGAAACGAAGAGATTAGTAACTCTTGAGGCCACACATCCCTGAAGCAACAGGTGTGGATTTGAATGCAGGTGCTCTTACTCTGTGAGGCATTAGTTAAACTTGTTTCCATTAATATCTAATGTCCCCTTTATTAAGAAAGATAAAATTAAATCGGGCTGGAGTCATAAAATTGCAGTTATTTAAATTGCCATTGAGATAGACTAACGTGCAAATAAACTACATTTCTACAACTCAATTTAAAAATAATTTTTTGGATCTTATGTCGTAAAGAGGTTATGTCAGGTCCATGATTGAGTAACCAGTGAGCCTCTCTTTAAGGCTTATTCCTGTTTTCAAATGCTAATGAATGACTGTGAACATTTCCTGTTTGGAGACCAGGCCGTTGGTCCCGTTTGCATGCACAGTGGTAACACTGACCCCACAGGTCGGGGAAGACTTTAGCTGGGAATGACTTGGTCCCTTGATTCTCTTCTGAGGACACTCCTCCACTGTCTGGAAGAGCTAAAGCCCCGTGGACCCAGCTGGAAGCCAGCAGAGGATGAGGCGTGGGTGTCTGTGCCTTTTACCGTTCGGTCCAGCCAGGCAGTCGACAGTAGTTGGCTCTTCTCATATACAAAGAAACAGCCACCTTTTGAAATTACTCAGACATAAGTCTGATGGCAAATCATTTGGGTAATTGCCAGTGACACATTTCGGGAGTCAGTGGTACAGTGTGTTTAGGTTGATTTGTTTAGATTGATTGATGGTTCAGAGTCTTTTGATCTCACTGCAGTGATCATGACGCAGGTTTACACTCTAGCTACTGTGTCAAGTATTTATTTGAAAGGTTCCAAAATGTGGCAATTATGTACATAATAGTTGGAGATTTAGACCGGATGATGGATGCCCCCTTACTTTCTTTCCTTTTTTTAAAAAAAATAAAAAACAAGGTGTGAATATTCAGTCCTCTTTAAATTAGAAAATAAATTTTCAACATATTCCCAACGTAAATTGTGCTGCAATTTGCCGTGAGAAAGAAAAAAGAAAAAAAAGGAAAAGTTCTACTATGTCTGATGGTTGGCAAGAAAACACAGGATGGACTCTGGTTTTGTGATGGAAGGACCACATAGATTAGCCCATATAATTGGCCATGAGCTTGTTTCCATTGAGCAAGTCAGCCTGGGCAGGGAGGGGCCTGTCACCGCAGCTCTGGCAGCAGGAGCTCCACGGGGGGTGTGGAAGGGACCAGCCAACAGCAGCAACCCCTTCCATTTACCCAGTAGTTCTTGTATTGGATGCTGTCAAGTTCTGGAAATCGGGGAGTTACTTTCTCAGAGTTTAAATTCTAGCAGAACGCAACAGTGTTTTAAAACAGTGATTGCATGTACTTTGGGGGAGCTCAGGAGTAGACATCCTTTCTTGTTTTCATGAGCTCTGCTGGATTTCCTAAATGAGGACTCCATTGAGGTGAGGTTCACGTAAGACTGGGAATTACTCTAGTATGCATACCCTTTGGGAGCCTGTTTTTAGGCTTATCACAATGGCCTTTACTGATTATATTTCTTAATAAAGTGATTTGGTTTTATACTAACTTACAGGTGATTGGATTTTTATTAGAGATACTCAGACAATTCACACAGAATTATAGACATTTAAAGCTGATGGGCACTTTAGCCATCACCCAGCCGAACTTCCTCCATTTCAGATAATGGTATTGAACTTCCCTGCCTTTTTGTGTGTTAGAAAATCCTGCTGGAGGATGCAGGGTTGGGGCAGTGCTGTGATTTTGGAACTGATGTGAACAGCAGCAGCCATTTCCTCTTCCTTCGTGATTTTATTTTGAGCTTTGGTGGCACCTGTTCTACCTATTTGATAATCATAGTCATAAATACTATTTAGCTGATTCTAGTTTTACAGTTTACTGAGTAGCCTCACTTTTCTCAGATGATCAGTTTCCTTTCTTATTTTAGCACAAGCTCATGGTTGACTGTGAAGATCAGCCTCATTCCATCAGCAAACATTTTGTGAGGATGCACCTTCTATGTGCTGGGCCCCACGTTAGAAGCCAGGGGCACGAAGGTGGTTAAGGTGCAATCCTACCCTCACAGGGCCTGTCCTCTAGTCAGGGAGGTAGATGCCTAGGCAGATGCTGGAAGCCTGTGGTAAATGCAGTGATGGAGAGATGAACAGAGTATCTTTGAAACCCTGAAGAGGGGGTACCTAACCAGTGTGTTTTGGGGCCCCAAGACCACCCCCAGTTTCAGTGATTTGCTAGGACTCACAGAACTCAGAAACACTGTTATACTCACAATCACGGTTTATAACCATGAAAGGATACAGATTAAAATTGAGTGGAATCTAGAGAAGGCCAGGCACCAGCATCCAGGTGTCTCTTCCCTCGGAGTCATACGGACAGAGCTTAATTCTTCCACTAATGATGTGTGACAGCATGTACAGAGTGTTGCCAACCAGGGACGCTCGCCTGAGCCCTAGTGTCTTGGGCTTTTATTGGAAGCCAGTCACATAGGCAGGGCATACTCACCTGTCTGAGTACCTTAGGGGGTTCTCAGGCTTCAACCCCTCCAGAGGTTAGATAGCACGTAAGCCAAGTTCCCCCATAATTCACATCATCAGCATAAACTTTCTGGGATGGCCTGAGGCCCCAGGTAGACAAAGACATTCTTTATCAGGCAGGATATTCTGAGGGCTTAGAGTTTATCTCCCAGGAGCGGTCAAAGTCCAGTCTCTTCTTTGTAACGTGCAACATTGGAGCATCCCAGGCCTGCTGAGTTAACCCTTTACTGTAAAGCCAGGCAGGCATTAGCACAACTGGTGAAGGGAGAGGAAATGATGTTAGTATGGGAAGGCTTCCTGAAGGAGGTGACCCTAGGACTGACCAGTATTACTCATGTTTTATCTTCTTTCGCTGCTCTATGGTTATCGAACTTTGATCTTGCATTTTCAGTGTTCTCAACTGTTAGATGAGAATCTAAAAGATGAGTACTTTGAGGAGATCATGGAAGAATATGAAGATATTAGACAAGACCATTATGAGTCTCTCAAGGTAAGTGACAAAAACAGGTCCCCGTTTGTTTGGGTAATAAAACGATCCTACAGTTTTTTGTTTTTTGTTTTTTTTGGCCGCGTCAGGTCTTAGTTGCGGCACGCAGGATCTTCATTGCGGCACGCGGGCTTCTCTACTTGTGGCCCATGGCTCCAGGGTGCACGGGCTTGGTAGTCGCGGTGCGCGGGCTCTCTAGTTGTGGCGCACGGGCTTAGTTGCCCCACAGCATGTGGGATCTTAGTTTCCTGACCAGGAATTTAACCTGCATCCCTTGCATTGGAAGGCGGATTCTTAACCACTGGACCACCAGGGAAGTCCGATCCTACAGTTTTTAATGTGAATTTCCTGTTTGGAGGAGGGGAAGGTTTGGGATCATTTTGGGGAAGTCCTACTTTCTAGTTCACATCAGCGTTCTTCAGTGTTCCCAGTAATTTTGGGTTATATTAAGGTTAATTTTATTTATTCCTCCAAACATGTACTGAGTAAGAAGTAGGTGTTGGGTGCTGTGCTGGCTGCCACTTATGAGAATGAATAAAACATGAGCTCATAGGCAGCAGGGAGATGGGGACTGAGTGTACTGGGGTGGCACCCACAGATCCTTATGCTTGAGGAAATAATGGAAGAGAATGAAGACATTAGACAGGACCAGTGTCAGTCTCTCTGCCTGATCGCCCGAAGCTCTCTGTGCAGAATAATGTTTCAAGAACTGGCCCTCTGTAGACTAGCTTCAGGAGATGCATGGAGACTAGGCATGATGACTCCTTAGAGGTCGTTGGGATATTTCTTCCTGGTTATCTGCTTGCTGGGCCTTGTGTATGGGGAGGCGGGGGGTGTATTTCAGGGGTGGCCAGGTAAGTGAAATGGGATAACAGACAGCGAGACGGGAACAAGTTTCTGAGGCGTCAGCTGGACCAGGGCACTTTGGTTGGCCTTCCCCTTCCTTAGTTTGCCTACGTTTGGCTGTTTCTTGGTTCTGCCTTCTGGGCCTCAGGGCAGTCGGTGGCCACCAGTTAATCCCAGCCTCAGGTGAAGTACAGGCAGGAGGCCTCACGGTGAAGGCTGCAGGTCCGCCTTGCATTTACGTATCCATACGTAACGGGTGCTCATTGCATCTTTACTCTCTATTGTTCTGGTGCTGATGTGAAGCCATATTGGATGAAAAAGGAAGAGCTTTCTAGGATATGAATTTTCGTGAATAGAAGCATATTTTTTCTTGCAAAACTTATTTACTAGCTTCCTTGGGCATGCTTTCATAGTAGCAGCTGAAACGCTGAGTCTCTGACTGAATAACTTTTCCTTTTTTCATAGGAAAGAAGATACTTAACTTTAAGGCAAGCTAGAGAAAGCGGTTTCCATATTGACTGGCTGTCAGAGCCTCCCCCAGGTCTGTATGGCTATTGGTTAGAGAAAAGTGCATGTGATAACTGTGCGCTGAAGAGATGTTTGCATTTACTGAGCAGTAGAATCAAACAGGCAGCTAAAAACTCTTAATTATGTTCAGTGATGATCAAAAATAAAAGTCTACAGGTGCCATTTATGGAGAACTAAACACTGTCCTGAGATTGACCTGCAGCGGCTCTGAGTCCTTGACACAGGAAATGCTATTATCCCCACTTTTACTTGAAGAAACTGAGTCTCGGGTAATAACTTGGGAGGTTACTAGCATTCTATCTCTGATCTGTCTTCTAAACCCATACTCTTGCCTCTGTGCTTTGTTTGAGTGGGCCTCCTTCAGGTTGAAGCCAGTTCTAGAGACCTGCCTGGGTGGTGCTGTCACTACCTTGGCCTAGGTCCCAGGCGGGCCCAAGTGCAGATGTGGAATGTCTGAAATTGCAAATGCCTGTGCATTGAACAGACCTTAAAACATAGCAGTGAAGCAGGCTCTCCTATTTTTGTTCACTCTCATTCTCTCTTGGATGCTTCCCTCTTTTGATTTCTTTCATTTGGTTTCTTGCCCTTCTGATTTCTAGCCACTTTTCTTGCCTTGCATAGGTGTTCATGAAGGAATAAAATGTGTAAGACATTTTGACAGGTTCAAAGAGGCATGTGATACGAATGCAAAATCGAGACAGGGTGAACAGGGGTTATATTAATTGAATCTGTATTTCCAAGGTAACATCTCAAATCCACTTTCATTGCTCACGACCCCCGTGTTCTGCACACACTCAGCAGAGTGGATTAAATTGGAAACGTAGATGAGCTGGGTTCTAGATTCAGTCCTGCTGAGTTCAGTGCGGTTTAGTGAGAAGAAGGCAGATGGGGACCTGGGAGGCTTGGGTTCTGATCCCAAGTGACCTTGAGCATATTGCTTCCATGTTTGACAGTTTCTAATATGTAAAAAAGAAGCTACTTTATGGAAATGTGAGGATAAAAATAAGACATGTAAACCTTAGAAAAAATATAAATCACTATATAGTCCAAACTATTATTTTCTCTTTTCCTTTCAGTATGAAATTGGAAAAATATCACAAGGGGGAGCCCATTTTAGCCAGGCCAAGCGTCCAAAATACATGTCAGTGGCAATAGTCCACCGAAGGCCTGCAGCACCAGGTGGCAGTGGTGACACTTTTCAAGTGGCTGTTTAAGCCCCATGTAGGGCCCCTAAGGACAACCCAGCCTTAGCGTAGTTGCAAGAAGTCAATAAAGAGAGAAGGAAAGGTTCTTCACTCTAGGTCTTTGGTGGTAAAACCTCAAACACATCTCCAACTCTGGCCGACAAGCTCATTCAAGAATAACACCCTTGAGTGACCCGGAAGCAGAGCGTTTCCCTGACTTTCCAGGCAGGGTGGCACTTCAGTCAGGAGAATAGCTGTAATTTCTTTTTCATTACCAAACAAACCAGCATAATGGAATATTTACAAAGCAAGGATTGTCCTGTATAATAAAAAGATGACCAGGAACACATGGGGGAAAGCTACCATGAACTATGTCAAAAGGTAGAGATTTCCAGGCAAAATTAAGAAGCTGCACATACTTTTCTTTTCCTGTACTTTCACCTCTCACTGTTACTGTCTAACGAGGGAAAAACACTCTTGAGACTTCCGTGTTATCCCTGAGCACCTGAGCGTGGTGCTTTAGTTTAAGTTCTCTGATCCTTATTTGCAGATCAGGAAACTGAGGGCGTGAGGGCTGGGAAGCGGGCAGCGGAGTGGTCACCTTGGACCCCAGCCTAACCAACCGGGACTTGGTGGCGCGGGGCAGTACTGGTGCCCCAGGAAGCCCAGTGGCACCGTCTGTCTCTGAAGTCTTCACCAGTATTTCACTTAGGATCTTTTTTAGATTCACAAGGAGGCGTAAAGAAGACTGTATTGAACATTCGTGTATCTCCACCAGGCACTTAAGGAATAAGCTACTGCCCACTTAAAAAAGACAAAACCATACATGTGGGAATTACTGTGAGCCCCTCCCTGCCCTGCAGGATCCTGAATTTGATGCCTCATTTCCGTGCATTTCCGCAGACTTCGATTATGTGCATATGTTCAGTAGGCAATAAATACATTGATCGATTATTGATTCATGTTTTTAAACTTTATGGAAGTGGCCTGTTACATGTGTCTTTCTCCAGTGCTCTTTCTTTTAGTATCATCTTCATTTGTACAAGTGAGATCAACCCCAGTCTGTCTTGTTTCTTGGGCGGGGGTGTTGGTGGGGAGGGTTGAGGGAAGAGTTTCCAAGGGCGGTGCAGTCAGTCAGCTGCAGGGGAAGAAGAGGTTTTTTTAAGATGTGCTGGCGAATTACTCCTTCTCCTCAGTAATTTCAAGTTCCCCTCTTTGTAAAACAACTCCTCCGGGTGACAGGAGGGAGGCGGAGCGTGGGAGCCAACAGAGCGGGTAGGCCTCCCACAGGCGGCACCAGGCATGAGTGGCACTGAGCCCCAGGCCGGCGCCAGGGTTCACGCCTCTCACTCTGTCCTGTAGTGAAGCCCACATTCCTTGGGACTCGGGTCTTTGAAGACTACGACCTGCAGAAGCTGGTGGACTACATTGACTGGAAGCCTTTCTTCGATGTCTGGCAGCTCCGGGGCAAATACCCAAACCGAGGCTTTCCCAAGATATTTGACGACAAAGCTGTAGGTTAGTTCAGTAAGTCCTTCCATCCTACTCTGGTATCCGAGACATGGTCTTGGGACTTTGAAGACAAGAATAGATGGTGAGCAGCGGGGTGGATTATGCAGGAGAGAGTTTACTGTTATGACATGATGAAGGGTACTGTTCCATCCGCTCGGCTCTTTGACAGTTTGTAATCTGCTGGGTTGGTCCTTATTTACTGACTACATTTCGCATTTCATTTATCCATTCTTTACTAAATGTTTATTGACATTGGTTACATGGTGGGCACTGGGGATAAACAAAAGAAAAATGTATCAAAAAGAAGATGTATCATCGCTGCCGTCTGGTACCCGGCTGGCTGGTGCAGCATTGGAGGGTGATTCCCGTACAGCAGGACGAGCTCCTGCTGCGGGACCAAGGCCCAGCTTCTGTGGACACAGGGAAATGAGTCAGACCTCAGAGTGGGACATCAGGAGAGGCTTCCTGGAGGAGGTGGTGTTTGAACTGCTTTTTGAAGATTAGTGGGAGCTACTGGTCCTGGGACTGGGAATGTGAGGTGGTGATGAAGAAAAGGACACTCCAGGCCGAGGAGACCGAGTGGGAAGGCACAGACACGTGGGCTGATTTGGGGACCGGCAAGGAGGCTATTGTGCCGCTGGGGAGGGGCTGGGGGTGACAAGCTAGTTGATAGATAAACTGCTAGCCCTGCGTCTCGCTGTCAGCGCTGCCCCCAGAGACATGGGACCGAAACACTAAGCCCTTCAAAGGGTTCTGTAACAGCCAGCTCAGAGCGAGGTGGGGGGTGGACTGGTGGGTGTGTGGGGTTAGGGCTGCGGGGAGCCTGGGAGAGTGGCCCTTGCCCACTTCCTGGGGGGGCCCTGGGGTGCGTGTTAGGTGCTGTGACTCAGCGGCTCCCAGGCTAGCCGAGGTGCAGCAGTGGGCAAGGGCCTCTCATTCTGATCTGCTCCCGAGTGATCACAGATGAGCAGTCGAGTGGCTGAAGCAGGGCTGGCCAGGCCTGGACAGAAAGCCTAACCCTAACCCCGCTGGCTCCCGCCGGAACCAGGTGAGGGCCTGATGGGCCCTGGGCTGGGCCATCCAGGAGGAGCACTGAAGTCACACTCCACTCCTCAGGCTGTTCTGCACCCCCAGGGGTCACGGCGAGGTCAGGGGAGCTGTCTGTGCACGAGGAACGTGGTGGTGGAAGGGTCTGGCCTGCCTTGTCTCGCTCTCTGTCTGACACATTGCTGCGCGGAGCCAAGAGCTGGCTCTCTGCCTTTTGTTAAATGGAAAAATAAGTGGCTTGAGCTGGCGAAGCAGACTGTGTGCGGGAGCTGCACTTAGCAGAACTGCTGAACCCTTAGCTCATGCCCCTGGGGTTGCTGATGGCAAACACTGATTTTTAAAGTATTTGAGGGGAAAAGAGAGGGGTGAAGAGAGAAGATGACTGAGGAGAGGTAGTAGTTTTAAAAAGAAGCATGCTTTGCTGGTTATTATTGGCATCTCTAAGTGAATTCTTACGATATTTTCCTAACAGGTGAAGAAGCCAAAAAAGTCTATGATGATGCCCAAAATATGCTGCAGGCACTGATTAGTCAGAAGCAGCTCCACGCCAGGGGCGTGGTTGGGTTCTGGCCAGCGCAGAGCAGCCAGGACGACATCCACCTGTATGCGGAGGGCGTGGCACCCCAGGCCGTGGAGCCCATCGCCACCTTCTACGGACTCAGGCAGCAGGTGCGGAGGCCGTGTGACCAGCGGACACATTGCCCTACTCTTTGTTTTAAGCACTCACAAAACATAAATAAGAATGGTGTAAGTTTGAACTTTGTGTAAGCATAGCTCTGCCCCACCTCACCCCAAATGACCAGTCACAGCCCCGAGCTCAAGGCATTTGTGATATAGAGAAGGGGCCAGTGTGGGTTTAGAAGCTGGGCCTCTCGGGCACCAGCAGGAGGGAGGTGTTTCCTGTCGGGGTTGGATGGGTGAGGAGAAACATTGCTGCTGCCTCGGGGGGTCATGCACAGGTGGACATTCACTTGCTCAAGAACATTGGTTTGCATCCGGGCCTGTCATTAAAATAGGCTGGCGGCTCCTTTCTCAAGGCGAAGACGGGGGGGCGGGAGCAGACATTCGCTGGATGTCTACCAGGGGCCAGCTGCTTAGCAGGGCACTTAATGGACCATCTTGTTTCATTTCCACACAACCTGTTGTCGGGCAGTTTATATGTTTCCATTTTGCAGAGGTGAAAACGAAAGCTGATGGAGAGTGCGCTGAGCTGTGCAGCTCGGAGGGGAGAGCCCAGCCTGTCCACACCCCAATGGCTGTTCTCTCATGCCACTGGCTTCTCCCGGGTCATAGAACAGGCTCTCCTCCACACGGCTCCCTCTCCTATGACCCCACCTTTAAACATGCAAATCTGTAAGCATGTCCCTTTAGCTGCTATAAAAAATGAGCTGGGGCTTCCCTGGTGGCGCAGTGGTTGAGAGTCCGCCTGCCGATGCAGGGGACACTGGTTCGTGCCCCGGTCCGGGAAGATCCCACGTGCCGCGGAGCGGCTGGGCCTGTGAGCCATGGCCGCTGAGCCTGCGCGTCCGGAGCCTGTGCTCCGCAACGGGAGAGGCCACAGCAGTGAGAGGCCTGCGTACCGCAAAAAAACAAACAAACAAAAAAAACTGCCCTGATCAAGAATCGGAGCCAGAATTCACCAGTCATTAACAAAGGACAGTAGCAAGTGCTTCTCGCATGGTCTTATTACCATTTTCAGTCATTCAGGAGTGATAGTATTGCTTTTAATCATAATCACAATGTAATTCATAATGTCAGATGTTTTAACTATAACAACGTCTGAGGGAATCCTTAAACTTGGGACATTAAACAGTACCATAACAAGTTAAACAGGGACAGCTACACCATTACTGTGTGCACCCAGGCCCGGTACATCCTCAGTCTCTGCACCCAGGCCTGGTGCATCCTCACTCCGTGCACTCAGGCTCAGACACCTCAGAACACAAGAGGATTCTAATGTTAAGTCCTAGCCCCTCCTCACTAGGGAACTGGTGACTTTTCTTTTAAAGAAGTAATTAAGGTCAGAAACCTCCACCCTGGGCTGAATTTCCATCCTTCAAGTCCTTTGTCCTCTGACCTCTTTTTACATCCAACACCATTCATGTCCAAGCAGTCTGTGAGGGACTGTATTAGGGCATTTAATATAATGACTTTTCAAAGTACGTGTGTTACCTACCCAGATAGCTATTTCTAAGGATGTGCTTTTTTCCAGTACGCTGGAAAATTCTGGCTGCAGTGACTTACTGCTCCGGGAGTCTTCTGTTCTGAGTGGCTCTGATCGCTGTCTATTTTAAAGAGCTGTGTGGCTCTGTGACCTGTCTCTCCTTGTGGTGCTGGGAAACTTTGTATCTCCTGGCTTTTGTTAGCAAAGAGCAGTTGTTGGGCAGAGTACAAGTGGAAGGCAGCTCCTCCCTGCATAGCTGGCCCTGGCTCTGTGACATTTCCACTTGCCTTTATCAAATACCTTCTTGTCTGCAGCCGCTTAACTGTTTTTTGCCCAGTGTCGATTAGACTGTACTTGTTTCCAGAGCTGGCAAGCAAATAGCTGTGAAGCTTCTGGGTTGACTGCTCATTAATTGATCTGTCCTAAGCAGTGTTGTGTAGTGGTCAAGAGCATTGGTTGTGGATCAGACCCATGGGCCTGCCACTGTCTGACCTTGAACTAGTTCTTCAAGCTCTCGCTGCCTTGGATTTCTTGTATAAAATGGAGCTGGTGGTGTCACTTACTTCACAAGGTTGTTGAGAGGATTGGATTAGTTAATTCGTATAAAGCACCAAGACCAGTGCCTGACACAGTCAGCACTCAGTAAATATTAGTCATTTGTTATTTACCTTCTCAGCAAACGTGTTGATTGTGAAGTATGTGTAAGACCTTATTTGTCAGCTCAGTAGCAGGGATAAGTCAGTCATCAGCTGAAGATGGAAAGCAGGCGAGGATGGCCACCTGGCCTGAGGAGAGAACCCCAGAAGCAGATCCTGCTCAATTTTTTGATTGGTTTCAGGCCACCCCGGAAGTGTCCTTAGCCATCCCCTGACCCACCGCCCGTGGTAGACAGCACGTGGCCCTGTGTTGCTGACCTTAGCCGTTTGTTGAACTGCTTCTGTCGATGTAAAGTAGAGGCTTACACACTTAGTGGACCCCTTTTGAACATAACTTTAGGATTTAATGTGGGTCTTGAATTGAAAACACTTTTGGAGGAAAAGAAAACCTTTTTATATGAATATTTAGGGTTCCAGTTCCTGTAGGCATTCAGTAAATGTTTGGCCAGTGTGTGAATGAGCGAGTTAACTGGTTTCTCAACTGTGTATGTCATTTCATGTCATATCTTTCTAAAAATCTCGTTCCATTTATTTATTCAACACATGTTTATTGAACACTCACTACATATCAGGCGCTCTCCTAAGTGCTGGGGAGGTAACAGTGAACAAAACAGACAGCTCCATTTGAAGCTGTATTCCTGGGAAGGTGCCCGATTGCTCTTCTCTGTGTGTTGGTGCCAATTCCATGCTAATGGCCACTCTGCCCACTCCTTGTGTTTCAAGGCCGAGAAGGACTCTGCCAGCGCAGACCCCTACCTCTGCCTCTCGGACTTCATCGCCCCTCTGCACTCGGGTATCCCTGACTACCTGGGTCTGTTTGCCGTCGCCTGCTTTGGGGTGGAGGAGCTGAGCAAGGCCTACGAGGAAGAGTGTGACGACTACAGCAGCATCATGGTCAAGGCGCTGGGGGACCGGCTGGCCGAGGTAGAGCCGTGGTGCCCTGAGGCCAGAGTGCGCATGCACGTGTGCGTGTGTGTGTGTTTGGCTCTAACAGCACACATACTCTTAAATCCTGTATTTTCGAGTCACTCTCACGCCTCATCTTTGGGCACAGAGTACCCTTCAGCGATGCTGTAGTTGGAGTGGCCCGTGGAGCCTTGACTTCATTGTCTTGGTTCTGGTGTCGCCCTGTGCTTGTGATTTGATGTTTTCCAGAGGACCCTGCAAAAAGCCAAACAGGTTCTGTTTCAGAGCTTCTCGTTCTGATGTTGGGCTCGCCTGTAGATCCCTCATCTTCCTCTGTCGGGTGGGGCAGCCTAAGCTGTGGGAGCCGCTCCCCTTTTCCCGAGGCTCACAGCAGAGTCACTGGCTGCTGTCATGGTCCCCGCTCCTCCTTCTGGCCACCACAAGCTGTAGCCTGAGCGTCAGAGAAAGGTCTGAAGGGCCTCGGATCCTCGGATCATTGAATATGATCCTTGAGAGCCTGGGCTGAGGCCAGAACTGAGCCGCGGAGCAGCTGATGACAGTACAGATGAGTTGAGCCCCCGGCCCATCCCTCTTGCCGGTTCCCCCACCTGCTGTCGGGTCAGGGAGGTGTGTTTGTGGGCGGGACGGAGGGCAGGAGGGAAGGCAGGAGAAGGGCTCCCGCCTCCGTCCGACGGTGTGTTCCGCCCCAGGCCTTCGCCGAGGAGCTGCACACGCGTGTCCGCAGGGAGCTGTGGGGCTACTGTGGCGGCGAGCAGCTGGCCGTGGCCGACCTGCGGAGGCTGCGCTACGAGGGCATCCGGCCGGCGCCCGGCTACCCCAGCCAGCCTGACCACACTGAGAAGCTGACCATGTGGAGGCTGGCGGACGTGGAGCGGCACACAGGTCAGCACCGGGCAGGCGCGCATCCTGCCTCATGTTACACACACGGTAGCGGAGGGAAGGCGTGCGGATGGAGCAGGTGGGGGACACAGAGAGGCTTACAGTGAGATCCCTGATCCCGTCGTTTCTCACTTCCAGCAGTGTGTTCTAGTCCTTCACCTCCATATTATTATTATTATTTATTATTATTATTTTTTTGCGGTACGTGGGCCTCTCACTGCCGTGGCCTCTCCTGCTGCGGAGCGCAGGCTCCGGACGCACAGGCTCAGCAGCCATGGCTCACGGGCCCAGCCACTCCGCGGCATGTGGGATCTTCCCGGACTGGGGCACGAACCCGTGTCCCCCACATCGGCAGGCGGACTCTCAACCACTGCGCCACCAGGCAAGCCCATATATTATTATTATTTTAACAGGAGAAAAAGAAACTCATTTCAATTCGTGCACATGGAGGCCCTGTAGAATTATTGTTGAGTAGTGTTCTATTATCACCATTTTCAGGTTTATCAGTTTTCATTATTTTCTTTTCACCTACAATAGATGGGAGCTTAGCTGACTCACACCAGCCCGTACATCCCCTGCCCCATTTTCCTATTACACGTGTGTTACTGTTTTCAGTCTCTCCACTATTGAGTGACGTTTGTAACCTTTAATAATGTATTTCACGTCGCTCTCTCCTTTCACCACTTCTAGGAGTGTCTCTGGACCCTCGTCTCACAGAATTCCCACCCTTCCCTTCCGCTCCCTCTCTCTTTACTTCTGCACCACTGTGAACACAGTGTACTGTTTTCAGTGGCGTTCATCAAAAGCGTGCCATCCACGCCGAAGACGTTAAAGGAATGTAGATGGACATGAAGAGCTATGAGGCTCATTGAATCTGGGCTGGCAGGGATGGCAGCGGCTCCAGGAGACAGGAGACGGGGACTTGGGGACCCGTTTCTGCCGTAAGCCAGCTGGGCGACCTTTGGCAAAGCACCGAGCCTTTACGTCGCTCCGTTGCCTTGTCCAGAAAGTGAATGGCGTAGACTAGATAGCCTTGATGTGGGCTCATCCTCAGTGGGGCCTGGCTGTCTGTCATTCCCCTAGTGGCCTTGGCCTCACAGGTGCGCTTGGAGGTCCAGGTGGTGTCCCCATCTGCAGGGTTGGAGTCCTTGTCTAGAAGGCCCAGGCGTAGCCTCCACGGCTGACCTTGGAGGGCAGGCATAAGAATGTAGAGAGTCTTTTCCAGGCCTCTCCCCCCAGGTTAGAGGAGATCTGCACACCCTGAATTTGTTCATCCCTTCGGCGGGAATTTGCTAGACGAGTCTGCCCACATCTTTCATGCTGTCTCACATGTCCACCTGGAAGGCACAAGCTCACTCTCATTCACTTGTAAACAAGAATATGCTGGGAGCCTACCACTCGGCAGGCCTGTCTCAGCACTGAATAAACGAACGTTTCTCCCCATGCTGCTCTCCCCAGGCATCAGGTTAACAGAATCGCTGGCCATGGCACCTGCTTCAGCGGTATCCGGCCTTTACTTCTCCAATTTAAGGTCCAGATATTTTGCCGTGGGGAAAATTTCCAAGGATCAGGTAGGTTAGCTGTTTCATTGTGTGTGGCATCCCTAGAGGCCTGTCTCATTTTGAATGGAACTGTTAGACCTGTTTTATTTTACATGTGAGTGAGAAGAAAATGAGAGGGAAAGGATGAAGAGATGTACTCCGGTTTATGTCTTGATTTGATTTCAGCCCACTGCCCCATTTCTCACCCTGCCGTTTACACAGAGACCAACCCTCCCACACCCCTGCCACACACACACCCCAGCCAGGCTCTCAGCCTGAGGTAATTACGACATGTTGTTTTTCTGCCCGGAAAATAAGGCACCTCGATGAATAGATAAATATCTGTCTTCATTTAACTCAGTGGATTACTATTAAGGCAAAAGACATAAAACGTACTTAATGTATCTTGGCGAATGCTGTGGAAACTTGAGTTCACAAAGTCTTATCATTTTGGTTTAATAAACTGCTTTTAATCTTTTGCAGATTGAGGATTATGCTTTGAGGAAGAGCATGTCTGTGGCCGAGGTTGAGAAATGGCTGGGACCCATTCTGGGATATGATACAGAATAACTTTTTTTTTTTTTTAACCTTGTCTATACTTGTTTCCTCGAAGAAACACAGTCAAAAGTGCCTTAATAATAACAGCACAGCGGCCGCGAGCCTGTCTGCATCTGGTTCACCTTTGTGCCGCTCCAGGTTGTGGACGTTTGGTGGGACCTTGTGGAAGAACAGAGTGTTCCTACAGTTCTTGGAAAACAAGCAGCTGTTTCCCAGGGGACTTTGAATGAAGAGCAGTGAGCAAGATCCGGGGGGGTCCCCGGTCCCTCGGGACTAGGACAAGCCAGAGATGGAGGTCTTTTGCATTTCAAAGCAAGTCAACTTGCTTTTTTCATTTTTACCCCAGACCTAGGAGACCATTTCTTCCTTTCTTTCTTTTTTCTTCTTTTCTTTCTTTCTTCTTTCTCAGAGAAAAGGCTGAAAGTCAGTTGAATAGGGGTATGTGACCCTGTGGCAGAGTGATGCTGTGAGCAACGGGGCATTTTGTCCTGAGTGGTTAGAGCGGTTACTCTGACAGGGGAGAAGCATCACTCTGCTCTTTCTCCTGAGACCTCCTTTTCTGAAGCCTCGATTAGACGCCTGCAGAAGTCCCTGTGGCCAGAGGCATGCTCTCCCCGCCAGCTTATCAGAGGTACTCAGGCTGCTGCTGGCCCTGGCAGGTCAGATACAGTCACGTTCTCCAAGCATTTTGTCCTCTCGTGAGCTCATATTCCCTCACCCTGAGGGGGGAAAAAGGAGGTGGGCGGAGAGAGTGGCCGCTAAGGGTAGTGAACAGCCTTGGGTTGTTTTCCGGAACTGAGTAGGCTCTCGGCTCAGCTGCGTGTCCATGCAGCGTGGATAGGTGAGCGGCATCACTCCACTCAGTTCTTCCTTTTTGGCGCTGCCCCAGCTCCAGACTCGCACGATATGGGAACAGCATGTGGACTTGTTTGTGGTCATCGCAGGGAGATGGTTAAGAACCAGGGCTTTGAAGTCAGACACACCCAGATTCGCGTTTCAGGTTTGCCGCGTTCTTGCTGTGCGACTGAAGTATCAGCACGATTTTCTCATCTATGAAATGGAGACAAGAGAGACTAGCTCCTCTCTCACAGGCATGAGGTGTGGATTAAAGGAGGTGATGCACGTAGGCAGGTAACATGGGCTGCGGCGCACAGTGAGAGCTTGATGGACGGCAGCTTCTGTAGAGATCTCTAGGGGGTCCCCGAGCTCAGCACAGGGTAGGTGCTCATGGAAAGGGAATAAGAGATTAATGGAGGTGAAAAGATACTGGGGAAATGCATATGGGAACGACCGTGTTGAATATACTAGGTACCCTTTCTGGGATTAGAGCTCCATTGAACACAGCGACTGGAGAGAGAAGCTACTGTCTATGTCATAGGCACCATCAGCCTTCATTGTCTGCGAGACAGTGCCCCCTCCCCTCATGATGTAAGCTGGCCTTGCCCCAAAGCAGTTATATCAAATATACACTCAGGTACATTGGAGGTGAAAGGGGAAAAAAACCTTAGCAAACGATAATCCTGCATAACTGTAGCATATACATGTTTACCTGCAGAGTAACATGCCTTCTTAGGCATCGCTTGCCCTTAAAGTGAAGAGAATTATATGCTTTCTTTAGGTCCATTTAATCTGTGCTAGATTGAGACGGGGACTCATTTTCCCCGAGACGCTCAGGTGGAGGACTTATTTTCTCTTCCATAGCAGGTATGTTATTCTGGGTGGTGGCACATCCTTCTTTAAGAAAGAATAACCCCCTCCAAATATTTTAATGTATTTTATCCGAATTACAGTTGCTAAGAGTCTCCCAGTTTCATTAAGTATGTACCATATCTTTTCTCAACTAGTTATGTGTTGGAATGGCTTCCTTAAATGTATTGTTGATCTAATCCCATGATGGATGCCTTTTATCTAAAGACAAAAACAGTTTGTGCAAGTTCAAGTGCCTATATGTTCATTAAAGAATATAGAACATAGCTTGAAAACCCCTTAGTTTATGTCAGGTGACCTCAAAGGCAGGAAGGTGACCATTCTGCATCCGGGGTCTTTTCTGTGTCTCTGCAGGTACGTCCAGAACCTCTCCTTGTCATCAACGTCCGTGGCTCTCACATCCACTCACTCACTCTCATCATTTCCATTAGGGATCCCATTTTTATTTTTTCCCTCTAAAGAAGCACTTGTTCGGAACCCTCCTCACTCTGCTGCCCACCCTGCTGTCTGTAACGTGGAGGCTGGTGTGTGGGATGGTGGTTGAGGTCAGGTCCTACAGCGCCCTGTTTCTCATCTGAGAGATTCTGCCGTCAGCCTCCCTCTATTCACAGCTGAGCTCGTTTAGAGAAGAGTCTGCCCTCTTTCCATTTCTCTCAGGCTTGTCCTCGACAAATATCCGAGTGTCTACTCTGTGCCAACCACCTTCTCCTCCCATACTCTCTTTAACTCAGTGAAGTTAGGTTTTTGTTGTTGTTGTTGTTTGTTTTTTTTACCCATCTCTTCTGTCATTAGTGCCCTCTTAATTGTTAGATCCCGTGGCCTTTCCAGTGATCTTTCTTCTCTGGGTTTGGGCAATATTAACCACTTCTTCAAAAATCTCCTTTGCCTGGTTCCCCCTTGACTTCACTCTTCTGATTTACCTTCCATGTTTCTCGTAATTTCTTAGCTACTTTCATAGTTTTCTCTTCCTCTGCCCGTTTAAAGCCTGGTCCTCATGAGCCTGTCACTAGTTAACTTCTTAGTCATACAGTTTCAGTGGGCAATCTATCCAGACTCCTCTGTGCTGAATCACACCAAAGACTCGGTGTGTCTCAAACCAGTGTCATCTTACTCTTCTCGAATTCTCAGTGTACTCAGCAACAAACCTCAAACACACCCCATCTTTTTCTTGGACTCTTGCAGCTATCTAAAAAATTTGCACATGAAAGACACACTTGTCCTCCTTTTAGTTGAGAAGGTAAAATACATGTTTGAGGCAGGCAGTGTTTAGGTTAAGGCTTGACTGGGGATTTGAAGGATAAAGATGAAGAAGCAAGGTAGAAACAAATGAAGAACCACAGTATCTTTGTTCATGAAGGTAGTAAGCGTATCAAACCTCCCAAAAATGATCTACAGATTCAATGCCATTTCCAGCAGAAATTCCAACAGGTTTTGTTGGATGTGACAGGCAGATATCTGAACATCTGTGGAATAGCAAAGGACGAAGATGGCGGGCTGCTTCTGACTATAATGAGGAGGTTGAGGGGACCTTTTACAAGACAGTAAGTTTTATTACAGAGTTTGTGTTGTATGTGGTGCAGAAGTAGGCGCTCTGAGCAGTGCAGCGAGCTAAGGAGCCTGAGAAATAGCCCAGGTGTATACGCTGCCCTTTGAGATGTGATGGGGTGGCACGGCAGGTCAGTGGGGGCAGGAAGCGCGGCTCCATAAGTAGTGCTAGAATAAGGGTTATCCTTATGGAAAACAATGGAATGGATTTCTGCCTCACACCTCACCTAGCAGTCAATTCCAAATACATTAAGGTTTTGATTACGAAAAGCAAATACTTAAATGTTTGCATGGAAAAAAACCTTAGGGCCGGAAAGAATCTCTTGAGACATATGCTAATCATAAAAGAAAAGATGATTAAATCAAATATATTAAAACTAGCACTTAAGTTAAGCTAACAATTTAGTGTAGTAGAAAGACAAACCAAGACTTGACATTTACGATACAGTTAACCGAGAAAGGAGTAGTAAGCAGAATATATAGAGAATTCCTATTTTTAAAAAAAACAACAGAAAATAGCCTTCCTCTTCCGGGGACGGTATCTAGAGGCATTCAGGATGGTCCAGCGTTTGACATACAATTGTAGGCTGTCCTACAATACAGTCTCTTAACAAAACCAGCCTGTCCCGAACCCCTGGTAATAGAATTGTTTACCTTTATACCAAGAAGATTAGGAAAACACCAAAATCCGCCTGTGGCGTGTGCTCAGGCCAACTTCAAGGAGTTCGCACTGTGAGACTTGAAGTTCTTGTGAGATTGTCTAAAACAAAAAAACATGTCAGCCGGGCCTGTGGTGGTTCCATGTGTGCTACATGTGTCCATGACAGGATCGAGCACACGTTCCTTACTGAGGAGCAGAAAATGGTTGTGAAAGTGTTGCAAGTACAAGCACAGAGTCAGAAAGCTTTATTTAGCTTTTGTATTTAAAAGTGAACCCTTTTTGAGTAATAAAAAAAAATTAGAAAGTACAAAAAAAAAAGAAAAACAGAAGAAACTTGAAAAGACATTTCACAAGAAGAGGAAATACATAGGGCTTATACATGAGTAGAAACTAGAAACCTTGGAGACATGAATTAAGACCACAATGAGCTTGCAGTTTATATCCATAAGATTTGTAAAATTAAGGAGTCTGACAGCACCAGGTGCTGAATGTGAGCTCATCATTGTGTGGATGTGTAGACAGGCACCTCGGCTTTAGAAAACAACTACACCTCACAGAGTTGAACATTTGCATACTTCAGGATCTAGCTTATGACTCCACCTCCCAGTTGTGTATCCAGTAAACTCTTACATTTGTGTACCAGCAGGTGTGTACAAAAATGGTTATAGTAACATCTTCATAATAGTTAATAACGGGAAAAACTGAAATGCCATTCTGTCTACAAGAGAATGTTTAAGTAAATTAGGTATATTCACACTACGGGATATTATTCTGTAGTGACAAGAGGTGAACTACAGCTATACCTGACAATAAGAATGAATCTCAGAAAATATTAAGAAAAAAAAAGCAAGTCCCAGGGTATGGTTGAGACTATTTTATTGAGCTCAAAACCAAGCAAAACCAAAGAGTACATTGTCTAAGCGTACATAAATGGCAAAACTATACTGTAAGAAACAAAGCAAAACAATGCTAAACCAAAATTTAACCTACTGCTTACCTCTGAGAGGGAAACAGAGGGAGCGGATAACAGAGGGACACATGGGTAGTTGCTGGTTATTAGTAATGTTCTCGTTCTTAGGTTGTATGGTAGGTTTATGGTTTATTATGCTTTATAACTCATGTATATCGTAGAATTCTGTATGTATTAAATATGTTGTATGTAATGTATTAAACATAAAAATAATAAAGGAAAAAGGGAATAATAAGCCAAAATCTGGGGTGGTGACTTTGTAGATAATGTTTTGTGTGTGTCAAATGTATTTTTAAAGAAAGGAAGGCCAGAGTGCACAGCAATGCAAAGGTGGGGACAGAGAGTGGAGCATCTGTGCCCTGTCCAGCCAGAGCTAAGCGTGGCTCCAGATACCGGGCTGTGGAGGATGATCGCCAGCGGCACCGTTGACGCGGGCAGGGAATGTAGGCGGGGAGGAGAAAGGAGCTCTGGACAAGTTTCCTGTGGCTGGATACCGGCAGTTGGACACCTGACTTTGGGATTTTGGAAGAATGGCGTTAGAACTGGGAGACTTCCACGTGGAGGTGGAGGTGCAGACGAGATCGCATCTGGAGAATCTGAAAAGAAGATGGAACTTGATTCTAGGACCAGGGACCGGGGAGGTGGGGAAGCCAATGGAGGAGCCGCCGTGTGGGGTAAAGGAGACCGGGAGAGGGGGCCACGTCAGGCAAAGCAAAGGAAGAGAGAGTTGAAGGCCTGGCCACGGAGCCTGGTGCTGCCGAGAGCTCTGGGAACTCGACCCCTCTCACAGGTGACCCTCGCTAGAGCAGTTTCAGGGGCATTGTGGGGACTAGCTGTGCTGGGTTGAAGACGGGGAGGAGAGGCAGGTTACTTGGTTATCTTAAGAGGGTGGGATGGGAAGGTAGAATTGAGTGGTTATTTATTTAGCTTTTATGTTTGTTTATTTATTTATTTATTTTTGGCTGCGTTGGGTCTTCGTTGCTTGGAGCGGGCTTTCCCTAGTTGCGGCGAACAGGGGCTACACGTTGCGGTGGCTTCTTTTGTTGTGGCGCACGGGCAATAGGCACACAGGTTTCAGTAGTTGTGGCTCACGGGCTCTAGAGCGCAGGCTCAGTAGTTGTGGCACACGGGCTTAGTTGCTCTATGTCATGTGGGATCTTCCTGGACCAGGGCTCGAACCCATGTCCCCTGCATTGGCTAGCAGATTCTTAAGCACTGCGCCACCAGGGAAGTCCCTTTTTAAATATTTATTTTTTTATTTATATTTTATTTTTGGCTGTGTTGGGTCTTCATTGCTGCACACAGGCTTTCGCTAGTTGCAGCGAGTGTGGGCTACTCTTGGTTGTGGTGCGTGGGCTTCTCATTGCGGTGGCTTCTCTTGTGGAGCACGGGCTCTAGGTGCGTGGGCTTCAGTAGTTGTGGTACACGGGCTCAGTAGTTGTGGCTCATGGGCTCTAGAGCACAGGCTCAGTAGTTGTGGCACACGGGCTTTGTTGCTCTGCAGCATGTGGGATCTTCCTGGACCAGGGCTCGAACCCAAGTCCCCTGCATTGGCAGGTGGATTCTTAACCACAGTGCCACCAGGGAAGTCCCAGAAACCTGCCCATTGTTTTCAAACTTCACATCCAGTTTGTTCTCACACCCAGATAGTTTTACCCACTAAATACCCCTGCCTGGCTTAGGGTCTCATCATTTCTCCTCTGGACCCCTCTGCCACAGTCTCTGGGTTAGTTTCCCAGCTTCCTACAGCTGTAAGAGTGAGCTCTGTGATTCTTTAAGCCCACCCCAATCCTTCTGCCTAAACAAGCCCCCCTTCCTCCCATTGCCTTGAATATACCCGAAGTCCTCAGACGTGTGCAAAGCTCTCCACATTCTGACCCCGCTCCACACGCTCCAGCAGCCCTAAAATGCTGCCGTTTCCCCACATGTCCTGACAGAGGTGTCTGCTTGCCTTGTCCCCTCCACCAGAAATTACCTCACCCCAACTCCACCCTGGGGCTTCAGGAAAGCTTCCCAATCCTCCCCTCCCCTCCCCCCCCCCAGGGCTAAGTGAAGTCACACCTCATCCTACCTCCTTAATAGCATCATGCGTATTTCACAGTGCTCTTGTGGTAACAGTAATCTATCTCTCCCTTAGATTGTGATCCTGAAGGGTAGGTTTGGAACCTTGTTCATCTTTGTCGTGTCTAAAATAGCACTTGGTTCATGATAGGTGCTCAGTAAAGGTTGGCTTGAAAGAGTTGATGAGCAGATGCTTTCCTGGGAACAGTGGTTTGTAAGGAGAGCAGACTGAGAGCCCCACGAGGGCAAGGGCCGTGCTTCTCTGACTGGGCTCAGAGTCCCCAGAGCCTAACTCAGCCCCTGCCATGTAGTTCGGTACATGGGTTTTTTAAGTGAGCAGAGGGGAAGCCATGATGATTTTCTCTTGCTCAGAAAGAGGCTCTGGGGCATCAAAGCCCTAGCACCCTCCACACCCATCTTCACAATTTTTTTTTTTACTGCCCATGAAGGCAACACACTGGCAGCCCTGCAGAAAAACCATCTCACTACAATAGCTTATCAATGGCTTACTTGCTATTGATCAGCTCTGGGTATTGTCAGATTACAGAACAGAGAGTATATTATGATTCTGTGTGTGTGTGTGTGTGTGTGTGTGTGTGTGTGAAGGAAATACATGGCAGTGAAAATGTCTACAAAGATACACAAAATATCTTTTTTTAAAAATTTATTTTATTTATTTTTGGCTGCGTTGGGTCTTCGTTGCTGTGTGCTGGCTTTCTCTAGTTGCAGCAAGCGGGGGCTACTCTTTGTTGCGGTGTGCGGGTTTCTCATTGTGGTGGCTTCTCGTTGCGGAGCATGGGCTCTAGGCTTCAGTAGTGGTGGCACGTGGGCTCAGTAGCTGTGGCTCGTGGGCTCTAGAGCACAGGCTCAGTAGTTGTGGCACATGGGCTTAGTTGCTCCTTGGCATGTGGGACCTTTCCAGACCAGGGCTCGAACTCATGTCCCCTGCATTGGCAGGTGGATTCTTAACCACTGCACCGCCAGGGAAGCCCCACAAAATATCTTAAGTGGTTCCCTCTGGGCAATAGGACTGGGGAACCAGGGGTGAGGGCCTCATGGTTTGGATATTTCTCACTCTTTCTGCACTGTTTTGAATTTTTACAACAAAGATATAAACATTACTGTACTTTTAAAAAGGTTAGCTCGGCAACAAATCCAACTTGAAATAGATGCTATTTTGAATAATCTGAGTGAAAAGTTAGCACTTAAGTGAACTAACCCCTAAACTTGGTCACATCTCTCAACACTTGGAGTAGCTAATTCCATTTACATTCTCCCTTCTGCAAATGGAATTTTCAAAGATATCTTTTGCCTCCTCCCTTGCTTTTAAGTATTATTATAGCCTTTTGGAGACTCATAAAACAAGCAATCTCTGGAACTGTTGTCTAGGAAAGGATCTTGGATTAAATGATTTTTGAGAACCTTGAGAGCAGATATGCCATGAAATGGAAGAAACAAAAACCAGACAGACTCATGAATGATGTTTATCACAGTCTTTGCCTTCCGTAACGCAAATACATGTGGCAACCTACAGAGTATGAAGCTTGCAGCAGCTGAGAAAAGAACTTTGAACTTTTTATGGTTCTGTTTGTTCTTTCACCCAGAGAGAAACCAGAATAGAGAAAAGTGACATTTCATTCCAGATTATCTGAAAGAAATTCAGTGGTTACCTGTCTTTAATCATGAGACATAATCCTCTTTGAGGAAAGAAGAGGCATTTATTTTGTGCGTGTTTTCAGTGCAAATATGTGAAATCCAGTTGTCTTGGCGAATAGTGTTAAATATCATTAATTAAAAATACTTTAGGTCTCAGGAGATACAGGGACCAAGTGGCAACGACAAAGACATGTGAACTGCCCCTGCCGAAAATGAGCGCACGAGACAGATAATAAGTGTTTCCAAGGCTTTTGGCTACGTTTGCATCTTCTTATCTCAATTTATGCAGAATTTATGGATGATGGTGTTTGAGATGAAAGACTGAGGAAAATTCAGAAGAGACTGATGTTAATGAAGGTGAACTCTCCTTGGAGATTAAGTATAAAACACCTCAACCTAGAGGATAAATATGTTTTACACAAACATTTGTTGGCGGAAGATTGGCTGGGTTGATCTTAGCAAAAGCAAAGGAAGATGATACAGATGCGGAGATTTCTATATATGACAGCCTCTCCTGGAGTATGATGAAAGGATTTCTTCCTCCCCCTAGTGTAAAGCTAGCCTCCTCAAGTGTTATAACCAAGATCAGCTTCTTCTCAAGGAAGATGGCAAACAGAAGAATTGAAAGAAATCTAAGTACCTGGCAACAGAGGACCAGTATTGAAATCTAGACCAAAGCATTGTCTGCTGTATTTGCAAAACTCTTTATTTTCACTGATGAACCTTTAATAGCTCAGTAAGATACTTTTTCTGAAACTCGTATTTCATGTAATTTGGCTTATTAATATAGGTTATATTTGAATAATGAGTATAAAATCCAGATTTTCAGTTTCACTTACTTGAATGCAGAATGCATGAATACACATAAACACCCTGAGGTTCTGAGTGAAAAGCACGTTAATTTAAAAATCTCATAATACATACTGTAATATATAAAATTCAGCCACCACAAAATATATAGTACACACTAAAGTCATCATCTTTAGCTGTTTCTTAGAATTACTTGCTATTGAGATACTAAACTCAATATATTTAGAATGAAATCATAGATATTGCTGTTAAACCAGTGATAAGATTCAAAAGCAGCAAATTTATTTTAAAAGGAAATGCATATGTAGATCAGTGTCTTTCAAGCCTGGACCCCTTTAAAAGAGTACATGTTCTCACAGACAATCCCCCCTCCCCTGCAGCATGACTTAAAATAGTTTTATTATGACATTGCTTGCATGTGTACTGTCATAAAATCAGGGATAAATTCCTCAAGCTTATTTTACCTATACTGATATAAAACCAGAATAGAGTTATACAAATACAATTACAAAACCAATAAAATTTAAACTCAGTGATCAGTGATACTCATAATGATGAGCCGAAAGTATTCCAGTATTCCCACAAGAGCCTTCATCATCCAAGACTCATGAAAATTCAGTATAGCTTCAGTATTAGGTACATTTTACCATGCGAATTACGGTATTTGAAGGCTGGCCACCCAAGGATGATAAGGGTGATTCCTTTCCTTTAACCAGCAAATAGATTAAGAGAAATTCTTCCCCCGTTGTCAGATAACAGAGTGTCTTCTGCTCTCATCTGTGGCAAAAGAGCCAAGCCTGACATGGTTTAAACTAGAGAGAGAGAGAGAGAGAGAGAGAGAGAGAGGGAGGGAGGGAGTCATGACGGGGTGTCAGCACAGACCCTGGAAGCTGAAGGGGCTGGTGCCTGGCAGGGCTGAGTCACTTAGCACCCTTGACATGGAGGGGGAAGGAAAACGCTAATTTTAGATGGTTTGTATCAGATTAGTAGGAGGATCTGACTTCAGAAAGCACAGTAATTATTGGGTTTTATTAAGTGAAAAGTGAGGTTTGGCTTTGGATGCCACCGTTAAATTTTGACTCACAAAGTGTGTGGTGGGGAGGTTGAGATTTCTGGATGGTGGAGAGCAAAAAAGAATTTTACAAAGGGTTTGGCAATATAAGTAGCCAGCATTTGTGGGCACATTTGAGGGTGGGGAGCCAGGGGAAATATAGGAAAGAATAACGGAGTCATGACTGCCTTAAAAATGGGGAGAGAGTGGAAAGGATTCTAGTGGGACCAAGCCTTCCTTCTGTAGGGAAAAGACGTGGGTGCTTACTCTAGTGGGATGGGTGTGTTGCCAATCGCTTTGCTTTTACGAATACAGGCCACTTTGCTGACTCCTGAAAGGTAAAAATCTGAAAAACTTTGATTATTTTGTACTGCTAAAATTTGCTATAATAGGGGAAAAACCATTTACATCTACCTTTTAAACTTTTTTTCCCATGAGCTCAAACAATGCTGATGATATTAGAGAGAGAAAATGCTGATTGCACAAATTACCTCTCCTTTTGCTTTGGCTGAGATCCCCAAGAGGGGAAGAATTTACTGTCATATGGCACTTGTGCCTTCATTCGTATTCATTCAATCCATTCATTTATACGTTCATTTATCAAACATTTATTGGGCCAGGTCCTGTTCTAAGGGCTGGGTATACAATGAGTCACATTCCTGGGCCTCATGGAGAGTAGTAGTGAACTGACTCCCTCCAGTACTTTGTATCATTCACGTCTTGAACATCCTTCACTGCAGATTCAAAAGCAGAGGAGGTGGGGCTTCCCTGGTGGCACAGTGGTTGGGAATCCGCCTGCCAATGCAGGGGACACAGGTTGGATCCCTGGTCCTGGAAGATCCCACATGCCGCGGAGCAGGTAAGCCCGTGCGCCACAACTACTGAGCCTGCACTCTAGAGCCTTCCAGTGCAGAGGGTGCGGGTTCGATCCCTGGTCCAGGAGCTAAGATTCCACATGCCTCAGGGCCAGAAAACCAAAACATAACAACAACAATAAAAAACAGAAGCAGTATTGTAATATTGTAACAAATTCAATAAAGACTTTTAAAAAATAATTAAAATAAACTTAAAAAATAAAAGGGCAAGAGCCATCTCTTCTGCTTTCTTTGCATGTTTTGAAACTTTGAAGAGATTGAGGAGAGCAGATGTTAGGTGTTTGTTAATGAACCGTCTGGCCTGAGATGAATGGTTTTGTCTTTCAGTGGACAAGTGTGTGATTAGCTGTAGCGTAAGTTCTGTACTCTTCACCAATGCCTTCCCCCCACACCTCCAACAATTACTAGCTGGGTGACAGTGGGCAACCTACATGGCCTTGATAAGCTGCGGCTTCTTCCTCTCTAAGATGACAGTGATGCTGACACTCACCTGGCGGGATAGAGCAGGAGCTGGGATGAAGTCCTCCACAGAAGGCATCCAGCATGTGCCTGGCTTAACATAAAAAAACCTTCATTAACCGAAGAATGATAATGAAGACCCTTGGGAGATGTTTGATTTTCTCCATGCTTTACGGAAAAATGAATGCAACACCACATCAGACATACCTCATTTATAGACAATGTGTGTGACTCTAATTATGAATACCAGAGGCACAAGGGGAGTTCAGGGGCAAGCAATGTAATAGTGGTGATATGGGGAATTTTCCAGAGGAAGCTATAAATATCACGGATGAGCCAACTGGGTGCAAATCAAGGCCATTGCTAATTAAGAGAAGGTGATTTGGGTTTTGTCAAGTATCTTATCAAATGTAGCATCACATTTCTGTACATTAACCTTCTCTTTATAGAAATTTTATTTTAATTTTGACGGGATTGAGTCCTGAATAGACATAAGTGGGAAACTTGTTTTGGTTCTACAATTATAGACAATATTCCTGTTACAGGTTTGACGTTTTACAAATGGATTATTCCAGTCATGAGGAGAATTATCAGACATGATGGGTAGTTTAGTGAAATCCACAGCACACCTGGAAAAGCACCCCAAATACACTATGTTATATTTGCATTATTTTAAAAGTTCATATGAAAATAGGTAGCATTTTTCATTATAAAACTTGTTCATTGCAAAAAGCTTGTAAACTATATAAAAGTATGCAGAGGAGAACAATTCATAATTCTATAATCCCCGTTTAGCTAGTATTAATGTTTTATTATATTTCTTTCCATAGTCTTTTCTTGTTTCTTTCCTTCTGTCCATCCATGTGTGGGTAAGCTGAGTAGTGGCCCCCAAAGATATCCACGCCCTAGTCCCCAGAACCTGTGAATATTACTTTATATGACAAAAGATGTGATTAAGAATCTTGAAATGGGGAGATTATTCTGGCTAATCCAGTGAGGCCTAAGTGCAGTCACACCTGTCCTTAGAAGAGGGAAGCGGGGGAGATTT
This sequence comes from Lagenorhynchus albirostris, assembly GCF_949774975.1. Classification (NCBI taxonomy): domain Eukaryota; kingdom Metazoa; phylum Chordata; class Mammalia; order Artiodactyla; family Delphinidae; genus Lagenorhynchus; species Lagenorhynchus albirostris. The sequence goes on from NC_083110.1 coordinate 7,875,710, forward strand.
GACACAGAAGAGGAAGGCGAAGTCACCACTGAAGCAAGACACTGTGCCACTGGCTTTGGAGGTGGAGGAGAGGGCCATGAACCAAGGAAAGGAGGCAGCTCCCAGAAGCTGCAAAAGCAAGGAAATGGATTCTCTCCAGAGCCTCTGGAAAGAGGGCAGTCCTGCTGACACCTTGATCCTGGCCCAGTGATACTGATTTCTGACCCACAGAACTGTAAGAGAATAAATGTACGTTGTGTAAGCCACCAAGTTCATGGTTATTTGTTATAGCAGTGACAGGAAATGAATATACGATGAATGTATCAATTTTTATACCTATCAATCTACTTACCACATACCTTTTATAATATGACTTATATGTTACTGTATATATAAAACTATACATACATAGTATATATACTACACGTACATATCATACACATACACATATTGTATATATCCATGTACCAGTGTTATTTTTTATTTGGTTAAAATATACATAACATAAAATTTACCATCTAAATCATTTTAAGTGATTAAGTGCCACAGCTCTGTGGCATTAAGTACCTTAACATTGTTATGCAACCATCACCACCATCCATCTTCAGAACTTTTTCACCTTCCCCAACTAACACTGTATACACATTAAACAGTCACTCCCCATTTCCTCTCCCCCTACTCCCAACCCTTGGCAACCACCATTCTACTCTCTGTTTCTATGAATCTGCCCCTCTAGGTACCTCATATATTTGGAATCATACAGTATTTGTCCTTTTGTGACCATCTTGTTTCACTTAAGAATAATGTCTAAAAGGTTCATCCATGTTGTAGCATGTGTCAGAATTTCCTTCCCTTTTAAGGCTGAATTATATTCCATTGTATTAATACACCACATTTTGTATACCCATTCATTAATTGATAGAGACTTGGGTTGCTTCCACCTTTTGGCTATTTTGGGTAACGCTACTATGAAGGTTGTGTACAAATATCTGATTGTGCCCCTGCTCTCATATCCTTTGGGTATATAGCCAGAAGTGGAATTGCTGAATCATTTGGTAATTCTATGTTTAATTTTTTGAGGAATTGCCATACTGTTTTCCACAGCAGCTGTACCATTTTACATTATCACCTATAGTGCTCAAGGGCTCCAGTTTCTCGCCAACATTGGTTATTTTATTTTTGATAATAGCCATCCTAATGGGTGTAAAGTGATGTCTCATTACGGTTTATACATATCTATTTTTATATTACTTTTTTCCCACCTTGTTTTTTTTTTTTTTTTTTATTTGCGGTACGCGGGCCTCTCACCGCTGTGGCCTCTCCCGTTGCGGAGCACAGGCTCCGGACGCGTAGGCCCAGCGGCCATGGCTCACGGGCCCAGCCGCTCCGCGGCATGTGGGATCCTCCCAGACCGGGGCACGAACCCGTGTCCCCTGCATCGGCAGGCGGACTCTCAACCACTGCGCCACCAGGGAAGCCCCCGCCTTGTTTTAAATCAAATTCTTCAAAGATTTTTTTAAGCCTATGTAACAATCTATTCTAAATACATGCTATAACTTATATAACCATTCCTCCTTGTGGAACGTTTGGCTCTTTCTAACTTTTTACCATTGTAGGTTACAAAAGTGTGAGCATAAATGAACACTACTACACCTTTGTCCACATCTCTAAGAATGTCCTAAGAATGAATTACTCAAAGGAGCATTACATTGAAAACTGTTGGTGTGTTTAACGAAATTACTTTCCAAAAGGCTGTTTCAATCTGCAGGCTGTGAGAGTGCTGAGTAGCACATTTTTACACGTATTTTTTTTTTTTTCAGGTGCAGAGTATCTTTACAGATGAGAATACCTGTGAACTTGAACATCCATAGAAGCAGAATCCACTTGCTTATTTGGGTACAAAAGGCTAATTTTTTTTGTCAATGTTGGGTTGGATTGTTGGTTTTAAAGACAGTTAGACTTGATTTATCTTTAGATTCTCAAGAGACAAAACTTCCACATGAAAAAAAAAGGCAGTTTTTTTTTAATTTTTGAATTTTATTTTATTTTTTTATACAGCAGGTCCTTATTAGTCATCAGTTTTATACACATCAGTGTATACATGTCAATCCCAACTGCCCAATTCATCACACCACCAACACTACCCCCCTGCCGCTTACCCCCTTGGTGTCTATACGTTTGTTTTCTACATCTGTGTCTCAATTTCTGCCCTGCAAACCGGTTCATCTGTACCATTTTTCTAGGTTCCACATATATGCATTAATATACAATATTTGTTTTTCTCTTTCTGACTTACTTCACTCTGTATGACAGTCTCTAGATCCATCCACGTCTCTACAAATGACCCAATTTCGTTCCTTTATATGGCTGACTAATATTCCATTGTATATATGTCCCACATCTTCTTTATCCATTCATCTGTCGATGGGCATTTAGGTTGCTTCCATGACCTGACTATTGTAAATAGTGCTGCAATGAACATTGGGGTGCATGTGTCTCTTTGAATTATGGTTTTCTCTGGGTATTATGTCCAGTATATATTGTGGGATCATATGGTAATTCTATTTTTAGTTTTTTAAGGAACCTCCATACTGTTCTCCACAGTGGCTGTATCAATTTACATTCCCACCAACAGTGCAAGAGGGTTCCCTTTTCTCCACACCCTCTCCAGCACTTGTTGTTTGTAGATTTTCTGATGATGCCCATTCTAACTGGTGTGAGGTGATACCTCATTGTAGTTTTGATTTGCATTTCTCTAATAATGATGTTGAGCAGCTTTTCATGTCCTTCTTGACCATCTGTATGTTTTCTTTGGAGAAATGTCTATTTGGGTTTTCTAACCATTTTTGGATTGCATTGTTTGTTTTTTTCTATTGAGCTGCATGAGCTGTTTATATATTTTGGAGATTAATCCCTTGTCAGTTGCTTCATTTGCAAATATTTTCTCCCATTCTGAGGGTTGTGTTTTTGTCTTGTTTATGGTTTCCTTTGCTGTGCAAAAGCTTTGAAGTTTCATTAGGTCCCATTTGTTTATTTTTGTTTTTATTTCCATTACTCTAGGAGGTGGATCAAAAAAGATATTGCTGTGATTTATGTCAAAGAGTGTTCTTCCTATGTTTTCCTCTAAGAGTTTTATAGTGTCCAGTCTTACATTTAGGTCTCTAATCCATTTTAAGTTTATTTTTGTGTATGATGTTAGGGAGTGTTCTAACTTCATTTTTTTCCATGTAGCTGTCCACTTTTCCCAGCACCACTTATTGAAGAGGCTGTCTTTTCTCCATTGTATATCCTTGCCTCCTTTGTCATAGATTAGTTGACCATAGGTGCGTGGGTTTATCTCTGGGCTTTCTATCTTGTTCCATTGATCTATGTTTTCTGTTTTTGTGCCAGTACCATACTGTCTTGATTACTGTAGCTTAGTACTATAGTCTGAAGTCAGGGAGTCTGATTGCTCCAGCTCCGTTTTTTTCCCTCAAGACTGCTTTGGCTATTTGGGGTCTTTTGTGTTTCCATTCAAATTGTAAGATTTTTTGTTCTAGTTCTGTAAAAAATGCCATTGGTAGTTTGATAGGGATTGCATTGAAACTGTAGATTGCTTTGGGTAGTATAGTCATTTTCATAATATTGGTTCTTCCAATCCAAGAACATGGTATATCTCTCCATCTGTTGATATCATCTTTTTTTTTTTTTTTTTTTGCAGTACACGGGCCTCTCACTGCCGTGGCCTCTCCCGCCGCGGAGCACAGGCTCCGGACGCGCAGGCTCAGCGGCCACAGCCCACGGGTGCAGCCGCTCTGCGGCATGTGGGATCCTCCCAGACTGGGGCATGAACCCGCGTCCCCTGCATCGGCAGGCGGACTCCCAACCACTGCGCCACCAGGGAAGCCCTGTTGGTATCATCTTTAATTTCTTTCATCAGTGTCTTATAGTTTTCTGCATACAGGTCTTTTGTCTCCCTAGGTAGGTTTATTCCTAGGTATTTTATCCTTTTTGTTGCAATGGTACATGGGAGTGTTTCCTTAATTTCTCTTTCAGATTTTTCATCATTAGTGTATAGGAATGCAAGAGATTTCTGTGCATTAATTTTGTATCCTGCAACTTTACCAAATTCATTGATTAGCTCTAGTAGTTTTCTGGTGGCATCTTTAGGATTCTCTATGTATAGTATCATGTCATCTGCAAACAGTGACAGTTTTACTTCTTCTTTTCCAATTTGTATTCCTTTTATTTCTTTTTCTTCTCTGATTGCTGTGGCTAGGACTTCCAAAACTATGTTGAATAATAGTGGAGAGAGTGGACATCCTTGTCTTGTTCCTGATCTTAGAGGAAATGCTTTCAGTTTTTCACCATTGAGAATGATGTTTGTTGTGGGTTTGTTGTATATGGCCTTTATTATGTTGAGGTAGGTTCCCTCTATGCCCACTTTCTGGAGAGTTTTTATCATAAATGGGTGTTGAATTTTGTCAAAAACTTTTTCTGCATCTATTGAGATGATCATATGGTTTTTATTCTTCAATTTGTTAACATGGTTTATCACATTGATTGATTTATGTATATTGAAGAATCCTTGCATCCCTGGGATAAATCCTACTTGATCATGGTGTATGATCCTTTTAATGTGTTGTTGGATTCTCTTTGCTAGTATTTTGTTGAGGATATTTGCATCTATATTCATGAGTGATATTGGTCTGTAATTTTCTTTTTTTGTAGTATCTTTGTCTGATTTTGATATCAGGATGATGATGGCCTCATAGAATGAGTTTGGGAGTGTTCCTGCTCCCCAAGTTTCTGGAAGAGTTTGAGAAGGATGGGTGTTAGCTCTTCTCTAAATGTTTGATAGAATTCACTTGTGAAGCCTTCTGGTCCTGGACTTTTGTTTGTTGGAAGATTTTTTTTTTTTTTCAGTACGTGGGCCTCTCACTGTTGTGGCTCCTCCCATTGCGGAGCACAGGCCCTGGACGCCGAGGCTCAGTGGCCATGTCTCACGGGCCCAGCCACTCTGCGGCATGTGGGATCTTCCCAGACCGGGGCACGAACCCATGTCCTCTGCATCAGCAGGTGGACTCTCAACCACTGCGCCACCAGGGAAGCCCTGTTGGAAGATTTTTAATCACAGTTTCAATTTCATTACTTGTGATTGTTCTGTTAATATTTTTTGTTTCTTCCTGGTTCAGTCTTGGAAGGTTATACATCTCTAAGAGTTTGTCCATTTCTTCCAAGTTGTCCATTTTATTGGCATAGAGTTGCTTGTAGTAGTCTCTTAGGATGATTTGTATTTCTGCGGTGTTTGTTGTAACGTCTCCTTTTTCATTTCTAATTTTATTGATCTGAGTCCTCTCCCTCTTTTTCTTGATGAGTCTGGCCAGTGGTTTATCAATTTTGTTTATCTGCTCAGAGGACCAGCTTTTAGTTTTGTTGATCTTTTCTATTGTTTTCTTTGTTTCTATTTCATTTATTTCTGCTCTGATCTTTATGATTTCTTTCCTTCTCGTAACTTTGGGTTTTGTTTGTTCTTCTTTCTCTAGTTCCTTTAGGTGGAACGTTAGATTGTTTATTTGAGATTTTTCTTGTTTCTTCAGGTGGGCTTGTATAGCTATAAACTTCCCTCTTAGAACTGCTTTTGCTGCATCCCATAAGTTTTGGATCGTCATGTTTTCATTGTCATTTGTCTCTAGATATTTTTTGATTTCCTCTTTGTTTTCTTCAGTGATCTCTTGGTTATTTAGTAACGTATTGTTTAGCCTCCATGTGTTTGTGTTTTTTACGTTTTTTTCTTTAATTCATTTCTAATCTCATAGGGTTTTGGTCAGAAAAGATGCTTGATATGATTTCAGTTTTCTTAAATTTACTGAGGCTTGATTTGTGACTCAAGATGTGATCTATCCTGGAGAATGTTCCGTGTGCACTTGAGAGGAAAGTGTAATCTGCTGGTTTTGGATGGAATGTCCTATAAATATCAATTAAATCTATCTGGACTGTTGTGTCATTTAAGGCTTCCGTTTCCTTATTTATTTTCATTTTGGATGATCTGTACACTGGTGTAAGTGAGGTGTTTAAGTCCCCCACTATTATTGTGTTACTGTCGATTTCCTCTTTTATAGCTGTTAGCAGTTGCCTTATGTATTGAGGTGCTCCTATGTTGAGTGCATATATATTTATAATTGTTATATCTTCTTCTTGGATTGATCCCTTGATCATTGTGTAGTGTCCTTCCTTGTCTCTTATAACATTTTTTTTTCTCATTCTAGTTTTTTTTTTAACATCTTTATTGGGGTATAATTGCTTTACAATGGTGTGTTAGTTTCTGCTTTATAACAAAGTGAATCAGTTATACATATATATATGTTCCCATATCTCTTCCCTCTTGTAACATTCTTTATTTTAAAGTCTGTTTTATCTGATATGAGTATTGCTACTCCAGCTTTCTTTTGATTTCCATTTGCATGGAATGTCTTTTTCCATCCCCTCACTTTCAGTCTGTTTGTGTCCCTAGGTCTGAAGTGGGTCTCTTGTAGACAGCATCTAGATGGGTCTTGTTTTTGTATCCATTCAGCAAGCCTGTGTCTTTTGGTTGGAGCATTTAATCCATATACATTTAAGGTAATTATTGATATGCATGTTCTTATGGGCATTTTCTTAATTGTTTTGGGGTTTTTTTTTTGTAGGTCCTTTTCTTCTCTTGTGTTTCCTGCCTAGAGAAGTTCCTTTAGCATTTGTTGTAGAGCTGGTTTGGTGGTGCTGAATTCTCTTAGCTTTTGCTATAACAAAATTGGTATAGAGGACACATATCTCAATGTAAGAAAAGCCATTTATGACAGAGCCGCAGCCAACATCATACTCAATGGTAAAAAACTGAAAACTTTTCCTCTAAAACCAGGAACAAGCCAAGGATGACCACTCTTGCCATTTCTATTTAACATAGTAATGGAAGTCCTAGCCATAACAATCAAACAAGAAAAAGAAAGAAAATGCATCCAAATAGGAAGAGAAGTAAAACTATTACTATTTGCAGATACTATATACAGAAAACCCTGAAGTTTCTACCAAAAAAACTATTAGAACTAATGAATTCAGTAAAGTTGCAGGATACAAGATCAGTGTACAGAAATCTGCTGCTTTTCTATACACTAATAATGAACTTATCAGAAAGAGAAAACAATCCCATTTATAATTGCATCAAAAATAATAAAATACCTAGGAATAAAGTTAACCAAGGAAGTGAAAGACCAATATTCTGAAAACTATAAGATGCTGATGAAGGAAATTGAAGACAGTACAAATAAATGGAAAGATATCCCATGTTCATGGATTAGAGGAATTAATATTATTAAAATTTCTGTACTTCCCAAAGCAATCTACAGATTTAATGCAATTCGTATCAAGGTGCCCATGACATTTTTCACAGAACTTGAACAAATAATCCTAAAATTTGTACAGACCACAGAAGACTTGAAATAACCAAAGCAATCTTGAGAAAAAGGAAGGAAGCTGGAAGTATCATAATTCCTGATTTCAATCTATACTACAAAGCTACAGTTATCAAAACAGTATGGTACTGGCACAGAAACAAATAAAAAACAAACACATAGATTAATGGAACGAAATTAATTAAAGAGCACCCAGAAATAACTTCATGTACATATGGTCAATTAATCTACAACAAAGGAGACAAAAATATACAATGGGGAAATGACAGTTTTTTCAATAAGTGGTGTTGGGAAAACTGGACAGCCACATGTAAAAGAATGAAATATGAAAATTTTCTCACATTACATACAACAATAAATTCAAAATGGACTAAATACCAAATTGTAAACCAGAAAGCCTAAAACTCCTAGAAGTAGACATGGCCAGTACAGTCTTTTACATAAGTTTTAGCAATATTTTTTTTGGCTCTGTCTCCTCAGGCAGGGGAAATGGAACCTGAAACTTAAAAGCTTTGCACAGTGTAGGAAACCATCAATAAAATGAAAGACAACATACTAAATGGGAAAAGATATTTGCAAATGATATGTCTGATAAGGGGTTAATAATATCCAAAATATATAAACAGCTCAAACAGCTCAATATCAAAAACCAAATAAACCAATTAAAAAATGGGCAGAAGACCTGAATAGACATTCTCCAAAGAAGACATACAGATGGACAATAGGCACATAAAAAGGTGCTTAACGTCATGAATCATCAGGGAAATGCAAATCAAAACCACAATGAGATATCACTTCATACCTGTCAGAATGGCTATCATCAAAAAGACAATAAATGTTGGCAAGGATGTGGTGAAAAGGGAACCCTAGTAAACTATTGGAGGGAATGTAAATTGGTACAGCCACTGTGGAAAACAGTATGGAGGTTCCTCAAAAAGTTAAAAATAGATCTAATATGTGATCCAACAATCTCATTTCTGGGTATTTAGCCAAAGGAAATAAAATCATTATCTTGAAGAAATATCTGTACCTCCAAGTCCTTATATTCAATGTAGCATTCAATGTAGCATTCAATGTAGCATTATTTGCAATAGCTAAGGTATGGAAACAACATAAGTGTCTGTTGACAGAAGAATGAATAAAGAAAGTTTGAGATACACACACACACAGGAATTTTATTGAGTCATAAAAAAGGAAATCCTGCCATTTGCAGCAACATAAACAAAACTTGAGGGCTAAGTTAAATAAGCCAGACAGAAATAGACAAATACTGCATGGTATCACTTATTAGTGGAATCTTTAAAAAAAAAGATCAAACTTATAGAAACAGAGAGTGGAATGGTGGTTGCCAAGGGCTCAGAAGTGGGTAAATGGGGATAAAGGGTACAAACTTTCAGTTATAAGATGAATAATGTGTGAGGATCTAATGTATAAAATGGTGACTATTGTTATAATACTATAGTGTACAACTGAAATTTGCTAAGAGAGTAGAACTTAAGTGTTCTCACACACACACAAAAAGGTAACTGTATGAGGTGATGGATGTGTTAATTAACTTGATTGTGGGCATCGTTTCACAATGTATTGGCTTGGCCAAAAAGTTCGTTCGGATTTTTCAGCACAAACTTTTTGGCCAACCCAATATATGTACATCAAATTGTCACATGTACACTTTTTATATATTACAATTTTATATGTCAATTATACTGCAATAAAGCTGAAACAAACACTACTTTCATTAGTAAAACATATGTTTTTCACTGTTGGAGAAAACAGTTACAGGTATGGAAAGGAGGCATGACTATTGCCAAAGCTGGCACTCTCTGGTAACTCTTTTTAATCTGAATTTTTTTAAATATCCAGGAATTTAGATACACTTTTAATAAATAGGAATTTATTGTAAAATAAATCAGAATTTTGATAGTGACATCTTTTTTCACTCTTTTTTTTTTTTTTTTTTTTTTGTGGTACGCGGGCCTCTCACTGCTGTGGCCTCTCCCGTTGCGGAGCACAGGCTCCGGATGCGCAGGCTCAGCGGCCATGGCTGACGGGCCCAGCCGCTGTGTGGCATGTGGGATCCTCCTGGACCGGGGCACGAACCTGCGTCCCCTGCATCAGCAGGCGGACTCTCAACCACCGCGCCATCAGGGAAGCCCTGATACTGACATCTTTTGACATATGTTGATTCTTGCTTAGGATTATTCTAAGACCATATCCCAGGTATTTAATAGATTTTGCTTTGCTTTGGAGTTTTCAAAGAAAATACACGTTAAAAATTCTTTCTTACAGAAAGGAAAAGTGATTTTCAAAATATATGCATGGAACAAGAGGAATTTTCTGTCAGAAATAAGTAGGTATAGTCCTCGGTGAAGGCTGAATTGTCTGGTGTTTCCACTTTAAGCCTCTTAGCTACATTTCTGTTTCTGTAGAACGAGAGAAGATCCCAGAGAAGTAATTTTTCTTCCTTTGTAGAAACTTCCTTATCTGGCAGAAAATGGTAACTCATCAAACCTGCAGCAGAAGGCAACTTTTCAACTCAGTCAATATGATCAACATTAAGCAACCATCAAATGAAGGATTGGGAGTGATAACCTTAAAAATCCTGCTAGGCACCTAGTTATTGATTCTCTGTTCAGCCTGATGCATGAAGGTGCAAAGGCAACGAGTGATTGGAGAAAACACAAACCTGCCTGCCTGCCTGCCTGCCTGCATCGGGCTGAGTCAGGCAGGACTTCCAGCCAGAAAGCATCATCTTTGGTTTTACCCAAAACATAGTTCTTTCATCCCAATCCATCAGAATCTGATTCTAGCAGGAGGTCTGCTCTTCCTTGCCTTTCCTTGGGATTCTCAGAAAAGCCCAAAGTACAATTTACAATAAAACTTAATTACTTTTAGCCTGGCTGTTCATATGCTTGGGACTATTTGGAGGATGAAGCTTGTGACTTATACCAAGAAAAAAAAATTGGTGTGTTTAATAGTATGAAGGAGCTTGTAGAAAGGGCTTAAATTATTTTGGAGATTAAATTCTTTTCAGGGGCTTTAGAAGCACTGATTCATATTAAAATAATAAATGTGCTAATTACATTTTAATCATTTCACCTCATTAAGCCAATACCACAAAACCTCTCATTAGCCACACCACCACTTTCACAGGTGAGAATGATTATAGCTCTTGTGCAGAGACTCCTGGAGTCCATCAGCTGGCAACAGGCTGAGCTACCCTTGACCAGAATCAGAAAGGAAGAGATCTTCCTGGCAGCATCCTTCTCCCACTGCTACAGGTGTTCAGTGCCCTTAGGTTTTCTGCATTAACATTTCTGAAAGCTTTCCTTGCCCAGTTACCTTAAAAAGGATCAAGTAAATAAGTGATGCTTTATTATAGCCCTTGTAACTTCCTGTTACAATGACTTATTCATGTTTCTCTCCCTACTAGACTGTCACTTCTAGTCAATAAATTTTCATTGAATAAATTAATGTGTGATTGATGAAAGTTATAAATGACCGGTACTGTTTTGCCTATTTCAGAGTAATTAAAATGTAATGAACTAGACTATAAGCCCCTGGTGGACCAAGAATAGGTCTTACTGAAGTTGCGTCCTGGAGGATAACACAATGGCTGGCACAAAATATTTGCTCAATAAATAATAATGAAAAGATCATGACAATCTCTTAACCTCAAAGGAGCAAGCTCTAATTGGAGAATTCTGACCTTGGACGAGTACAGACTTGGATGGGCGTTTTTCGAGTTGCTCCTTGGAGTCACATGTCCCCACTGGGATCCCCAAAGGGGGAAATACCTGTGTGAATAACTGCCTTTGACTCCGACCCAGCTGAACTACAGCAAACAGCTCCCTGACAGTTGTGAATTGGCTCTCACTGGACGTGTCCAGGGAGAGTCAGGATGCGTTGAAGTCATTGGACCAGAGTCCCTCCATCCAGAGGATCACATGAGCACCGAGCCTCCGTGGGTCATGTTCTAATTTACTCCGTTATTCACAGAGTGACAACAGAGGACTGTCGTTATCATCCAACGAGGGCTCTGCATTACCAAAGAAGCAATGAGAATGTCTTCCAACGCAGAGTTTGAAATGCTTGTCGCAGCTGGGTGGGATGCCCAAGCACATAAATCAATTCCCGTCTTAATTAGTCAGGGTCTGCTGAACACCTTGAAATTGGAAAGAGACATGTAACAAAAGTTACATAACAGACCTCCAGCTGCAGCCGGTCCCCTGCCAGCCCCTGAAAATCCTTTTAGTAACTTTGTTCGGATGAGCCACCTTTTCTGTCTCAGGTGAAGGTAAACAATTAACAAGAAAACATCTCAAAACCTATCCTCCTGCTAGCGGATGTGATTTGGCTGAGTGTTGTGTATTTACTTGAGTTGATTTAAAGAAGGGAAAAGACACTCATCTGGTAGCAGGCAAATCTGGGAAGTGTTGAGAGGGTGTGATCATTTTACAAAACAGTCCAGCCGGTTTACACTCTTGGTTTAGAAAAAAAAAATTCTTTCCTCTTCATTCCAAAGTTAAAGGTTTGTTTTGGAAATGGAAGCAAACTTCATGACTCACTCTTGTTCCTGTCGAATACTGACATGGAGATGAAGGAATAAAGAGAGAAACGAACGGGTGATGAAGGAAAATCAAAAGACTGGTGTCTTGTGGGTGAGGGAGGGAGTTAGTCCTCCCGTCTTCCCACCTTTGTAAACTTCATGCTTTGACAGTGGGCACCAAGTCTTCCTCAAAGCCTTGAGGCTTAGAAACCTGTCTGGAAGGTTTGGGGGAGGGGCTTGTGCACAGGGAAGAGCAGCGTTCACATCAAGGACGTTTCAAGCCCCACCTTTTGTATTTCACCAGAGAGAGGAAATTTGCTTTAAGCGCCTGTGAAGACACCACAGAAGGCACCCTGCGGGGTCAGATGGGGACACAGGTGTGTTTCTAGGGGAACTTGTGCCACAGGGAGACGGAGAAATGCGTGTGGGGGTAAGAGAGCGAGGACAGCAAGAGCTAGTGAAGACCGATGAAGGATGAAGGAAGAGGAACTGGTGCAGAATGGGGAGAAGAGAGGGGAGAGACACGGATATAATCCTCTCTGTCTCTCTTTCTCTGCCCTTGGATGCTCAGTGACCTTCGTTGGAGACACCACAGCCCCCCAGCCCATCCCCGCGTCAGCCAGGTACCCCTCCACACTCAGGCCCCCAATCCTTGCCCCTCTCTTTCTCTCACACCCACACCCGATCCATCAGTACGTGCAGTTGCCTCTCTCAGCAAATGTACCCCCGTTGAGAAGCCCAGCTCCTTCTCATGCCCCTCTGGCTCCCTGGACCCATCTCCTGAGTCACGGCCATGGTCTCCTAATGGCACTTGTGCTCCCACTCTTGCCCCTGCATCCTGCGCTCTGTTTGGCGTTCACTACAAGCCTTGTGGCTCAAAACCCTTCCATGACTTCTCTCCCCCAGAATCAGGTCTAAACCCTGTGGGAGCCAGCACCTGGGTCTGTCCTCATCTTCCAGCGTGCTCTCAGCCCCAGCCTCCCTGGTCCTGCTCTCTCCTGCTGGAATGTTCTCCACACAGAGGGTCTCGTGACTCCCTCCCCAGCGAGATTCAGGTCCCTGCTCAAATATCACCACTTGGAGAGATGTTACTGGCCGCCTCATAAAAGGGCAGCTCCTCTCTCCTCCACCCCATCACGGTCTAGCCTGCTGATCGGCTTTCTTCTAACACACATCGCTACTTGGTATTCTAGTCCATGTCGGCGACTGTCTGTCTCCTATATTAGAGCATCAGCTCCACGAGGGCAAGCATACCACTTTGTCTGCTGCTGTACCTTCCATACTTCAATCGTGTCCAGCACACGACCAGTGTCCAATCAATGCATGTCGAATGGTCATAAGAATGAACCACTGCACCGTGCACAGCTGCTTCTCTTTTCTTCGGGTTTTGGGTCTGAACATCTGCGTGTCACTCTCTTCCCTCCTGTGCCCCCGCACACTGCCTCCCACTTGGGGAGACCCAAATGCCCGGAAGAAAAGCAACTGTTGTCTTGTGTGCTCCTTCTGCGTGCCAGTCACTGAGAGCTGCCTTTTGGCCTGTTAGTATTTACTAGGTAACTACCTGGGCAATGACCATGTCTACTGGCTGCCTTTATTAATATGAAGTGGGACTGGGTGATGGGGCTCTGTTTAGGGCAAGGTCTCTGTTAAGAGCTGGGATTCCCAGGGCTCTTGAAGACAGCCACCCATCTGTCAGTCATGCTGTTCACTTTGGTGTCATATCTAAAAAACTGTTCTGTTTCTTTACAATGAATGTTTCATCATCAAAGACTCACCTCCTCTACCTGAGAACGCCTTGGGCTAGTGGACTTCCCTCTTGGGAGGGATTTCTTCATCCCAAGCAGGAAGTGCACCGGGGCTCCCGGGTATGCCCAGATGAAAAGGGCAGGCTCCACACCTTGCACACCCCCAGCTCGTGCTTCACTAGCCCTTCACAGCTCTGCCCACTTCAATTTCGGCCCTGACAGCTTTTCACTTACAGTTCAGTACCGCTCCTGAGCGTCCAATGTGGCTGACAGACGAGGGCATGCCTTTGTTTATTGGGGGTGTGGTGGCAGGTTCGCAGAGCTGATATTGACTTTAATTAGCACCCTGCAGGCTGTGAAACTCCACGACTTGAAGCTAGTGACACCAAAACAGTTTGAGAATCTTCGGAATCCATCCAGCCCATTCTGGAAACCACAAGAGAAGCCACTATGACCATCCCCCGGAGGGGGTTTCTAAAATTGTTTTGTTGAAATAGTGACCTTGATGTTAAATGGTTCCACTTTACTTCTCCCACTGCCCCCAAGTCCTCTGATCATGAAGCATTTTGTGTATATGCTGTAGGATTTAAACTCAGAATACAACTTGGTAGGGTGGGACAAAAATAATTAAATGTCCATCCCAGCTTGAAGTTTAGTCTGATCTGATCATTTGGTTTTGTCCAGCGCCTGACTAAAAGTGCTCCGTCTCTCAGATATGTTTTCTGCACCCTTCTCTCTCTAGGATGGTATATAGAGCGGGTGAGGCTTAACACACATCTCGTGTGGCGGGGGGGATCCGGGTGCTTAGCAGTGCTCTGGTCTTTGGGGGTGATGTTTCTTGTCCATCTGGGAGCTGCTCACTTTGCTAGCATTTGCAGCTGAAACCTACAGCTGCATAACTTGTGAATTGGTCTCTCTCTCCCTGGTGAGGGTCCAGCCAGGACGTAGCCCTTCTGAAGTGTATATATGTCAATGCCACTCTCTCACTTTGTCCCAGCTTACCCTTCCCCCTCCCCGTGTCCTCAACTGCATTCTCTACGTCTGCGTCTTTATTCCTCTCCTGCCCCTAGGTTCTTCAGAACCAGTTTTGTTTTTTTTTTAGATTCCATATATATGTTAGCATATGGTATTTGTTTTTCTCTTTCTGACTTACTTCATTCTGTATGACAGACTCTAGGTCCAACCACCTCACTACAAATAACTCAATTTCGTTTCTTTTTATGGCTGAGTAATATTCCATTGTATATATGTGCCACATCTTCTTTATCCATTCATCCGTTGATGAACATTTAGGTTGGTTCCATGTCCTGGCTATTGTAAATAGTGCTGCAATGAACATTGTGATACATGTCTCTTTTTGAATTATGGTTTTCTCAGGGTATATGCCCAGTAGTGGGATTGCTGGGTCATATGGTAGTTCTGTTTGTAGTTTTCTTAAGGAACCTCCATACTGTTCTCAATAGTGGCTGTATCAATTTACATCCCCACCAACACTGCAAGAGGGTTCCCTTTTCTCCACACCCTCTCCAGCATTTATTGTTTGTAGATTTTTTGATGATGGCCATTCTGAGAGGTGTGAGGTGATACCTCATTGTAGTTTTGATTTGCATTTCTCTAATGATTAGTGATGTTGAGCATCCTTTCATGTGTTTGTTGGCAATCTGTATATCTTCTTTGGAGAAATGTCTATTTAGGTCTTCTGCCCATTTTCGGATTGGGTTGTTTGTTTTTTTTGATATTGAGCTGCGTGAGCTGCTTGTAAATTTTGGAGATTAATCCTTTGTCAGTTGCTTCGTTTGCAAATATTTTCTCCAATTCTGAGGGTTCTTTTTTGTCTTGTTTATGGTTTCCTTTGCTGTGCAAAAGCTTTTAAGTTTCATTAGGTCCCATTTGTTTATTTCTGTTTTTATTTCCATTTCTCTAGGAGGTGGGTCAAAAAGGACCTTGCTGAGATTTATGTCATAGAGTGTTCTGCCTATGTTTTCCTCTAAGAGTTTGATGGTGTCTGGCCTTACATTTAGGTCTTTAATCCATTTTGAGTTTATTTTTGTGTATGGTGTTCGGGAGTGTTCTAACTTCATTTTTTTCCATATAGCTGTCCAGTTTTCCCAGCACCAGTTATTGAAGAGGCTGTCTCTTCTCCATTGTATACTCTTGCCTCCTTTATCAAAGATAGGGTGACCATATGTGCATGGGTTTATATTTGGGCTTTCTATCCTGTTCCATTGATCTATATTTCTGTTTTTGTGCCGGTACCATACTGTCTTGATTACTGTAGCTTTGTAGTATAGTCTGAAGTCAGGGAGCCTGGTTTCTCCAGCTCCATTTTTCTTTCTCAAGACTGCTTTGGCTATTCGGGGTCTTTTGTGTTTCCATACAAATTGTGAAACTTTTTTGTTCTAGTTCTCTGAAAAATGCCAGTGGTAGTTTGATAGGGATTGCATTGAATCTGTATATTGCTTTGGGTAGTATAGTCATCTTCACAATGTTGATTCTTCCAATCCAAGAACATGGTATATCTCTACATATGTTTGTATCATCTTTAATTTCTTTCATCAGCGTCTTATAGTTTTCTGCACACAGGTCTTTTGTCTCCTTAGGTAGGTTTATTCCTAGCCATTTTATTCTTTTTGTTGCAATGGTAAATGGGAGTGTTTCCTTAATTTCTCTTTCAGATTTTTCATCATTAGTGTATAGGAATGCAAGAGATTTCTGTTCATTAATTTTGTATCCTGCTACTTTACCAAATTCATTGATTAGCTCTAGTAGTTTTCTGGTGGCATCTTTAGGATTCTCTATGTATAGTATCATGTCATCTGCAAACAGTGACAGTTTTACTTCTTCTTTTCCAATTTGTATTCCTTTTATTTCTTTTTCTTCTCTGATTGCTGTGGCTAAAACTTCCAAAACTATGTTAAATAATAGTGGTGACAGTGGGCAACCTTGTCTTGTTCCTGACAAGGAACAAGTGGTATGGTTTCAGTTTTTCACCATTGAGGACGATGTTTGTTGTGGGTTTGTTGTATATGGCCTTTATTATGTTGAGGTAGGTTCCCTCTATGCCCACTTTCTGTAGAGTTTTTATCATAAAAGGGTATTGAATTTTGTCAAAAGCTTTTTCTGCATATATTGAGATGATCATATGGTTTTTATCCTTTGATTTGTTAATATGGTGTATCACATTGATTGATTTGCATATATTGAAGAATCCTTGCATTCCTGGGATAAACCCCACTTGATCGTGGTGTATGATCCTTTTAATGTGCTGTTGGATTGTTCGCTAATATTTTGTTGAGGATTTTTGCATCTCTGTTCATCAGTGATATTGACCTGTAGTTTTCTTTTTTTGTGACATCTTTGTCTGGTTTTGCTATCAGGGTGATGGTGACCTCATAAAATGAGATTGGGAGTGCTCCTCCCTCTGCTATATTTTGGAAGAGTTTCAGAAGGATAGGTGGTAGCTCTTCTCTAAATGTTTGATAGAATTCGCCTGTGAAGCCATCTGGTCCTGGGCTTTTGTTTGTTGGAGGAGTTTTAATCACAGTTTCAATTTCATTACTTGTGATTGGTCTGTTTATATTTTCTATTTCTTCCTGGTTCAGTCTCGAAAGGTTGTGCATTTCTAAGAATTTGTCCATTTCTTCCAGGTTGTCCATTTTATTGGCATGTAGCTGCTTGTAGTAATGTCTCATGATCCTTTGTATTTCTGCAGTGTCAGTTGTTACTTCTTTTTCATTTCTAATTCTATTGATTTGAGTCTTCTCCCTTTTTTTCTTGATGAGTCTGGCTAATGGTTTATCAATTTTGTTTATCTTCTCAAAGAACCAGCTTTTAGTTTTATTGATCTTTGCTATTGTTTCCTTCATTTCCTTTTCATTTATTTCTGATCTGATCTTTATGATTTCTTTCCTTCTGCTAACTTTGGGGGTTTTTGTCCTTCTTTCTCTAATTGCTTTAAGTGTAAGGTTAGGTTGTTTATTCGAGACGCTTCCTGTTTCTTAAGGTAGGATTATATTGCTATAAACTTCCCTCTTAGAGCTGCTTTTGATGCATCCCATAGGTTTTGGGTCGTCGTGTTTTCATTGTCATTTGTTTCTAGGTATTTTTTGATGTCCTCTTTGATTTCTTCAGTGATCTCTTGGTTATTTAATAGCATATTGTTTAGCCTCCATGTGTTTGTATTTTTTACAGTTTTTTTTCCTGTAATTGATGTCTAGTCTCATAGCATTGTAGTCAGAAAAGATACCTGATATGATTTCAATTTTCTTAAATTTACCAAGGCTTGATTTGTGACCCAAGATATGATCTATCCTGGAGAATGTTCCATGAGCACTTGAGAAGAAAGTGTATTCTGTTGTTTTTGGATGTAATGTCCTATAAATATCAATTAAGTCCATCTTGTCTAATGTGTCATTTAAAGCTTGTGTTTCCTTACTTATTTTCATTTTGGATGATCTGTCCATTGGTGAAAGTGTGGTGTTAAAGTCTCCCACTATTATTGTGTTACTGTTCGATTTCCCATTTTATGGCTGTTAGCATTTGCCTTATGTATTGAGGTGTTCCTATGCTGGGTGCATAAGTATTTACGATTGTTATATCTTCTTCTGGGATTGATATCTTGATCATTATGTAGTGTCCTTCTTTGTCTCTTGTAATATAGTGTTTATTTTAAAGTCTATTTTGTCCGATACGAGAATTGCTACTCCAGCTTTCTTTTGATTTCCATTTGCATGGAATATGTTTTTCCATCCCCTCACTTTCAGTCTGTATGTGTCCCTAGGTCTGAAGTGGGTCTCTTGTAGACAGCATATATATGGGTCTTTTTTTGTATCCATTCAGCCAGTCTGTGTCTTTTGGTGGGAGCATTTAATCCATTTATATTTAAGGTAATTACCGATATGCATGTTCCTATTTCCATTTTCTTAATTGTTTTCGGTTTGTTATTGTAGGTCTTTTCCTTCTATTGTGTTTCCTTCCTGGAGAAGTTCCTTTAGAATTTGTTTTAAAGCTGGTTTGGTGGTGCTGAATTTTCTTAGCTTTTGCTTATCTGTAAAGGTTTCAATTTCTCCATCAAATCTGAATGAGATCCTCACTGGGTAGAGTAATCTTGGTTGTAGGTTTTTCTCTTTCATCACTTTAAATATGTCCTGCCACTCCCTTGCAGAGTTTCTGCTGAAAGATCAGCTGTTAACCTTATGGGGATTCCCTTGTGTGTTATTTGTTGTTTTTCCCTTGCTGCTTTTAATATGCTTTCTTTGTATTTAATTTTTGATAGTTTGATTAATATGTGTCTTGGCGTGTTTCTCCTTGGATTTATCCTGTATGGGACTCTCTGTGCTTCCTGGACTTGACTATTTCCTTTCCCATATTAGGGAGGTTTTCAACTATAATCTCTTCAAATACTTTCTCAGTCCCTTTTTTTTTTTCTCTTCTTCTTCTGGGACCCCTATAGTTCGAACGTTGGTGTGTTTAATGTTGTCCCAGAGGTCTCTGAGACTGTCCTAAATTCTTTTCATTCTTTTTTCTTTATCTGCTCTGTGGTAGTTATTTCCACTATTTTATCTTCCAAGTTATTTATCCATTCTTCTGCCTCAGTTATTCTGCTATTGATCCCTTCTAGAGAATTTTTTTTTTTTTTTTTTTTTTTGCAGTACGCGGGCCTCTCACTGTCGCGGCCTCTCCCATTGCGGAGCACAGGCTCCGGACGCGCAGGCTCAGCGGCCATGGCTCACGGGCCCAGCCTTTCCGCAGCATGTGGGATCTTCCCAGACCGGGGCACAAACCCGTGTCCCCTGCATCGGCAGGCGGACTCTCAACCACTGCGCCACCAGGGAAGCCCGAGAATTTTTAATTTCATTTACTGTGTTGTTCATCATTGTTTGTTTGCTCTTTAGTTCTTCTAGGTCCTTGTTAAACGTTTCTTGTATTGTCTCCATTCTATTTCCAGTTTTTTGGATCATCTTTACTATCATTACTCTGAATTCTTTTTCAGGTAGACTGTCTATTTCCTCTTCACTTGTTTGGTCTGGTGGGTTTTTACCTTGCTCCTTCATTTGCTGCGTATTTCTCTGTCTTCTCATTTTGCTTAACTTACTGTGCTTGGGGTCTCCTCTTCGCAGGCACTGTCTATGGTGTCTGCCCCCAGTGGGTAAGTTTGGTTCAGTGGGTTGTGTAGGCTTCCTGGTGGAGGGTACTGGTGCCTGTGTTCTGGTGGATGAGGCTGGATCTTGTCTTTCTGGTGGGCAGGGCCACTTCTGGTGGTATGTTTTGGGGTGTCTGTGAACTTATTATGATTTTAGTCAGCCTCTCTGCTAATGGATGGGGTTGTGTTCCTGTCTTGCTAGTGGTTTGGCATAGGGTGTCCAGCACTGTAGCTTGCTGGTCATTGAGTGGAGCTGGGTCTTAGCGTTGAGACAGAGATCTCTGGGAGAGCCGTCGCCAATTGATATTTCATGGGGCTGGGACGTGTCTGGTGGTCCAATGTCCTGAACTCGGCTCTCTCACCTCAGAGGTTCAGGCCTGACACATGGCTGGAGCACCAAGACCCTGTCAGCCACGTGGCCAGGTACGTGGAGATTTTTTGTCTTTTAGGAAGTCTGAGGTCTTCTGCCAGCGTTCAGTAGGTGTTCTGTAGGAATTCTTCCACATGTAGATGTATTTGTGATGTATTTGTGGAAGAAGGTGATCTCCACGTCTTACTCCTCCGCCATCTTGAAGGTCCTCCGGGATGTTTATATTTACAAGGGAAATCTCCATTCGTAAGGTTGTACCAGGAAGAGGATAATGACTCAATCATTGGAAATGCTTATCAATGGAGAAAACAGCAAGTTAAACCTGCATAACAACACGCTTGTTTTCTGTGCTTTGCTTGATAACCTCCCATAACTGGCCCCCCCAGCCCCCTGCCAACATCTCCTTTTGTCTTTAGGTGGAGGTGGTATTTAAGGTGGTGGCTTGGGCCATTTCGGGGAACTATTCAGTTACATGTTACTAAGTTTCTATTTTTCTTCTACTAATCTGTCTTTTATTATGGGGGCATCTCAGCCTAGAACCTAGAAGGTTAGAGGGAAAATTATTTTTCCTCCCCTACAATGTACTTCACTTGAACTGAGGAAAGCCCAGCCAACATGTGCCCAAGGGCTGCTCACCTGACCATCCTGTGTGGCAGGTTTGCTCTGCTGTGGTGGCATCGAGGTTGGTCCAGGGAAGCCTCCTACTGGGCCTTTTTCCAGAGCCCCAAATGAGGAGAGAGGAAGAGTGTCCTTTTGTTCTTCTTCCCATTGCCCCCCAGAGTGGAAAGCAGGGATTTTCTTTTTATCTTCCTTTGGGCACTGTATTAGTTTGCTAGGTCTGCTGTAACAAGTACCACAAACCAAGTAGCCTAAAAACAGAATATTTATTGTCTCCCAGTTCTGGAGGCCAGAAGTCTGAGATCAAGGTGTTGGCAGGAGTGGTTCCTTCTGAGGGCTGTGAGGGAAGGGTCTGTCTCCAGCCTGTCTCTTGGCCTATAGATAACCATCTTCATTTTCATATGTCAGTCTCCCTGTATAGCTGTCTGTGTGCAAATTTCCCCCTATAAAAGGACACCAGTTGTGTTAAATTAGGGTCTACCCTATTACCTCATTTTAATTTGATTACTTCTGCAGTGTGTCAGTTTAAGACATGTTCTGAGTCATAAACTGGGGTTTAAGGACTTCAAAATATACATTTGGAAGGAGGACACAGTTCAACTTCTAACTATTCCGCTTCTACCGTAGAGGAACACAAGCTGTAGGGTTATCCCCACCCTCTAGTTATTACGGACAAATGGATTTGCCTTTTCTTCATTCAATGGATGACTCCATCCGGACTTGATGGTTAATATTCCAGTGGAGGAGAGAAAGATATCTTAAAAATCCTCTATTAAAGCTGTAGCCTGGTTGCAACACTATTGCCTTAGTAGTTAATCCTACTTTACCTGTGGAAAGCTGAATATGAAACTAAGTCTTTCTCTCTGCACTTTTTCTGTGACATTTTTAATCTTCTCCCAAACATCCCCTTCTTCCAATTTGTGCCTGGATGCTCTGGACTGGCTGGGAGAAGGTCATGCAATTAGGAAGGTAAGAAATCAAGTATTACCAGGTTTTAAAATATTATCTCTATTTCAGTAAACTGTTGGGTGAAGGCAGTAGTCTTTGAAAAGAAGACAATCTTCTTGCTCTTTCATTTGCCAGGCTGATTTTTAACCAAGTAGTTATTAAAACCCATAGATCTTGGTTTACGATGATATTAATTGAAGAGAGAATCTGATATTCAGGTTGGAGAGAGAGAGATATGAAATCAGAAAAAAAAATGTAATTCGGGGGAGGAATTGATTGAGGAAGTTAAAGAAATAAGTTCAGCTTAAGACAAAACTTTAAAAGCAAATAGAGACCAAAGATGAAGTGGTTGGACATCTTGACTTACGTTTTCTCCTCTGCCTCCCCTCCTTCCTCAGTTCTGTCTTCTCTCCCCACTCCTTCTCTCTCTTTAATTTTCCTTCTGCAGAGCCTGTCTTTAGGCCCTAGAACTGAGGATGGAAATGATTAGTACTTAGATGAACTACCTGTAAGTTAAAAGGGTTATTATGCATTGATGCACAGAGCTAACTAAAATTTGCATTGCTTTTTCTTTCCATTTTTATTTAAAAACGGCCCATCAAAAGAAAACTTTTTTTGTTTCTGTTTTGTTTTTTTTGGCCTCGAGGCATGTGAGAATCTTAGCTCCCTGACCAGGGATCGAACCTGCACCCCCTGCATGGGAAGGTAAAGTTTTAACCACTGCACCACCAGGGAAGTCCCCAAAGAAAAGTTTTGCTCATATTCTTACTACTTTAAAACAACTAATTTCATTTTTCTGTAACACCCTCTTGGCAAGTCCATATACAGAAAAATTATATATATATATATATATATATATATATATATATTTTTTTTTTTTTTGCGGTACACGGGCCTCTCACTGTTGTGACCTCTCCCGTTGCGGAGCACAGCCTCTGGACGCACAGGCTCAGCGCCCATGGCTAACGGGCCTAGTCGCTCCGCGGCACATGGGATCTTCCCGGACTGGGGCACGAACCCGTGTCCCCTGCATCGGCAGGCGGACTCCCAACCACTGCACCACCAGGGAAGCCCCCATGTACAGAAATATTGCTGTGAAATTGTGAGCTTGGGCCACACACCAGCTATATCTTCTGATTATTTCACTGAACATTATATCACAAATATTTCTCATGTGATATCATAATAATCACAATTGACATCCCATAACATCATAACAAATCATAACATTTAAAATATTTACATGTCACAACATGCCGATTTCTCTTTTTTCCAAATTTCGAATTTTATTTATTTATTTATTTTTATACAGCAGGTTCTTATTAGTTCTCTATTTTATGCATATTAGTGTATACATGTCAATCCCAATCTCCCAATTCATCCTACCACCCCCACCACCCCTATGCTGATTTATCTTAATTAACCATTTTTCTCTGTGGCAAATGACAGCGTCTAGTTCTGCAGTTTAACAATAGGAACAGTCATTGAGCATCTGGGCTCTTTTTTCCCATTGAGTTGGTGGCCGTAGGGCACATTCCTTGCAGTGGAGTTGCAGGGTTAATGATTATAAACACTTCCTTGGCTTTTGATGTGTATTTATAGCATGTATTTAATTGTAAAATGAATGCTGAATTTTCCAAACAAACTGCCACACAAATAAAATTGTATCACATTGCTGGTTTTAAAATATAAACTGGCTCTTCTGTATTACATTCATAATATGGAAATGTATACTTCTGTTTACAGATAGGCCAACTTTATCAGTCTTCTTATGAAGAGTGTATTCTCAGCATTGGGGAGCTATAATATTATGCATGAGGGCAACATTTCTGTTCCCCCTCTGTCCCCTTCCAGCCTGCTGAGAACACTAGTAACTGCGTCTAGCTAGGTTCTGGCTGCATGACATGGAGCAGGGGAGGAGAGGTGATGTCTCAAGTGCACTAATGTCTTTTTTCAGAATATTCCTGTAGGCGGAAGGAGTGGGAAGTGTTGTCAAGGCCTGAGAAACAGGACCCAGCTGCTTCTCAGAGTTCTGTAAGGAGCGGGGAGGTTGCCTTGTGGGCTGCTGTCTTTCCTCTTTCAGGTGAAGCCACAGTTTAAATATCTCGCTAATGGAGTTCTCTGGAGGAGCAGAGATTTGATTTCCTCACTGTAGCCCTCTGCCAACTCTCAAATACTTTTAACAGCTGGCAGGGCTGCCACCGAATATGTCCAGAGATGGATTTAAAGGAGAAGGAAAATGGAAATGGCTCTTCCTTGCCTGCCTTCTTTCCTTTCTTTTTTATCTTTCTCTTACCTTTTTGAAGCATTAAAAAATTCAGAACATTTTCCTTTCAAGGAAGAGTCAACTTTAAACAGCATGCTTCAGAACAAGACGTATAGCTTTACAGGAGCAACGGGAAAGGTCCAGGTTCCAGGCCCCTCCCCAGAGCTGCATGCTGGCAGCTACCCCCCATCCCCGCCCCCCAGCCTTTACCAGCTAAGATTCACTAACCTGGAAGCTAGCACAGGAGCCAGTGAGCCATGGAGAGAGGGGCTTGGACTCACAGGACGACACCTGCTTTCTAACCAGCTGTGGAAGGAAAATACTATTGTTCATCTTGAAGTGGTAGGTGATGAGGCTGGGCTTGGCTCTGTTAAAGAAGTGACCATGTCTTTTTTTTTTTTTTTCCATTATGGTTTATCACAGGATATTGAATATAATTCCCTGTGCTCTACAGTAGGACATTGTTGTTTATCCATTCAATATATACTAGTTTGCACCTGCTAATCCCAAACTCCCAATCTATCCTTCCTCTTTCCCCGCTCCATCTTGGCAACCACAAATCTGTTCCCTATGTCCGTGAGTCTGTTTCTGTTTCGTAGGTAAGTTCATTTGTGTCCTAATTTAGATTCCACATGTAAGTGATAGTGTACGGTATTTGTCTTTCTCTTTCTGACTTACTTCACTTAGTATGATAATCTCTAGGTTCATCCATGTTGCTGCAAATGGCATTTTCATTCTTTTTTATGGCTGAGTAATATTCCATTGTGTATATGTACCACATCTTCTTTATTCGTTCATCTGTCGATGGACATTTAGGTTGTTTTCATGTCTTGGCTATTGTGAATAGTGCTGCTATGAACATAGTGGTACATGTATCTTTTTGAATTATAGTTTTATCTGGATATATGCCCAGAGGTGGCATTGCTAGATCATATGGCAACTCTATTTTTAGCTTTTTAAGGAACCTCTATACTGTTTTCCATAGTGGCTGCACCAACTTACATTTCCACCAACAGTGTAGGAGGGTTCTCTTTTCTCCACACGCCCTCCAGCATTTGTTATTTGTAGACTTTTTAATGATGGCCCTTCTGACCTGGGTGAGGTGGTACCTCATTGTAGTTTTGATTTGCATCTCTCCAATAATTAGCGATATTGAGCATCTTTTCATGTGCCTGCTGGCCATCTGTATGTCTTCCTTGGAGAAATGGAAATGACCATGTCTTCCTCCAGAAATGGCTCCAGATTAGATAGTCATGGCTGTATCCCCCATGCAGACTATAAACCACGTTGAATGAGGCTTAGAACAGTGCACATAGGAAGCCCTGGATAAAAATGTAGCACAATGGAATCCTATTCAACAATATAAATAAAGAACTACTGATACATGCTTACATGGATAAACCTCCAAAACATTATGCTAAGAGGAAAAAAAGCCAGACACAAAAAGCCATGTGTTATATGATACCATTTATATAAAATTTCCAAAAAAGGAAAAAACAGAGATAGGAAGTAGATCAGTGATTCCCTCAGGCTGGAGGCAATTGAAGATTGAACATAAACGCTATGGCAGAACTTGTTCAAGTGATGGGAAAGTTCTGGAACTCGACAGCAGTGATGTTGTACAACTCTGCACACTTATTAAAAATAACTGTATTGTGCACTTATAATGAATGTCTTTTTATGGAATGTAAACTATACTTCAGTAAAGCTATTACAAATGACACCTAAAAACAAATAAAATTCTCAAAGAAATAAAGGGAAGGTGTCACATCCCTAAAGCTGGTGATTATGAAATAAGAGCATGTAGCTTTGAAAAAAGACTATTTGGACATCTTGAAAACAGAAAATACAATTTTGCAAAAGCAACAGATTCTTCATTGGCAACGCTGGAAGTCAGGACATGAGGGAGGAATATCTTTAAGGTGCCGTGGGAAAAAGTGTAAACTGTACTTCTATATCTAGGCAAATAACCATTTACAAGTGGGAGCAAAATAAAGGCATTTTAAGTTATACGAAGTGTTTAAGAAGTTACCACCCATAGATTCCACTGAAAAACTACAAGAGGTTGTGTTCCCGTTAGAAGATGCTAGAATGCAGTGGCAAGAAGGGTCATACAAGAAGTAACAATGAGAAAAAGTAAGTAAAATGTATCCTTGCTTCAAAAACAGCCATTTATTAGAAATATGGACCTAAATTTGCAGAAAATATTGAGGCAGAAGACAGATGAGCCCCAGGGCAAACGGTTTGAGTTCGTTCCTTGTGGACCAATACTCTGAGAATGAGAATAACAGGACAATTGAGAGAGGAGGCTGGATTCTGCCCAGATAGAAGATAAGAGACCACATATTCCTCATTCTTGAAGTCAGGATACCTCCCTGACTACACATTCGCAGAAAGGCTCCTTGGAGGTCAAAAGGGGAGTGATGCTAAGTGGCTAAGTCTACCACAGGCCTCTTCGGTAGAATCCACCTTGGCTAAGAGATGCACTTGCACACATGGGAAAATCCTGAGATACACCAAATATGGACTCTGAATCAGACAAATCAAAATGATTTGGTCAAAGGAAACATGGAAGAAACGCCCCATATAAGTGATTTAAATTGCCACGGGGGTGCGACCGTGTCTCTGAACCCGCCTGTGTGTCTATCCACACGTACTGTACTCTTTTTCTCCTAATAAATACTTTACTTGTTTCACTACTTTCCGTCTTTGTGAGAATTCCTTTTCTGCAAAGCAATAGGGCCAGGGCCTTGTCACTGACCACTGGTCTAGTGGCTAGGATTCGGTGCTCTCACTGCCGCGACCTGACCTCCATCACTGGCCAGGAACCGAAACCCTGCTTCAAGCCACGGCAGGCCGAGGCCACCCGAGATTGGTATCAGTGTAAGATGTCGAGATGAAGGAAGTGGGGCTTGAAAGTCTGTGTACCTGAGGGAGATAAAACGTGTCTTATGAATCCTGCTGTATGCTGGGGGAACCTGTCAGACCACATGAAATTACATGTTTGTAAATAAAAAATGTCCCAATATTGGCAGTTTCACTTGGTTCAACTGAATCGATACTGCTTTACTCTATAGATGAGAAGAATAGAAATAGAATGGATGACTTTCAAATCAATACAGGGCGAAAAGGGGTATTTCACAGAGAAGGAAACAAAGATGTTTAAGTTGCTTTGGAAGGAGCCCTGGCCCAGCTGACTTCCAGGATTCACACTCTCGCTGGGACTCAGGCCTTTGGTGCCAAGAACCACCACTCCCTGCCCCCCTCACAGTGGTCCACACGGATGCTGCAAACCCCTCCCTTGGCAACCAGACATGTATGAGTGGTACAGACTGAGAAGCTGGTCACACACCCTAACCCCTGGGGGACCTCCAGGTTCCCTCCCCTCTGCTCTCCACGGGGCAGAAGCTCAGGGAATTCCCTGGCAGTCCAGTGGTTAGGACTCTGTGCTTTCACTGCCGAGGGCCCGGGTTCCATCCCTGGTCCGGGAACTAAGATCCCACAGGCCACAGCGGCCAAGAAATAAAATAAAAGTTTAAAAAAGGGGGGCAGAAGCTCAAATCCGTGGGAGGGGTAAAATGGAATCTTTGGCTACAAAGCACCCCCGCTCCCTTCCCCCCTCATACAAAGGGGTGGAGCTTCTTGTGGCAGGAGCTGAGGGATGGTCAGCCTCGTCCTGTGCTCTCAGGTGCTCTCAACAGGCAGGGACAGGCTCTGGTTTGGGAGGAGGTGGCCCTCCAGCCCCCTACCTCTCACAGGGCAAATGGAGGTCAGGGTGTGGGCCCCAAGAGGAGGGGCCTGGGTGGGGGGTGCCGAGAAGGCTTCTGCTGGAGACCTAAAGGTGCCCAAGGGGGCCCGTCCATGTACATCAGCCAGGGTTCTGCAGAGGAACAGAACTGGTAGGACGGAGAGAGAGCTGACTTTAAGGAACCAGCCCACAAGATTATGGAGGCTGTCGTCTGAAATCTTCAGGGTGGGCTGGGAGGCTGTATCAAAGGAAAAGATAACGTAGGGAATTGTTAACTCAGGTGATGCAAACACCAATCTTTGGGGATGAATTAAATTTCTTTGGATATTTTCTTTCTAATGGTCTATCCCTCTTTCCATGGAAAATGTGTAACTCTGGGATGTGTATACTGGACAGCAGAAAGACTTAGAATGGAGATTCCCAGGTATATGGGCAAGCTTTGCCTGTGACCGGCAGTGTGGCCTCGGCCAAACCCTTTCACCTTTTGGGGACATCTGTAAAGAGAGGGGCTTGGGCCATGGTCTTTAACTTCTTCTCCAGCTGTAATATCCCATGATTCTACATACAGGTGTTTGTGTACTAAGATACACAACAAAGCATGGCATTTGATAGTTGGCATCAAGCTGTATTTAGGTGAGAGCTACAGTGCAATGTAACTCAGCAATGGCACTGCACAGTCTGCAGCTGGAACATTAATCATTCCTGAGAGCAGATGCCTGGTTTTTAATGAATTTTGCCTCTTAGTGCTTTTTTGGGTGTATTGGTACCCCCCTTCTCTCCCCACCTACTTTTAGTCTGTACATAAGCAGAGTCTAAATTCTATTGACATAAAATATGTATTTTGAATTCTCCAGAAATTTCAGCTTATTTGGAAGTTCTGAATTCTACAACTTTTAAAAAATTTTATTTTATTTGTTTATTATTTTTGGCTGCGTTGGGTCTCATTGCTGCATGCAGGCTTTCTCTAGTTGCGGTGAGTGGGGGCTACTCTTCGTTGCGGTGCATGGGCTTCTCAGTGGCTTCTTTTGTTGTGGAGCACGGACTCTAGGCGCATGAACTTCAGTAGTTGTGGTGCGCAGGCTTCAGTAGTTGTGGCTCGCAGGCTCTAGAGTGCAGGCTCAGTAGTTGTGGCACACAGGCTTAGTTTCTCCGTGGCATGTGGGATCTTCCCGGACCAGGGCTTGAACCTGTGTTCCCTGAATTGGCAGGCAGATTCTTAACCACTTCACCACCAGGGAAGTCCCATCTACAACTTTTTTTGAATATTGCAGAATAATCCCCCTTCCCATCCACCAAGAATTCTTTTCAATGTTTCCATTTCAAATTTGAAATCATAAATTCAACACTATAAAGAAGAGGCTATTCCCCCAGGGAACATACCATGCACCTAATCTTATTTTGTAAGAGTTTAAAATTCATGGGAATTTGTTTGAGATGTCTCTGCTTCTAAAGTAGCCCAGGACTCAGCCTTGCCATCCTGTGGTCCGGGCAGGCTCCATCTGGCAATTCCAGGTTGGGACAGATGGTCTGAGAGAAGGTTGTGCCCATGGTTTGAAGGAGCAACTCCTCCCCTAGGTCATTGCTGCTCACATGCTGTGTTTCAGAGACACAGTCCCCAGGCCACAGAATGAGGAGAATGAGCATTTAAATCCATGGGTAAATGGGCCGTAGACTTACAACTGGATCTTTTCCAAACTCTAGTCTCTCCAAAAAGGAAAAGAAAAAAGAAAACACTGAACTAGTTTCCAGAACATCTGACCTCCTGCAGTTTATACTCTGCTTCTAACTAACTCTCTGGCCTTGAGTATGGCACCCAGCTTCTCTGGACATTAGTTTCCTCATGGGCAAATGAGAGCGATGGACTAAATTGGGAAAGGTAAATACACTACATGCACATTACTAACTGCCCAACCTGCGCAAGGTAGGAACATTCCTACCAGGTTCTTGTGAGGATAATGCGATTGTATAGTTGGCACTGTACCTGATACCCAGTTAGCGCTCAAAACACATGAGCCGTGGTCAAATTACGAGACTCAGTCATTCACAGTTCACATGTGTCTACATTGAATACATGCTTTAGATCTCAGACAATTTTCAGGGATATTTTTATCAATCAGATTTTGGTTTATTTATAATAGATTCTGGCAGGAATCTTAGAGATCATGTAGTTCAGCCTCCAGAAAAAATTCAGAATATAAGGCACGTGTTTCCATTTGTATTCCTTACGCAAAGCCAAGCCGCTGCTTGAGGAGTGGATATGTGACACATATGGACGTGAAATGGTTAAATAGCAAGTCCCAACGAGGGTAAGAGGGTAAGACAGTTTTCAAGTCAGCTGCTAGAGCCATGGCCCGG
Organism: Lagenorhynchus albirostris; assembly: GCF_949774975.1. Classification (NCBI taxonomy): domain Eukaryota; kingdom Metazoa; phylum Chordata; class Mammalia; order Artiodactyla; family Delphinidae; genus Lagenorhynchus; species Lagenorhynchus albirostris. Next base: position 7,905,857 of record NC_083110.1, read on the forward strand.
TGGTTGTGGTGAGCACAGCATACTCTGTGAACACAGGCCTTGTGAGTCAGGAGATTTTCCAGTAGCCTTCAGACTACTTTCATTACCAACAAGATCTGGGGCAGGGAGAGAAAGGGAGGCGGAGATAAAGAGGGAGGGAGGGGGGGAGAGAGAGATTGATTTTACTCCCCTAGGAAGAGAAGTTTGCAGTACAAACGTTGAAGATGACCATACTTTCTTCAATTCTAGGATTTTGACCAACGTTTGCAGCAAATAAGAGCAGATACAGCCAAAGCTATGGAGATGCTGTTGATAGAAATTCGAGATTTAGCATAAAGACCTTCACCTGTTGGCTGGGCTCTATCACTGGGCTTTCCCTGCATGTTTCCACGGTAACAGGTTTGAGTCCTTCCGCACTGGCCGCCAGAGGGAGCTAGTTAACCCGGGATGTTAGATCCTTGCCCGGCAGATCCCAAGGGGCCCACGAGACCCTCCCCTCTCCCTTCCTGAGTTTCCAGCTACCAGTTTTCTTCCATTTCCCAGCTGGGAGGGAGTCGGGCCCCTAAACCCAACCCGGTGGTCCTGAACTCCTCGGGCAGTTTTGGGCAGCTCCTGCTCTGCAGGGTCTGTGCCCTCCTCCCAGGCGTCCTGCAGCAGTTTTGGACCGAACTTCCTGGCTTCTGACCTTGGCACTCCTGTGACGCTGAGAATCCCTGCGGCTGCCGGCCAGGTTTGTTCCCAGACCGTACTCGGGTCAGGCCTCGGTGCTGACCGTGGCCTTGAGCGTGATTCCAGATTAGCTACCGCGTTGGATGCAGCGATGGCAACTACGGGCCCTGCTTGACTAGGAGGCATCTGTGTTCAGGTTAGTGGCCCCCCACCCCGAGAAATCCCCATCTGCGCTTCTGAATTACAGACCCAGAACCTGAGAATTCTCTGCAATTTACATATTAACTCTGACACAGAAAAGTGATGAGGCCTCTCTCAGAACCAGGGATGTAATTTGTGACTCCCCGTGCAAAAGGAAAGGATGGAGTCTCTTGTTCAAAAATTATAAAACATTTCAAATGGAGAGAATAGAGCATTAAACCAAGCACGGGGCCTTGGGAGCCAGTCCTGGCCTTACTGAAGGGGAAAGACACAGCCACATACAGCGACTGATTCAGAACTGGATCCAAAACCACCCTGTGGTCACCTGTTCTTTAGCGTTGCATGTTGTGTGCGTGACTATACACTTACGATAAATTTATTAAATGGTATACTAAAGGACCCTGCCTTTAGTTGCTAGCTCTGTTGCTGTCACTGGAAGCCCTGTACTGAAGAACCTCTTCAGGTATTGTTACAGTGAAGGGCCTACAATGGGTGGCTCTGAATGCCGCTGTGGCTGAGTTTCTGTTGCAGACGGGCCGGCTTAGCAGCCACCCTAATTCTTGACTAACACAGAAGGAGACTGGCCAGCGGGGAGGCCAGGTCACTGATGATCTTCAGGCTGTCGTTTGAAGGATATTTGGAATAAGTCCTTGAATGTGCTTTGGATTAATCCAGACCTCACTTTGGCAAGAAATAAAGCGGGGTCATATTGACTCAATCAGCAGATATTCTGCTCATCTGGGGAAGGCTCTGTATCAGGTGTTACAAGGACTAAAAAGAGTGTTACTGAACCGAACTTGGGTCTGCAGTAAAGACAATCTACTGACACCTGGTGGTGGTGACGGGAAGTCCAGCGTTTATTGCGGGCCCGAGCAAGGAGTCCAGATAATCTAGTGCTCAAAAGGCCCCAGTTCCCTGATGGGTTTCAGGGAAGGGTTTTTAAACGCAAGGTGAGGGAGAGGGTCTCAGGGTGTGTGATCAAGTCGTGCACAATTCTCTGATTGGCTGATGGTGAGGTAGCAGGGCCGTGTCACAGGGGTTCACATCATCAATCCTCAGGCTCCAGGAGGCCTGGGGGCTACATGCCCATGGTCATCATGTAGTTAACTTCTTCCATCTTATGGGGGTGTTAGTATCTGTAAAACAACTCAGGAATGTGCATCACACACTTATCTGTGTCCTTCAGGGAGGGACAAAAGACCTTGTGACTCTACTATATGGCTGATGTATTGTTTTGCTTGTTACCAGTTCTCCTGGCCCAATGCCATCTTTTGATATTACACATTCACATTCTTCCAATCATTAAGCCTTTTGCGGCTCAGGGGAGGCCTGGGAGACAAAAGACTTTCTACAAACAAGAGGTGGGTGGAGGACGTGGCGGGGGTTGGGGGGGAGGTTCTGCCCCCAGAAGGACCCATAGGGTCCTGCTTGGTTACAGGAGGACTAAGACACAGCCCTGGCTCTGAGGGGGGCCCAGTTACGGTCAGTAGGCTGCAATGTAAACCTGATGGGTTGGAGGGTAGTTTGGCCCTTTGTTCCTGGGAAAGTGCAGATCACACAGGCCAGTGCAGGCTGCAGAGTGGGGGAGCCATAGGGTTGGTCGCAGCAAACTTGGGAAGACAAAGAGGTTTGTCTTCAGTGGGACTCGATGGTATTAGGTTTGAGTCCAAGCTCCAGGGGTGACGCTTTCTCTCTTCCTTCCAGTCCAGGACATCAGCCTCCCATGTGCTCAACTCCTTTACAATTCTTTGCGAATCTTCTCCAGACCTTCCCTTCTTGGGAAGAACCTATTTCCCATTTCTACTCCAAACCTTAATGAGTTAGCAAAGAGCAGAGGATTAGGGATTTTATAAACAATGTATTATATTGAAATATAGTTGATTTACAATGTTGTGTTAATTTCTGCTGTACAGCAAAGTGTTTCAGTTATACATATGTATATTCTTTTTCATATTCTTTTCCATTATGGTTTGTCAAAGGATATTGAATATAGTTCCCTGTGCTATACAGTCTACAGTAGGACCTTGTTGTTTATCCATCATGTATATAATAGTTTGCATCTGCTAACCCCAAACTCCCAATCCATCCCTCCCCTACCCCCTCTCCCCCTTGGCAACCACAAGTCTGTTTTCTATGCCTGTGAGTCTGTTTCTGTGGATAAACTAATTTACATTAAGGACTGTATTCGTTTGCTAGGGCTGCCATAATAACATACGACAGACAGAGTGACTTAAACAACAGAAATTTATTTTCTCATAGCTCTGGGGGTGGGAAGTCCAAGATCAAGGTGCTGACAGTGTAGGTTTCCTCTGAGGACTCTCTCCTTGGCTTGCAGATGGCCACCCACTTGCTGCTTCTTCACACGGTTTTTCCTCTGTGCACGCACATCCCTGGCATCTCTCTGTATGTCCAAATGTCCTCTTCTTATGAGGACACCAGTCAGAATGGATTAGGGCCCACCCACATGACCTCATTTGACCTTCATTACCTCTCTGAAAGCCCATTCTCGAAATACCATCACATTCTCAGATTCTGGGAGTTAGAGCTTCAATATAAGAATTTGGGGGTGGTGGGGGGACACAGTTCAGTCCAGTCCGTAACAGAGTTAATGATAAAGGATCATCTCCTTCCAAAATGCCTTGCGTTTGTAAAGAGGATGCGGGAGGAGGGAGCACTGTAAGGAAAGGATTACTGGGTGAAGGATGGTAGATTTTAGCATCCCAGGACCAGTTGGGTGCAGGAGGGTGGAGAGTGTTGGCTGGGTATCTTCTTGGCATCCTTCACAGACCAACATATAGGCAGCCACCTGTTTCTGCCCACGAACACGGCTGGTGCTGGGTAGACAGACTGCATTTCATTTTCTTCCTGGATTCCAAAGAAATCAGCCAGTCTCACCTCCCTGCCTCTAAGGAACACCAGTATTTTTTAAATAGTTCCTCGAGTTGCAGCTGTTTCATCTCTGCCTGGAGAATTGAGCCATCGGCCTCACCAACTGTTGAGTCCTACAAGGAGAGGCATGACTTGGCCCCGAGAAGATAAGCAGTCCAGGGTGTTCGCCGGAGCAGGGCACAGTCTGAAACAGCTGCCACTCCTCAGGCAGAAGCCCATCCCTGCTCCAGCTGCGGCGGGTGTGGAGATAAATTGCTACGGTGTCTGTGTGGGCAAGAGAGACAGAAAAGGGCTTTTGAACTTCCTGTAAAAAGAGCAGGGTTCCTGCGGTGGGGCATTCAGAGACTCAGCGCTGGGATATGGAATATAGAACTGTTGGCAGGAAACAGAAAGCCGAGCCCCGTGGGGATCAGTTCCCTTCAAGGGAGGGTGTCAGGAGCTCCACCTGTCCCCCCGAGGAGACTGGACTTCTTCAAACGCTATCTGTGACTCATCCTTCTGTGCCTGGAAAGGACAGAAACTTTTCATTATCCCCTTGTTTGTGGAAAATAGGTTTGTGTGTGTTGGTACCACGCAGATATTTTAGCAACTGTAAACATGTGAATTCAGAGACCCCGCTGGAACTTTTAAAAGCAAAATACTTGCAAATCTCTTGCAAGTCAGAGGGGATTTCCTCGGCCCTTGCTGATCTGAGAGGAATGCCCTTTCAAGTCTAGATACACCTACAGGCAGCTAATTGGGGGCGTTAAGAAAGAGATGAAACCTTTTGCTTCAGCCGTTGTCCTTGGTCACAGAACATGATGCTCGTCACACAACCAGGCCATCGTAAGAAGGATAGCTTTCTTCTTAGTTTTCCTACAGCTCTCAAGCTATCATCCGGAGCCTGTGGTTTGTTTGTTTACATTTGCCACATGCCAGCAGCCTGCCAGGTGATGTCCCAGAATCCATAACTGACTGCAGCCTTTGCCAGTAGGATTCACCGGCTGAATTCCCCAGGGAGATGAAACCTGGAGAAGCTTTTCTCCATCTGCTGGCTGTGGCAATCAGAACTGTGCTGTGGAATGGTTTAAGTTCCGGGAAGGCTGGGCTTCAGACAGTCAGAGAGATGAGGGAGGTAGATTTTTCCCTGGGACACGATTTTTAGTCATTTGCGTGAGAAACTTCCACTGCTGCGTAGAGCTGCAGCTGTCTGTAACAAAGGAAGTGATAAAAGGTGCATTCTTGGGAATGAAAGCGATCCCCACCTTCAGCAAAGAGGAATAGGGAATAAGAATAGACATAGAAAAGATCCTAAGGGGAAAGCAAGATTCTGTGGTCCAAATTAAGGAAAGCAAAGGTCTCCTGGTGGCTTGGATTGAAAGAGGAGGGAAATGGTGAGAACGGGATGGAAAAGGCAAGTAAAAGGGACCTATGTCTGGATAGGCTATGTTGTACTGTGGTAACAACCCCAATGTTTCAGTGGCTTCAAACAACACAAGTTCGTTTCTTACGTGCACTAATTGTCCCTCTCAGATCAACAGGAAGCTCTGCCTCTCAGGAAACTGGGCTGGTGGAGGCTCCACCTTGACACTGAGGCAGGGAGACAGTAACACACCTTAAACTGATGTTGAGAACTGGCTCTTAAAGCTTCTACACAAAATGGACACATACGGCTGTGACATGTCATTGCCAAGGCAAGGCACCTGCTCATACCTGACTTCCAGGGGATGGGGAAGTGCAATCCTACTGTGCTTAGAAGGAGAGCCAGAAATTCTGGTGAAGAGCACTAAGGACTCCCATAGCAAACACCACAGATTGAGAGAAGGATGGGAGGGAGACAAGGGTGGGAGTGATAACCAGGGATAGGGGGCTAAAATCTTGAGGTCAGTCTAGCCTTGCTCCTGTAGGCTGTTGCATGGCCATAAGAATTCTCTCTCTCTCTCCCCCTCCTCCTCTCCCTTTCTCCCCCCATGCACACACACAGCCATGGAGTCTCATCAGCTAAGTAATGTCTCCTTAATTGATATCTCCTACTTTTGCCCCCCCATTCCCTGTCTCTTTCCCATCTGGGACACCGGCTCAACTATGTTAAAACTTTTCACAATGTCCTGTTTGTTTTTTATTTTATGTATTCTCCATCTTTTTTGTCTCTTTCATTCTAGATGTATATTTTTCTGGCCTAGCTTTTACTTTATAAATTCTCTCTTCTGCTACATCAAATCCAATGTTAAACCCATACGGTCTTAATTTCAGTCATAGTAGTTTTCCATATTAGAATTTCTGTCCTTTCTTGAAGTACTAACTCGTTCTCGCCCCAGAGCCCTTCATTGAAGACACGTCCACCTATTTTGTTGTTTCCTGTGACATGTTTGATGAGCCATGCAGCATCCTGACCATGTCGTTCCAAATTTACCAGGAATGTGTCTCAACACTGAGCTCCTTGACAAGGGAATTCAGCGGCAGAAATTTTCAAGGACAAACAGCTCTGGGCTCTAGAAATGGTGCCGTTTTCCTTCCCCGCAGCTCCAACTCTGGCAGTTGAGCTCCCAGATGGCAGCAGAACACAGGGCCCTCCTGGGAGCATTCTTAAATCTAATTCTAGGTTCTAGAATAAATACAGTCATTGCACAAGAAGCACCTGCAAGCAAACATCTTGTGTCCGTGAGGCTGAGGCTCTGTTGACTGCCAGCCCTGCTTCATGGGCATGTAATCCATCCAACTGAGGACAGGTAGGTAAGAAACATCTCATGGGAAACGAGTGGATGGTGAGAGAGGTAAAGATGAGTGACTTACTCAAGATCACTTGACAAGTGAGTCCCAAGTTTTTCTGGAAGAGCCTAACTTCCTATTCCCCACGGTCAGGATACGGAAGCCTGCCGTCAGCCAGCATGAGGGGGCTGATTCATCGATTAATTCGACAACTTTTGTGTGTGCGGTGAGGGAAATTTCTCATGCCGGGCACTGAGCGTACAGCTGTGAACAAGCTGATGTGGTTCCTGCTTTCACAGCACTTTCATTCTAGAGGGAGAGACGGACAATAAATAGGAAAATGAACAAGCAGCTTAGGGAGCAATGCTATGAAACCACCACGAAAGATCGGGAGCTGGAGCATTTTGCAGAGTGGTCAGAGGGGCGTCTCCGGGGAAGGGCCATCCAGAGCGCCAAGGTGGAAGGAGGGTGTGGGAGTGAGAAGGGGAAGAACACTTGGCATATTCTAGGAACGATCACAGTATCAGAGGCCTGGAGTGTGGTGAGCAAGGGGCAGAGAGGCAAAGATGAACCGGAGGCGAGCGGGGCAGCCAGACAGGGCAGGACTCTGGAAAACAGGTTAGGGACTTGGCCCTTACTCTGAGCACCGAGGGAAGGTGGTGAAGCTTGAGAAGCAGAGGTGGCCACAATTCGAGTTGCACTTTTATTTATTTATTTTTTAAATTTTTTTTGAATTTATTATTATTATTATTATTTTTTTTTTTTTGCGGTACGCGGGCCTCTCACTGCTGTGACCTCTCCCGTTGCGGAGCACAGGCTCCGGACGCGCAGGCTCAGCGGCCATGGCTCATGGGCGCAGCCGCTCTGCGGCATGTGGGATCTTCCCGGACTGGGGCACGAACCCGTGTCCCCTGCATCGGCAGGCGGACTCTCAACCACTGTGCCACCAGGGAAGCCCTAGTTTTTAAATTTTTAAAATAAATTTTAAATTTGTTTCTTTATTGAAGTATAGTTGATTTATAATGTGTTCATTTCTGCTGTACAGCAAAGTGATTCAGTTATACATATATATATATACACACACATTCTTTTTTATATCCTTTTCCATTATGGTTTAACTCAGGATACTGAATATAATTCCCTGTGCTATACAGTAGGACCTTGGTGTTTATCCATTCTATATGTAATTGTATCTACTAACCCCAAACTCCCATTCCATCCCTCCTCCAAGCCCCTCGCCCTTGGCAACCACAGGTCTGTTCTCTATGCCTGTGAGTCTGTTTCTGTTTCATATATAAGTTCATTTGTGTCCTAGTTTAGATTTCACATAGGAGTGATATCCTATGATATTTGTCTTTCTCTTTGTGACTTACTTCACTTATTATGATCATCTCTAGTTGCACCCATGTTGCTGCAAATGGCATTATTCTTTTTTTATGGCTGAGTAGTATTCCATTGTATATATGTACCACATCTTCTTTATCCATTCATCTGTCAATGGACACTTAGGTTGTTTCCATGTCTCGGCTATTGTGAATAGTGCGAGTTGTACTCTTAAAAGATCATTTTGGATCATATGTGGAAAATGTAGGCTTTGAGGGACAGAGTGGTGACGGGAGCTATTGCATCATTGAGAGATAATGGAGACGTGGGCAAGAGTGGGCAGAACCTCATTATATTTTGGGTGTAGAATTGGCAGGACCTACAAACGGTAGGATACTGGGGTGGGCAGGATGAAAGCAGGGAGGAATCAAGAATGTAACTTGTAAAGTTCTTGGCTTTATCAACTAAGCTGAGAGAGGAATCTTGCTGAGATGGGGAAGGCAAGGGGAGGAACTGGTTTGCAGGGTAGGAAATCCAAGAGTTCTGCTTTGCATTTTCCATCCAAATAGAGAGGTAAAGAAAGCTGTCAGATACAGACATCTGGCACTTAGAGGAGCAGTCTGGGTTGGAGACAAGAATTTGGGAGTCATCAAGATCTAAATGCTATTTAAGGAAACAGGAACAAACTTGACCACCAGGGAGGAAAGTGGAACTAAAAGAGTAGTGGGAAAGGAGATGTCAGCTCAGGGCTGAGCCTTGTAGCACTTAGGAATTTAAAGGTCTTACAGGGGAAGAGAAGGCCACAGAGCGACTATGTGAGTATATTGGTTTCCTATTGCACTGTAACCAATTACTATAGACACGGTGTTTACAGTAACACACAGCTATTCTCTTACAGTCCTGCAGGTCAGAAGTCCCAAATCAGTTTCACTGAGCTGAAACCACACTGTCTGCTGGATTGTACTCCTTGGATGGAGAGGCTCTATGGGAGAATCATTTCCTTGTTTTTTCTAGTTCCTAGAGCTGCACTCCTGGGCTCATCGTCCCTTTTTCCGTCTTCGAAGCCAACAGTGTAGCATCCTGCTCAGATGTGACTTTGCCTTTTTCTTCTGGAGTCATATCCTCTTTTCCCTCCCTCCCATAAGGCCTCTTGTGATTGCATTTAGGGCTCATTCAGATAATCCAGGAAAATCCCCTTTATCACAAGATCTTTAGCATAATCACACCTGTGAAATCACTTTTGCCACATAAGGTAACATATAGAGTCTGGGGATTAGGACACAGATATCTTTGGGGGACTATTTTCAGGCTACCACTTACTGTCCCCAACAAAGTATGAACCAAACAAGACAACACCCTAGGAGAACAGAACATCATAGAAGCTGAAAGGATAAGTTTTCAAGAAGGAGAAAGGGTCCTCTGAGTTTCGAGCTGCTGTGAGACTAAACAAGATGGGAGTAGAAAAGTGTTCAGTTGCTCTAGCATGAAAGAGACTGTTGGTGATTTTTGGTAAGCTCCTTGACATGGGTTTTGGCAATGATTTTTTTTGTATGTGACACCAAAGCAAAGGTAAACCAAAGCAAAAATAAACAAGTGGGACTACATCAAACTAAAAAGCTTCTGTACAGCAAAGGAAACCATCAACAAAATGGAAAGGTAACCTACTGAATGGGAGAAAATATTTGCAAACCACATATCCAATAATGGAGTAATATGCAAAATATATAAGGACACATACAACTCAATAGCAAAAAAACAAACTATCTGATTAAAAAATGGACAGAGGAAATGAATAGACATTTTTCCAAAGAAGACGTACAAATGGCCAACAGGTACATGAAAAGATGCTCAACATCACTAATCATCAGGGAAATGCAAATCAAAACCACAATGGGATAGCACCTCTCACCTATTAGAATGGCTGTCATTAAGGAGACAAGAGATGAGTGTTGGCGAGGATGTAGAGAAAAGGGACCCTCTGTGCACTGTTAGTGGGATTGTAAATGGGTGCATCCACTAAGAAAAGCAGTATAGAGGTTCCTCAAAAAATTAAAAGCAGAACTGTCATATGATCCAGAAATCCCAGTTCTGGTGTATATCCAAAGGAAATGAAACCACAATGTCAAAGAGTTATCTTCACTGCCATGTTTATTGTAGCATTACTCACAATAACCAAGGTATAGAAACAACCTAAGTGTCCATCAGGGGATGAATGGATAAAGAAAACACACACACACACACACACACACACACATACACACAATGGAATATTATTCAACCATTAGAAAGAAGGAAATCCTGCTGTTCACGAGAACATGGATGGGCCCTGAGGGCATTATGCTAAATGAAATAAACCAGACAAAGAAAGGCGAATACTGCATGGTAACATATAAGTGGAATCTAAAAAAAAAAATCGAACTCATGGTGATCTTGATAAACAGCAATTCCAGTGGAGTAGTGGTGACGGAGCCAGATGAGAGCGAGTTGAAGAGTGAATGTAGACCCTTCTGGTCAAGATGGTGGTATTTCACATGTTAAACCCCTCTTCTCTGCTCCAGCTCGCAGGCATGATAGGTGGACGTGGTAGGCAGATTCCCTCTCTTATTGCTGGGAGGCAGCTGCCCAGCCAGACTGCACTTCCCAGGCCCCTTGCTTCTAGATGGAGCCGTGTGGTTAGTTCTTGCCATTGGACTTCAGTAGCAGAGTCCATGTGCTGTAAATAGAGGAGACACAAGATGGAAGCTGCTTATATCTTCCGCAAATTACCACTAGGAGATAATTATCATTCAGGTGAGACACGCATTTCCATCGTGTTTAAGCCTTTACATACTTTTGCATTTGTTTGTTAATAAAGTTAACTAAGACACAAAACATAAAAGCAATGTTAAAATGATGTAAGTGCAGGGCTTCCCTGGTGGCGCAGTGGTTGAGAGTCCGCCTGCCGATGCAGGGGACACGGGTTCGTGCCCCAGTCCGGGAAGATCCCACGTGCCGCGGAGCGGCTGGGCCCGTGAGCCATGGCCGCTGAGCTTGCGCATCTGGAGCCTGTGCTCCGCAACGGGAGAGGCCACAACAGTGAGAGGTCCGTGTACTGCAGAAAAAAAAAAAAAAAAAAGATATAAGTGCAACCCCAAGTTGGACAAATAAAAAATATCTTTGTGGTCTTTACACACAGACAAAGTGAGTCTAAGGCTGCAGGCTCAAGGATCCAGGCTCTGAACCCATCACTTGGCCAAGGCAGCCTCAAGTTCCATTCTTTACAGAACCAGGAGCTGCGACTTCTCTAGAGTGACTTTTCCTGTGTCAAGCTGTGTTCTGGGGACAGCAGAGGGACTTGAGACAACCAGGAGTGAGCTCCTGGGCCAAGCCTCCTGCTGTTGGATCAGCAGTATCACCAAAAACAAGAGTATAGCTACCCATCTAAGGCTTGCTTTGAACTGGAGAGCCTGGTGGATTGGGTGGATGCAGTTAAAAATAACCAGGCAAGGGCCTCCCTTGTGGCACAGTGGTTAAGAATCCATCTGCCAATGCAGGGGACACGGGTTCAAGCCCTGGTCTGGGAAGATCCCACATGCCGCAGAGCAACTAAGCCCATGCGCCACAACTACTGAGCCCCTGTGCCACAACTACTGAAGCCTGTGCTCCTAGAGCCTGTGCTCTGCAACAAGAGAAGCCAGGACAATGAGAAGCCCGCACACCACACGAAGAGTAGCTCCCGCTCGCCACAACTAGAGAAAGCCCGCGTACAGCAATGAAGGCCCAACACAGCCAAAAAATAAATAAAATTTTTTTTAAAACCCTCATATTTAAAAAAGAACAAAAACAGGCATGAGCACTCTATCATTCTATCTTTATCATCTCTATCTCTGTCTCTATCATCTCTGTCTTTAGCTTTATCTCTATCTCCCTCTCTCTCTGCAGCTCTCTTTTTTTTCTGTAACTCTCTTTTGTTCTGTCTCTGTCTCTCTCACCCCTCCTACTGAAGATGAGTCTGTATATTAAAATTCCAGAGCACAGGAGCAAATAACATAATGAAAAAATAACCAACAAACTGAACAAATAGGAAAATTAATTCCTGAAGCACTTCAAACAGTAAAGTAACTTAAGTATATTTGTTTCCCCAAAGAGATAAAGGAAAGAATAACACCCATAAAGCCAGCATAAGAAATTATGAATGAAAAGCAAGAGTTAAGAAGCCATCTCAGAATTCGGAGTGCTCTTCCTGACCGGAGAGCTCTCCAGGCCTGGCCCACTTGTCCCTGATTTCTTGCTGCCCTTGGCCTGTGCTTCTCCACCAGTGGAAGTGAGGAAGGAAACCCAGAGTTGTGTGCTCCTGGCAAGACACCCACCTCTCCCTCACAGCATACCCCTCTAACACTCCTGTCTTTTTTCAGCATTACTGAGGCTCATTATGCTGACCTCAATCCCATAATAATCCTGGGTCATATAGGTTTCTCTTTCCCTTGATGAATAAGGCAACCCCCTCACTCCCTAGCCCACTCCCCTGATGTATTTTTTATCCATAGCACTTACCACCAACAGGTACAGTCTATGTTTTACTTTGTTTTGTTTACATATTTTACTCATTTTCTCATTTTACTTCAGAGACACGTAAGCCTGTGTATTTTATTACTGCCGAGTCTGCAGAGCTCAGGATGGTGCTGGGCACACTGTAGATGCTTAAATAAATGTTCTTCAGTGAATGAATTGAAAGCAGATGGAGATTTTAAAAACTAATTTAAAAGGAGCAATTATGAATTAAGGGAAGAAAACATTGAGTCACTGAAATAATAATTAAAATGTAGAGTGGGTAAATGCAAGACTAGATCCAACAGAAGAGAGAATTGATGAGTTGGAAGATAGTGTGAAGAAAGTGATCCAGAACATAGCTTAAAAATACAAAGACGGGGCCTTCCCCAGTGGCGCAGTGGTTGAGAGTCCGCCTGCCGATGCAGGGGACACGGGTTCGTGCCCCGGTCCGGGAAGATCCCACATGTCACGGAGTGGCTAGGCCCGTGAGCCATGGCCGCTGAGCCTGCAAGTCCGGAGCCTGTGCTCCGCATTGGGAGAGGCCACAACAGTGAGAGGCCCGCGTACCGAAGGAAAAAAAAAAAAATACAAAGACGTTGACATTACGAAAACAGATTGATAGGCTCCAAGACATGCCCAGTAGGAGTCAGAGAAGTAGAGACTGGAAGAGGCTCAGTATTCAGAGAGAATATCCCTGATTTGCAGAAAGATATGAATCCTTAAATCTTCAGATTGAAAATGCACAGTAGGTCTCTAGCAAGATAAATACAAATAAACCCATCCCTAGACACATTATAGTAGAACTGCAGAGTATCAAGGATAAAGGGAAAAATCTAAAAGGCTACCAGGGGGAAAAGAATGGCAGGCTGACAGCAGACTTCTGAGAGTTATAAAAGGTACCAGAAATCAGGGCTGAGGTGAGATAACTCACCCAAGTGCTCAGGAAAAATAACTGCAATCTATTCACAATTAAACTTTCAAGAAAGGGGTCTGTACCTAAGACATCTTCAGACATACACAGGCTAAGAGTTTATCACCCACAAAACCTTGCCGAAAGAATTGCTACTGAATCTACTTTAGCGAGAAGAAAAGGGAACCCAGATTAGGAGTGGAGTATAGCAAGAAGGGTAAGCACCCATGTCAGTAAAATGTGCTGGTAAAACAAATTAACTGTTGACCATTTCTAACAAGAATACCTAGTATTTTGTGCAAAAACAGGAGTGCAGTGAGGAAGTGATGACAGCATGTCAAGATAATTCTTTGACGAATTCATGTCGTGAAGAACCCCAGAAATGGGGTCACAGTAGGACTAGATGTGGGTCATTATCACATATTTATGCATTTCACATCCCCCATTCTTTTAGAATAATTTTGATTAGATTAATGTTCAGTAGAACAATATTCTGAATGTGTGTACTGTTTAGAGCTGAAACATGTAGGAAATGTGACTGTTTTTCCTTTTCTACAAAACCTTTCCCTGCAGGTAACCCTTGTTTTGAGTACTTTTTGTTCACTTGCTTATTTTTCTAAGTATTTTTAGTAATCCAATCTCACAGTCCATGAACACTTTTCTAAATCTCCTCTTAAAACATTTACCCACATCAAATAGTCTATCAGTTTCTCCTTCTTGAAAATGTCCCTCCTGTAGACTTCTTTCAGTTTGGGTGGGCCGCCTAGCTGCCATGCTGGGATCTCCATTTACCGTCGTTCTGAGGATCCCCGTTGGCCTTCCTCGCCTTGGGTCTTCTGGTTCCTGTATCCCACGTTTGGTTTTCTCCATCCTCTTTCTTGGGCCATGCTCCTGTTTTCCTCTGTATTTCTTTGCTTGGTTTATTGCCTTGTTTTGATTGAACCTATCCTCTGAGAGTGTCTGCCTGAGAAAAGCTGAATGGGAGTTTATGACATTATATATATATTTTTTTAGATGTTGGGGGTAGGAGTTTATTAATTTATTTATTTTTGCTGTGCTGGGTCTTCGTTTCTGTGTGAGGGCTTTCTCTAGTTGTGGCAAGCGGGGGCCACTCTTCATCGCAGTGCATGGGCCTCTCACTATCGCAGCCTCTCTTGTTGCGGAGCACAGGCTCCAGATGCCCAGGCTCAGTAGTTGTGGCTCACGGGCCTAGTCGCTCCACGGCATGTGGGATCCTCCCAGACCCAGGCTCGAACCTGTGTCCCCTGCATTAGCAGGCAGATTCTCAACCACTGCGCAACGAGGGAAGTCCTATGACATTACATTTTAATCACTGTGGTGGTATAATGTCTGGATATCTTATAGGGCGAGTCTACCAGCCCAGCCCAAACTTCCTCTTCTTCAAAGATACCATGGCCATTCCTGGCACTATATTTTCCCATAAGTTTCCATTCTTTTGCTTATTAGTCAACAAATATTTATGCAACAGCTGTTCTACAGGGACGTTTCTAGGCTCTGGGCACAGCAAAGAAGACAGACACATTTCCTTCTTTAATGGAGCTTAAGTCACATGGAGAAGACAGACAATGAACAACCACAATATATAAAAATATACCATAATGTCATTAAAAAATGAAGCAGAATTGAGGGATTCAGAGTGATAAGGATTGGAGGGGTGTTATTTTACCTAGGAAAGGCCTTTCCGTGGGGGTGATGTTTGAACAGAAACCCAAAGGAAGCAATGAGACCAGCCATGTGAAGATTGTGAGTATACCAGGTGGAAGGAACCTACATGACAAGGACTCTGAGATTTGAGGAACAGTAAGAAGGCCAGCGAATGGAGGGAGTTAGTAAGAAGGAGAGAATTAGGAGATAAGATCAAAAAGAGAGGTAGGTCAGGTCATAGAGAATCATGTAGGTACGATAAGGACTTTGGATTTTATCCAGGGTGCACTGTGCATCCAATTGGGGATCTTAGCAGTTGAAGGACACTTTTGATTTTTTAATGAAAAAAATTTTTGTTTGAAATAATTTTAGATTTACAGAAGAGTTGTATAGGTAGTAGAGAGAATTCCTGTCTACTCTTGGCCCACTCTGCTGCCCAGTTTTCCTCTCACATTTGGGTAATTCACAGGCACACAGGGGTTAATGTGTGGTTAGGACATGGTGACCTATGGAGTTCAGTGTAAGAATCTGGATTAAACACAGGTCGGGGGCTTCCCTGGTGGTGCAGTGATTAAGAATCTGCCTGCCAATGCAGGGGACACGGGTTCGAGCCCTGATCTGGGAAGATCCCACATGCTGAGGAGCAACTAAGCCCACGCGCCACAACTGCTGAGCCTGCGCTCTAGAGCCCGTGAGCCACAACTACTGAGCCCACGTGCCACAACTACTGAAGCCCGCATGCCTAGAGCCTGTGCTCCACAACAAGAGAAGTCACCACAATGAGAAGCCCGTGCACCCCAACGAAGAGTAGCCCTGCTCGCCGCAACTAGAGAAAGCCTGTGCGCAGCAACAGACCCAACACAGCCAAAAAATAAATAAATAAAATAATTAATTTAAAAAAATAGTAGGTCAGGATCTGCAGGTAGATCTCAAAGCTCTACCTACCTCTCCAGCCGATTTTTAATTTGCACACTCTCCCAACAGGAAGGGGCACATCCCTCAGCAGCATCCGCCCCGTCTGCTTTGCTCAGGGGCTCTCTTCCTGCAGCCCCAGGATGTCAAGGTTTCAGAAAAAGAAAAGTTCCTCATCACAAACCATCAGGATTTTCATAATTGTAAAGCTATGTTATTCTACCCTGCAGTTTTTCTCTCCGGGCTCAATGCCTCCCTAGGATTCTGGACACACTTCCTTCCTTCTTTCCTCCCTCCCTTCTCCTCTCCCCTCCCATCCTATCTTTCTCCCTCCCTCCTTCCCTTCCCCTTTCCCTTCCTTCCTTCCTGGGATTCACATGCTCAGTGATGGATTCTCTCTGCCATCTGCTGTTGTGGGTGAGAAGGTGGGAGGGCCCCACAAGTCATTGCCAGACCAGCTGCCTCACCTCGCTGGCAAAGGGAGGCCCGTCTGTGGCACCCTGGTGAGGAGTGTTCACGGTGATGATAGGAGAAATTTCATTTTCTAGTGTCACTCCACAGCTCACAGCTCACATCAATGGAGTTCTTTGCTTTCCTGGGTTTTGTCAGTCACAAACTCTGGGGGTTCTCTTCTCCCTCGTTCTGGTAGAAGAGGGGTAGGCATCCAAAGCTGGGAGAAGGGAGCTCTGTATTCTACAAATATAAAGACATAAAAAATGCCTCTCATCAAGATGAAGTGATGAGAAAATATGCAAAACCTGGGGGCAGAATTCCTTTTCAGGGAGGAAACATTATTTAGCAAAACCGCCTGATAAACCATTTGACCTGTGAAATGATAGATCACAGAGTATGGCTTGAATAGTCTAAGAGAGAGATAAAGACACTTTGAACGTCTCTGAATAACATACACTATTATATATAAAATAGATAAATGACAGGGACCTACTGTACAGCACAGGGAACTCTACTCAATCTTTTGTAATAACCTATAGGGGAAAAGAATCTGAAAAAGAATATTATATATATATGGAACTGAATCACTGTGCTATACACCTGAAACTAACACAACGTAAATTAACTATACCCCAATAGGAAAAAAAGAGAAATTTAAAAAAAGAAAAAAAAAAAGAATTTCAGAGAGCTAGTGGGAGGTATTTAAGAAGGAGATAGAGGAGGTCTGAAGAGAAAGAGGTGGCCCAGAAACATGGCAGAATGCTGGAGCCTGGGTAGAAGAGGTCACTAATGGGAAGAGCTGAAAAGCTCTGAAGAAAGGGGTCTAAAAATTCTACTCTAAATCATTAGCTAAACTGGATTACAGTGTAAACCCCTGTCCTAGCCTGCTGAATCCTCAACAAGATCTACTGTGCACCGTTATCATGTATAAATGGTATTTGTTGCCAATCAAGAAAAGGAGCTGCTTTTGCTCTCTGCTTCCTTTGCAAAGGTCTCCACGTGCAACCTTCCTGGTCACGAGGAAGACAGGGAATGGGAAGGGGCACACTGGTTTGTATCAAGCCCCATCTTCCCATCCCCATATTAATTTTTTCCATATTCGTTTTAAGAGCTTTGCATTTAGAAGGAAAATCATATCAGCTCCAGCTGCCGTTGTGTATATCACTGGGTAGGGAAGGAGTGAAAGCTCTATCAATGAGTATAAATTGATAAGATTTCTGATCCCCTAGTAGGAGCTACCAAAAAGCTCCAAAGAGGAAGAAGGGCTTAGACTTTAATGATGATTTTCCCATCAGGAAAAAGCCAGTTAGATATGAGAAATGAGGGGGCAGTCACTGGGTGCAAGGAATGAAAATGAGAAATGGATTTTGAGCTGAGTTTTATGAGGCTGCTAGCTTAGGTCTGAGCTAACTTGGCATTTTAAGAAAAATATCTGGGAAGAGGATCAGCAGCAGAGCAGACGTAGGTGGTACTAAATTCAATGGAGCTCCCATCACCGGAGAGATCAAAGACAGACTACAAAAGATTAGGGTGTTTGGTGGTCATTAGGCAGGAAATAATGAGAGAGGAGGAAACCATAAAAACTAATCTAATTATAAACTTTGTGCAGAATACACCAGTGCTGAAAAGATCACTGGGTCGGGTTGTGGGCGGGATGGTGATAAATTAGTAAACAAGGAAGGTTTTGCGCAGACTTTGCATCATAGCACAAACACCTAAACTCCTGGATCTCTCCCTCGACCCTATTAGGTTGGAGAGGGAAGTGCTAGTGAGATTAATTTCTTGGAGAATTTAGAACCAAGATGAGATGAAGATACCTTCCTGACATGTATGCTTCCAGTGGCTCCATAGAAAAGCCTTATCCTTTGTGGGGAGGAGCTATTCTTCTTGAGACATGGGGTTCCGTGGGAATGGGGTATGCTCCCTTACGGTTCCAGGGAAGGGGTGATTGCTTCTACTTCCATTCTCCCTGGAACTTCCTGCAGCCATAGAGACAGGGACAATGACGGGAGGGAAGGAGAAGCCTAGTGACAGGAACTTGTTTGTAGTACCCCGAGATGCAGCAGGAAAGGATTTATTCTGCAATAATTAGGTGCAAGAAAAGGCACTTAGATTTACTTTTTAAAACATTGCATTTAGGTTTAGCTCCAACTCCTATTTATCAGGATTTTGAGTAATTCAATCTCAGTCATGTATTTCGGGGGCAGGGGAGGTTGGGGGAGGCTACCACTTCCTAAAATCATTCAGGAGTTCTTGGGGGTTAAGACATAGGCTTCCCAGGACATTGGAAGGAAGGCTGTATCAGTTTCCTGCAGCTACTGTAACAAATTAACACAAACTTGGTGGCTTAAGGCAAAAGAACAGCTTTTCTCACAGCTCTCGTAGCCAGAAGTCCTAAAGCAAAGTTGTTAGCAGGGCCATGTTTCTTC
Source organism: Lagenorhynchus albirostris (assembly GCF_949774975.1). NCBI lineage: Eukaryota > Metazoa > Chordata > Mammalia > Artiodactyla > Delphinidae > Lagenorhynchus > Lagenorhynchus albirostris. Next base: position 7,924,505 of record NC_083110.1, read on the forward strand.
TGAAGGCTGTAAGGGAGGATCCTTTCTGGCCTCTTCCAGCTTCTGGTGGCTGTTGACATTCCTTGACATCTGTTGGCTTGTAGCCACATCACTCCAGTCTCTCCCTCCATCTTCCCATCACCTTCTCCTCTGTGTCTTCTCTTTTCTGTCTTATCCCCTCTTTCTCTTATAAGCATACCTGTGATGGCATTTAGGGCTCTCCAAGATAATCTAGGGTCTCAAGATCCTTAACCACATCTACAAAGATCCTTTTTCCAATTAAGGTAACATTCACAGGCTCCAGGGACTTGACATGGATATGTTTGGGGGAGCCATTTTTAAGCCTACCACAAGGACCTTCTCGTTTTCAGTCTGCTTTTGCACTATTGAGATGCAACCCTGTCCCAGAGCACGTGGTCCTTTTCAAAGCTAGCACACAGAGATGTCCCAAGCCTTTGTGTTAATATCCTGTCATCCCAGGTCTCTGCTATTCAAGAAAACTCCACTCCCTCTCCCCTCTTCAGTCTCAGAGATCTTTCTCCAGGGCCTTGATGTCTCATTGCAAGCCCTGTCTCCATTCTCCACTGTTTACTCCTCCAAAAGAACTAGACTACCCGAGCAGACTGACCCTTGCTGGCGGCAGAGCGCAGCCTAGAGGGCTTGTGTGGGTTACTGGGGCCAGCCAAGAAAGATGTGAGCTGAGAAGTGATAGAAAAAGACTGAGCTCTAGAAAGACTAAAAGACACGGCAGTAAGGTGCTAGCCTATTTATCCTTGAAGGTGCTGGAAGACAAGCCCGCATGGATGACAGTTGCTTAGGATGGAAGAATAGGAACAAAGACAGGAAGATGATAATAATAGTGATAATAAATAATCTAGTAATAATAACAGCATCTACCAGATATTGACTATTAATTATTACTATACACTATGTTAAATACTTCTATAGACATGTCCTTAGTTCAACATCAGAACTTCCCATTTTACAGAAGAGAAAACTAAGACTCAGACAGATTGGGTAAGTTAGTCAAGGTCGCCCAGTTAATAAGGCAGAACCAGGATTGGTACTAAGATTTGTGTTTTTTCATAGGCTGTACTTCTTGGCTAATTATGAAGAATATTGCTTTCCTATGAAAGCCATTGTTTTGTTTAGCACATATAGCTAACTGATCCAGATATTTTCCTCACCGTCTTGATGGGTTCCAGGAACGTAGGAAGCCCTTTAATAATGTGATACGGGTACAACTCATCCAATATTCCCACTGAATCTCTGAACTTACTGCTTTTGCATCCTGAGAGTTTAAGCTCCTCTAGTCAAACAATGAAATTCCACAAATCACTGAGGAAAGTAGAAGCCCACATCTACAGAGCTTCTAGAAAACACTATTGGCTCTGCAAACATCATTTTTCCTTATCAGTAAGGGAGTATAAAATTCTTCCTATGTAAGAATAAAATGATGCTGCTAAGACTAATACTAATAAAGATATACATTTATTGGGAAATTCCTCACCGGCATCCTATGGTTGAGGTTCTGGAATGTACCTTTGTGGTTTTGTTTCTAGCTCTGCCTCTGACCCGCTCATGCAAAAGGCCATATGACAGAGCTGAGCATTGGGCTCCTATTAGCTTTAGTTGTTAGAAAAGGCTTCTATGATGGAGTAAAGGGAGGAGATGAAGAACCCAAGTGACCTCAAGCCTAAGTGCTGTGAGACTGGAGAAGTTAGGCTGTTAGGTTTTTTACAGCTTCTCAGAATATTGTTTTTTAAAAAATCCTTCCTTTATTTCTCATTTTAAAGATAAATGCTTTTTATGTGAGTTTGTGATTTAGAGAGAAATGGGAGAGGCCAAATTTGGGTCTGTTTTAAAACATGATTCTCGTGCCTGAAAATCACATAGTGGAAGAGTCTGAGCACCAAAGGCACTTTTGAGAGCCCTGGTCCAGTTCCCCCATCTGATGATTGAATGCCCTCCCTCCCTTTCAGGACTAAAGTGGAGAATAATGTTAATCTGTTAGATCAGTTTCATATTTTAGAGAGATCAATGAGAGTGAAATAATCTCCTAATTCATATTTGCTTTAAAACTTGTAAGAATACTTTTGGGTAGGAGACAAGTTGAAGCAAAACTGCAATGGATCGATGACAAAATAAAGATGATGTTGGGAATTTCCTGACGGTCCAGTGTTTAGGACTCCATGCTTCCACTGCAGGGGGCATGGGTTCAGTCCCTGGTCAGGGAACTAGGATCCCGAAAGCTGCTTGGCGTGGCCAAAAAAAAAAAAAAGAATCTAAATAAAGATGATGTCCCCTTGCTAAAAAGAAAAAAATTACAAAGGAGTATGATCCTAATGTCATTTTCTTTTAATGTGGTCATATATGTGAGTACATATTTGCAAAGCCTGGAGGAACCTACATTGAATGTCATTACGGCTTTACACTTGCTCAGTGGTGGGAAGATGGTTTTTTAAATTTTTCTTCTTTCTCTATTTTCCAAAATTTCTTAAATAAACATAGGCACTTCTAAACGCTTCTGACATGGACATTGACAACAAGAAATACAGAAAATAAGTAAGTTGCTGTCTCCTCTGGGGTGCTTCCTGTTTCCACTCAGATGCTCTGACCCCCTCTGGGGCCTATACAGGTGGAGTTGGTTTGGGAAAACCCACTTCCTGGCTTTAGGTATTGACTGTTTAAGTTCCAGAGACCCCAGGGGTGACCCTGTCGGTTGTAAATGAATCTTCATCTCTCAAACCTTACATCCAACCCATCTGCAAATCCTGCGTCCTCTACATTGAACAATATCCCCAGTCCTGTCTCTCCTCACCTCTCTCTACCTATAGCAATTCAGCCACCGCTTCCCTGGACTACACAACAGCCTCCTACCCGGTCTGCCTGCTCCTCCTTTTGCCCCTTCACTTCACTGACCACATGTGTAAAGGCAGGCAAAGTGAGCCTTTAAAGATGGGAATCAGATCACTTCACTCTCTTGCTCAGAACCCTCCAGGGGTCCTCGCCAAGCCCGACAAGACCCCAGCGTTCACTCCGTCTCCTCCTCATGCCTTCCCACAACTTCCACTTCCGGCCTCCTTGTTTTCTTCAGAGCCCCAGGGTTGCTCCTATCCTTGTGCTTTTCTTTTTCTACCTCGAAATATTTTCCTCCAGATACCCACCTCTTTTATCCTTTAGGTCTACATGTGCTCCAATGTCACTTCTAAGAGAAGCTGTCCCTGACCACTCCATACAAAACAGGACCTCCATCCCTGTCTCCCTTTTTTCGCTCTATTTTTCTTCAGAACACGTCTTTCTTCTGTGCCTGTAACAGTGCCTGGCACACAGCACTGAATATATCTTGTTGATTAAATAAATGAATGAATGAATAATTAATATATATTCACAATTAATGCTAAAATGGATCGAAGTTGTGCTTTTTGTTTCCTTCAGAGGAAAACCAATATGTACTTATCTTCTATCATAGAAAACAGTGAAATGAAGTAATTACTGAGTCTTTTACTCCCAGGGACAACTTTTACCTAAATGACCTAGAAAATTGAGATCAAACTATATTTTGACCCAAATATAACAAGAACTGCTTCAATTTCCTTCCTCATTTTGTCCATGACAGCCACGTCCTAGTTTGCTAAGATAAATTAGATTTCAGTCATGAAATACAGTCATGGATCCTCGACCTAACTAATGATAAGTAAATGGAGTTTTCATTTTATCTCTTTTTAAAATGAAACCTTAGATTTATACTCATAGCTGTTCGTGTACTTGAGACAAACATTTATACGCACCAAATTATTTAAACAGAGAGCTTTTAATTCTTAAGTAATCCTATTTATATAGTAAATGCTTTGCCTATCTATCTAAAGAGCTCCTGGTTCTTTGTTTATTCATTGTGTACGTGACCGAGGTCTGCCTCTTCCCTATTATGAGGGTATTTTTCTCAATTGTGCTTAAAAACATGGAATTTGTCTCATGTCCTCACCTGAGTCACATCCTTAGTGGCTATTGCTTTTCACCTCATGCTCTATTCCTTCAGTTCAAGACAAAAATAAAAAATAAAAAATTAAATAATGAACTGGAGAGAGATTTCATGTTCATGAATCAGAAGAATCGATCTTGTGAAGACATCAGTTCTTCCACCTTGATCTATGGATTCCACTCAATCCTAATCTAGATCCCAGAAGTTATTTTGTGGATATTGACAAATTGATTCTAAAGTTTACATGAAAAGGCGAAAGAACAGAATAACCAACACAATCCTGAAGAAGAAGGCAAGTTGAAAGGCTGACACTATTCAAGACTTACTATAAAGCTACAGTAATTAAGACAGTGTGGTACTGGTGAAAGAATAGACAACTAGATCAATGGAACAGGATGGAGAGCCCAGAAACAGACCCACACAAATATAGTCAACTGATCTTTGACATAGGAGCAAAGGCAATACAACAGAGAAGATTTTTTTTAACAAATGGTGTTGGAATAACTGCGTGTCCATATGCAAATAACAACAACAACAGACCAACCTGGACACAGACCATACAACTATCACACAGATTAACTCAAAATACATCTTAAACCTATGTACAAAATGCAAAACTGAGTAAGTTCAAGAAGAAAACAGGAGACAAGTCTAGTGACCTTGAATTTGGCATTGAGGTTTGTTTTGTTTTGTTTTATAACCACTGGACTCTGATCATTTATTGAGCATCCAACAAATAATTAGTTGTACCAGGCCTGTATGGGAAGAACTGAGGACTCAGTGGAGATGCACAGAGCCAAAGTCCCTGCACTGGTGGATCTACAGTGCAGAGGGCCATGTATTCTGGTGGATTTCATCTTTAGAAGGTGCTTGTTAGGAGTTTTAACCCCAAATCTCAAAGCTGGAAGAAACCTGAAGAGCTCAAGCTTAAATGACCCTCTATTTCACCTTCATCCCATGTAATGGGGGAATTCTCTCTGCAGCATACCCTCCTCTTCCCTGGGGCCTTACAGCCTCTGTGTGGCATTGAGTTTTTAGATCCACAAAAGAAAAAACTTGATAAGTTGGACTTTATTAAAATGAAAAACTTCTGCTCTGTAAGAGATACTGCCAAGGGAATTAAAAGACAAACCACAGAGTGGGAGAAAATATTTGCAAAACTCATATCTGATAATGACTTGTACCCCAAATATACAAAGAAATCTTAAAACTCAACAATAAGACAAAGGACCCATCTTTAAAAAAAAGGCAAAATATCTGAACAGATGCCTCATCAAAGAAGATATACAGATGGCAAATAAGTATATGGAGCGATGCTCAAGATTGTCATGAGGGAATTGCAAATTGAAACAATGGTGAGATACTTATTAAAATGGCCAAAATCCAAAAAAGTGATGGTAACAAATGTTGAAGTCTTTCTTAACGTGCATTTAGAATATATTGCATGTATTATATATCCTTGTGAGAGCTGAGAAAGAGGATATTTACACCACAAAAATAACTAATAAGATTACTCAAGAATGATAAAGAATTTCTACATATCAACAGGAAAAAGAAAAATAACCCAATATAGAAAAATGAGCAAAAAGTATAAAAATGTATTTCACCTAGTACAAACACAAATACACAAAAAGAGGTTAAGTGCTGGGGGATTGCATAGCATGTAAACAATTGGACACTATTTTATACCAATGTGATTATAAAAATTAAGAAGTCTGACAATGCCAAGTATTAGAGGCAAAAATGGTCATTGGAATCTCCTGTATATTGCCACTGGGAAGTTAAAATAGCACAACAACTTGGAGACTAATTTGGCATTACCCTGTCCATTTGAACGTTTGCATATTTGCAATTCCACATATAGGTAAATACCCAAGAGAATCCAGCACTTGTGCATCAAGACACATACACAAGACTGTTCATAGAATTCCTGTTCTAGATAGTTAAAAAAAGAAAAGAAAACAACTCAATGTCTTTTGACAGAGAATAGGTAAATAAATTGTGGCATAGCCGCACAATGGAACATCATACCACAGAGAAAATAGCTGAACTCCAACCAAATGCCACAACTTGGGTGAATCTTAGATATGTAACGTTAAATAACCAACAAAATTAAACAATCTATTGGTTAGACATACATATATATGGAATAAAACAAAATGAAAAAAGAAAAATGGGTAGGGGTTCCCCTGGCGGCGCAGTGGTTAAGAATCCACCTGCCAGTGCAGGGTACACGGGTTCGAGCCCTGGTTGGGGAAGATCCCACATGCCGTGGAGCAACTAAGCCCGTGCACCACAACTACTGAGCCTGCACTCCAGCCCGCGAGCCACAACTACTGAAGCCTGCGAGCCACAACTACTGAAGCCCGCGTGCCTAGAGCACGTGCTCTGTAACAAGAGCAGCCACCACAATGAGAAGCCCACGCACTGCAGCAAAGAGTAGCCCCTGCTCACCGCAACTAGAGAAAGCCCGTGCACAGCAACGAAGACCCAACACAGCCACAAAAAAAAAAAGAAAGAAAAAAAAGAAAAAAGGATATGAATGATAAACACAAATTCAAGGTATTAGCTTCCTGTAGGAGGCAAGCAGGGAAATGGGATAGTGGGTGAGCACACAGATAGGTATGTATCACTGGTAAATTTTTAACTCTTGGGTGAGATTAGCTTTGCAATGTTTGCTGTGTAATAAAAATAAATAATGCAAGTAAAATGGGCTATGTAAGGACCAATGGTGATTACATGTTGTAAGCCAAGGAGTATACGTGGTACAGTTCCATGCACTTAAGGTGCAACATTAAACAAAACAAAAGGTTACATTGAATTTTTTATGATCATGGAGACGAAATATCCAGCCTAGTCATGGGAATAAGAGTTGCATTTGGGGAAAGCACTGAGGCATTCGCCCAGCCGGAGGTGTGGGCGACAGCATTCCAGGTGGAAGCCTTCCTCTTCCTCAGAGTTTCTCCTCAAGCCCCAGGCTCCCCTTAACTTACACCCCCGCACCCAGTGCCTGTGGGGGAAGACCTCCCGGCCCATTGCTTGTCCTCAGTGCCCACGGTTCATTCATTTCTCATATCACCATGTTAGTTCCCTGTAGCCACTTACTTCTAAGTTCATATATGATTTTGGTGTTGCCTCAGAGCTTTATTAACTATTGTAATTTTCTGAGTGACCAACAATAAAGCAAAGTGGGCGAAGGCAAGAAGGCCAGGAAGCAAACTTTCTGGCCAAGACTCGCTCACCCTGACCATGTTTCTCATCGTTGTGCCTTTCGGTAAGAGAATACCTGATTTTTTTTTTTTCAACAAATGGAACCTAACAGGGAATCTGGAGGCTGGCATTTCCAGGGGTGATTAATGCACTGGTTCAACGAAGTCAGGACCCTGGATCAGCCCCTCTGTGCTGCTCTTGGCTTTCCCTTTTGGGTGCCGGAAGGTGGCTGCAGTGCCCAGCACCAGGTCCTTGCTTGGCAACACCGGAGCAAGAAGAAGCAGGAGGGGTTTTTCTCCTACGGCTCTCTCCTTACATCAGGGAGGAATATCCCATCAGAGAGGACGGCCACCATTCATGGCAGTGCTTCCCTTCAGGTGTCATAAGTGTGAATCAGTTCACATGCTTTTCTCAAAGCAGCAAAGAAGGGACAGGATTTCCATAACTCCTTTAGATCAGTCGTGATCACTCCTGGGTACCAGCCCAAGTCACCTGCTCCCTGACTACAACTGGGATTCAGTGAGCAAGGAAGGGGCAGGGCACGGTTGTGGGGAGAGCAAACAGCAGCCTCTGCCTCCCAAGGGCTCTCTTGTGTACTTCAAGGTCGGCATCATAGTGGTAATAAAAATGCTGTGTGTCTCATAGCACTTCACAGTTTGCAAAGCATTCACGTACACGGTTTCATGCGATTCTGGCCCAACCAGGAGAGATGCAAGATTGTCTCTGAAAGTGATGTGACAGAAAGGGAGGCTGAGGATGGTAGGTGGTAAGTGATTCACCCGTGGTCTTGCAGCCTCTCAGAGCTGGAAATAGAACAAGCGTTCCTCACACGAATGTCCACTCTCTTTCCCACTATTTCTTTCAATGGGCCCGTTGCAGAATAACTGGCAACTCATAGATGGAGCCGGACTGTAAGTTCTCTATGAATTTCCTCTACAAGCCGATGCCCTGCGTGCTCCCAGCAAATGTAAGTGATGGGTGGCTTGACTGAGCATAGGCACAGCTGCAGGGAAGGAGTGGGTGGCGAAGCAAAATTTTTACACAGACACGTCTTGTGCACAGTAAGTGATGCCCGCACAGAGGACGATATCCCGTAACAGAGGAGCAGATGGAGGTTGCAGATGTGTGAAGGCTGAGTTCAGCCCACGTGGAATCCAAGAGCTCTAAAAGGCGTCTGGGCAGTCCAACTATCTGTCAGATTCATCTTCTCGATGGGATCCAGCTTCTAACTTACTCTTAGTGATTTAAAGCAAATAAGATAGAGGTGATGGCTTTAAGGAAGCACTTGGGAACCCACAGATAACAAGGTAAGCATTTGATGACTTTTTTTTTTTTTTTTTTTTTGCGATACGCGGGCCTCTCACTGTTGTGGCCTCTCCCGTCGCGGAGCACAGGCTCCGGACGCGCAGGCTCAGCGGCCATGGCTCACGGGCCTAGCCGCTCCGTGGCATGTGGGATCTTCCTGGACCGGGGCACGAACCCATGTCCCCTGCATCGGCAGGCGGACTCTCAACCACTGCGCCACCAGGGAAGCCCTGATGACTTTTTAAAACAGAGGACTGAAGGCCGCGAGAGCTCCCAGGATTTATAACCAGCAAATCTCTTGTCATCACTTCCCATCTGGTCCTCAGGTCTGGTCCTCACTCCTAGGGATCAGCTGGAAAACTATCTGATAATGCACCCAGGCACTGCTAGTGGCAGTCTACGCTGGAAAATTCTTTTTCATATCAAGAAGCATAAAAATGTTAAAGCCACTTCAACCATGGACCCCACTCTTAAGACTTCACATGAAGGAAATAACTAAAGTGAAAGGAAAAAGCTATAGGTCTGGTGATGGCTGGTATTTTATTATTCATGTTAAGAGCTGGAGTTAAGAGCTGGAAGCCACCTGAACATTTGACAGCAGGAAGTAACCACGTGATCTCAATGAGATCTAAGCAACTGTTAAAAAAGTATAATCGTAAAGATGATGATTCATTCAAAAAATATTTATTGAATGCTTACAATATGCCAAGCACTATTTTAGACACTGAAACAGTGAACAAAAAGACCCTGCTGGGCTTCCCTGGTGGCGCAGTGGTTGGGAGTCCGCCTGCCGATGCAGGGGACACGGGTTCTGTGCCCCGGTCCGGGAAGATCCCACATGCCGCGGAGCGGCTGGGCCCGTGAGCCATGGCCGCTGAGCCTGCGCGTCCGGAGCCTGTGCTCTGCAGCGGGAGAGGCCACAACAGTGAGAGGCCCGCGTACCGCTAAAAAAAAAAAAAAAAAAGAAAGAAAAACAGACCCTGCTCTCTCTGTTTATTCTCTAGTGTGTATGCCAAAGGGGAGCTGATGCAACAAGAAAAAAGGTGATGATTCAGAAGGAAGTGAAAAATGCAGAAGAGAAAAATTGTATGTATAATATCATTCTTCCTACTGTATAGCACAGGGAACTCTACTCAATACTCTGTAACGACCTATATGGGAAAAGAATCTAAAAAAGAGTGGATATATGTATACATATAACTGATTCACTTTGCGGTACACCTGAAACTAACACAACACTGTAAATCAACTATGCTCCAATAAAAAAAACATGATTCTAGCTATGCCATGCATTCAATTCTATGAACAACGATGGAAGGAAGGAAGGAAAAAAGCTGATGGGATGATGCAATTATGAAGCATTTCTTTCCTTTATTGTTGTTCCAAGTGCAATTTTTTTTTTAAAATCAAAGTGGGGACAAAAATCATCTGATTTTTTTTTTTTTTTTAGCATTCACTCCTCTTTCAAGAGGTGTGTCTAACTCTGTAGAAGTCAAAGAAAAAATATAACGAAAACATGCTTGAGGAAGGAAGAAAGGAAGGAAAAAAGAAGGGAACTGGAGGGAGGGAGAGGAGAAAGAGAGGGAGAGAAATGAACAGATGCAGGTTTTATGCTTCCTTCTGACTTTCATCAGACCCCCTTTGGTTCACCCTGTCTCTCGAGGCTCCTGGTGAAAGAAGTCAAAGATCTAAAATGTCATTCTGACTTAAATTCTGATTTGTTTGGGTTAATACGAACCTTTATGTTGTCACTACCATAGTGGACTAGTGCAATCCAGTAAAAGCAAGTTTTCCAAACAACTGCAAACTTAGCCAGCACTTGGTTATGACCTGCAACCAAATTCAGTCACAACCTTTATTTATTTTTAAAATTTAATTAATTAATTAATTAATTAATGGCTGTGTTGGGTCTTCGTTGCTGTGCGCCGGCTTTCTCTAGTTGCGGCGAGCGGGGGCTACTCTTCGTTGAGGTGTGCGGCTTCTCACTGCGGTGGCTTCTCTTCTTGCAGAGCACGGGCTCTAGGCACGCAGGCTTCAGTAGTTGTGGCACGTGGGCTCAGTAGTTGTGGCTTGCAGGCTCTGTAGTTGTGGTGCATGGGCTTAGCTGCTCCTCGGCACGTGGGATCTTCCCGGACCAGGACTCGAACCCATGTCCCCTGCATTAACATGTGGATTCTTAACCACTTCACCACCGGGGAAACCCAGTCACAACCTCTAAATTGCAAGTCTAACCGTAACTGTGGAAGCCGTGTTTGTTTCCACGAATGCTCATGGTCCAAGTCTCAGCCACCCAGCCACCTTGACACAGATGACCCCATGTAGATTTGACTGTTGGTATTGGATGGCTGTGATGTGTGTTTCTTTAAAATATCTTTTTTTTAACTTTAAAAATTTTTATTGAAATAGAGTTGATTTACAATGTTGTGTTAGTTTCAGAGGTACAGCAAAGTGATTATGTATATTCACATATATACATGCATATAATATCCTTTTTTATTTTCCATTGTAGGTTATTACAAGATGTTGAGTATAGTTCCCTGTGCTATACAGTAGGTCCTTCTTGGTTATCTAGTTTATATATAGTAGTGTATATATTTTAAGAATTTGGGATTAAAATATCTTTCTGCTTGTTTTCTATATCCAGCAGTCATCTGTTCCAGGTTTTAGGCATTTCAGGTCATGAAGGAATCCAGAGCTTTTTGGGTAAAGAGTTAAGACTCTGAAGCCCCTTTCCCACTGCTCATCTTCTATCATCTGCTCCTTCTGTTCCGGCTACTTAGAATTCCTCCTGCTGCTTCACCTGCTAGGTCATTTGTCTTTAGGTCCTGCCTGAGCTCCCCTGTGGCATCGCCCTGCACTGCCGAACAGCTGCTGTTTCCGAGCTGGCTGCCTTTCTGTGAGCTACAAGATGGTCCTTGCAGGTGGCTGGTGCAGGAATTTTCAGCTTGCCAAATGCTTTGAGATAGGAAGCTAAAAATACATGTGTGCGTGTGTGTGTATATGATTATTCTCTGTGATTATGAGCAGCAAGTAAAAAGTGACAAAGGAAATGTATGCTGTTGAGGGCTGCTGCATCATTATCATCATCAAATAATATTTATTAAGCTGCTTCTCTATGGCTCGTGTTGAGGACTTGCAGCTTCCCATGAGATGAAGACTGGGCTTCTGTTTTCTTCCTCTCATTGCATCCAGCCTCCCACTGTGCTTCCCCCTCCACAAGCTCTTAGCTTAGGCGTTTTGTCTTGGTTTCTGTCCTGGGACTTGAACAACCAATGTTTTGAAGGAGAAAAGGAGTGCTATGGTCAGAGAGGGGTGGCTTCCCATGCAGAAGCACCCATCCTCGTGAAACTGCACTCCTCCTCGGATAGGACGCGAACCCAGCTGCACCTCAGTTTGGGACTTGAGCCTACGATCCCTGACTTAGGAGGGGACTCACACCCACTGTCTTTTAATTAAAACTGCTCACCTGGTCGCAGGACTTGCTGAAGCTCTGGTTCTTTGTCTCAATGCAGAAAGAATTCAGCAAGAGGCAAAGTGATAGGCAAAGACTGAGTTTATTAGCATAGGAAGCTTGGGAGAGATACGAGTGGGCAGGCATGGGAGCATCGCCCTGAGAACAACGAGGGCTACATTTTTATAATCCAAGGAAAAGTGGGGAAAGGAGGAGAGCACCTGCTTCCTCATTCTTTAGTATTCATCAAGGTTTACATCATTAGTTCCTCCTTTAACCCTATATGGTCTAACCGGAATTGTCACGGTGCTATTAAAATCATATGTATATTAGCAAAAGGGTGGTAACACATACTAACATATGGTAATTCATCTCAGGTTTCAGTATACTGTTCCCTTTCACCTAGTTTCTTTCCCTTTTCATCTATATTCCTGTCTTGGCTACATGCAGAAATGCTGTTCAAGGACTATTAACTCTCTGACTTCATGTAACAAGATTCAAACTCCATATCTGTTGTCTTGTGTTTTAACTATCAGGCCTTGCGGCTTGAGTGTGCCTGGCACTGGCTTTTACCTGGTCTTCCTTCAAAGTAGAGTAGATTGTTGCTAGGTTACTGGATTCTTTTCTTATGGGATCATTAGCTTACAGTAGTCTCCCAAACTCCCTTAAAAATTCCCTTCCTGTCTTTAATCTCCTAGTGGGATTTTTAAAAATAAATTTATTTATATTTTATTTTTGGCTGCATTGGGTCTTCGTTGCTGCATGCGGGCTTTCTCTAGTCGCGGCGAGCGGGGGCTACTCTTCATTGCAGTGCATAGGCTTCTCATTGCAGTGGCTTCTTTTGTTGTGGAGCACAGGCTCTAGGCACACGGGCTTCAGTACTTGCAGCATGTGGGCTCAGTAGTTGTGGCACACAGGCTTAGTTGCTCCACAGCATATGGGATCTTCCCGGACCGGGGCTCGAACCCATGTCCCCTGCATTGGCAGGCGGATTCTTTTTTTTTTTTTTTTAACATCTTTATTGGGGTATAATTGCTTTACAATGGTGTGTTAGTTTCTGCTTTATAACAAAGTGAATCCCAAAGTGGATATGGGAACATATGTTCTCATATCTCTTCCTTCTTGCGTCTCCCTCCCCCCCACCCTCCCTATCTCACCCCTCTAGGTGGTCACAAAGCACTGAACTGATCTCCCTGTGCCATGCGGCTGCTTCCCACTACCTATCTGTTTTACGTTTGGTAGTGTATATATGTCCATGCCACTCTCTCACCTTGTCACAGCTTACCATTCCCCCTCCCCATATCCTCAAGTCCATTCTCTAGTATGTCTGTGTCTTTATTCCCGTCTTACCCCTAAGTTCTTCATGACATTTTTTTTCTTAGATTCCATATATATGTGTGAGCATACGGTATTTGTCTTTCTCTTTCTGACTTACTTCACTCTGTATGACAGACTCTAGGTCCATCCACCTCAGTACAAATAACTCAATTTCGTTTCTTTTTATGGCTGAGTAATATTCCATTGTATATATGTGCCACATCTTCTTTATCCATTCACCTGATGATGGACACTTAGGTTGTCTCCATCTCCAGGCTATTGTAAATAGAGCTGCAATGAACATTTTGGTACATGACTCTTTTTTCAATTATGGTTTTCTCAGGGTCTATGCCCAGTAGTGGGATTGCTGGGTCATATGGTAGTTCTATTTGTAGTTGTTTAAGGAAGCTCCATACTGTTCTCCATAGTAGCTGTACCAATTCACATTCCCACCAGCAGTGCAAGAGTGTTCCCTTTTCTCCATACCCTCTCCAGCATTTATTGTTTCTAGATTTTTTGATGATGGCCATTCTGACTGGTGTGAGATGATATCTCATTGTAGTTTTGATTTGCATTTCTCTAATGATTAATGATGTTGAGCATTCTTTCATGTGTTTGTTGGCAGTCTGTATATCTTCTTTGGAGAAATGTCTATTTAGGTCTTCTGCCCATTTTTGGATTGGGTTGTTTGCTTTTTTGTTATTGAGCTGCATGCATTGCTTGTAAATTTTGGAGATTAATCCTTTGTCAGTTGCTTCATTTGCAAATATTTTCTCCCGTTCTGAGGGTTGTCTTTTGGTCTTGTTTATGGTTTCCTTTGCTGTGCAAAAGCTTTGAAGTTTCATTAGATCCCATTTGTTTACTTTTGTTTTTATTTCCATTTCTCTAGGAGGTGGGTCAAAAAGGATCTTGCTGTGATTTATGTGATAGAGTGTTCTGCCTATGTTTTCCTCTAAGAGTTTTATAGTGTCTGGTCTTACATTTAGGTCTTTAATCCATCTGGAGTTTATTTTTGTGTATGGTATTAGGGAGTGTCCTAATTTCATTCTTTTACATGTAGCTTTCCAGTTTTCCCAGCACCACTTATTGAAGAGGCTGTCTTTTCTCCACTGTATGTTCTTGCTTCCTTTGTCATAAATTAGGTGTCCATATGTGCGTGGGTTTATCTCTGGGCTTTCTATCCTGTTCCACTGATCTATATTTGTTTTTGTGCCAGTACCATACTGTCTCCATTACTGTAGCTTTGTGGTATAGTTTGAAGTCTTGGAGCCTGATTCCTCCAACTCCATTTTTCTTTCTCAAGGTTGCTTTGGCTATTCAGGGTCTTTTGTGTTTCCATATGAATTGTAAAATTTTTTGTCTAATTCTTTGAAGAACACCATTGATAGCTTGATAGGGATTCCATTGAATCTGGAGATTGCTTTGGTTAGTATAGTCATTTTCACAATATTGATTTTTCCAATCCAAGAACATGGTATATTTCTGCATCTGTTTATGTCATCTTTGATTTCTTTCATCAGTGTTTTATAGTTTTCTGAGTACAAGTCTTTCACCTCCTTAGGCAGGTTTATTCCTTGGTATTTTATTCTTTTTGTTGCGAAGGAAATGGGATTGTTTCCTTAATTTCTCTTTCTGATTTTTCGTTGTTGGTGTATAGGAATGCCAGAGATTTCTGTGCATTAATTTTGTACCCTGAAACCTTACCAGATTCATTGATTAGTTCTAGTAGTTTTCTGCTGGCATCTTTAGAATTTTCTATGTAGTATCATGTCATCCGCAAACAGTGACAGTTTTACTGCTTCTTTTCCAATTTGGATTCCTTTTATTTCTTTTTCTTCTCTGATTGCCATGGCTAGAACTTCCAAAACTATATTGAATGAGAGTGGTGAGAGTGGACATCCTTGTCTTTTTCCTGATCATAGTGGAAAGGCTTTCAGTTTTTCACCATTGAGTATGATGCTTGCTGTGGGTTTGTCATATATGGCCTTTATTATGTTGAGGTAGTTTCCCTCTATGCCCATTTTCCAGAAAGTTTTTATCATAAATGGTATTGAATTTTGTCAAAAGATTTTTCTGCATCTATTGAGATGATCATATGGTTTTTATTCCTTAATTTGTTAATGTGGTGTATCACATTGATTGATTTGCGTGTATTGAAGAATCCTTGCATACCTGGGATAAATCCCACTTGATCATGTTGTATGATCCTTTTAATGTTTTGTTGGATTCTGTTTGTTAGTATTTTGTTCAGGATTTTTCATCTATGTTCATCAGTAATATTAGTCTATAATTTTCTTTTTTTGTGATATCTTTTTCTGGTTTTGGTATCAGGGTGATGGTGGCTTCATAGAATGAATTTGGGAGTATTTCTCCCTCTGCAATTTTTTGGAAGAATTTGAGAAGGATTGGTATTAGCTCTTCTCTAAATGTTTGATAGAATTCACCTGTGAAACCATCTCGTCCTGGACTTTCGTTGGAAGAGTTTTAATTATGGTCTCAATTTCATTACTTGTCATAGATCTGTTTATATTTTCTAATTCTTCTTGGTTCAGTCTTGGAAAATTGTACCTTTCCAAGAATTTATCCTTCGTGGTTGTCCCTTTTATTGGCACATAGTTGTTTGTAGGATTCTCTTATAATCCTCTGTATTTCTGCAGTGTCAGTTGTCACTTCTCCTTTTTCATTTCTAATTCTATTGATTTGAGTCTTCTTCCTTTTTTTCTTGATGAGTCTGGCTAAGGGTTTATCAATTTTGTTTATCTTCCCAAAGAAACAGCTTTTAGTTTTATTGATCTTTGCTATTGTTTTCTTCGTTTGTATTTCATTTATTTCTGCTCTGATTTTTATGATTTCTTTCCTTCTAGTGACTTTTGGTTAGATTGTTTATTTGAGATTTTTCTTGTTTCTTGAGGTGAGATTGAATTGCTATGAACTTCTCTCTTAGAACTGCTTTTGCTGCATCCCATAGGTTTTGGGTCATCGTGTTTTCATTGTCATTTGTTTCTATGTATTCTTTGATTTCTTCTTTGATTTCTTCAGTGATCTCTTGGTTATTTAGTAGTGCACTGCTTAGCTTCCATGTGTTTGTGTTTTTTCCTGTAATTGATTTCCAATCTCATAGCATTGTGGTCAGAAAAGATGCTTGATATGATTTCAGTTTTCTTAAGTTTTCCACGGCTTGATTTGTGACCCAAGATGTGATCTGTCCTCGAGAATGTTCCTTGTGCACTTGAGAAGAAAGTGTATTCTGCCACTTTTGGGTGGAATGTTCTATAAGTATCAATTAACTCTGTGTGGTCTGTTGTGTCATTTAAAGCTTGGGTTTCCTTATTTATTTTCATTTTGCATGATCTGTCCATTGGTGTAAGTGGCGTGTTAAAGTCCCCTGCTATTATTGTGTTACTGTCAATTTCTCCTTTCATGGTTGTTAACATTTGCCTTATGTGTTGAGGTGCTCTTATGTTGGGTGCATAAACATTTATAATTGTTATACCTTCTTCTTGGATTGATCCTTTGACCATTATGTAGTGTCCCTCCTCATCTCTTATAACAGTCTTTATTTTAAAGTCTATTTTATCTGATACGAGTATTGCTACTCCAGCTTTCTTTTGATTTCCATTTGCATGGAATATCTTTTTCCATCCATTCACCTTCAGTCTCTATATGCCCCTAGGTCTGAAGCAGGTCTCTTGTGGACAGCACATATATGGGTCTTGTTTTTGTAGCCATTCAGCCAGTCTGTCTTTTGGTTGGGGCATTTAATCCATTTACATTCAAGGTTATTATCAATATGTATGTTCCTATTACCATTTTCTTAATTGTTTTGGGTTTGTTTTTGTGGGTCTTTTTCTTCTCTTGTGTTTCCCGCCTAGAGAAGTTTCTTTAGCATTTGTTGTAAAGCTGGTTTGGTGGTGCTGAACTCTCTCAGCTTTTGCTTGTCTGTAAAGGTTTTAATTCCTCCATCAAATCTGAATTAGATCCTTGCTGGGTAGAGTAATCTTGGTTGTAGGTTTTTCTCCTTCATCATTTTAAATATGTCCTGCCAGTCCCTTCTGGCTTGAAGAGTTTCTGCTGAAAGATCAGCTGTTAACCTTATGGGGATTCCCTTGTGTGTTATTTGTTGTTTTCCCTTGCTGCTTTTAATATTTTTTCTTTGTATTTAATTTTTGATAGTTTGATTAATATATGTCTTGGCATGCTTATCCTTGGATTTATCCTGTATGGGACTCTCTGTGCTTCCTGGACTTGGTTAACTATTTCCTTTCCCATATTAGGGAAGTTTTCAACTATAATCTCTTCAAATATTTTCTCAGTCCCTTTCTTTTTCTCTTCTTCTTCTGGGACCCCTATAATTCGAATGTTGGTGTGTTTAATATTATCCCAGAGGTCTCTAAGACTGTCCTCAATTCTTTTCATTCTTTTTTCTTTATTCTCCTCTGCAGTAGTTATTTCCAGTATTTTATCTTCCAGGTCACTTATCTGTTCTTCTGCCTCAGTTAGTCTGCTATTGATCCCTTCTAGAGAATTTTTAATTTCATTTATTGTGTTGTTCATAATTGTTTGTTTGCTCTTTAGTTCTTCTAGGTCCTTGTTAAATGTTTCTTGCATTTTCTCATTCTATTTCCAAGATTTTGGATCATCTTTACTATCATTATTCTGAATTCTTTTTCAGGTAGACTGCCTATTTCCTCTTCATTTGTTAGGTCTGGTGGGTTTTTGCCTTGCTCTGCTGTGTGTTTCTCTGTCTTCTCATTTTGCTTAACTTAACTGTGTTTGGGGTCTCCTTTTCGCAGGCTGCAGGTTTGTAGTTGCCTTTGTTTTTGGTGTTTGTCCCCAGTGGCTAAGGTTAGTTCAGTGGGTTGTGTAGGCTTCCTGGTGGAGGGGACTAGTGCCTGTGTTCTGGTGGATGAGGCTGGATCTTGTCTTTCTGGTGGGTAGGTCCACGTCTGGTGGTGTGTTTTGGGGTGTTTTTGGCCTTATTATGATTTTAGGCAGCCTCTCTGCTAATGGATGGGGTTGTGTTCGTGTTTGCTAGTTGTTTGGCATAGGGTGGCCAGCACTGTAGCTTGCTGGTCGTTGAGTGGAGCTGTGTCTTGGCGTTGAGATGGAGATCTCTGGGAGATTTTTGCCATTTGATATTACGTGGAGCTGGGAGGTCTCTGGTGGACCAGTGTCCTGAACTTGGCTCTCCCACCTCAGAGGCACAGCCCTGATGCCTGGCTGGAGTACCAAGCACCTGTCATCCACACGGCTCAGAATAAAAGGGAGAAAAGAAAGAAAGAAAGAAGGAAAGAAAGAAAGGAAGGAAGGAAGGAAGGAAGGAAGGAAGGAAGGAAGGAAGAAGGTAAAATAAAATAATGTTAAATAAAATAATGAAAATAAAAATAATTTAAAAAATTTTTAAGTAATAAAAAAAGAAAGAGAGCAACCAAACCAAAAAAGAAATCCACCAATGATAACGAGTGCTAAAAACTATACTAAAAAAACAACCAAACAAAAAAAACGGACAGACAGAACCCTAGGACAAATGGTAAAAGCAAAGCTATACAGACAAAATCACACACAGAAGCATACACATACACACTCACAAAAAGAGAAAAAGGGAAAAAAATATATATGTATCATTGCTCCCAAAGTCCACCTCCTCAGTTTGGGACGATTCGTTGTCTATTCAGGTATTCCACAGATGCAGGGCACATCAGGTTGATTGTGGAGATTTAATCCGCTGCTCCTGAGGCTGCTGGGAGAAATTTCCCTTTCTCTTCTTTGTTTTCACAGCTCCCGGGGTTCAGCTTTGCATTTGGCCCCGCCTCTGCGTGTAGGTTGCCTGAGGGCGTTTGTTCTTGGCTCAGACAGGACCGGGTTAAAGGAGCCGCTGATTGGGGGCTCTGGCTCACTCAGGCCGGGGCGGGGGGGTGGGGGGGAGGGCGGGGGGGGTGGGGGGAGGGCGGGGGGGGTGGGGGGAGGGCGGGGTTAGGAGTGCAGGGCGAGCCTGCGGGGGGCAGAGGCCGTTGTGACGTTGCAACAGCCTGAGGCGCGCCGTGTGTTCTCTCGGGGAAGTTGTCCCTGGATCCCGGGACCCTGGCAGTGGCGGGCTGCACAAGCTCCCCGGAAGGGCGGTGTGGATAGTGACCTGTGCTCGCACACAGGCTTCTTGGTGGCGGCAGCAGCAGCCTTAGCGTCTCATGCCCGTCTCTGGGGTGTGCGCTGTTAGCCGCAGCTCGCGTCCGTCGTCTCTGGAGCTCCTTTAAGCGGCGCTCTTAATCCCCTCTCCTTACACACCAGGAAACAAAGAGGGAAGAAAAAGTCTCTTGCGGGTCCAGACTTTTCCCGGACTCCCTCCCGGCTAGCTGTGGTGCACTAGCCCCTTCAGGCTGTATTCAC
This sequence comes from Lagenorhynchus albirostris, assembly GCF_949774975.1. Lineage (NCBI taxonomy): Eukaryota > Metazoa > Chordata > Mammalia > Artiodactyla > Delphinidae > Lagenorhynchus > Lagenorhynchus albirostris. Next base: position 7,944,133 of record NC_083110.1, read on the forward strand.
GCCACCAACCCCAGTCCTCTCCCTGCGCTCCGACCGAAGGGCTGGTGAGTGCCGGTCGGCACCGATCCTCTGTGCGGGAATCTCTCCGCTTTGCCTTCCGCACCCTGGTGGCTGTGCTCTCTTCCGCGGCTCCGAAGCTTCCGCCCTCCGCCACCCGCAGTCTCCGCCCGCGAAGGGGCTCCTAGTGTGTGGAAACCTTTCCTCCTTCACAGCTCCCTCCCACTGGTGCAGGTCCCGTCCCTGTTCTTTTGTCTCTGTTTATTCTTTTTTCTTTTGCCCTACCCAGGTACGTGGGGGAGATTCTTGCGTTTTGGGAGGTCTGAGGTCTTCTGCCAGCGTTCAGTAGGTGTTCTGAAGGGGTTGTTCCACGTGTAGATGTATGTCTGATGTATCTGTGGGGAGGCAGGTGATCTCCGCGTCTTATCTTCTGCCATCTTGAAGCTCCTCTCTCTTCCACTTTCAGATGTCTGGAACTGGGTTCAAAAATGCGTCCTTTACTGTTTACAGTGGCTCCAGCTGACAGCAGAAAAATCTAGGCTGAGATCAAAGGGACACTGGAGTTTATGACTTTTACAAAGTTATGTTTTTCTTTTCATTATGAAAGAAAAAACAATTTCTGTCACTTTAAGCACTTAAGTGTCAAATATGGAATGGAAAAAAAAAAGACCCCTCTTTTTTCTGCCTCTGCATCCTAAGCCCTTATACAAACAGAACATTCTATGATGCTAAGGCAATGCCGTCCCATTCTCTCTGTTGAGAATGTCCTGCCCTAGCACTCTCTTTTACCTTTAATTTGTTGTTATTTCATCAGATTATTTTACAACATAGTTTAAAAGCAAGCATTTTAAAAGGCTTGTTGCTAGAGGAAGAGGTCCCCTGTTCCTTCTTTCTCAGAGGACAACACTTTCAACTCTTTTAGATGATTCTTTGGGTATAATACGCCTTCATATCTCTAAACAACATTTTTAGACAGACTTCTTGATTTTTCAGTTTTAGATAATATCAGTTTATAGCCCACTGTGGAGGATAAGGATGTGTTTCTCCTTCACCCTTTCCTCCACTGCAATCATCCGCCTATTTGGTCCCTCTACCCACACTTCCAAAAATATTCACTTATAACTTTGGTAAGAGTTTACTTTAACGTGACCTTTTAAATGCTATTCCAAGCTGAGCCATGGAGTAAACTGTAATTATTTAAACTTTCTTCCAAAGTATTTTGCTTTCCTTAGAGTAAATAATTGTCTTGTTTGCTTAGTTTCTATCTCTAATCCAACACTAATCACTAATTCAACCAGAAACTCTGTCAAATGTCTCAAGTCTTTCCCAACACATTCATTTTTTTATTTAATTTTAATTTTTTAAAATTTTGTTTTCATTGCTTTATAGCTCATTTTCTTTTTTAAAAAAAATTTTATTGGAGTATAGTTGATTTACAGTGTTGTGTTAGTTTCAGGTGTACCGCAAAGTGAATCAGTTATACATATACATATATCCACTCTTTTTTAGATTCTTTTCCCATATAGGCCATTACAGAGTATTGAGTAGAGTTCCGTGTGCTGTACAGTAGGTCCTTATTAGTTATCTATTTTATATGTAGTAGTGAGCATATGTCAATCCCAGTCTCCCAATTTATCCCTCCACCCACCCCCTTGCCCCCTGGTAAACATGAGTTTGTTTTCTCCATCTGTTACTCTGTTTCTGTTTACTCAATACGTTTAGATGCAACAGGTATTCTATCAATTTCATCTTCTTTCTGAAGGTAACCAGTGACACTAGCTCCTGAGCCTTTGAAGATGCTCTGATGTAAACTGGACTGATTTTTTTTACTTTCTCCAAAACTGGTTTAAGATTCAGCTTTCTCAGGTCTTCTGGGTAGTTATCACCCTTCCAACAGCTTTCCAGTTACCTCTTTTCTCTCACCTTCTTTTTTCATCGGAGTTTTTGTCTTCAACATTTTTTTCCCCTTTATTATCATTATAGATGGCAGCAAAGTAAATGTATGGGTTCAAAGTGCCATCCTGATTTTTTACACTGTCGTAGAGTTGATTTACAGCATTGTGTTAGTATCTGCTGTACAGCAAAGTGATTCATATGTTATACATATGTATATATTCTTTTTTTATATTGTTTTCCATTATGGTTTATCTCAGGGTATTGAATATAGTTCCCTGTGCTATACATTAGGACCTTGCTGTTTATCCATTCTATATATAGTAGTTTGCATCTGCTAACCCCAAACTCCCAGTCCGTCCGTTCCCCCACTTACCTCCCCCTTGGCAACCACAAGTCTGTCCTCTATGTCTGTGAGTCCATTTCTGTTTCACAGATAAGTTCGTTTGTGTCCTATTTTAGATTCCACATATAAGTGATCTCATATGGTGTTTGTCTTTCTCTTTCTGACTTACTTGGCTTGGTATGATAATCTCTAATTGCACCCATGCTGCTGCAAATGGCGCTCTTTCTTTCTTTTTTGTGGCTGAGTAGTATTCCATTGTTTATATGTATCACATCTTCTCTATCCGTTCATCTGTTGATGGAAACAATCTGTTTCCATGTCTTGGCTATTGTAAATAGTGCTGCTCGGAACATAGGGGTGCTTGTATCTTTTTGAATTATAGTTTTGTCCAGATATACGCCCAGGAGTGGGATTGCTGGATCATATGGCAACTCTATTTTTAGTTTTTTGAGGAATCTCCATCCTGTTTTCCATAGTGGCTGCACCAACTTACATTCCCACCAACAGTGTAGGAGGGTCCCTTTCCTCCACACCCTCTCCAGCCTTTGTTATTTGTAGATTTTTTAATCAAACTGCCATCGTGACAGAGTCTCCAGCCACCTGTCTTTACTGGGGTGACTTCCACCAGCTCGTCCCTCGAGCCTTCTCTGATTCTTCTCCAGAAGCCCTTTCCTGCCGTTCTGGGTTATGTGCTTCCATACATCCTCCTATGACATCACTGTGAACTCTGAGGTGGGCGGGGCTGAGGGGCCTGGTGGGGTAGTACCGACGGCCTTTTTACTGGAAGGTGAGGCACATATCCAGGCTGGAGCCCAGGGTATTCGGCCATCATGGTGTCTCTGGCCTTGGTTCTCTCTTGTAGGAAGAGCAAGGTCCCCAGAGCAGACACACAGGTGTTCTGGGCTCGCCAGTCTCCTCTGGAGCTGCCAGCTTCCTCAAGGTGCTCTGAGGAGAGGACACAGGGGGCATCACCATCGTTCATTATGATTGGCCATGAGGTCTTTGCTAGGCAGAGGTTTGGGGGTAGAATATTATGAGAAGCCCAGCACTGAGAAAGCATCTGTGACCCACGGATGTCCTTCTGTCCTCGTGATTGTTTTTCTGGCCCATTCAGTCACACCAGTTTGGTGACCCCATGCCCAGCTTCCCTGCATGGAGATGCAGAGCTGTCAGTGTCAGGAGCGCCCAGCCCCTCGTGTGGTTGTCACCTGCTCTACGTCCTTTGTCACCCTTCCCGCTGCTGACAGAACTGTGCTCATGAGCTTTGGCAAAGCTAACGCAGAGAGAAGAGCTTCCTGTCACTCAGCCACCTCTGTGCGGTGGCCTCTGTCTCCTCCCTGGCTTCGGCCCTTATGATATGCCAGTGTCCTCATTTCTCCCACGAACCTGAGGGTGACTGGCGTTCCGTGTCACTCGGTGACCTCACACGGCGCCAGGAGGGGAACGAGGTCCATTGTGCTGTGTTCTCTCTGACTTCGGGGCTGTCCTTTTCCCACCAGAACACTTTGGGGAAGAAAGCAGTTTTCCCCCAAACTCAGGGAAAAAACCACTGCCGGTTCAATAAAAAGCCTCAAAAAAAGCACCTTCAATAGAGCACCAAGAGTGAACCCTAACGTAAATAAACTCTGGACTCTGGGTGATGGTGATGTGTCAGTGTAGGTCTATCCACTGAACAAATGTCCCACCTGGGGGTGGTTGTTGACAGTGCAGCGGAGACTGTGCACGGGCGGGGGCAGGGGGCATATGGGAACTCTCTGTATCCTCCTCTCAATTTTGTTGTGAACCTAAAACTGTTCTAAAAAGTAAAATCTGAAGGAATTTTTAAAAGCACTGTCAATTCCCAAAGCAAGATTAAAAAAAAAAAAACGGTTTAAATTATAGGACTAAGTAAGGCTACTTGACTCCGTGCCTGGAAAACTGAACTGGCTCAGAAGAGCTCTGTCATTATTACCTCATTTGTGAGCGAATTAACCCAGACAGGCCGCAGACGTGCCCTGCTGCCCAGAACACTCACTGGGCTTAGGGCAGGCCCGGGGCGCCCTGGCTGTGCCTCGCAGGCTCTCCTGGCCACCACCCCTGAGCAGGGTTCCAGGTCTGTTGTTTCTGTTTACTCCCAAGGTGCAGAGGACACCAGTGTGCCCAGGAGTCCAGGCAGGGTCAAGGCAGCGGTGAGCCTGGATTAGCTTCTTTTCTCTCTATTCCCACTTGGGGGTTTTCTTCGAGGGAAAAGGAGCTGAGGTTTCTTGGCTACATGTCACCCCTTGCCCTGCCTCCCCATGGCTTTGTGAGGCCGATGGGCTTCCTGGTCCTGACTCTGTGTGGTCAGAGCCCATCCAGAGGGGTGGGTCTGAACCGAGAATCTGCCACTCACTCTGCGGTGCTGGAGGCTACGTCACTGAAACTCTGAGCATCCGTTTCCCTCTCTGCACACCTGGGGGACCTTGAGGGGCCTTCCAGCTCCAAATATTCTGTAGTTCTAATGGCTCTCTGACCGTCCAGGTGTAATGCGCCTTTATCCTGCCCTTTATTGGCAGGAGCGGAGACTTTTATTGATTTGGTTTGGTCTGAGGAGAAAGGAAGTCCAGGCACTTAGATTCTCCTCATTAATGTTTCATGTTCCTCAGGCAGCCATCCCTCCCATGACGGGAGAGGCCGGGCAACTGACTCTCTGATGCTTCTGAGCATCAGATATCAGCAGAGCTCCCCTACCTACTGGTCACTGGGTCCCAGGGGGTATCTGGGGTGGGGACGCCCTGGTCCCTCTGTCTTCCCAGAGGCAGCGTGGCTGAGACGAATTGGGGAGGGAGACGGGGTGTCGGGGGCTGGCGAGGGGGGCAGAGAAAATGGCTGGAATAATTGAATTGCCATTGTTCTCCCTGAGGTGAAGCCCCACCTACCTCCCTAGGCCCAGAGCTTGATGATCCTTTCCCAGCAGAGAATTTCTGAAGCCCAGGGTGGCCCAAGGCTTCCTCCAGGTAACAAATGGCCCCTTTGCCACTTGGATTCCTATTGGTTCCCTTCACTGGGTAGAGCTGCCTTCTGCCACGCGGGTAAGTTTTGACCTTTCCAAATCATCACTAGAGATATGGATGTGCGTCACCGTTTGCTATAAGCGGACTGTTTTCCCTTATCAAGAAGTCCTGTGGTCCTTGTTCCCCCGGGGCTGGGGTGCGAAGGGGCACACTCGCAATGGTGACCGCGACACCCTCTTCGTGCTTTGTCAAAGCACCTGTCACCCTGTTGCGAAAGTGCTGGTGTTAAATTCCCCGCACTGGACTGTGAGTGCTATAAAGGGAGAAATCTGCCTCCTTTGATTCCCAGGATCACCCTCCAGAGCCTGGCACCCAGGAAGTGCCCATTAAATAGTCGTCCAAAGGGTGGGAAATGAAGAGCAATAAATGTGAGCCTTGCTGGCGTCTTCCCTGGGGGTCCTGAGCTCCGGCACGTAGACTGAATTGTTACAGGTCATAGGCATTGATCCTGTAGGACTGTGGCGTCTGAGCACAGGGTAAAGGGGGGCAGGGCATCGGCCACATGGTGGTCCTTCCATGGGCTTCATTTGTGGCCTCTTGGATGCAGCGGGGAAAGGCCACAGTGAATTTCAAAATGATCTCCTTAGAGATCAGCTAGTACAGTTCCCTCATTGTCTCAAACAAGGAGGCCCAGAAAAACAATTTATCAAGTTCCCCACTGGTAAGAGCCCCCAACAACGTGCTTTGCAGTCCTATACTCCTTTCACCGTGTTACCCTGACTCCCTGTTGACTTGCTTCTTTTGAGAATAGAAATGGCATAGAATTTAAAGACTAGACATTGAAAAACAAGTACAGCAAGTGGGTAGTCAGGAGACGTCTAAGGGACCTGCTTCAGAACGCGGGTACTCACCTTTGCCCCGTCCACGGGCTATTCAGGTGATACAGCTGAAATTTTTCTGGGTAAAGACAAAGGAGACATAGGTCTATATTCCAGTATCTCCTCATTTCTTTCTCTTACACTTCTGATTTCCTGGTGAGTTTTTGTTTGTTTGCTTTGTTAAGTTTGCTATGTCCATTTTTTTCCAGTTTTTTAAAATTTATTTTTTATTGAAGTATAGTTGACTTACAGTGTTGTGTTCATCTCCGCTATACAGCAAAGTGGCTCAGTTATACACATAGGTACATTCCTTTTCACATTCATCTCCATTATGGTTTATCACAGGATATTGAATCTAGTTCCCTGTGCTGTACAGTAGGACCTTGTTGTTTAGCCATTCTATAGATACTAGTTTGCAACTGCTAACCCCAAATTCCCGATCCATTCCTCTCCCACCCCCCTCCCCCTTGGCAACCACAAATCTGTTCTCTAATGTTAGGTCCATTTTGAAAGAAAGTAAACTAATCCTCTCTCTCTCTCTCCTCCATTCTTCCCCGGGCCGGGTCTCTGCTCCCAGGGGAAGGCTGGCCCTTGAGCTGCATCCTTCCCTTCTTCCTGTGATTGCCAGTGAGGCCACTGAGGAAGGGGGAGGAGAGGGAAGATGAGGAAAAGGAGGAGAAAGAGAAGCAAACCAAGCACCATCCAGTCACCAAATGAGCGGGCCGGGCTGCCATGCTGCACAGCTCCTGGGAGCGCCATTGTCATTGTGGTGAACATGGACGGAGCCCCCTGGAGGTGTGCAGTGACAGCCACGTGCTCTGGGCAGCCCTGAGGTTAATAACATTGGAACAAAGGGCATTCTTTTCTGGTAAAGGGCCACCTTCCACAGACACCCACCAAATTGCCTTGCTTTTCCTCCTTCCATGAAGACTAGCGGGGGCTTCATCACGGACCTACATCTGGAGACAGCACCCTCAGAAGCGACTGAGTTCCTTCCTGTTCAGACATTTAGAATCTATGAGAACTTGACAGATGAATTCTCAAGGGAGTTTGGGGATCTTGACTGCCCGACACTCAGGCCCCGGGAAGGGGCCGAGGCTCCTTGTGCTTGGTATAACAATTGCCTTGTGTGGCTCTCAGCCTACAGGCAGAAGTGCTGTCAGCTGGGAATGCCTGAGGGACTCGCCTGGGACTGTGCGACCCATGTTGCGCCCACAGACATTTCCAGAGCCAAGGTTGTGGCTGGACTGGCCCTTGTGGTTCTCAGTATAATTGCATGACGTACCTCAGCAACCATCAGGGAGCTTCGAGGATCAAGATCTATAATTCACAGGTCTTGGAAGGTACACGGCACACCCAGGACCCACACAGTGAGGTCACGGGTAGAGAGAAAGAGTGTGGACCTGGGGCTCTGCCTTTGTGAGGATCCAAGGGTAGCGTGTCCAGGGTTAAAGGGCTTCACTCTTTATTGGCTAACGTGAGGCCTAAGAGTGCAAATTAGGATGCAGGCAGGGAGCAGTGGTCCCTCTAATAGTTATCTGGGTTCCCAGGCTTTCTGAGAGGGGGCTTCCTGGGTGGCAGTGGCCTAACTCCCCCTCTGCTTGTTTAGCTGGTAGCTGTATCACACGGCTGGCAGGGTGTTTGTTCGAGATGGATGTCCTGGGAAAGGGATGCCTCCACAATCAGAAGCTTAATGTCAGGCACTTACACTACAATCAAAAAGCTTAATGTCAGGCACTTACACTACTGTTCAATGCTGCCTTGCACATGGGACCTGACACAAAGTAACACGTATGGTGGCTTTTTGTGATGGATAAAGAGGAAGCTTGGGAGGGGCTGCAGAGGGGGAAGCGGGGAAGTGGGGAGGGGGGCAGGGCTCTGTGAAAGCCTCCTGTCTGCCCATCTGGGGCTCTCCTCTTCCAGGGACAGACTGAGGTCCTGCAGGGAAGTCTCGGATTGCCTCTGAGCAGAACCTAAGGGGAGCGTGGAGGCAGCTCTGAGAGTTTCCCACCTACCACCCCCCTTGGCAGGAGGGTGAATTACATTTTTTAGCTACACTGGATGATTGGTCTTAGTTTCTACTGTTGATACTTCTTGATAGTTTATGAATATTCCTTTTTCTCTTGCAACTCTGAAACGACATACCATTCTTTTAAAAAATTTTTATATTGGAGTATAGTTGATGTGTAATGTTGTGATAGTTTCAGGTGTATAGCAAAGTGAATCAGTTATACATATACATGTATCCATTCTTTTTCAGATTCTTTTCCCATATAGGTTTTTACAGACTATTGAGTAGAGTTCCTTGTGCTATACAGTAGGTTCTTATTGGTTATCTATTTTATATATAGTAGTGTATATATGTTAATCCCAATCTCCTAATTTATCCCTTCCCCCATTTCCCCTTTGGTAACTGTAAATTTGTTTTCCGTGTCTGAGTCTATTTCTGTTTCGTAAATAAGTTTATTTGTATCATTTTTTAAAATTAGATTCCATGTATAAGTGATATTAGATGATATTTGTCTTTCTCTGTCTGACTTACTTCACTTAGTATGACCATCCATGTTGCTGCAAATGGCATTATTTCATTCTTTATAATGGCTGAGTAATATTCTATTGTATATATGTACCACATCTTTATTCATTCATCTCTTGATGGACACTTAGGTTGCTTCCATGTCCTGGCTATTGTAAATAGTGCTGCTATGAATATTAGGGTGCATGTCTTTTCAAATTATGGTTTTCTCCGGATATACGCCCAGGAGTGGGATTGCTGGGTCCTATGGTAGTTCTATTTTTAGTTTTTTAAGGAACCTCCATACTGTTCTCCATAGTGGTTATACCAATGTACATTCCCACCAACAGTGTAGGAGGGTCCCCTTTTCTCCTCACCCTCTTCAGCATTTATTGTTCATACCATTCTTCAAGGAATGTCAACTCACATTTTACCCAAAAGAGTATTTCTCACTATTTTGACACACATAAGCTCCCCTGTATCATTCTGTGGCTATGCTTTCTGACCAGATATGAGGAATATTCTGAAGGGAAAAGCATACCAGAGAGTTGTTACCATTGAGAGGCTAAATATGTATAAACACTTTTAGAATCAAGTGATTTTTGTCAGGCTTTCAGGAATTCTTGCCTCTTTCCATTACAGTGTAACTGAAGGATAAATCTGCAATTACACAAGAACGCCCCAAGGAGTGCCCTGAGTTTATTTTATCCTCGTTTTTTTTTTTTTTTTTTTTTTGCGGTATGCGGGCCTCTCACTGCTGTGGCCTCTCCCGTTGAGGAGCACAGGCTCCGGACGCGCAGGCTCAGCGGCCATGGCTCACGGGCCCAGCCGCTCCAAAGCACGCAGGATCCTCCCAGACCGGGGCACGAACCCGCGTCCCCTGCATCGGCAGGCGGACTCCCAACCACTGCACCACCAGGGAAGCCCTATCCTCGTTTTTTAATACTGTTAAGTACTCTTATCATGTGGATTCTAATTTATTTTACAATTAAGTTTCCAGGAACCGAACATACTTAATTGTTAGTCTTTTCTTTAGTTCAAATCTTTATTTCATGTTTTTATTTTAAATACTAGAACTCTAAAATAAAACACAACACACCATATTTCACACATAGAATACTGGTTAGTTCATCTCTGAAAATGGAGTAGAATGATATCCTGTGTACAGCTCTATCCCAGGGCCTGCTTATAAAATATATTCAGTGACTGTTGAATGATTAAATAAATAAATGAATAAGTGAATGAATACAATGATGGTGATATAAAACATTAGATAAGTCACTTAACTATGATGCTTACTTTTAACTCTCTGTCTCCCTTCACTAGGATAAGGCCAGCATTTTTGTCTGATTTGTTCAGAGGTATATGCAAATTGCCTAGCACAATGCCTGGCACACAGAAGATACAGTAAATATTTTTTGAACAATTAATGAGTCTGAGGCTATAGACATAGATTATACTCACTCATCTCAGCCAGATGATTCTTCTTTTAAAATTTATTTTATTGAAGTATAGTTGATTTACAATGTTGTGTTAGTTTCTGGTGTACAGCAAAGTGATTCAATTATACAGATATGTAATAGTTTGCATCTGCTAATCCCAAACTCCTAATCCTTCCATTCCCATCCCACACTCACCTCCCCCTTGGCAACCACAAGTCTGTTCTCTATGTCTGTGAGTCCGTTTCTATTTCACAGATAAATTCATTTGTGTCCTATTTTAGATTCCACATATGAGTGATCTCATATGGCATTTGTCTTTCTCTTTCGGACGTTCTTCACTTAGTATGATCATCTCTAGGTCCATCCATGTTGCTACAAACGGCATTATTTCATTCCTTTTTATGGCTGATAAGTATTCCATTGTATATATGTACCACATCTTCTTTATCCATTCATCTGTTGGTGGACATTTAGGTTGCGTCCACGCACTGGCTATTGTAAATGGTTCAGCCAGATGATTCTTAAATTTGTATCTTTGGTCACAAAGGGAGTTGGGAGAAATATTTTAGATGTGTTAAAGGATGAGAACAGATTGCTAACTGTTCCTGGTCCCTTTACACAACTGCAGTCTGCCTATGAGAGCCCTCACTGGGCATGTGTGAAAAGCAGCAGCAGTCATCAGTATATGTATATACAGTTGTCAGGGACTCCTCCATATCACCTCTAACTTATTTGTTTTACAGTTTTTCACCTTGGATTTTTCACTTTTTGATTCCTCAAAACCGTGACTTCTAGTGAAAGCAGACACTTGAAGAGATATTTGCACACCCATGTTCATAGCAGCATTATTCACAATAACCAAAAGATAGAAGCAACCCAAGTGTCCATAGATGATGAATGGATAAACAAATGTGGTCTACATATATACAATGGAGTATTATTCAGCCTTAAAAAGGAAGGTAACTTTGACACAGGCTACAACATGGATGAACCTTGAGAACATTATGCTAAGTGAAATAAGCCAGATACAGAGGACAAATATTGTATGATTCTACTTTTATGAGGTGCCCAGAATAATCAAATTCATCCAGACAGAAAGCAGAATGGTGGTTGCCAGGGACTGGGGGAGGAGACAGAATGGGGAGTTAGTGTTTAGTGGGTAGATTCCCTAAGCTGAAAGGGTTGGGGAGATGAAAAAGTTCCGGAGATGGATGGCAGTGATGGTTGCACAGAAATGTGAATGTGTGAGCTGCGACTGAACCCTACCCTTAAGAATGGTTAAAATGGCAAATTTTGTTATGACTATTTTACCACAATAAAAATCCACTCACTTCTATCCATTTTGGCTCTGTGGTTAAACTCATGACCTTTATCTACCTGGTTTGAGGTCCTATTTTCGATAAATCTCCAGACACGGATCTCACCCTATGATCACTTTATCTCAGGTGTGAGTGGCAGGTTCTCATGGAGTTCTGAGCTACGAAATGTCAATGGCTTAATGCACACAACAATGTTATTTCTCACTCCCCAGAATCCGATGCAGTTATTCCCATTCGAGCAGCTCTTCAGGGAAACTCTTCTCCAGGTGGTGACTCAAGGTTTCTGGGTCCTTCCGTCTTTTAGCCCTATCAGTCTCTAAGGGCGTAGGGTCCTTCACTTCCATCTGCACAGAGGGAAGAGAAAGTTTAAGAATGGAAGACCATGAAGGATGCTTTATGGACAAGCCTAGAAATGGTAAATCACTTTCATTGGCCAGAACTCTGTCACATGGGCCCACCTAAATGCAATGGGGGAGGAGTTTGCAGCTAGAAAATGTAGTTTAGCTGTATATTCAGGAAGGAGAATAAAATATTACTCAGCCATGAGAAAGAAGGAAACCCTGCCATTTGCAACAACCTGGATGGACCTTGAGGGCATTATGCTAAGTGAAGTGTCAGAGAAAGGCAAATACTGTATGATCTCACTTGTACGTAGAATCTAAAAACATCAAATTCATAGAAACAGAAAGTAGAATAGTGATTACCAGGGTCTGAGAGGTGGGGGAAATGGGGAGATGCTGGTCAAAGGGTACAAACTTCCAGTTATAATGTAAGATGAATAAGCTCCAAGGAGCTAATATTCAGCTTAGGGACTGTAGTTAATGATACTGTATTGTGTACTTGTGAAGCCATCTAATCTCAGACTTTTCTTTGTTGGGAGGTCTTTGGTTACTGATTAAATCCCCTTACTTGTTACTGGTCTGTCAAGACTTTCTATTTCTTCATGATTCAAATTTGGTAGGTTATATGTTTCTAGATATTTATCCATTTCTTCTAGGTTATCCAATTCGTTGGCATATAATGTTTCATGGTAGTCTCATAATCCTTTGTATTTCTGTGGTATCAGTTTTCATTTCTCCTCTTTCATTTATAGTGGGGGGCTAGTTACAGGTGAGCCCAGTGGTACAGGCCAATGACAGGAGATGGGGTTGAATCCTGGCCCACACGTGCTTTCATTCGTCCTTGATGCAAGTTCTGGACTGTAGCTTCCTCTGCTTCATTTTTTTCTGTTCAAATATTCCACACATTTTCCACATTCCAGAATTCATCAACAATACTGCTTTACTGATAGCTAACTTTTTCCATTTGTTTTACTAGTTTGGGTTTGTTCCATTTGTGTCTCTTTCTTTTGCTCTCACATGAGTGGGATTCTGGGAGGCAAGGGCAGTAGTCCTTCCATTCCATTTATTCTCCATCTTGAACCTAAAGCCAGGAATTCACTTTTTTTTTTTTTTTTTAACAGTACACGGGCCTCTCACTGTTGTGGCCTCTCCCGTTGCAGAGCACAGGCTCCGGACACGCAGGCTCAGTGACCATGGCTCACGGGCCCAGCCGCTCCGCGGCATGTGGGATCTTCCCGGACCGGGGCACGAACCCGTGTCCCCTGCATCGGCAGGCGGCCTCTCAAACACTGCACCACCAGGGAAGCCCAGGAATTCACTTTTAAATGTTGTCTTGGTTTAACTCAAGGTCCAGCAATATTAGAGCTTTTTTTTTTTCTGGGTTTTGATTAACCATTCAGCATTATTCATGTACCCACCAAGGAGAGGTTGAAAAGGTTCGTTGAAGCAGAAAACAACTAGGAACATAGATTATAATTATTGTATTATTAAGCTCTTGCTGCAAATAGGAAGGAAATAAATATTTTAACAGAATCCATATGTCTATGTACACATATACCTTTGAGCCTATGTATAAATAATTAGGTGACTTGTACATTTGCATAGCATAGGCAAATGTACAAGCATATAAATATTATGAAGGCAGGGATTTTTGTCTGTTTTGTTCATTATTCTATCCCCAGTGCTTGTTATAAACTAAGTGGTCAATCAACATTAAGTGAACGAATGAGTAAATTTTACACAAACACACACACACACGCACACAGTCTCTCTCTTTCCCTCTCTGCTCTGCTTCTGGCTTATTGCCAAAAAGTGTTCTCTGCAGAGAAACTCAAACCCGTTAGGACATGTAGCTTTGGATAGGCTTTTCTTCTTCTAGCCAAACCATAATTGTATCTGTTGTAAAAGGCATTTTCTCTCATTCTTTGGAAGGTTGTCTTCATTTTTAACTGCTTTATAGTCCAAGTTCATTCCCCCTTTCCATACCACGTGTAGGTTTTCAATTTTACAAGCAGGTTGAAAGATGATTTTTCAGGATGTTAATAACTCTGTTTTGAGTATATAAAGGAGGAAAGCACTAGAAATTTTCCTTGTACATTTCTTAATGCTTTAGAATCCTCCTGGCAATTTAACAACTGTTATTTAAGCAGGTATGAAAAGTTATGTAGATTTTTTGGATGTATTTAAGACATATGTATCTCAATAATTACTGGTGTTAGTAATACCAGTTTGTACGCAGCACCCAGTATAACATTTTGTTAGTTCACTTTAGGTCATTCCTCTCAGGAATACACGTGACCATGTATTGATGATCCTCATAACATTCTTGGGCACTAAATATTGTAGCTTGAAGGTAATAAACGTCTCATATAGTAAATGATTTGCCATAAAAGAGAAGGACTAAAAATTCAGGAAAATGGAAGATTATAGTGCAAATATTATGAATTGCTATGACAATCTTTGAATTTCCACCCCATGCGTTATCTTTTCTATGATTTTAGCTCTTCTTTCAAGATGAGGTTGAGCTGGATTTTTTTTACCCCTCAAGCAGTGACTCTCAGCCTCTTTAAGACCTGGGCACCCAAACTAGGTTTTAAACTCCACAGAGGTCTGGGGCTTCCTGAATGCCAAGAGAACAGAGGGAAGGGTGACAGTGAGTTTAGTTTTTGAATTCCTGCTTGAACTCCACAGCACCAGAGGGGTCAGAGAAATTGCCTTCTAAGGGCTTAAGCAACTGAGCAAAAGATAAAACTTAATTGGAAATGGTATGGGGAGAGAGCAAAAGTGGGATGAGCAGGAAGGCATTCGGGGGGTGCCACTGATCTCTTTGGTTTCCCTGAAACCTCTTAGCATGTTACCTTTCCATCTTCTCATTCCCTCTCTCCGTCACCTTGTTCTTTCCAGGCTCTGTGTCAGTAACAGGAAAGGAAAGTTGGGGCGGGAGAGCTGCTGAGGGTTGAGATACCAAACTAGAGGCAGGAGGGGAAGGCGTGGTTCTTACTCAATCTATTCAGTACCGTCTCTCTTTCTCTGCTCTCTTTACTCGGCTCCCCCCACCCCCCCGCATTGCCAGCCTTTGCAAGTACAACCACAGAGGCTCTTTAATATAACGTTAAAAATCCAATTACTGGGGCTTCCCTGGTGGCGCAGTGGTTGAGAGTCCGCCTGCCGATGCAGGGGACACGGGTTCGTGCCCCGGTCCGGGAAGATCCCACATGCCATGAGCGGCTGGGCCTGTGAGCCATGGCCGCTGAGCCTGCGTGTCCGGAGCCTGTGCTCTGCAACGGGAGAGGCCACAACAGTGAGAGGCCCACGTACCGAAAAAAAAAAAAAATCCAATTACCGGAAGTCAGTTTGTCTACACAAAATAATTACGCGAGGTAAACAGCACATTCAGTCTCTAACCATCTGAGGGCTATAGGCAGGGAAGGCAGAAATGCTACAGGGCTGCATTGACAACCAACGTCCATCATGTGACTGTCCTTGTCCCACAGGTAAGCAGTAGGATTAGACTAAGCAACCTGACCTAGCTAATAGGGGCTAGAGAAGCCCGTGTTGAGATTAGGAACCCCCAGGGCAAAGCGATGAAGCTACAAATAGAAAGGTCTTCACACACGGTGACTGTGGCCACGGCTCAGAGAAGAGTCTCAGCACATAAGCAGTAGGGCTGTGACTGAAGTGTCGGCATATATGGTTCATGTTCCTAAAAAGGGTGTCATCTGGAGTCACAAAACAACTATGTATGTCTGAAATGAAAAATAGAGAAACGAAGTCACAACTAAAAGGACAGCAGCCCACTAATCAGCAAACTAAGTAAAACGCTGTCTGATTCTATGTCAGATGTGTTTTTTTTTTTAACATCTTTATTGGAGTATAATTGCTTTACAATGGTGTGTTAGTTTCTGCTGTATAACAAAGTGAATCAGCTATACGTATACATATGTCCCCATATATCCTCCCTCTTGCGTCTCCCTCCCACCCTCCCTATCCCACCCCTCTAGGTGGTCACAAAGCACCGAGCTGATCTCCCTGTGCTATGCGGCTGCTTCCCACTAGCTATCTACTTTACATTTGGTTGTGTATGTATGTCCATGCCACTCTCTTACTTCGGCCCAGCTTCCCCTTCCCCCCCTCTGCGTGTCCTCAAGTCCATTCTCTACTTCTGTGTCTTTATTCCTGTCCTGCCTCTAGGTTCATCAGAACCTTTTTTTTTTTTTAAGATTCCATATATATGTGTTAGCATATGGTATTTGTTTTTCTCTTTCTGACTTACTTCATTCTGTATGACAGACTCTAGGTCCATCCACCTCACTACAAATGACTCAATTTCGTTTATTTTTATGGCTGAGTAATAGTCCATTGTATATATGTGCCACATCTTCTTTATCCATTCATGTCAGATGTGTTTTAAAAGATGTTTTAAACAATTTCTCACATTATCTCACAACACTCCTATAAAGTAGGAGGGAAATTATTCCCACCCTCATTTGTCCGGTGGATCCACTAAGGGCCCTGCCCAGGTCATCTGGCAACTGTCTCCATCTTTGGGACTAAGGACCACCTGCTCACCCAGGTTGGGAACCTGCTCATTCCTGAGTCATTTAAATGTTGTGCCTCCCATTTCTCCGAATCGTCTATCAACATGGAACCTCACTGCAAACTGTCTTACTGGGCACCCCTGGACCTTTGGTTTTGATTTTGTGACGCCAACTAGATGCTAAGTCACCTGAAGGAAAGGACCAACCTTCTCTTCTCCCAGACCCCTTATTTACTCGGAACTGTGCTCTGGTGAACGCTCAACACATTTTAAGTGACTTGTCCAGAGCAGGAGACTAGAACACAGGTCTCCAATCCTCTCACCACAAAGCCACTGTTCTAGAAGTGACAGCACTTATGTCCGATTCAACGATATTTTCTATGTTTAGCCAGACAACATGACAATTCTATTAGTCAAGGAAAGTCAGAATTATGTCTTCTCACTGGAAACTCAAGGAAACTCGTTTGACTTAGTTGTTCTTATAACCAATTTGACCACATTTGGAGAAAGGGATTATTTGTATTCAAAGTCACTTCTTATACTTACAATATATTTGAGGCTTTTTTTAAAAAAAGGAGATTGACAGGGACTTCCCTGGCAACCCAGTGGTTAAGACTTCGCCTTTCAATGCAGGGGGTGCGGGTTCCATCCCTGGTCAGGGAGCTAAGACCCCACACGCCTCCAGGCCCAAAACCCAAAACATAAAACAGAAGCAATATTGTAAGAAATTCAATAAAGACTTTAAAAGTGGTCCACATCAAAAACTCTTAAAAAAAGAAAAGAGATTGACAAATGGAAACATTTTTCTCTGGTTCTGACTGTGATTAAAAGCCATCTAAATGTTAATATTGTCTACTGTCTAGATACGATCATCTGAAAATTGAGGTAACCTGGTCTGGCTTCATTTATCATTTATGTTTTCATTTTAGTCTATGTGCAATAACTTTGAGTACTGGTGGAGTCACACAGTTCCATACTTAGCTGTTTGGTATATAAATAGAACACTATCTTAAAAATAATTTGAACTGGGTGACTAACCCAACAGAGAGGTGAAACAACTTCTCATTAGCCCAAGTGGATTCTGCTGTGTTACTGAGACGGTGACAAGCTTCCTCGCCTCATCTCTGGTCACCCCACTTTTCTTTTGCCCAGCTTCCTGCAGCTGGGCCCTGGACCATTCTCCTGAAGCCCCAACACAGCTTCTGTTTCTCAGCTAAGCCACACCCGAGGCAGGAAGGTGTGAATAGTTCTCCTCCTCTTCTAGCAGTTTTCAGGATGAAGACAGTGAGGTGGGGTCCTGAGTGACAGCAGGGTCCCCAGGGGAAACAAACCAGCTTCCTTGGGTAGTAACTCCTCCCCGGACTCACCACTTTTCCTTGCAATGTTGGAAAATTCTCTGGAGTCGGTTTTGGCTGACCCTGCCCAGGCCTGTTCTCTGCCCTCTGGATCAGGAATTCGGTACAGTAGTTGGAACCTAGTAAATCCCAGATGAAGTGATTGGAGCCAGGCATCCCATGGAATGGTTTCCAACTGATTACTGAATGTTTAGGCTGTTCCTGTCCTTGATGCTAAGACCACTGTGCCTCCTCTGTCCCTAGGTTCCAGTGTCCCTGGGATGCTATACCTTGCCAGGAGGGCTGGACCTTAGAAGTCACCTTCCATAGCCTCTCCATGGTCCTGGCTCCTGGTTATCCCTGCCAGCTCCATATTGCTGGAAGCAGTTCACCATGCCTAGTGCCCATATACCAGTCATGACAAAGGTAAGACTGCATGTGTGAATGATAGCAGTAGTGACAATTACCGTTTATTGAGGACCAGTGGTATGCCAGACATTGTACTAGTGCTTGTCATACGTTTTCTCACTTAATTCTCACAACAAACTCATGAGGTAAGAATTTCCCCTCCGTTTGACAATTGCAGAATCCAAGTCAGTAGGTATAGGTACCTGGCAAGGATCTATAACAAGTAAATAAAAGTTGGAATTCAAATCCAGGGCCAACACTCTTAACTATTAAGATGTGTTGACTTCCAACAGGATTTTTGGACTTTCTTTCCTTCCCACGACTACCTTTTTTTTTTTTTTAAGACTTAGGAGTTAAAATGTGTGGGTCACATAAGTATGAGTTTATTTGCCTCATTTGCTTCATATCTTTGGCAAGGGTGGGGTAGGTCTTTTATTTATTTATTTATTTATAATATTTCCAAAGTCCTTGGTTCAGTGCTGTACACAGTTGGTCCACAGTAGAGGCTGACTAAATAATGATGGAGCCATGTTTCATAAACATAGAGGTAGCAGAGATAGTAGGACCCAGCTCAGACTCTGCCCCAGAATCTGGTCCCACCGGCAAAATCAAGTCCTTGACAGCACATCATTCTCTGTGGATGTGGCCATGCCTGCACCTATTGTCTACAAATAGTGGTTCAACCAACAACTGCCCTTCCTAGGCTGACATCTAGCCCTATATAAACATTTCTTTTTTAGAACCAGTTCTTAATTCCTACACCCTCTTGGTTTATTGCTAGTTCCTTGAGAAAATAATCTGTCGACATTCTCCAGTCATGGGATAATGACTCAGGCTAGGGATCCGGGCCATTTTCTGGGCAGTAGCTGGACTTCTGGCCCTGTCCTGTTAGGCCCCAAGCCAGCACGCCACAGAGAGGTGCTCCTTCTACCTCCCCACCACTGATGCCAGCCCTTCTGCTCCTTTCCTCCTGCCCACTCTTGCCTCTGCGGTTACCAGAGAAACCATAAAAATATTGCTCCACAAGCTCTAGGAACAAAATGTCAGTGCACTGTACTATTGTTTTAATTTAAAAACTTAAGTGTTTAATATAACTCCAGCCTGGAAGAAATCCCCTTACTGGCAGACAACTCCCTTGGAAAAGGAGAACTACAAAATCAGGAAGAACTCAGGAGCAGCAGTGAAACTTAGGCTTATTAAGAGCGCCTAAACTCCCATGTCTAGCCATGAAATTGTCTCACGTCTCCCTTGATTTTTTTTTCTAGGAGTAAAAAAATCTCAAGTTTATTTTGACCTGCAACTCTTTGAGGAACTACAAGGATGGTCATTTCATGGGTTCTCCTATTGTATGTAAAAGAAAATTCCAATTTTGGCTTAAGGCAAGTCTACATAGTTATAACTTAAAAGAATAAAGTGTTCGAATTTACCAGGTTTTGTTAAATATTTTAATAATTTAAAAAATTCCATAAGTTTAAGTGATAAGTTACACTATGCTAAAGTTTTCTCTTATCCTTCTCAGAATTCAAAGATATATTTATAGTTTTAATCAGTGTACCCATTGCTGTGTTCTTTGATCCCTTGATTACTGTATTGGTTTTTCTTTCTCTCTCTTTTTTTTTTTTTTTTGCTTTTTAGCTCTACCTCCATTTTATTAGTGTTACTTTTTGTGGTTGCTCTAGGATTGAAAAGATATATCTTTAACGTATCACAGTTCAAATCTTCAAATAGAATCCTAGCATTTCATACTTAGAATAAGACCCTTGTAACCGTAACTTCCAACCCGCCTCCCCGCCATTCATAGTCTATTGTTGTCAAACATTTTATATAACATCGTAACGTTATAAACTCCACAGTACCGTATTCTTAGTTTTGCTTTAAACAGTCAGCTAACACTTAAAGAAATTTAAAAATGAGAAAAATAAGAAAAAATGTTTATTACTCAAAAAAATCAGATCATGACACTTCCTTGCGTGAAACCTTTCAACACATTCCTGTTGCCCTTGGAATTTAATCCAAATTCAACATGCCCTGCAACTGAAATCTAATCAGGGGGAGGGAACACGTTTCAGTATCTAGTTCCATGCCCATTTCATGCAAAGTTCTCAGGAAATGGTACCTAGTTTCATCATTAACTTAATTTTTCTCTGTGTAATTTACATATCCTAAGGAGGAGTAATTAACCTAAATTGAGTGCCAAAAAACAAAATCCCTTCCTTCCTTCTTTCTTCTTTTTCCTTCTTTTCTGCTCCCCTCCCCCACCTCATTGCTGTAGTCTTCCAGAAAACGAAACAAAACACTCTGCCACATACTCGTGTAGGATTCTTGTTGGAGAATATGACCTTTTGGACTTGCGATGTACCTCATTTGTCTTGTTTTTAATAAGGTGTTTGGGAAAAGGTAGAGATTTTCTGCAAGTCGTTTTCTATCTTTTTTTCAAAGCTACTTTCTTCACTGTCAGGGCTCTGTTTTCTGGTGGGAGGGATTGGTTTGTTCCCTTCCTCCGAACACTGAATTTAATTGTCCTGTGATAGCTGTTGCACAGAACTACTCAGCACCCGTTTCTCTTACCAGTTCAGTGAACAACCCAGTATCTTTCCTTTCCTTGTGGGCTCTAATATGACTGCTTCTTATCCCAAACCTCATCTACCTCCGCCAATCCATGTGTGGGCTGTTGAAATTCTCCCTCCCTCCGTACTCACTGACCTAGTTTGACGTTTCCCCAGGGCTGCTAACTTTCCCTGCTCTGTCTGGAGGCTGTGCTCCTGGGAGTGGCATTACCCCTTGGGGTGCTCTGTCTCTGTCCCTGTCCTTGTTTCTCTGTCCAGCCTTTCCAACTATCCACTGAATTGTAAGAGCACAAACATCCTCAACCTTCATAACCTGATCCTCCTTCCAAACAGTCCCCCATACTACCCATTCCAGGAGAGTTATTCATCTCCTTAGTCACTCATTCATTCTTTCGTTCAATCAGTGTCCATTGACTCCCTCCTACGTGTACCCAAAACTGGGATGCTTTGGGTACAAAGAAGTAGATCCCTCCCAACAACCTGTTGGCCTTTCAGGGGTTATCATTGTCATTCTAACTTGGTTCTGCCTGTTCTACTTATGAGAAGTGGATAAAAAAGTTTCGGCTAGGTCCTCTTCTTTCCCTATATTGATGATACCACATGGCAAGGATGCTACCGCTCAATGGTTTCGCAACTCTCATATCAATCTGTAGATTGGTCCTGCTTGGTCTTCTTGGACCCCTGGTTTTCCCCAATACTCTCTGTCCCCTGGGACCTATGCTACTTAATCAGCACATTTTATTAAACAGCAGACACTTTCTTCTCGCAGAAGCTCAACTAGAGTCCGAACACAGAGTGGAGCAAACATTCCTCATGCCATCTCAGACTTTCTACTTAGAGGCTTCAACTCTATTATTGTTCGATAATTTGCCCCCTTTATCTTCTCTGTTCTCTCTTTTTAATCAATATTTTTTATTGAGGTATACAATGTTGTGTTTATTGAGGTTTACAATGTTGTGTTAATTTCTGCTGTACAGCAAAGTGATTCAGTTATACATATATACGTACCTATATATATATTCACTTTAATATTCTTTTCCATTATAGTTTATCATAGGCTATTGAATATAGTTCTCTGTGCTATATAGTAGGACCTTGTTGTTTATCTCTCTTTCTTGCCTAATCTCTTGGATTGAGCCCCCAGGTAATTCATCTTTCTCTCCTATTTTCCATCTCTTTTTGTTGTACTTCTAGGAAATCTCTTCAATTTTTCACTTACAACATTTCTATTGAAATTTTTATTTTGGTTAACATTTTGAATTTCTAAGAACTCTTACTTGTTTTCTTGTTATTCCTTTTGCAGAGGTACCTGTTTTTGTTTTAGCGGTGCAACATCTTATCATTTCTGGGGTGATATTCATTGTTGCTGTTGTTGTCATTATTTAGCTTAATTCTGCACCCTGTATTTTCTCTCCTTCTTGAAGTCCTTTTTTTTTCTCTGTTTGTTCTGGTTTCTCTTTTTCATGGTCGTGGCTTTCCTAAAAATATCTGCTTATCCCTAGCTTTGAATTCTTATTTAGGAATAAGGTTAGGGTAATTTAGGGGCCAAGCTCAGACTTCTGTGACACAGAGGCCCCCAAACTTCAACTGCCTGAATAAAATCGAAGTTGATTTATCTCTCTCATAGGCAGACTGGAGGTGAATGGTTCCAGCTCTTCTCTGCAAGGGCATTAGAGTCCAGCCAGAGTTGATTGTGGCAATCAGTCAGTGCCAAGAGTTGGAAGTGGCTCAGTGGAGAGAGGAGATAGAGAATGGAGAGACCCAACACATAACAAGAAGTTCCAACAGAGGAGAGAGGAGAAAATGAGTAGGGCTGGTGGCAAATGGAAACATAGGTAGGGAGACAGTCACCCACACCCAGCCAGCTGGAGGCTCGGGGCAGACCTCCAGTGTTGGGGTGGAGCCTGACAAAGGAGAGGTACCATATCAGTCTAGAAAGAGACAAAGGGTCAGAACAGGACTCAGGCACAGAGCCCAAGGTGCTGAACCCAGAATGACCTAGAACCTTAGTGACTGGAGGTTTGCTCTGTGAGGCCATAGCTGCTGAGTGCTTCTTGTCTTAGGCTCTGTGATAGACTGAATGTTTTCCTCTCAAAGTTCATATGCTGAAATCCTAACCCCCAGTGTGATGATATTAGGAGGAGGGTCCTTTGGGAGGTGATTAGGTCATGAGGGTGGAGCCCTCTTGGATGGGATTAGTGCCCTTTACTGAGACCCACCCAGAGAGCTCCGTCATTCTGTCCACCATGTGAGGACACAGTGAGAAGGCAGCCATCTGCCAATGAGGAAGAGGGCACTCAGAGATATGGGATCTGTCGGTACCTTGGTCTTGGACTTCCAGCATCCAGAACTGTGAGAAGCAAATGTTTATTGTTTAAGTCCTCCAGTCTATGGTATTTCTGTGATAGCAGCCTGAATGGACTAAGACAGGCTCAGATTGATTTAGGGAAGCAGGGAAGGGACCCAGCATCTGTGAGGGGTTTAAATGACTCCTACTATGGGGCTGTGGTTCCCTAAATAATAAGATGTTGTTGTTGTTGTTGTTGCCCATTGTTGGAAACAAGGAGGACTTTTTTTTCTATCTAAAGATATTTTATACTGAATAGATTAAGACTGATGAGCAAATAATTAAAATGCATTTTAAGGATACGCAAATTGGATTAGTATAAACTGAAAAAGGAATAAAAGATGGAGCTAGAGCAAGAAGACTGGACATTTTTACATATGCTTTATTAAGAACAAGATGGTAATTTCCATACATGGAAATAGAAGAATGTAAAATGAAAAACTAATTGACTAAGCAAAACACTTTCTAGGACATGGAATGTAAATGAGAATCTTGCAGGAATGAAAGTGGGGCAATTTACCAGGAGAAACATGCAGAATGCTGAAAGTTAGTAGGTAAAATGAGAAAACTAAAGCAAAGTTCCTAAAGGAAAATTGAAAGACTAAATATCTTAGTAGTGACATATATAAAGGAAAGTATTTTTACGTATTTGGTAAATTTTAAATGATGCCTATGGGATGGAGACATTAAGAAACCAATCTAGTTATCTATCCATTCATCTATGTTCTGTATTGGAACAGAGCTATGTGGTTTTACTTTGTAGGTATAAATTGAATCTAAAATAAGGAAAAAAAATCTGAGTCATGTGTATCCAAAATTTTGGTTATTTACAGTTTAAAGTACTGAGCAAGCACTGGTTCCATTTTAGAGAATCTGTGGAGGAGAAGTTTGGACATTACCAAAAATAATGTCACATATTTATGAAAAGAATAATCTAGATGTTTTTGGACTGATAAACACAACCTCCATATCTGGAAAGAGGCTGAAAGAAAATAATTGTGAAACTATTTTATAAATATTTTAGTAAGAGCAGTAGTAAACAGCATGGCTTTGTAAAGAACAAATCCTGTCAGACTAAAATAATCTCCTATGACAGAATGACAAGTCTTCTGGATTGAGGGGGAGGGAATAGATATTAACTATCATGACTTCAGCAAGGATTTTGATTTCTGTTTGGGAAGCAAATACATAAGATAATTTCAGGTAGTGATAACCAGTTACGAAGGAAATACAGCAGAAGAATGAGGAGAGAAGTGATGGGTGAAGGCTAGTGCCTTAGAAATGGTCATCGGGGAGGATTCTTGGAGAAGATGCTTGAGCTGAGATCCGAATAGTGATAAGTAGCCAGTCATGTATCAATCCAGGGGAGAATGCCCCATGGATGGAGCAGCTAGTGGGTGACCTTGGCCTGTCTGATGGGTGGAGAGAAGGCCAGTGGGGTTGAAATGCAGTGAAAAAAGAGGCGGGTAAACATGACAAGAGAATGAGTGACCTTGAGGGTATGTGACAAAGGATATGGATTTTCTTCAAAGGCAATGGGAAGAGGGCTGAGGGTTTTGGGCAGGGGAATGACGTGGTACAATTTACGTTGTAAAAGTCTCCATGGCTGTGGTGCAGGGTGGAGTAGATTGAACGAGAGGGGAAGCAGAAAGAGGATGTTGACGTAGAGGAGAGTGTCGAGGCCTGGACGAGGATGCCGCCAGTGGGCATTGTTAGGAGTGCTGGATCTGGAATATCTTTAGAGGTAGGACTTGGCATTGGATTAGATGCGGGGAATAAGGAAAGAGAGTTGATCCAAGGATGATGCCTGGGTCTTTGGTCTGATCAACTGTGCATCGTAAACTGAGATGGGAGAAGACTCAAGAAGGAGGGGTTTGGGGAAGAAATTTGGGAGTCGCCATCTCTGTGTGAGATATGTAGAATTTGACTGCCTGCTATCCATCTGTATGGAGGGATGGAGTAGGTAGTTGGATATAATTCCAGAGTTTAGGCGGAGAGGTTGGCAATTGGCGAGAAACCATTTAGAAATCACAGCATAGGGAAGATATTGAGATGACCTCATTGGGATCCTCACAATTTCTCTGTGAAGTAGTTATAAATATAACAGTAGATGAGTGGTGGGTATGATGTGGTCCAGGTGTGACAGGCATGTGTATAGAACCCAGCATCCAGGATGGACAAGAGCAACGAGGAGAACAGGTTACATCAATAAGAGGGATCCCTTGGGGCTTCCCTGGTGGCGCAGTGGTTGAGAGTCCACCTGCCGTTGCAGGGGACGCGGGTTCATGCCCCGATCCGGGAAGATCCCACATGCCGCGGAGCGGCTGGGCCCGTGAGCCATGGCCGCTGAGCCTGCGCGTCCGGAGCCTGTGCTCCGCAACGGGAGAGGCCACAGCAGTGAGAGGCCCGCATACCACACACACACACACACACACACACAAAATAAATAAATAAAATAAGAGGGATCCCAGGGCCAATCTCTGTCCCATGAGCATAGCCTTACCAGATTTAGCAAATAAAAATATTGCAGGGGACATAACTTATACTAAAAAAATTTATTCATTGTTTACCTAAAATTCACATTTAACCAGAGGGCCTGTATTTTGTCTGACAACCCTACTTCAACATCTACAAAATATTGAAACCTTCCGTATATCTTCCTTTTTTTCTCCATTCCATATGCCCCACGATCGTAGCTCTAACTTTTAGCCTGTTGGGTTATAATTGCTTTAAACCTCTTTCTCCTCTTGGACATTGTGTGCTTCCTGAAGGCAAGGCTGTGTGTCATGCATCTTTGTACAACTGTTATGTTGAAAGGCCAGAGCTGACTAGGGACCCATGGAAAGCAGCTTTATTCTTTTCTCTCACTATCTCTTTAAAACCATGTGAAGGCTTGCTTTGGGCCCAGTCCCCTGAATGAAACCTCAGATCCATAATTTAGAAGACACTTGTGTCCCTTTCAGTTGCAGGATAGTCTAGGGTTAATACTAGAATGTTTCCTAAGGGTGGTGGGCCATGAGGTTAGCTTCACTTTTTCCTACTTGGTTCCTCTCCTCCTCTGTCCTCCCCACAGGCAGCTTCTCCCCCTCCAGGTTGGAGGGGGTCGCTGAGAGTGAGGAAGAACAGAAGAAAGGATGGGGCTGAGTTACTTGCACTTGGCAAATAACTTAATGGATGTCTCTCCTCCCCTCCCTGTTCTCCCCCCATCCCCAGCCTCTTTGTGCTGGGCAGGAAGCCCCTGTTGGGCAGGCTCCTTTATTTTGTTTTATTTTATTTTACTTTTATTTTTTATTTGAAGTATAGTTAATTTACAATGTCATGTTAGTTTCAGGTGTACAGCACAGTGATTCAGTAACCTATATTATAATCTATTCTTTGTTCAGATACTTTTCCCTTATAGGTCATTACAAAATACTGAGTATAGTTCGCTGTGCTACACATTAGGTCCTTGTTGCTTATCTATTTTGTATATACTAGTATGTATATGTTAATCCCAAACTCCTAATTTATCCCTTTCCCTTTGGTAACTGTAAGTTTGTTTTCTATGTCTGTGAGTCTATTTCTGTTTTGTAAATAAGTTCATTTGTATCTTTTTTTTTAGATTCCACATATAAGTGATATCATATGATAGCTTTCTCTGCCAGGCTTACTTCGTTTTGTGTGATAATCTCTAGGTCCATCCATGTTGTTGCAAATAGCACTATTTCATTCTTTTTTATGGCTGAGTAATATTCCACTGTATATATGTGTATGTGTGTGTGTGTGCATATATATATATACACCACATATTCTTTATCCATTCCTCTGTTGACGGACATTTAGGTTGCTTCCATATCTTGTCTGTTGTAAATAGTGCTGCAATGAACATTTGGGTGCACGTATCTTTTCGAATTATAGTTTTCTCCAGATATATGCCCAGGAATGGGATTGCAGGATCATATGGTAGTTCTATTTTTAGTTTCTTAAGGAACCTCCATACTGTTCTCCACAGTGGCTACACCAACTTACATGCCCACCAACAGCGTAGAAGGGTTCCTTTTTCTCCACACCTTCTCCAGCATTTATTATTTGTAGTCTTTTTGATGATGGCCATTCTGACCAGGGTGGGGTGATACTACCTCATTGTAGTGTTGATTTGCATTTCTCCAGGCTCCTTTTATGAAGGATGCTAAGTTGCAGGAAAATAGACCTGTGGTCTGTGGACATGCAGTTAACTCCTGGTGTGACTGTGTCTTCCCCGGGGAAAGCCTCTCACTATCTGCCTTTCTCAGGCAGGAATCAGACAGGAATCTCCAGGGAACCTACTTCACACTTTCTGAGCAGTGTCCTCCAGCCACTCTCACTGACTTGAGGTGAGGGGGTCACCCTTGTCTTTCCTCCCCGCCTCTCCTCCCCCCAGACTGTGTGGATTTCTGGTGGTTCAGAAATATGACAGTCCTCCAGTTTTCTCCAAAGAAATTGTCTCTCAGCCCCTTCAGCCTCTACCCTTTTATATCCTCAAGGACTAAGGGCTTCAAAATCAGTTTCCAGGGGCTTCCCTGGTGGTCCAGTGGTTAAGACTTCGCCTTCCAATGCAGGGGGTGTGAGTTCCATCCCTGGCTGGGGAGCTAAGATCCCACATGCCTCGGGGCCAAAAAACCAAAACATAAAACAGAAGCAATATTGTAACAAATTCAATAAAGACTTTAAAATTGGTCTACATCGAAAACAAAATCTTAAAAAAAAATGTTTCCAGCACCTTCCTCTGCAATTCTTACGTAGGTCTTCTAGAATTTTTCTTCAGAATACGGGAGTCTTTGTCATTTCTTTTGTTGATTTTGGCTTTGGTGCCTTAGCAGAAGCTGAGGCAAAAGAGTACCATCTTACCATCTTTTGTTATATTTGTATTTTTAGCACCTAGCTCAGTGCCTGGTGTATGGCAGACTCTTGATAACTGTTTTTTGAGCAACTTCATTATTAACAAGAA
Organism: Lagenorhynchus albirostris; assembly: GCF_949774975.1. NCBI lineage: Eukaryota > Metazoa > Chordata > Mammalia > Artiodactyla > Delphinidae > Lagenorhynchus > Lagenorhynchus albirostris. The sequence goes on from NC_083110.1 coordinate 7,971,995, forward strand.
CATACAGTAAGGTCTTTCCTATCCTCCTTAATCACGAGGATCACTGTTCTTCCTATGCTCACCCCGCCTACAAATCTGAATGACACCTCTTTATTATTCAGCTTACAAGTCACTTCCTCCTTATGGCCCTCATTGGCTTAACCCCCCAATAGCCTCTGTCCTAAGTACCTGACACAGCACTGGATACCCCTGTAAGCTCCAGGAAGGCTGGCACTGCCTTGTTCACTCTGTATTCTGAGAAGAGAGCACAGTGCCAGGCAGTAAGTAATAATGAATGAATAAATGAATGGGTGGATTGGCACCAGTTGTAAAGCCTCCTAGATTGGGTTTCAGGAGTGGGTCTGTTCTGGACCACTGGCTTTCAGCCCTCATTAGAGCCCACCTGTATCAAGGGGAGGTGCTGGTTTGGGCAACCTCACCCTTCATGGCTGAATTAAGCTCCCATTAATTGGTCAGTACATCTGCTACCTGAAGTGTAACTATAGAATTGTGCCCAAGTACCACAGCACAGAAGTTGACAAATCACTTTGGTCATGAGGTTTCTAGCTCCTTTTCTCAAACTCACATTCTTTAGTCCATCAGCTTGAGAAATTTCACTGTGATCATGATATCCAATGACAAATTTAAAAACACTTCTGTTTGCATCATAGCGCCATATTCAGTTTGTGTCCAGTTAAGTGCTGTAGAAGTCAGTGTTAAATTTCTCCTGAATTTTATACTCTTCCAAAAGTATTACAACCTTGGATGTGTGTGTAACCCACTCTTCTCCCCAAAACCTCTACCCCAGACAGGCGGATCTCTTATAGTCAAATCAAATTGAAGCTAGAGTGTGGTATGAACTTGTGGTACAAAAAACAAATCCAATACATTATATGTAAAAGAAGTTCAGTATATGTGACAGGAAAATCTGAATAAACTGAAGATGAAAATAGGGAAAACGCTATTTTAGTAAATTACATAACTTTTTAAAAGGCTTTTGAGAAACACTTAAAGTAATGTCTATTTGGGGATTTAAGCAAATGATGTCCTGATTTGATGACATAAAATATATTTCTTTTCTTAAGGGATTGTAGACATTCTTGAGACCACCCTCTTAACCAAAGAATTGTAAAATTATGTACATATATCATATTAAAAAACAATTGTATGGAGGTTGAGGCCAAATCTGCTGGTTGCCTACCCAATGTTCACCTTCATTTTGTTTTTTTCCTTACCAAGGAGCCCTGATTTTCTTGAGGGCTGCAATGTAACCAGCTCAAACCTGTATTTCATAGCCTGTCATATAAAGAGAGGTGACTAAATTCTGGCTAATGAAATAGAAGTGAAAGTTTTTGGTGGGGATTCCAGGAAAGCTTCTTAAATGGTGGATTAACTCATATGGCTTTTGTCCTACTCTACACCCTCATTCCCATCTGGAACTTGGACCTGATGGCTGGTACTGAGCAGCCATTTTGCAACAATGAGACTTGATTTAATGAACTAAGGATAATGGAGCTGAAAGATAGAAGGAAGACGGCACATTAACAACATCCTGGAGCCACTGTGCCAGTTTTGGGCTGCCTAATTTTAGACAGTGTTACTCAAGAGAAATGATCCCCGTGTGTCTAAGCCCTTGCTCTTTAGGTCTTTATTACTTATAACCAAAATAATTCTAAAAGATATTGGGGATAAAAGTTTAGTACATTTGTGTTCTAGATGAGAACTTCCCAAAGAAACTCTTTATATTAATAACCATCATGGAAAAATTAGAAAAACCCTTACCTCTGAAGTTGTTGCACTGAACATACCATCTGACTGATTTTATTTTAGAGAATAGAAATAGTTTCAGTTTTATTTATTTAATTAATTAATTTTTAAAAAATTTATTTTTTAAATTTATTTATTTTTAATTAACTAATTAATTAATATTTGGCTGCATTGGGTCTTCGTTGCTACATGTGGGCTTTCTCTAGTTGCAGTGAGTGGGAGCTACTCTTCGTTGCAGTGCGCAGGCCTCTCATTGTGGTGGCTTCTCCTGTTGCGGAGCATGGGCTCTAGGCACGCAGGCTTCAGTAGTCGGGGCACACGGGCTTCAGTAGTTGTGGCTTGTGCGCTCTAGAGTGCAGGCTCAGTAGTTGTGGCACACGGGCTTAGTTGCTCCGTGGCATGTGGGATCTTCCCGGACCAGGGCTCAAACCCGTGTCCCCTCCATTGGCAGGTGGATTCTTAACCACCAGGGAAGTCCCTAATTTCAGTTTTAAATTTAGCAGTTTTAAATGTAAATTACATACTCACAGTTTAACAAGTGTGTCCATATTCCAGGCATTGTGCTCTGTAAGTTATATTCATTATCTCATGTAATGTTCATAGTAATCTTGTGAGGTATTGTTATTACCCTCATCTTATACATGGAGAAACAGAGGTTTAGACAATCAGGTAACTTCACAGTAAATGACAAAGAAGTGATTAGAAATGGGTCTGTTTAGCTCCAAAGCCCACATTTATGATGACTACCTTGCCCTGTTTCCTGGCAGAGGACCAGATAAGCATGGGTCTGTTTGTTTTAGCCATTTACCAAGGGTGGTATAACAAGAAATAAATATAATCCATCCAGTTGGACTTCCTAGAAAAACTCAACAGATAAAGAGAATTGATACTCATATGGAAGACTCCCAGTAGCCAGGAATTTGAAATGTACAGAGCAGGGAGATTCAGGTTAAATGTTAAAATGGGTAGCCACCTGGCCTCGTTGAAACCAGACTGAGTACACTAGATCCTTTTCCTGAAAAAAGTGATGGCTGTTCCCACTTGGAATGGGGCAGGATAGGTACTGTGTCTACTGGCCCCCTGACCTCATTGCCCACCATCCTCTCACTCCCTTGCTCTGCTCATTACGCTGCCCCTTCAAACATGCCATTGACCTCACAGATCTTGCACGTACCAGTCTCTCTGCGTGAAATGCTCTTCCTCTAGATCCTATGAGGTTCATTACCTCACTTGATTAAAGTCACTGCTGCCATGGGGCTTCATCAGAGATGCCTTCCTTGACCATTTTATCTACAAAACAGTCTCTTCTATTATTCTCAGTTCCCTTATCCTGCTTTATATTTCTTCATAGCACTGAATGCACCTGATGTATATATTTATCTGTATGTATCTACCTCCTGCCCTAGAATAAGCCCCATGGACATGGGGCCTGTGCTTTATTCACTAGGACAAGGTCTGGTACATAGTATATGCTCAATAAATATTTGCTGACTGAATGAATGAAGAGTGAGTTCTAAGAACCTGCTTCTGTCCTATGTTATTACATGAAAACCTGGAAGACACTAGATGGATTGGTCCTATTCTGGGACAGACTCTATATTCACAAAGGTTTTTGGGGTTACTTCTGCAATGTGAGCAACTAGTGAATGATCTCCATGCAGGGGAAGTGATAGACAGAAGAAGAGTGTTTTAACATGGAATCTTCTTAAAAGGAAAATGAAACTGGAGAGTCATGTGCAAAGTGGTAGCAGTGACTAGCAGCCACTTTGCACCTAAGAAGAAATTGATTCTTAATTATTACCTATGAAGAATGAACATGATAAAGGAGATACACTGTCTCTGCCTCTTGGTGGTTGTTAGTGCCTTTGTGGGTATACTATCCTTAGACACATAACTATAATCCTGGACGACATAGGATGAAGAGTTGTGATTCCCAGGAGAGAGAATCTCTGGCGAGAGTAACCCAAATCCCAGAAGTCGGTTTTGAATTACTCCTTGGAGGGTGGAACAGATTTTGACAGGATTTTCTGGCCCTAGCTGGCAGAAGAAACAGCATAAGAAAAGGCATGGCCGATTCATGCATACATATTATCTGGGAAACAGTAATTTGCTTTGGAGCCAAAACAAGGGAGTCCTTGGAAATAAATACTGAAAAGGTTTGCAGGAGGCTCTGTCTCAGTGGGCCTCTAATGCCAGGCTGAGGGGTTTGAATGTAATATGGTAAGTGTCTGGGAACCATTCTTCAATGGCTCCAGTTCTTACCCAGCGGGGAAGTGACAAGATGGAAACATTGTTATATGAGGTTATTCTGGTGGGAGTCTGGAAGATGACTCACAGTGGTAAAGAACAAAAGCCAGGAAGATTGGTTGCAAAGTTAGTGAAATAATTTGGGATGTAAAGACAAGAATCAGGAAGGCATCTTTTTACCCATAAAAAGACACTGATGTTGGGTGATGAAGGTAAGGGAATACCTTAGTCTGCTCAAGCTGCCTTAATAAAAATCCTAGAGGGCCGCAGAGACACGTGAAGGCCGGTGAGTCGGTGCGGAGTTCGTCTCGGCACGCGTGGCCGCATTGGGATGGAGTCCTCCTCGTCTTCCTCTGCAGCGGGTTTGGGCTCGGTCGACCCTCAGCTGCAGCATTTCACCGAGGTAGAGACTCAGAAGCAGCGCTTCCAGCAGCTGGTGCACCAGATGACGGAACTTTGTTGGGAAAAGTGCATGGACAAGCCTGGGCCAAAGTTGGACAGTCGGGCTGAGGCCTGTTTCGTGAACTGTGTTGAGCACTTCATTGATACAAGCCAATTCATCTTGAATCGACTGGAACAGACCCAGAAATCCAAGCCAGTCTTCTCGGAAAGCCTTTCTGACTGACCTGAGTATTACCTCTTTGGAAAAGGAAGGTAGTTCAAGAAATGAAGAGCAGTTGATGGGATGGTTGAAGAAAAGGCTGTGGGGGGATCGGCTCCCACCTTTGTCACTCTTGGGACATCCTGTCATCTGAGAATGAACAAAGACCGATTTTTGTGTGTGGGGGTGGTTTGAGGGTCAGATGTGTTTGGGGTTGCGTTTTTTAATGCTAATCTTGGGAAAACAATTGACAGGTGAATGGAAGACTCTACTAGATGTGTATTACTGCATGTGGGACGATGCTTTCCTCATAGTCTCATTAACTGCTCCCTACAATTTTAATAGTGGAACTGCTCTATAGTTTGATAGTGGGACCACATAGGTAATAATCTGTTATTTGTTGGATTCCTTTCAGATTTCTGGAGAGATCGATAGACATCTTTGTGTCTCTCAGAAAGGGCAGCAGTGGGGGAAAGAGTAATTTGGTACCTGACTGTAGGCCTCCTTATCTAGTGTTTGATTATCAGTGCTGGAAAAAAAATGTATGGAGTATTCATATAGTACATTTCACCTTTCTAGGTTATCTCCCTCCCTTATACTGTGATTCACTTAAATATCTATATGTAAAGTACAGTCTTGGGCTAGTACAGGTAGCCTGAGAGTCTAGAGGCCTTTAGTTAAAGGAATCTAGCCAGCGAACATAATTCTCATACTAAAGTGCCACAAGGAAGAAGTTAACTTACCCTGTACGTCAGGGTCCAAAAAGATTTAAAGATGTGCCTAAATGAAAAAATAAGTTATAAAGATTTAGGCCAGTCAAAAACTAACAGCAGTTTCAGGTAGAGGTGCATGCCTAATGTAAATCAGCATAGTTTCCATTTACTGCGTTCTCTTAATCACTGAAATAAAAGCTTCTACAAGAAAAAAAAAATTCCATAGACTGGATATTTTAAACAATAGAAAATTATTTCTTGCAGTTCTGGAGGCTGGGAAGTCCAGGATCAAGGTGCTTGAAAAGGAGTTTTCATTCTGAGTATACTCAGTATACTTCTTTTGGCTTGTAGGAGGCTGCCATCTCACTGTGTAATTGCATGACCTTTTCTTTTTTCCCCCTCTTCCTTTTTTCTTTTTTTAAAAAATAAATTTATTTATTTATTTTTGGCTGCGTTGGGTCTCCTTTGCTACACAAGGGCTTTCTCTAGTTGCAGCGAGCGAGGGCTACTCTTCGTTGTGGTGCGCAGGCCTATCACCAAGGTGGCTTCTCTTGTTGCGGAGCACGGGCTCTAGGTGCGCAGGCTTCAGTAGTTGTGGCACATGGGCTCAGTAGTTGTGGCTCGAGGGCTCTACAGTGCAGGCTCAGTAGTTGTGGCACACGGGCTTAGTTGCTCCACGGCATGTGGGATCTTCCCAGACCAGGGCTTGAACCTGTGTCCCCTGCGTTGGCAGGTGGATTCTTAACTACTGCGCCACCAGGGAAGCCCCTCTTCCTTTTCTTACAAGAGCACTAATCACATCATGGGCACATGATCCATCCATCCATCATGATCCATCTAAACTTAATTACTTCCCAAAGGCCCTACCTCCAAATATCATCATTTGGGGGTTAGGTGTCAGTGTATGAATTTTGGGGACCCACAGACATTCAGCCCATACTAGGAGGGAATCAAAGAGGACGATTAGGTTTTGGATCTGTGGGTTTTTGGAGCTGTGGTACAATATGAATAGTCAAACCAGGAGGAGGATCTGCCTTAGGGGGTATGTGATAGTCACAGTGACCTACTTGTGAAGACACTGAGGTGATTTGGGTTAGGAATGTCTTTGGGGAGCCCACACCTCCTCAGGCACACTTCTTTCAGTAGAGAAGGTGATTAATTAGCAAACTTTTTGTTATGTAGGGTCAACGCTCTCTGTGAAGTCAAGGGCTCTGTTGACCCCCAAAGATAGATCGCCTTCACTTTTGTCATCTATATTCAGTTCAGTCCTGACCCTGGATATCAGAAGACTAATTATAGTTTGGGGCTTCATAATTTTTAGATTGTAATTTTAAGATCAATCTAGGGAATTGATGAGGTAGTGATGAATAACGTTCAAGTCTGCAAAAATGGATTTCCCCTAAGAATCCAAACTATGGAGGAGGGCATGAGTTGGATTTTAATTTTTTTTTTAATTTTTAAAGCTTTTAAATGTTTTGGCCATGCCAGGCAACATGTGGGAATCTTAGTTCGCTGACCAGGCATCAAACCCGTGCCCCCTGCAATTGGAAGCGCACAGCCTTAACGACTGGACCGCCAGGGAAATCCCATGAGTTAGATTTTATTTCTGAGCTATAGTAATCCTTGTCTCCTTCTCCAGAACTCACTTGGCACTCCAAGAGCTAGCAGGACTCCTAAGGTTGGCTTGAAACCAGCAATCAATCTCCTGCGGCTGCCAGAGCCTTGTTTTTAGTTCCTGCTAGTCTAGACTCTTCTTGTGTTTTTCTTGCTGGGGTCTGGGAGGAGTAATAGCACAAAACGGTGATAAAGAGCTCAGGTTTGGCATCTTCAGACCCAGGCCTCACCACTCAGCAGCTGAGTAATCTTGTGTAAGTCTTGGTCTCTTTTTTTCTAAAATGGCATTTACTGTGGAGATGAAAAGAAATAATAAAAATAAAGTGCCTGGAGTGCAATAAATAGTCAATGAGCCTTTATCATCATCATCATCATCATCGTGACCCTTGACGTTATTTCCAGCCCTGTTGTCCTGGGGGCCAGCTTGCGGTGAGTACCTGGGATCTACCGGTGTTTATTTTTAGTTCAGGTGTGCATTGTAACTACAGTATTTTAGAATACATACAATAAAAGATGTAAACAAGACGGCGATTTCCTGAAATTTTGGTCTGTTAAGTTCTGAAATGCAATAAGAAGAAATGCTCTGAAACCTTCCCTGGAAATACTGAAACTGGAAATCTGAGTTAACGCGGAAAGGGCTTAATCTCTAGATGCGAGGGCTTCTCCAATAGTAATTTTATAATGACCCACTGACAATCCCAGAGGCTCTCACTTCCGCATTAAGGTCTTTAACTTATGTGATCTTAACGGAAAGAAGCTGAATTAAAATAACACTGAGTATTTTAGCTGACTTTCATAGAAACCTTGAAGAAGTTAATTTTCTAATGCTTGTGTACATCACCGGTGAACTTAGTTAAATTGGAAGGCAAAATGAAAAATTTTACATTTGTCTCAATTTCTTCTCCCTTAAGGATGTCTAAAGTTCTGCCAAATGAACAGTGGGCTCTGCTGGCCCGTTCTTGATTAGGTGACTGTAGAAAAAATATCTTAATTAAAAAAATAAAAAGAAATATGATTTTTTCCCCTCTCTTGCATGACATAAAATAGATCATAAAGAAAAACACTTCACAAACTTGGACTAAAAGTATGGAAATATCATCCTCTAAACTGTTTTATATTATGATTAGTAAAGTCCTGAAATGGAGTGTTATGGGAAACACAACACCTATTCCAATAAAGCAATATTAAGATGATAAATTTCAGTAACAAAAAGCAAAGTAGACTATTATATATAATATGCATTTAGAAAAAAGAAATATTTTGTAAAAGTTACAAACCTCATAGATATCAAGTATTGGATGCTTATGAAAGTTCTAAATAAACAAAATATTTTTTCTATTTTGTGAACCAGAGTTCTGTGTCTGTGAAAATGTGTACTTGCTAATCCCTTATAATTTAAGACTATAATAAGAATTAAAGACTTGAAACAGAAACTTTAAGCTGTATCCAAATTATATTTGTTTCTCTCAATTAAAATTATATTTAAAATTGAGATTAGTTCTCATTCTATCATTCTATGATCTTTTCAGTCAAAACCAATTTTTCTTGCTACAGTTGTTCATCAGAAGAAGAGACTAGGAAATCAGACATAAATGACACCAGCCAGAACAAATCTTAAAAAATACTGTGAGTAAAAAATTTCCATAGTTTTTAATAGCTTTAGTAGTTTTCTCATAAAAATTATTTCAATTTTTATAATCATTAAATATATGAAAAAATCAGAGTACCCCCAATAATATTACACCCATATACTCACCACCAGTGTTAAACCACTTGCTATATTTGCTTTAGTTCTCCTTTTAAAAATAAATATGTATCATTCTCAAACATGTTTTTATATATTTAGTACAGATTGGAGGTCCATAAACCTCACAGTATTCTATTTTTGTGTGTTTTTATTTTTCGGTACGCGGGCCTCTCACTGTTGTGGTCTCTCCCATTGCGGAGCACAGGCTCCGGATGCGCAGGCTCAGCGGCCATGGCTCATGGGCCCAGCCGCTCCGCGGCATGTGGGATCTTCCCGGACCGGGGCATGAACCCGTGTCCCCTGCATCGGCAGGCGGACTCTCAACCACTGCGCCACCAGGGAAGACCTATTTTTGTGTTTTAAAGTCCATAAAAAGGGTATGTTTTGTAACCATCCTCTTCTCTGTTTGCTGTCGAAGACTCTATATGGTGAATAATAATCATTGGGTACTTAGGCCATTTAGCATTATATATCACTTCTGTTGAGAGAATTAATAAAATACTAAATATAGCTCTTGTTAGAAAAGTTTACAGCCTAGTTAAAATGCCAAAACGAAAACCTGGTGAGTTAGAGTTTTTATAATAGTTTACCTAACATATGTGTAGGAGGGAGTAGTTCCACATACAGTACAGATGTTTGTTTTAATTAAGAATAAAATACTTGGAAAGGGGACAATTTGATATGTCATAAATTTGGAAGATCAAATTATTTAACATAAAATGAAGAATCAATTTCAGAATAAAGCCCTTCCTCATGGGGGACTTTGAGATCCCTGATTGCTCATTTAGTGGTTCCTAGGAGTAAAAATTCATGTAAACTATGCCTTAAGAGTTGGTTAGTCATTATGGATCAATATACAAGAATATGTCAAGTACTTTGGTAAGATGTTTACTATCATAAGATAGAGCAGACCATTACTAGTCTCACCAGGAGGGACAGTATTTATAGGCATATTCTTTATGTTATTCATTCGGCTGGAAATATGCAAAACTAGCTCGGTAAGTATAAAGTTCATGAAAGTTGAAAATAAGACGTTAAGGTGCATAGAACTTACAGGCAGATTTTAATAACTAATTATATGCTGCAAAATGTGCAGTGTAGGTAAATTGATGAAAAACCTTCACAGTGTCTGCATCTTCGGAGGACTGACATTTGCAACTTTTGTTTTGCATATCCTTATTTTTAAGTATCTTAAATGAACGAGTCGTGCACTAGGAGCAAGAGATAAGTGCTTTCTTATCCAAATTGTCTCAGACCCTGTATTTTCTTAGTCACAGCCGTTTGTTACACGGCAACTTGGAGGGTAACTGCACGGAGGATTGCGGGAACTAGATATTGATACCAGTGGTGAAACGCTCGAGTTTATTCAGAAATAAATGGCTTTATAGTGAGGACAGCAGATACCATAGTCCGAGTTTAGACCGCCTCAGTGATTCATACTGATATCATCCCATCCTTTATCGCAAGTCCTTGTTAAGGTTTGCATTTCTAATCTAGAGTATAAACTCCGGTCTGTTTATACTGCAGTGTCTGGCATAGGCATTCGCCATGTATTTGTTGAATGAATTTGTTAAAGTTCTGCGTACCATGCATTTTGCTTGGTTGATCTGTGAGAAGCATGGTGCACCGGCACTAGGTACTGAAGAATTCTCATGCTGATTAGGAACAGAGGTAATCCAAGTTTAAAATACCATGTGTTGTGTCACCTTTACTTGGAGGTGACTCACTCCGGGCATCCGGGTGAAAGATGATTCTCGCCTGTGATCCGAAGTGCTGTGGAAATTACCGCGGTAGCCCTTTCCAGGAGAAAGGAATGCCGAGTCCAGGTTTCGAAGGTCAGAAGGGGCAGGTGCAGCAGCCCAGGGGAACAGAAGGGCGCAGGTGGGAAGGCTGCCGGCTCGTCGGGTGCGCTTCGGCCGCGATACCCGGCGCGGCCAGTAAGCGGCGCTGGGCCTCGAGTTTGGAGGCCCCGAGGAGCGGGCTGCGGATTACCTGCAGCAGAGGGGAGCCGGCGAGCTCCTCCCCGCCCGCCCGCCCCCAGTCCCCGCCCCCAACGCGGCACTCAGCGCGGCTCCGCGGGCTCCACGCACTCGCTCGGAGGAGCCGGGGCAGAGCAGTCTGCCTGCTGCAGGCCGGACGCGCGAAGCAGGCGCGGCGGGGTTGCGGGGCCGCCTGCCCTCGTCCTCCGGGCCGGGTCGCTCTCCTCCCGCACAGTGCGGCACAGGGAGGCTCCCGCCTCGGCTGCCCCCGCCCGCGCCTCCTCCTCCGCTCTGCAGGCGGGGACCGCCTGGCGCTCGGCGCCCAGCAGCCGCGGCCCCCTCCCGCCCCCGGCTCCGGGCAGCAGCAGCAACAGCCGCCGCCGCCGCCGCCGCCGCCGCCGCCGCAGCAGCAGGAGACAGCGCGAGGGGCTGCCGCCGCCAGCGCCGCCGGGCTCCGCGGGGCTCGGGAGCCTGCCCCGGCCAGAAGGCGCGGAGCCATGGCCGATGGGGGCGAGGGCGAGGATGAGATCCAGTTCCTGCGAACTGTAAGTGCCGCGCGTCTCGGCTTCCCCGGGGAGCAGGGGGAGCCAGGGCATCCACCGACCGGGTCCGGGCAGTGGGACACGCGGGCGGGCCGGCGGCTGGCCCCGGGGATGCGGGAGGAGCCGGGCACCCCTCGGGGGGCGCAGGTGTGCGTGCTGGGGCGAGGGAAGGGAGGGTGCGTGTCCGTGCGCGCGTGTGTAAAGCCCGGGGACCGAGCGCGGCCGGAGCGCGGCGAGCGGGCGGGCGGCGCACGGGCTGGGTCCCGGGGCGCCTCGGAGCTGCGGGAGTCGGGGGACGCGGGGGCGGCCGGTCGGGCCTGTCCGGTCGGTGGGGCTGGGATCTTCCGGGCAGCCAGGGGCAGGGTGCAGACCCGGTGGCCCGTGGGGCGCGGGGGCCGGCGGGGACGCGGGCAGTCGCCCGGAATTCCGCCGCGGCGCGGTTTCTCGGGCTTGACCCGCGCACCATCACGCAACCCAGGGATTCGCCTACTTGGCGTGGCCGGGGCCGGGGAGGCGGGGCAGGATGTGCCCCCAAGTCGAGGTGCTGCGCAGGGGAGGGGGAGTCGCCTCCGTGGACACCGCGGTGCCTGGGGTTGGGGCCATTGGTGGTGCTGTGATTGCTCGCAGAACGTGGAAGGGATGGGAAGCGAGTGTGTGTGTGCGTGCACGCGCGCGCGGGGGTGGCGGGGGACAGCGCGAACGTGTCGTTCTCTAAATGTTGGCTTATTGAACGCTGAGTGCAGCAAAGTGTGTGCGTGTGTGTGGGTAAGGGCAGGGTGGCTGCCCGGAATTTCCACACTGGGTGGCAGCAGGGGAAGGTTGGCTCCACTCTAATACAGTTTTTTCTCCGTAAGTACCTATTGGCACTGCTCCTTCCTGTCGCTGATTTGTTCGAACGCTGCAGGTACTTCTCAGGCTAAGGCTTTGCTCACCTCGAAGCTGGGACTGGAGAGCCCCTTGGCAAAAGAAAATGCCATAACTTCTTGTCAGGAGCACCTGGTTAGCGTTTGCAGCATCCTTTTGGTCTTTCCTTTCCCTGCACTTGTATCCTCCTCTCTGAAGGATATTCCCTTACAGGATTCCCCGTCATCATCCCCCCCACCCCCAGGACTGCAGCTTCTCCTGGCTCTTCTTTCCCCAGCAGTGAAAAAGCTGCCACTGCCCAGTTACAGTTACCTCCACAATCACAGAAAGTAAAAGAGATATTTACGTTTTGAGATATTAACCAGATAGCAACTTTTAGGTGTGAAAGTAGCCTAGATGACGCATTTGGGGGCTGAACAAGTGAAAACAGTACATTTGTCCAAGAACATTTGTAAGTGGCCAGTTTTTCTATTTTGCTCTTCTAATTTTTTTTTTTTTTTGGCACTCAGTTTTGCTTTGCGGGGGTAGGGCGGGGAGCCTTTCGAAAGGATAAAATACAGGGTACACATCAGATGGCGACTGATTTGACCTACCAGCTGGGCATCATGCACCATTACATGTGCTGCTGGTGGTACTACCGGTCCACCACCCAACTCTGAAGAGCCAGTTCACCAAAACCTTGCTCATGGGGAATATTGTAAGCCTACTAGGAATACAGTTTACTTTTTTTTTTTTTAGTGGAAAACTGTCTATATGGTTTTTAAATAACTAATAAAAAGCCCTATGAAAAGATGTTTCTCAGTACCATGACATTTTTTGTTTGGGTGGATAAAATATTTAGTTGCTGTGTAATTCTTAAATTCATTTTTTTTTTCAAATGCCATAGGGTTAAAATTAGCTAGAAAATTTTGGAAGGCTCTGTGCACTCAAGGGCTTCCTGCAGGCTTAAATGTTAAGCTGAGCTCGTGGAGGTGGTGTTATCAGAATACTTAATGGGGGCCGAACTAATGTGCTTGCTGATGGGGTTCTGTACATATAAAGTAATGTTAAGTCTGTGCCCCTGGACAGCTGCCTGTCAGCCCCAGTGACACCTTTGATAAGTGGCTCCTGGGTAGAGATCTGGCAGCCCTGGGCTGGGATTTTTCTTTTAATAAAACATCCGTAGGTTGTTGTGCTGATGATAAATGACCTTGAAGGAAGTAGCATGGTGGAGCAGGGGAGTTCTTTTTGGTGTGGCATGAACATCTAAGAGGAAAACATGCCTTCCCCTCTGCATTTTACAGTTTCAGTGCAGAAATTCTCAAACCCTTTACTATTCCTCTGTCTGCTGCCTTTGCTCCTTTCCATTTTATTCTCTTAACCCGAGAATGTTGTTGGTTCAGAAATGTTAATGGAGTTAGGAATGGAGAGGATGTAGTTTTTAGCCGTAAATCCATCTGTGTTTTTTTCCTGGAGCATTTTTTTTTCCTCTGTTGCGTCCAGTCTTGTCAGTATGAGGTTCTTCTTCTAATTCTTTTTTTTTTGTTTTTAAGTAGCCCAGGGAGTATTAACAACCTGTACCTCTACGTAAAACGGTTACAGATTATGGATAAAGCTGTTGTGTTTAAAAAAAGTGTTAGTCATTAAGAGGCCATAATGGTGAATTTCACTGGCCATTTCATATATTCTGAGTAGAGCACCTTAAGTAGTCTCTTGGATTTTTATTCAAGCATCGCAGCTCACTGAAGAATCTTTGGAATCTTTCTGTCCACAGGAAGTTTTCTTCTTCATTCTTCTGGAAGAGGTTTGTAATCACTGTCAAGGGAAGCAGAGGTGAAATCTTTAATGGACTGTGTCCGTGAGTTCTGTCTGCTGCTGTGACTTAATTCTTCATTTGTGAATGAGGGTCTTTTCACTGTATTTAGCCGCTGCTGGTCCCTCTCCCAGCTCTTTTCCATTATGTAATTGTGAGTTTGCTAACATTCCTTTCAAATGGTTACACAGATGAAAGATCATCTTCCATTCAGTGGCTTTCCCACCAGCTAGAAGCAGGCCCACTCTGATGTGTTTATCTTTTTTTTTTTAATCTATCTATTTATTTATTTTGGCTGCGTTGGGTCTTCATTGCTGCACGCAGACTTTCTCTAGTTGCGGCAAGCGGGGGCTACTCTTCGTTGCGGTGCGCGGGCTCTAGGCGTGCGGGCTTCAGTAGTTGTGGCTCTCGGGCTCTAGAGCACAGGCTCAGTAGTTGTGGTGCACGGGCTTAGTTGCTCCATGGCATGTCGGATCTTTCCGGACCAGGGCTCGAACCCGTGTCCCCTGCATTGGCAGGTGGATTCTTAACCACTGCACCACCAGGGAAGTCCCTGATGTGTTTATCTTTGAGAGAAATTAAGAATACATATGTGTAAACTCTGGACGTGCTGGGACACTTAGAAGAATCCTATCATAAAATATGCCTTCAGCCCATAACGGATTTATTCACTGTCATTTCCAAACATATCCATGATTTGGAATGTGTTGTTTATTTTATTTTAAAAAATGTCCTTAACTTACCAATATAGCAATGAACTGGAATTCCTTGACTTTAAGAAAACCATGATGTAAAATAACCTTTGTCTGGAGTTGATTTTTCTAAGTACTTTGCCTTTCTTTCATTTGTGTAAGCACAGTGAAGTTACTCTGGGGATATACTGTGTCGTGTAATTTTGCGTTTATGCATAGGTTGAGACTTCAAACTTAGTCCTGGCTGCAAAAATTATTCTGATAGGAATGCTTTGAGCTTTCCTCTGGCCTTCCTTTGCAGAGTGAACTGTTTCACCATAGATTTCTTCCCAGTGCTTCCACATCTTGCTTGCTATTGATAGGAAGCATCTTAGAAAGGATTTAGCAGTTAATGGTAATAATCATAAAGTATAAATGCCACTGCACAACACGGTGAAATAGATCAGGCTGGAATGTGTAACCCCAGTTTGTAGAGGTCCAGGAAGGTTAATTGTACCAAGTCAGTTGCTCAGCAGTGCAGAACCAAGACTAAAACTCAGATCTTAGGATGATGTCCTTTCCAGGAGAGAAAGCCTGCTTTATCAGCTGCTGAAGCATGTTTTTGGTTCACAGGAGACAAACAGGGGACAATCAGTTTTCTTAGCCGTAGGAATGTCACAGAGTACAAACGAAAAGATTCTGGGTGAGCCCTTTTTGCTCCCCTGATACTGACGGCATGAGGATCTTTTGATAGATAAGCACTGTGGTATTTTTTCAAGGAACTGATGGAAAGCCCACCCAGGCTTATTTTTTCATGTATTTTTCTTAATCCAGAAATTAGTGTGTACACATTGGCAGGAAGGGCAGGATCTGAAACACTTAGGGCGCTAATTTATTTGACATTCCATCTTGTTTGTCCTTTGGCTTTAGATAAGTGTTTTTATCAAGGCTGAATTACCAGAGAAAGGATTACAACTCCTGGGTGACTGTGATTCTGTAAATAGCCCTTGGGGAAGAAGAAGATGTGATGAGGCACACATTTGTCTCCTGAAACCCTGACATTATGGAGATTTTTTGTTAATTTAGAAAAACATTTGTCAAACACTTTCTATGTGCATGGTGTGATAGTAGGTGTTAGGGAAGCATTCGAAATAAGGAAAAAAGTGGTCTGCAATTATAATTGCAAAGAAAAGATGTAGAGCCTGGCGTGGAACAGCTAGAAGGAAAAAGCACATGTAGAAACTCTAGGATATTTGGGTAGGAAGAGACCTTTGGAAAATGTTATCTGAGACCTTTGGAAAACGTTATCTTGTCTACTCCTGCGTCTCCCTCCCCTGTCATCTTGCAGATAAGGAAAAGCTCAGAGAGGGGAAATGATTTGGCCCAGTGTCACACTCCAGGTTAGTGGCTGTCTTGGTTTGGGCCCCTATAACAGAATACCACAGACTGGGTGGCTTAAACAGCAGACGTATATTTCTCATGGTTCTGGAGGTTGGAGAGGCCAAGATCAAGGTGTCAGCAGATCCAGTGTGCGATGAGGGCTCCTTCCTGGTTTGCAGATGGCTGTCTTCTTGTCGTATCCTCATTTGGCCAAAAGAGAAATCATCTCTCTTGTGTTTCTTCTTATAAGGGCACTAATCCCTTTCATGGGGGTCCCACTCTCATGACCTAATTACCTCCCTCACTTCCAGATACCCCACCTTGGGAGTTAGGATTTCAATATAGGAAACATGGGGGGACGCAAACATTCAGCCCATAATAGCAGCAGTAGAGTAATGCAAAGGGTGTGAAAAATCTCTGAAGAATTGCCAAAAAGCTAGTTCATCAGCACACCATTCTTCTTTGTAGAGTAGATCTAAACCCACCTGTCCCATTTTATGCTTATCGTCACCTTCACAGGGTTCACTGTCTAAATCTACCCTCTTGCCCTTCTAGCTGCTGACAAGGATGTTTTGTCCCTCCTTTCTAAAGCTGCAGTCCCTCATGTGTCCTTGATCTCAGCACAGTACTTGCTCGCTGGTCCAGGACTGGAATCTTGCATGAATTCCATCCTTTCTCTGCCTCCTTCTCCACTTGTTCCTTCTGGTTGATCTTGAAGCATGCTAATTTCTCCCATCTTAAAATTTCTTTGTTTGACTCTGAGACCATTATCTACCTGCTCAACTCCTCCAGATGTGGTCTCCACCCACTGCTTGTCTCCAAGCTGCCTGGTAATTGTTACCTAGCTTCTCTTGTCAAAATCACTTTAGTAGGTGATATTACCAGTGATCGCCTCGCTTCTGTGCGAAATCTAAACATTCCTCTCTACCCCTATTCCTTTAGCCCTCAGAAACTCTACTAATCTTGCTCTCCTTTTTGAAGCTCCTCTGTTTGGCTTTGGAGCTAGGATATATTGAGTTATTTTTATACATTTACGATCATGCTTTTTGGGGGTTCTTTTCACTCCGTCTACTCTTAGTCTTTGGTTGTCCCAAAAGATGCTGTCCTATTTCTAGTTCTTGCTCTTCTGCCTTCGTGAGCTTATCTGTGCCACAAAGTCTGGGATCCTTGGAATAACAGAGTTTGAAAAGCCTTAACAATCGCTTCATCCAGCTCTGGGAGCCAGAGGAATGCCAGGAACTTTCCCAAAGCCATTTCTTCCTGTAGAAGAAAGCCACCCAGATCTGACAGCCTTTGGGCTCTCATTTCCAGCTGCCACGGCCTCTGTGTTAACTCCCCTCCTACTTCTGGACACACTGTCCTGAGCACACATGTATTCTGTCCCCCGAGTGGCTCTTCCTCCTGGTGGCTCTGCGCTGGCCATGGCTTGGAAGCACCAGTGTGATCCACATCTCCAGAAGACCTAGGTCTGAGGCCTGAATCCACCAGGACCTAGCTTATGGACTTGAGAAAATGTTAAAAAATTCCTTAAAACCTAAAGATAATATTAGGCATCTCAGAGGGATTGTTTAAGATCATATGATAGAATTTATGTGCAAAAACCTGTTACAGAGCTCGGCTCATGGTACGTGCTCAGTGCATTTGTTTAGTTCTCTCTGATCCCTTCGTATCTAATTTGTCATCATCTCCTGTCGTGATTTCCCTGCCAACCTAGCTCAGGTTTAGATTTCTTTCGTACCCCAGTACTTGTTCTAGCCTTCATCCTTCCCCTCTCCTCCAGCCACTGAAGCCCCCCTTGAATTCTCCTGCCATTTGCATCCCCCTAATACCCTTGTGTTCTCGCCACCACTCCTCAGTTCCAGGTTCCTGTCACACCCAGTCTGACTTCTCTCCCAGGTTCAGGACCTTCTATAATCTGATTCTTGACACCTTACTTGGGTTCCCCATCCTGCAAAATCTCGGCCTTGTGAGGAGATACTGAGAGGAAGGTGGCTGACACAAGTGACTAAGGCGAGAAAGAGGGTAAAGTAAGGATGAAGTGAGTCTGAGTGATTGGGGCTGCCCGGGAGAGACCCTGGGTTCCTGTCAGAATCCGTACTCTTTTTCTTTTTTTTTTGTTCAGTTTATTTATTTATTTATTTATGGCTGTGTTGGGTCTTCGTTTCTGTGTGAGGGCTTTCTCTAGTTGTGGCAAGCGGGGGCCACTCTTCATCGCGGTGCGCGGGCCTCTCACTATCGTGGCCTCTCTTGTTGCGGAGCACAGGCTCCAGACCCGCAGGCTCAGTAGTTGTGGCTCACGGGCCCAGTTGCTCCGCGGCATGTGGGATCTTCCCAGACCAGGGCTCGAACCCGTGTCCCCTGCATTGGCAGGCAGATTCTCAACCACTGCGCCACCAGGGAAGCCTATCAGAATCCGTACTCCTCACGTGAGAAGCTTCTAGATGGTGAGGTGACTTCCAGGGCATCACAGGGGCATCCAGTGCAGCGGTTTTATCCACTTACTTTCATCCTTATTTTTAAATTTAATTTAATTATTACTTTTTTTTTTACTTTCATCTTTATTAATCATGGGAAGAACATTGGAACGGGGACTCTGCCAGTCAGTGGTTGTGTGACCTCGGGATTGGCGGGGTCCCATAAGAATCCTTTCAGGAACCGTACAGTGGGGACTTAGTTACCTCTGAGGGGCTCTCTGCCATGTTAAGAGTCCTGGGGTCAACCGGACTCAAACTATTTAGAAGAATGAGTGTAATAAAAACCTTGCCCTTGAACTGGACATGCGTACTTTGTTTTCTTTTTTTTTTTTTACAATATCATCCATTGTCATTTATTTGTAATAAGCAATCAAACAAATACATTAGATTCAGAATCTAGAAGCTGAAAGCTTATTTTACATATTATCTTTTTTTCCTTATTCTTTCAACACATATATATTTTGTACCTACGATGTGCTGTGTGTAACAAGAGCCTAAGCTATTACTGTGGATTAAAAAAATTACATGTAAATAATTGGCTGCTTAGAAGTTCACAGACAAATAAATGGCCCGTAGCACAGTGTAGAACATCACGTAATACATTTTGTGAACGCATGTTGGACGTGCACACTGTGAATGATGCTGGCGTCCGTGGATATTCTCATCCTGGTGGGTCACAGCATCGGCAGCTAAACTGTGATCGTCTTCCTCTCCATGGTCTCAGCTTTGAAGTGCTTCTCTGGCTTCCCGTTATTACTTGGGCCGGTGAAGACTTGACCCATATTTCTGGGGCTTCCTAAAATGTGATAGATAGTTGACCCAGATAAAAGGTGTTCTTCCTGCTTCCTGTGGCCCAGTAAAAGTCCTCTAGTGATGTTTCTGTAGTGAAGCGGAAACCTGAAGCTCTCCCTGTTGCTGACCTGGAGTGTTCAGAAGGACCGGCACGTGGTTACCTCCATGCCCGTTATCCAAACAGAGTTCTGTCCAGAGAGTGGGAGCCACTGACACATGTGCCCAGGTGAGACCTCCACTAGGTGGCTATGCCCAGGCACCTACTGTCACCAAGCGATCATCAGTATTTGCCAGTTTCCTGAAGAAAACCTCAAATCTCGCTGGGGACCTAAGGCAGTTGCAGGGCAAAGTGAGTGGAACAGCAGAAAGTGCTGTAGGAGCTCAGAGGATGATGGAGCCTTGCTGGGTCTGGGGAGGGTGGAGGCAGGAGTTTCCTGATCAGTGCTGTGAGTGACACTTGTCCACGGGGATAAACACTTCTTAGTGTGATTGTTGAGCCAGGGACACAGGCCCACCATCGCCGTCAACCTGGGAGGAAGGACGAGTCTATGTGGTCAATTTATTTTTTTCTACTACGGTAAGCACTTTTTTTTTTCCTTTAAGAAGTTTGTTATTTTAAAAGCTTTTTGGCACACTGGTTCCACTTCTAATGAAAATTTTAATTGTCTTATTTCCCTCTGAATTTAGAACCAGACTCGTAAAGTTCACATGAATCTGAATTTCACTCGTATTTAATACATAACCAAAGACGTAAAGTAAAAGATACATTTTGAGAGCACAAAGAAAAAGAGATTAGAGAAAAGGAAAAATTCCAGGAAATAAATCACATCCTTAGTGTTGAGTAAACTGGGCCCCTGTTAAAATAGGTACTGTGTGTCACACTGAGCTTCTAGCCGTTAAAAGTTGTGCTCACTTATTTTCCACAGTGGGTTTATGGTGATCAAAATATGACTTCTTTTAAATTTCACTAGAGTCTGTATTTATTTCACATTAAAAGAAATTTTGGACACACACACACACACACACACACACACACAAAAGAAAGATAGTAAGATAATACTCCATATTTCTTTTTATCAAATTTTGACCGTAAAGTACTTCAGGGACACGTACAATTATGAACCCATCGGGTAGAGCCCAGTTTCTTTCCCTGCCTTTCAGAGAAGAACAGCATATTGAAGGATGATTGGGGTACTTGAAACATTTAGCAGAGACACACGGTCGCCCACACTCACTGGATTGAATCCTCGGTGCTCTTCTACCTCTGGACACATCTGACATGATTTGAAACGTCCATAAAGCAGTGCCCACAGTTGGGAGTTACGATCAGCTTACAAGTTCTGGCTTATAGGTTCAGTGACACATGAGGAGAACATTTGCTCTTGAGTTACAGACAAATGAAAAAGCTGGGATGAATTGTTTCAGATTGATGGCTGTCAAAGACGTTTAAGGCATCCAGTTCCACTGCTGTCCTCTTTGTGACAGTAAAGGGGGCCATCATTTCCTGCAGATGGGGTATTATTATTGAGTTCAAAGGTCTTGCTGCTGCTACAGAGAACAGCATCACTCAGAAAAGCCCGCAAAATCAGCCTAGCTTGAGTCCTACTCACGCAAAAGAGGACGCATGAACGAGGAAAGAAGAGGGAATTGTGGTCTCACCCCTTCCCGCTTCACTGCCCTGTTTTCTTTCATTTCTCCCCGTGGGACTGCTTTAGTACCTCTCTCTCTATCTGTCTGATTGAGGTACAGTTCATATACACAGTTATGTTAGTTTCAGGTGTACAACATAATGATATATTTGTATGTATTGCAAAATGATCACCACAATGTCTAGTTAACGTCCATTACCACATGTGATGAGACCCTGTAAGATCTTCTCTTGTAGCAACTTTCAAATACACAGTACAGTAGTGTTAACTATAGTTACCATGCTGTAAGTTACGTCCCCAGGACTTAATTTATTTTATAACTAGAGGTTCGTACCTCTTGACCCCCTTCACCCATTTCACCACGCCCCCCCATCGCCCCTAGTAACCACCAGTCTTTTCTCTGTGAGTCTGGTTGTTTTGTTTTTGTTTTTAGATTCTATATATAAGTGAGATCATACTGTATTTGTCTTTGTCTGACTTATTTCACTTAGCATATACCCTCAAGGTCTGTCTGTGTTGTTGCAAATGACAAGATTTGATTCTTTTTATGGCAGAGTAATATTCCATTGTGTGTGTGTGTATACATATATATAATACCACATTTTCTTTATCCATTCATTCATCGATGGACACTTAGGTTGTTTCCATGTCTTGGATATTGTAGATAACGCTGCAGTGAACATGGGGGTGCAGATAACTTTTTGAGTTAGTGCTGTTGTTGCATTCAGATAAATACCCAGAAGTGGGGTTTTTAGATCATATGTTAGTTCTATTTTCATTTTTTGAGGAGCCTCCGTATGGTTTTCTGTAGTGGCTGCATCAGTTTACATTCACACCAGCAGTGCACAACGTTTTCTTTTCTCTGCATCCTCACCAACACTTGTTATTTCTTGTCTTTCTGATAATAGCCATTCTAACAGGTGTGACATGATATCTCAGTGTAGTTTTTTCTTGTGTGTGTGTAGTAATCTTGCTTTTATTTATTTTTTTTAAATGAATGGTTAATTTTATCTTTTCCAGTTTTATTGAGATATAGTTGACTTACAGTACTGTGTAAGTTCAAAGTGTACAGCATAATGATTTCACTTACATACATCATGAAATGGTTATCACAATAAGTTTAGTGAACATCCATCATCTTATACAGATACAAAAATCAAAGACATAGGAAGTAATTTTTTTACCGTGGGATGAAAACTCAGGATTTACTCTTAACAACTTTCATATATAACATACATCGCTGTAGTTTTGATCCATCATTCCTTTGGGTTCGTTTTGAAATATTTGTTGACTACCTACTATGTGCCAAGCACCAGGCTGGGTGCTGGGACCCAAGTATCTCTGAGCTTGTTCCTGAGTTTCTTATGTCTCTGGTGGGTGGGATGGGGAATGTGGAGAGAGTGAACGTGAGGTGGAGAACTGGTGTCGGAGAGGATGCTGAAGAGGGAGGGATCCATGCCTGGTAATTAGGATGGTCCAAGGCTTCATGGAAGGGGGCAGCATTTACAGGCGCAGAATTTTCAGACTGTAAAGGGACTTCTGGTCTACCTCCATGATTTGTGGTGATGGAAAATGAAAGGGCCTCAGGTCTGCTGGCTATCATTTATTTGGCTCGGGATAGCCACCATGCAAATTCTGGGAGCAATTCATTTAGTCCATAAAGCAGTTGACTGCTGTTGTACAGACCAAGAAACTGAGCTGCAGACAGTGAAATTACTTACTCAAGGGCAGTTCGTGAGTAAGTGATGTTGGCGGTGAGCCCAAGGTCTTTCTGATGCCCAAACCCTCTTCTTCCTTTCCCTCCTTCCTTGTTTCCTTCCAGTCGTCAGGGAAAATTATGAGAGACTGAATTTGGCCAGTAGAAAAAAAGAATTGAGGGTGCCCCGTCTACCTCACTCGCTCATTTGAGTTATCTCTGCCTTGCGTTTATCTTTGAGCCGTTTTACAACTCTGTAAGTTGTAGAGAACTGATGGTAATGGTTCCTGGATGTTGGATTCTTGATCAGAGAAAATGCAGATTGTATCTGGTGGAACGCAGGTGGGGATATGGAGCAGTTTGGCACTTAGCAAGCAAATTCGTTTCAGTTTTCCTGATGGGTGCATGTATTTGTATGTTCTTTGGATTTTCCATGGAACGTGTGGTAACATCATATTGGTTCTTGCATTTAATGATGAATTCAGTAAAATCTTAGACACGTGTTCATTTTACATTCGTTTGAGTGTTGTTTTTACCTGTAAAAAAAATACCTTTAATGTCACTCATATGCCCTTTAAAGATGGATGGGATTTTGATGAATTGGGCTGAGGAGGTGGGCAGACAGGGTCCCAGGGGAGAAGGGGTGTGAGTAGAGGCATTGGGTCGGTACTCTCTGTTTTCTCATCCCTGATGCTTGTTTTCACTTGTCTCTGCCCTGCTCTGTGTCCAGCAGGCTCCTGTTTCCGCTGGGCGCTGGGAGATGTCCCCTCCCCTTGTCCCCTCAGATTGAGGGCTGGTACCAGCTTCCCACTGGGGCTGGTCACTAGGTGTCTCTCCGCCTCTGTTGGGCCCTATCACCCTCCACGCCCACTCCTTGGTCCCTGCCTTAAATGCCTTTCAAAGAAGCCCTTTGAGATTTCTGTTTCCTTTCTTGGCAAGACTCTGATGGAAACATCCAGAAACACACGGAGCCATGTTTGGGAAAGAGACTCTGAGAGTGTGCGCTGGGGTAATCCCGGGAGGGTGGGAACCTTGAGGCCACCAGGGACAGGGATTTATGCTTAATTCACAAGGTAAGAAGAGGCCTTGAAGTGATTTTTTTTTTCCCTCCTCTCTAGGGAGGGAAATGGGTCAGAGCTGTCTGTTAGGAAGATTGATGTGGTAGCAATTTATAAGATAAATTGAGATATAGAGAGATCAGAGAGAGACCGGAGCTGAGAAGACTGTTAGGGACAGTCACCGTGGAGTTGGCGCAAGATGATTCAGTCTGAGTTTGCATGGTGTTTGTGGGAATGAAAAGGAGGGGGAGGTTTAGAGATGCCATGGGGGAAGGATGTACAGGACTGACTGGTAACTGATTCGATGTGAGGAGAAGAAAAAGACAAGGATGAGCTTAGGAGACTCGAAGAAACGTGGCCCAAGTGCAGGTTTTAAGGGAAGGCAGTGGGATTCGTTTGGGACATCCTGATTTTGAGGTACATTATGGACAGACGTGCATCCCCCTCCAAACGATACAGTAGGAGTCTTAACCCTCAGGACCTCAGAATGTGGTCTCCTGTGGAGACAGGGTCTTTACAGAGATAGTGAAGTTAAAATGAGGGCATAAGGGTGGGTCCTAATCCAATATGACCTGGTGTCTTTATAAAAAAGGGGAAATTTGGACTCAGACACATGAAGAGGGAAGCTGATGTGAAGACACACATGGAGCAGGCCACGTGAGGACAGATGCATTGGAGCCGTGCATCTCCGAGCCAGGAGATGCCGACGGCCTTCAGAAGCCAGGAGGGAGGCCTGGAACAGATTCTCCCTCACAGCCTCAGAAGGAACCAGCCCTGCTGACACCCCGATCTCAGACTTCTGGCCTCCAGAGCTGGGAGGCAATACATTTCTGTGAAGCTGTCCAGTTGCGGTGCTTTGTCAGAGCAGCCCTAGGAAACAATACAAAGGGCAAAGCTGCAAACCTGGATGTCGTGTTTGTAAGAGAGGATGGGCCTCGAGAGACCTAGGCCCGTCCTCTTAGGTCGCCATTGGTGTGATAGCAAAGCCACGAAAATGGGTAGGATCTCAGACAAGGAGCACGTAAAAACAGAGGTGGATGATGCAGGAGAGCTCTTTCCCCACCCATAGGTGAGAAGGAGGAAGAGCAGAGGTGGTAGCTTGAGGGGGGAGCAAGGTTGACAGAAAGTTACTGATTATTTCCCTTTAAAAAAATTTTTTTTTTAAACTTTATTTTTATTGGAATACAGTTGCTTTACAACGTTGTGTTAGTTCCTGCTGTACAGCAAAGTGAATCAGTTATAGGTATACATATATCCACTTTTTTGTTTCGCATGGGAGAGACCACAGTCTAGGTTATGGTGGAAAAGGTATAATTGTTGGAGCAAGAGCCTAGGTACGGGCCAGGCTAGAGACTGCCCCGTCCTACACCTGCCACCATAATTGGGCACACAAATAAACAGATGCATCCCCTCTTTTAGCGGATAATTACTTACTGCTTTACCTAATCTGAGAGCACACGCTATTTTGGTTTGGTTTTCAGTTAGCTTTGCAAAATTTCATTTTCTGCTGGGGACCTTGCAGCAGGCAATCAGAATTAGAGCTTCGCTGGTTCTAAGCTGGGCGCATTCTGTTCGGATGTTGCACAGTGTCGGTGATTAAATAATCCAGCTAGCATATCTCACTAGGACGAATGGGAGAAGTTCATCTTGCTAGTGGTTTTATTTTTTTCCCGTAGCTACTGATTCGGAAAGATTGCGGGGTTTGTATACGTATTTACAAATAACTTTTAGCAAATGGAATATATGAGAACAATTTTCTGACAGCTCAATCAGGGGAACATGTCAAAATATCTTAGGAAACAAAATGATTCTGCTGATAGCAGCTGCCCTTGGCTGTCCTACTGTGATGCATAGTTTAGCTGGCTAAGTAAATTTCTGTAATGTTTCAGAAAATTAAGCAATTTGCATTTTTCTGAGATATTTTAATTCCCATAAAACTTACATTTTAATGTAATTGGCAGTATACCGCATATACAATTTATAGCTTGCAAAGCTCTGTTTTTTAAAAAAATTTGAACAGTAAAGGTACATAGCATTTAAATGTGCAAATCCCAGTCGGTTTCTTACTAACACCAGTGATAGAAAAGTAAAAGCTTTCAACATATCTGTGCTTACCAACAAAGAATTATCTTAATCTCTTCGGTACCTCAGTCATTGCCCACCACACTTTATTACAAGGAAACTCCTTTTGAGATGATGGTTATGATAGGGTCTTCTCAGCTAGCCAGACCACATGCTGACCATGCATCCGGCAGAATTAAAAGCACGTCACCTTTTGCCCCTATCAAATTAGATACATTTTACTTTCCCTAATGTATATAGATATGTAATATATACATGTGTATGACAAATGTCAATTAAATTTCTATAGTCTGTAACTTTTTAAAACCTTTCTTCAATCAGTAATGTACTAGGTGAAGGGTTCAGTCATGTTCTTGGCTTCTCAGTCTCTTCTTGCCCACCTGTGCCCAGGGCTGCCAGGATTTGCTGGGCACGAGAGGTCCTCATAGTTTGAAGGTCAAGGAGTCTACGTTTCTACTGTTCCACGTGCGAGAATTAAGTTTTAGAATGGGCCCTCACTCAGACTTTCCCAGTCACATAGATTCAGTTCTCACCCCTTTCTTAGGGAATGAAATCACTCTCGTGCAAATGTAAAAGAGGGTTTGGGAAACTAAGGGAGGGAAAAGAGGGGTGGGACCGAATAATCTGGAGGCTTCTTCCTCTCTAACCCCTGGGACTCTACCATCTTTCCGCCTGGTTATACTGCTTATGGGTACTGGTCCAGAGAAGGGGAGATGAGGCAGTAACACTCAAGCACAAATTAGATGATGGGGAAATAGCTTCCCAACATTTTCATTATAGAATGATAAAGAAACGGCCCTATCTACTGTCGGTGGAACATCTTCTAGTTTTGGTCCTGCCAAGGACATTTTCTACAGAACAAAATTTTGAGAATTTCATATGATTGGCAGAACAAGAAATAGGGCATAAGTTCTAACAAACAAAAATATTGCTCTGGAAAGGCCCGAAGCAAGGCCATGTATGTCAGTAGAAAATGGTGCCAGTGATTCCGTAATGATACCAGTTTCCTGCAGTCACGCAGTGGGGATGGAGCAGAGAGATCACTTCTCCATTTCTCTCTACATGTGGGCAGACTGAAGCCCAGAGTTTTGTAAGAGGGGGTGCTATGTATATAGATAACCCAGATGACTGAGGATAAAGATACAGAAGTGGATTTTAAGATCTCAGCACTAGAGATGGTTTATGGTGTTGCCCTCTAATATGAATCATGGAGCAAACTAAAATCTGACCAAAAGAGCCTGCTAAATAAATCAAGGAGAAGGACTTGCAAGTCTTTGTGGAAGGGAGAAAATGAGTAATGGCACCTTCTTCCGCTTGTTCAGACCATCAGGAGTCAAGAACTCTGCTTAACATAGCGGGACAGCTTCCAAGCAGGGGGGCCCAATACTGTGGCTAAATGGAGTCTTTTTTTTTTTTTTTTTTTGACATGGTAAGTTTGTTTGTTTATTTATTTATTTATGGCTGCGTTGGGTCTTCCTTGCTGCATGCGGGCTTTGTCTAGATGTGGCGAGCAGGGGCTACTCTTCATTGTGGTGCGTGGGCTCCTCAGTGCGGTGGCTTCTCTTGTTGTGGAGCATGGGCTCTAGGCACGCGGGTTTCAGTAGTTGCAGCACACGGGCTCAGTAGTTGTGGCTCGCGGGCTCTAGAGCACAGGCTCAGTAGTTGTGGTGCGTGGGCTTAGTTGCTCCGTGGCATGTGGGATCCTCCTGGACCAGGGCTCGAACCCGTGTCCCCTGCATTGGCAGGGGGATTCTTAACCACTGCGCCACCAGGGAAACCCAGTGGAGTCTATTTTTAAGGTTAGATAAATTCAGCCAATTTTTATGGGCAGGGGAAAATTATTGCTCAACTGTTTTTGATAAGATTCTGTTATGCCATGAACTGAAATACTGAGAGCAGAACAGGTTTTCATATGAGTGAGGAAGAGAGAAGAAAAACTACTATAAATTATAGGAGACGGAGGCTATATTTTTGGGGGTAGGTGATGAATTAATAAGTTTTCAGGCTTTCATTTTTATTTACTTCCACAGTTGGCTTGTGGTTTCTCCAATTCATCATAAAGGCTATAAATATTGGATTGACCGTATGTTAGGCTGATGTTTTCATTGAATGGTGATATTATGAAGGTACTGGATGGGACCATGATTATCTATGTATGCATATTCCTGCATTCAACAAAGATGTATTCACTACCGCCTGTGCGTCAGGTGTTTGTGGGGTGCTCTGAGCTTGTCTTTTATTTGCGGTACGCGGGCCTCCCACCGCCGCGGCCTCTCCTGTCGCGGAGCACAGGCTCCGGACGCGCAGGCTCAGCGGCCATGGCTCACGGGCCCAGCCGCTCCGCAGCATGCGGAATCCTCCCAGACTGGGGCACGAACCCGCGTCCCCTGCATTGGCAGGCGGACTGCCAACCACTGTGCCACCAGGGAAGCCCTGAGCTTGTCTTAAAGGTTCCTTCTTTTGTATTTTAAAATAATTTCCATAGAGTCACTAATAAGTCTGCTAGACTGGAAAGAGCTGAGGCTAGAACCCAAGGGCTAACCTAAGATTTCCATCTTAGTCTCTGTCAAATAAGTTCTATGTTGTCTATAATCAGCCAGCCCACAGTTTTCCATTTTATCCAAGGGGAAATTAATGAGGATGATCAAATGCTGGCTGAAAGCTCTTGTATTTGCATCTGTAGAAATAGAATTTATACATAAATTTATGTATTATTTTTACCATGATGATGTTCTTAGCATTTCTAAATACATGTATGTAAGGCATTCTACTTGACTCCATGGAAATAATGAGATATATAAGACATAGTCCTTGCCTGCAAGCAACTCTTCCTAAGATTCATTTATTTGCCTTTTGTAGACTCTTTTCCTATTAATTTTTTAAGTAAATAAAAAAAACTTTTAAAATAAAAAATGTAGTATGTAACATTCACATACAGTAAGGTACATGAATCTTAAGTATACGGCTTGATGAACTTCTGCAACGTGAACACTCGTGTGTAACCATCACTCAGATCAGACCTAGAAGCCTCCCTCAGACCCACCCCCAGTAGTCACCTGCCTCTCCAGAGGTAGCTGGTATTCTGACTTCTAGCAAAATAGACTTGTTCTGCCTGTTTCTGCGCTTTACGTAAATGGAATAGTGTGATATGTGCTCTTTTGTGGTCTCTTCTGCTTAATGTTGTATCTGTGAGATGCATCTCACGGTGCTCATTAGTGTCATTGCTCAGTGCCACACCTTGTGGGTAGACATTGAGTTGTTTCCGGTTTTCATGATTATGAATAAAGCTGTTATTGATATTCTCAAACATTAAATATTTAAGCGAATGCCTGAAATTCAGGTATGTGTACATTCTGTTGGATATGTACCCGTGAGTGGAATTGCTGACTGGAGTGTACTTAATGCTCAGGGTTTTTTTAAAACCATTTTCTTAAGTTGAAGTAGAGTTAATTTACAATGTTGTGTTAGTTTCAGCTGTACAGCAAGGTGATTCAGTTATATATATATATATATTCTTTTTCAGATTCTTTTCCATTATAGGTTATTACAAGATATTGAATATAGTTCCCTGTGCTATACAGTAGGTCCTTGTTGTTTATCGATTTTATGTATAGTAACGTGTATATGTTAATCCCAAATTCCCAATTTATTCCTCCCCCCCTTTCCCCTTTGGTGACCATAAGTTTGTTTTCTGTGTCTGTGAGTCTATTTCTATTTTGTAAATAAGTTCATTTGTATCATTTTTTAAGGTTCTACATATAAGTGATATCATGTGATATTTGTCTTTCTCTGACTTCCTTCACTTAGTATGATAACCTCTAGGTCCATCCATATTGCTTCAAATGGCATTATTTCATTCTGTTTTATGGCTGAGTAATATTCCCTTGTATATATGTACCACATCTTCCTTATCCATTCATCTGTCAGTGGACACTTAGGTTGCTTCCATGTCTTGGCTATTGTAAATAGCGCTGTTATGAACGTTGGGGTGCATGTACCTTTTCGAATTATAGTTTTCTCTGGATGTATGCCCAGGAATGGGATTGCAGGATCATATGGTAGGTCTATTTTTATTTTTTTAAGGAACCTCCATACTGTTCTCCAGTGGCTGTATCGATTTACATTCCCACCAACAGTGTAGGAGGGTTCCTTTTTCTCCACACACTCTCCGGCATTTATTATTCGTAGACTTTTTAATGAACACTCAGCTTTCTAAACAGTTTTTTTTTCTACAAAGTGGTTGTACCAATTAATGCTCCCACCAGCAGTACTTAGTAAATGTTAGTTTCTAGAAAAATTAATCATTACGGTGTATTTCATTGTGGTCTTAATTTGCATTTCATAATGACTCATGATATTGAAAATGTTTTCATCTCTGTCGTGGACATTTGGATGTACTCCTGCGAAGCACCCGTTCAAGTGAGAGCCTATTTTAAAAATAAAGTTGTCTTTTATTAATTTCTTGAGAGCTTTTATATATTCTACCTATGAGCCTCTGGTCATGTATGTCTCTTGCAGATATCTTGTCTGATACTGTTGCTTTTTCACTCTTTTTAGTGGTGTTGAGCTGCAGCTTTTATTTTAGTGAATTTCAGTGTATCAGTTTTTTTGTTCATGGTTTGTGCTTTTTGTATCCTGTTTAAGAAATCTTGGCTTACCTACCCAAAGGCCATGAGGATATTCTCCCATGTTATTTTCTAGAGCTTTTTATTAAATCAACTTTGACATTTAAGTCTATGACCCAAATAGAATTGACTTTTTTGTTTGTGATTTGAGGTGGAGATCCCCTTGGATGTCCAACTGATCCAGCACCAGTTACTAAAAAAGACCACCCACTGCATTGCAGTAGTGTGTTTGTAGTAAATTAGGCAGGACTGTCTATTTCTGCACTCCCTATTCGGCTTCACGGGTCTCTCTGGCTTTTCTTGCTCCAATGTTATAAACTTTAAAGTGTTCTGGTTTTATATTGTCTTGTTATATGTTGGTGTTGGTCCTCTAACTTTAATCCTTCAAAATTTTCTTTGATTTTCTTGAATCTTTCATTTCTGTTTAAATTTTGGAATTACGTAGCTTGTACGTTTCCACAAAATAAACTGCTGGAATTTTTAATGAGATAGTATTGAATCTATATATTGTTTTGGGAAGAATTGACATCTTCCCAATGTTACTTCTTATTCACAATCTATGAATATGAGTTAACCTTCTATTTATATTTATGTATTAAATTTCTCTCAGTAATTACACTTAGTTTTCTAAGAGAGTATTGTACAGTTTTGGGATCAGTTTATTCCTAGGTGTATGATGTTTATTGATGGTAATGTAAATGGTATCATTTAATAATTGTTACCTAGAATACAAAAATATACTCGACTTTATGTATTGACCTTGTATCTAGCAACTTTGCTAAGTTCATTTATTAATTCTTATAGTTTATCTGTGGATTCTTTTAGATCTTCTGTGTATCCAGTCATGTCATCTGTGCATAATGACCATTTTATTCTTTGCTTCCCGATTTTTATTTTTTATTCTTGACTCATTGCACCGACCAGGACCTTAATAAATTTGAACTAGAAGATATGACAGATCTTTGATCCTTTCCCTCAGATTAAGGGAAAGCTTAGAGAATTTCATCAAGTATGATGTTTGCTGTGGTTTTCTAAGAGGTTTTGTTTTGCTGCTTTAAGCATCTGAACTCTGCTTGGTTTGGGAGCCTAACCCTGTGCACATACAGCTTAAAAATATGTGGGTTTAAATCTATCGTCTTACTGTTGTTCCATTAGTTCTTTGTACTTCTTTATTTTTTCATTTTTGAGTTCTTTTAGATTGATCATTTATTAATAAGCCTCTATTAGCTTGTGAGTTATACATTCTTTTATTATTCTTTTAGTGTTTATACTAGAGATTATAACATGTATCCTTAATTCATTAGCATCCACTTTAAATGAGTACTTTTATAGTTTTCTGGACAATGCACGGACCTCAAAGAAGTTTAATTTCATTTACCCCCCTCCTGCTTTTTGTGCTGTTGTGTTGGTGTATTTTATTTTAATTCTCTCTATATCTTTAAACTCCACAAGACATTATTATTGTTTTTAAAACAGTCATTATTCATTTAGAGTTACCAGTATGTTATACTGGCTTGTACCTTTCATTCCTTCCTTCATTACCATGCTTACATGTGAGATCATTTTTCTCCTGTCTGAAGAACTCCCTTAGGATTTCTTTTATCCTGGGTCTACTAACAATAAATCTGCTCAGTGTTTGTTTGAAAACATCTCTATTTCTCCTCATCTGAGTATAGAATTGGCAGTTGCTGGTGGTTTTTCTTTCAGCCCTTCCGGCTTTCATTGTTTGTATTTGAAAGGTCAGCTGTAAGTCTTATCGTTTTTTTAATTTTTTTTTTTTTTTTTTTTTTTGCGGTTCGTGGGCCTCTCACTGTTGTGGCCTCTCCCGTTGTGGAGCACAGGCTCTGGACGCGCAGGCTCAGCGGCCATGGCTCACGGGCCCAACCACTCGGCGGCATGTGGGATCTTCCCGGACCGGGGCACGAACCCGTGTCCCCTGCATCAGCAGGCGGACTCTCAACCGCTGCGCCACCAGGGAAGCCCTTTAATTTTTAAAGGAGATATTTTCATTCCTTTTATTCTGTTTGGTATTTGTATTTGTGGCTTGATATTCTTCATTCATTTTGGAAAATTCTTGGCCAGTATTTCTTCAAACATTCCTTCTGTCTCATTCTCTCTCTCTCGTCCCCCTTTTTGGGACTCCAATTATATGTATTTTGCTCCTTTTCCCCATGTCTTTTTTGCATTCTCATCTGTATTTTCACTCCTTTTTCTCTTTGTACTTCAATCTGGATATTTCCTTCTCACCTTTCCACCAGTTCACAAATCTCTCTGCTTTGTCCAGTCTGCTGGTGAACCCATCTACTGAATTCTTAAATTTTTAGTTATTTTATTTTTTAGTCATAAAATTTGCATTTGATTCATTTTCTAGATTTAAATTCTCTTGTGATATTCTTTCTGTTTTCGCCTGTCTTTAAAGATATTTATTATAGTAGTTTTGTAATATCTATCTTGTCCCTCTCCTCTTCCCTCTCCACACTGGTATCCACTAGGTTGTTTTCTACATTGGTGAGTCTGTTTTACTACATATGTTTATTTGTTTTATTTTTTATATTCCACATATAAGTGATAACACAGTATTTGTCTTTTTCTGTCTGACTTATTTCACTAGCGTAATACGCTCTAGGTCCATACACATCGTTGTAAATGGCAGAGTTTAAAAGACTACCATTCTTATACTGAATTGCTTTTGCAAAAAATTAGTTGGCCATACTTGGGTGGGACTATTTCTGGGTTCTGTAGTCTGCTCCATTCATCTATGTGTCTGTGTGTCCATCAGTACCACACAGTCTTGGATCCTGTAGCCACCTAATAAGTATTGAAATCAGGTAAAATGTTTCCTTCCACTTTATTCCTGTTTTCGAACATTGCTTTACCATTGTAGTTCCTTTGCCAATCCATGTACATTTTAGAATAGTCTTGTCTATATCTACCAAAATATCTGACTGGGATTTTGATAAGAATTGCATTAAACCTGTATATAAATTTGGGGTGAATAGGCATCTTGACTATATTGGGTCTTCCAATCTGTGACCACTATACCAGGTGTTTTTTTTTAAATTAATTAATTTATTTTTGGCTGTGTTGGGTCTTCGCTGCTGCCTGCGGGCTTTCTCTAGTTGCGGCGAGTGGGGGTGGAGCTTCTCTTGTTGCGGAGCACAGACTCTGGGTGCGCGGGCTTCAGTAGTTATGGCACGTGGGCTCAGCAGTTGTGGCTCGAGGGCTCTAGAGCGCAGGCTCAGTAGTTGTAGAGCATGGGCTTAGTTGCTCCCCAGCATGTGGGACCTTTCCGGACCAGGGCTTGAACCCGTGTCTCCTACATTGGCAGGAGGATTCTTAACCACTGTGCCACTGGGGAAGTCCAATACTAGGTGGTATTGATTTGGCTTACTGTGCCATTGTGGAAGGTTCTTCCTGCCTGACTCTCTTCTGTTAACATTCCACGCTTTATTCAGTGCATTATATTTCTTTATTTCTATTAGCTGAGTTTTTTTTTTAAATGGGCAAACGTTAATTTCACATCCTTTCTCCTTGATGATGACAGTGAACCTCCATTGCCTTGTTCTACATAGAGTTTGTGGTGTCATCAGTCACAGCATACAACTAAGTCACTAACAAATTCAGCCTTCTATGCCTTACTATATCCAAAACTTTGAACTTTTTGGTTAAGAATTATATATATATTTTAAAGACCTGTTCACAGCAATCTCAGTCAGTGGCACTAGTACTTGGCTTTCTTTCTGGGGCCATTTTCCTCAGAGGAGACAAAGTTTTTCTTTTTTTAATGCTTCTTGAAAATAAGCATATAAAGTATGGTGATTACAGCAAAGCCACACTGACACACAGAGGCTGGGTGACTCACTGGGTCTGACTTACCAGTCAGCAAAATTTGTGCCTTGGCAAACATACTAGTTTTATAGGTCATGAACTGTTGACATGGCTTAAGAACAGTTGAAGTTGCTATTGTTCCATATGTGTTATTGAAATTTTATTATGACAGATAAGATTTTGTTGGCTGTCTATTGGTCCCCTGCCAATGTGGCTGTCTGTGTAAATAGATTCTCTGTTTCAGTCTGCACTTCCATGTATTGCTGGTGGTTGGATGTCCTCTATTCTTAGGGATTGAAAAAAAGACTTCCCATTTGTTAATTTGGTGTCATCTACCTTGTTTTCCTATCATGATTACATTTGCCCTGACTTTTGCAAAAGCGGTTTTGGGTATGGGAATTTCTGTAGGAAAGTCCTTCCTCCGCCGTTATGATTGAAGCCAATAATTAAATGAATACTTATTCACCAAAATCCATTTTTACTTTGAGCATAAGTGGTTTCCCTGACTGTTCTCTGGCTTTTGATGTATAAAATGAACTTTCTGTTACTGTTATTAGAATCTCCTTGTACTGTGACCTTTAACTGACATTTTTCTTCTGACCTGCTCCTAGGTGAGGCAGTTGAGAAAAAATACATACAATGGAGACAAAATCTCTTGTGCCTCTTAAAGTTTAGCATAATTGTAGACGCTCCAGGAGACCTATCTTTTTCTGAGAAGAGCTTATTAAAGAAAGAAAAGTTTAATGATGGATGGGGAAAAATGGCTCCTTAGGACGTTATGGTCTTGAGCTGCGATTTTTTTTTTTTAACGGAGTGTTGGTGAATGTATGCTAGGTCCTAGAAAAATCCATGCAATAAATTGCAGCCTATCCCACTTACGCATCTTTTCCTGATAACCTGGCTGTATTTTGTGATGATAAAGAGAAAGCGGGTGAAGAATAAAGAGAACCACTCAAATGTTTAGCCATAGAATTTACAGGGAGTGATTTCATTAACAGGGCAATTAAAAAAATGTGTACATATATATAAATTTACTTCCTTAGGAATTTAATAATTTAAGAAATTATTTACGTCTATATATGTAATACATTTCAAAATAGGCACAACAACTTGGACATTTATAGCTCATATGATGGGTACAGAGCGCACTTTTGTACTGGACTTAATTATTAATGTCTGTCATCCAAATGGCTAAAAGTAGTCCAAAAAAATCAGGAATGTTTATATAATACTTAAGAGTGAAATATTTCCCAAGGAAAATCCTTGATGATGCTTTTTTTTCCTACAGTAACCTTTAGAAATTTTTATTATGCAGTCTTTCTTTTTTTAAAATTAATTAATTAATTAAATTTTTAAACATCTTTATTGGGGTATAATTGCTTTACAATAGTGTGTTAGTTTCTGCTTTATAACAAAGTGAATCAGTTATACATATACATATGTTCCCATATCTCTTCCCTCTTGCGTCTCCCTCCCTCCCTCCCACCCTCCCTATCCCACCCCTCCAGGCGGTCACATAGCACCGAGCTGATCTCCCTGTGCTATGCGGCTGCTTCCCACTAGCTATCTACCTTACGTTTGTTAGTGTATATATGTCCATGCCTCTCTCTCGCTTTGTCACAGCTCACCCTTCCCCCTCCCTATATCCTCAAGTCCGTTCTCCAGTAGGTCTGTGTCTTTATTCCTGTCTTACCCCTAGGTTCTTCATGACATTTTTTTATCAGTCAATACTTTTGCCTTTCACATTTTTTAAAAACCTAAGTGAAGTACTGAATTATCAGGACTGAATAATTTCATTTCCTTCAATGTTTTGGCAAAGTTCATTTTTTTCTTCTAATTCTTGTCAGGCAAGATTTTAGACAATGTTTATGTTTTATTTTCAAAATTATTTATTTCAGTTTTTTTTATTAGGCCATTGCTCCAGGAATATGTTTTACTTTAAGATTTTTCACTTTAATACTGGTTTCCCCTAACTTTTATTAGGAGAAGTTTTGCTTTTATTAGGAAGTTTTTCTTAAAAACTTACATTCAACATTGAAACGAACATCGAGTGTGGCGTGATGTTAATAAACATTTTCCTTTGCTCGCCTCACCCTAAATTTTTAACTGTTTTGCATTGCTCATCATATTATTATAAACTTGTCACCCACAAGTAAGAAAAACGTGTTTGCCCAATGAAGTCATTCGGGGAAGACTTTACATACTCAAGTTTGTGTTTAACTTTTTACTTTTCTATGTTTTTGTGTTTCTCTCCTGCACGCTGGGTGACCTGAAGCAGAATTGGCTGCACTTTCTGTTCATCCATCCGTCAGCAGGAAGTCACTCTGGGGAATTAGAAGCTGTAGGAGATAGAGTCCCTGCTCTTAAGGATTCTCTGTTATAGGAGCAGAGAGAAAGCTGGCCACCTAACCATGTTAAGTGGGTATAATTTATGCCAGGAGAATTATACCACTTTTAAGGTCAGGTGCAGTTTAGGAAATTCTACTTCCCACCAGTCAGGGTGGTCTTCCCGGCATCTGAGATGGGAGAGAGGGCGCGGGAGAGACAGGCGAAGGGAGTCCTGATGGAGTAGAGATAAGCAGGCATGTGGTGTGACCAGATGGCCCCGGGCAGCCAGAGATTTGGGGGAGTATTTTCATCAGTGTGCCGACCGGCAAGAGGGGAGCAAAAGCCCATGGGAGTGGTTGGAGGTTTTCGGCAGCATCAGCTTTAAAGCTGCTTGCTGTACGCTCAGAATGCATTTGGAGACTTGTGTTTAATCTTAACAGCTGATAGGGGTCCAGCCTTCCCGGTCAGGATGTATCGGAGCATTTTAACACAAAAGTATTTGAAAATCCTCCCCAGGTAGTATAACTGGTGCTCCAGAAGACACAGCCTGTTCACTTTCTACCTTCACTGGAATTTTGGAAATGGGTGGAGGGTTTACAAAGAGGAAGGAGGGAGAGTTAAAGGCTCAACCTGAATGTCATTTTAAGGAACGTGGGTTTCATCCTGGTGCATTTAATCGATCGACTGTTAAACAAACATTTATTGAACGTTTAGTTTGTGGTAGGTTTTTTTTTTTATTTTATTTTTGGCTGCGTTGGGTCTTCGTTGCTGCATGCGGGCTTTCTCTAGTTGCGGCGACTGGGGGCTATTCTTCGTTGCAGTGCGCGGGCTTCTCATTGCGGTGGCTTCTCTTGTTCCGGAGCACGGGCTCTAGGCGCGCGGGCTTCAGTTGTGGCTCGCAGGCTCAGTAGTTGTGGCTCGTGGGCTCTAGAGCGCAGGCTTAGTAGTTGTGGCGCACGGGCTTAGTTGCTCCGCGGCATGTGGGATCTTCCCGGACCAGTGCTTGAACCTGTGTCCCCTGCATTAGTAGGCGGATTCTTGACCACTGTGCCACCGGGGAAGTCCCTGTGGTAGACGTTGACAACACAGATATGGCTCCTACTTTGGGCAAGCGAATCAGATTGTTTTGGGTAGATTAGTCCAGCTTCACTGTGGAACATGGGTGGGGAGAGAAGGCAAGGGCCAGAGGAGAACCTCAGAGACAGAAGGGGCATATGTAGCAGGTTACTGCCAGGGCTGTATTTGAAGTAATCATTATTTAGAGGGATTTGTGTGGTAGCCACTTGCCACACCTGGCTCTTGAACACCTGAAACACGGCTAGTGGGAAATGAGATGTGCTCTGAGTATAAAATACACAGCAGATCTCAAAGACTTTGTGTGGCCAAAAGAATGTAAAATATCTCAGTAGTAGTTGTTTGATATTGATTACATGTTGAAATGATACTACTTTGGACATATTAGATGATGTCAAATATATGGTTAAAATTAATTTCCCCGTTTTCCCTCTACCTTAAAAATTTTTTTTTAATTGAAATATAGTTGATTTGCAATGTTGTGTTAGTTTCAGGCATACAGCAAAGTGATTCAGTTAGACATATATATATTCTTTTTTAGATTCTTTTCCGTTATAGGTTATTTCAAGGTAATGAGTAGAGTTCCTTGTGCCATACAGTAGGTCCTTGTTGGTTATCTATTTTATATATAGTAGTGTGTATATGTCAGTCCGAATTTCCCAGTTGATCCTTCCCCCCCTCTCCCCTTTGGTAACGTGGGTACCAGAAGACTTAAAATTATATGTGTGGCTCGTGTTATATTTTATCAGATGGTGCTGCCCTAAACTCTGTGACGGCTGTGGGAATGGGAAGAACAGGGTGGGTCCTTGGGGAGGAAGATGTGGCCTTAGTGGGAGATGGGCAGAGGCTGCCGTAAACTGTAGAGACCTCAAGCAGGATTCACCATGACAGCATTTGCATTCATCCAAAGTTACCTGCTTCAGTCTTTTTACGTAACCTGTTTACGTGGTCTGTCCTGGCCACAATCTCTTCCTGCTCAGACAGATTTACGGTGTTAGTTATCACTGGTTTTATGAAATAGCCATGAGTCCAGTGCACGTTCTGCTGCCATCTCAGCCATGACTATTGTTAACCCAAGGCAGCTGCCTTCTCTGCCCTTGTAGAGTCTGGCCTGTTCCTGGTTACTTGAGGGTCAGGGGAAACCAGTCCATCGGAGATGACTCAAGAAGTTTTACATTTGTGTGGCTGGAACTATGGTTGTGTTAGTGACAGAGGGACGTCAGTGGGAGGAGGTGATTTGCAGGTCAGGATGATGTCGTTGATTTTGAGGCTGGTGTATGTGTAAGTAGAGATACTGAACATGCAGCTGCAATTGCATGGCAGGCCCTAGACACGGGGTCAGGGCAAATACTGCGCTGGGGAGCCGTGCTCGTAGAGTGGCATGTGGGAGTCTACCCTCCCCCCTCCCCCGGCCCTGTCATCATGAGCCTAGAGACCTAGGAATCAAGCCTGCTCTGACTGAGATTTCATGCTTGGACGTCAGTGCTGTGATTTTAAAATCTGAGGCTCTAGGCAAAAGTTTGGAAAGTTTGTTTTATAATTCTGCTTATTCAGGGTTTCCCACCCTTTCTGCCCCTGTATTTTTTTTTCTACCAAGTGTGGGAAGCGAGTCTGTGGGAAAGAATGTCAGCAGAGGCTCTGAGCCATAGGCGTGATGATCTACCTTTGCTTCCGTCCAGGATGCCCCACGTTTGTTGCCCCTCAGTTCCCTCGTGTGGACACCCAAGGCCCACACTTCAGGGAGGGACTGCAGATTATATGTAGACCTGGGAGAGATCCCTCCCTTTATATATATGCATATGCTTATACATGTATACACACCACCCCTACACATACATATATACACACACAAATGCTTCAAGTTGGTTACTAAATAAAATTCCTCGTGACAGCTTAAAAATTTCTGAATTAATTTATGTGCAAGATGTCTATTACAGCCGTGTTGTGCACGTATCATGTATATGTCACACACATCTTGCATTATGGGACCCTGCCCCAGTCACCCATCCAAACTGAAAGATGTTTTTACTGGCTCTTATCAGGAATCTTGTACTCCCCAGAGGCTTCTCTTATTTATGTTGCAGGAGATAGCTATCTAAGGGCTAAAGACATAAAACCTTTACTCCTGAAAAATGGGCAGCTTCTTCTCACAGAGCAGCTCTTCCTCCCCTGGCTGCCGTCACTGAGCTCTTCTTTCTTTCAAAGGTAAACTCCACCAGGCACTACTTAGACATAATCCCTGGAAGGCAGGCGTTATCAGGACCTTTGGCCGAGGGGGGCAGGGGGAGGGAATTAACAGCTCTGAGATCGCTGTGAATTTTTGATGAGGAGAGAGAAATGGGGGCAAAGACTTCTCTAGAGGTGAAACTTTCAGTCCTGGTCTGTGAAGTCCCCACCTGGGATCTTGGTTTGCTACGATCAAGGTGCTGATAAGCATTAATTGATTAAAATAGTAGATGGCAATATTGAGCACTTAGTAGGGGTCAGGTGGTATTGTAAAGCAGTGTTTGAGTTCCGAGTCCAAGCTCGGACTGCTTGCCACACGACAGGCCAATAAATCGGGAGGTGTTGGGACAAGGAATAGCAACTCTATTCAGAAAGCCAGCAGACCGAGAAGAAGGGGGACTAGTGTCCCCAAGAACCATCTCCCCTGAGTTAGGATTCAGGCTTCTTTTATACTGAAAGGGGAGGGAGTGTGGTTGGCTGCTGCAAACTCGTTGGTGTCAGAATCCTTTGTTCTTGCAGCTGTCCCCGTAGGTCAGGTCACCATGTTCCCGTAAACCTCCAACCACACAAAGGTTATTCTCTGTTCTGCAACTTTTTAAAAAAAATTTTTATTTTATATTGGAGCATAGTTGATGAATAATGTTGTGATAGTTTCAGGTGTACAGCAAAGTGATTCAGTTATACATATACATGTATCTATTCTTTTTCAAATTCTTTTCCCTTTTAGGTTATTACAGAATATTGAGCAGCGTTCCCTGTGCTCTACAGTAGGTCCTTGTTGGTTATCCGTTTTATGTATAGCAGCGTGTACATGTCAATCCGAAGCTCTCAGTCTATCCCTGCAATTTTTAATCTCTATGTGAATGGAAAAATGTTATATCTTTAAAGGTCAGAGCCTTCAGACATGGGCTTTCGTGTATCTTTCAGGCCATAGGCAACATTCTGAACTTGTAGGAAAAGCAATAGAATGCAAAGATTAAAGTAAAAGAAACAGATCTAATGTGGAGTCAGATCTGTTCTTCCCTGCTACATTTGTGCATTAACTCATTTTCTCTTCACAGGACGTGTGAAGTCTATACTATTTCTATCTGCATTTTAACTGAGGCACTGGGAGGTTAAACCGCGCAGCTCTTCTCTTGGATCCAGGAGTCCAACCTGCGCCAGAGCCTGTCTGTTAACAACTACACTACTCTGCTTTAAAACAAAAGTCTTTGGTAGGAACCATCAGTGAACTATGATGCTGACTATTTCTTGTGGCCTGGAAATGAGATATTAACATTGTTATTGTCAGTGTGCCTCTGTTTTAATTTGTTGGTAGTGCTTTCATGCACTGCCCCGTTATCTTGTGGAATTAAATCCCTGGTATTGAGTTCCTTCAATTAGGGAAAAAAATTGCACAGGTATTATACCAAAGAGAGGATTGCCATTTACAGCTAACTCTCATGCAGGCTTGTAGTGTTTCCAAGTTCTTAGTACCATAAGGTCACCACCAAGTGCTTGGGTAGGCAGATGTGTGTCAACCGCGTGCTTGTTAGTTTCTCTGTAAATTTCTTCTATATGGAAAGAGTGTCAAATTGGACCCTGCTGTTTGTTTGTTTATTTATATTTATTTATTTATTTCTAAGTTGGGTCTTCGTTGCTGTGCGTGGGCTTTCTCTAGTTGCGGTGAGCCGGGACTACTCTTTGTTGCAGTGCGTGGGCTTCTCATTGCGATGGCTTCTCTTGTTGCGGAGCACAGGCCCTAGGCACACGGGCTTCAGTAGTTGTGGCTTGCGGGCTGTAGAGCGCAGGCTCAGTAGTTGGGGCGCATGGGCTTAGTCGCTCCATGGCACGTGGGATCCTTCCGGACCAGGGCTCGAACGCGTGTCCCCTACATTGGTAGGCGGCTTCTTAACCACACCGCCACCAGGAAAGTCACCCCTGCTATTGTTATACTTCAGTATTTGAGGAATTTAATAGGTCAAGTTTGTGACACAATATGCATGAGAAATAAATGTTTCCATCCACACCTGCAGTGTCAGGTAACCTTTAATTCTTACATCTCCTTGCAGCAGGAGAGAAGTCACAAAAGCTTGAATAACATCTAGTTGTTTATGAAACGAAGACTGGATGTTTTAACAATTTGCCAGAGGACTTACTTTCTGTAACCACTTGCATCTTTTTTTTTTGGCCGCATGGCACGTGGGATCTTCCCCGTGCCCACCTGCAGTGGAAGCTCAGAGTCTTAACCACTGGACCACCAGGGAAGTCCCCGCATCTTTTCTTTTTTTTTGTGAGTATTTACAGTGACTTGTAGCCCATCCAGAATTACAGCCTGACGCTGGATCAAGCGTGCCGTCAGGGCCTCTTTTTTCCATTAGTCTCCATTCAGAAGTTATAGATAGCTATCAACAGTTACACTTTTCAAAGTTAATTTATTTAGGGGCTGGGGAATAAGAGGAAAAAGCAGCCTGAAGGCTCTGTGGCATTTAGGTACATGCTTGAAGTTAGGTAGTAAAAAAACTTCTCACAACCGTGGAGAAATTTCTTGATGAATGTATGTTCAGTTGTCGACTGAAAAAAAATGCACAGCCTAAAAGTTGAGAGTTATGTTTTATTCAGCGGACAAAACTGACGTGGAGAAATTTCTTGATGAATATATGTTCAATTGTCGACTGAAAAAAAATGCACAACCTAAAAGTTGAGAGTTATGTTTTATTCAGCGGACAAAACTGAGGACTTAAGCCCGGGACACAGCATCTCAGATAACTCTGAGACACTGCCCTGAAGAGGTGAGGGAGGAACCAGGATATAGAGGAGTTTTTGCAACAAAGACCAGGTAGTCAGAACATCAAACGATTATTGTTAATTAAAGAAAACCAGACATCTCAAGTTAAGGTATTTAGAGCTTTTCTGTGTATGAGAAGGTGCAAGAGTCTGAGCTCACTGAAATCATTCCTTCGATATGCACCTTAGCTGTCTGGGGCCAGCGTCCTGTGCTTTCTCATCCTGAGTCTCCTCTGGGTGCACTGTTCGGGGTGGCTGTAGTATCTGATGGTTTTATGGGAGAGCATCCTGTTTCCATCCTGAGTTCCCTCAGGGCTCACGGTCAGGGTGGCTGTAATGTGACGGCTTGGTGGCTGCAACATCTCTTGTGTTCTGATGTGGCAGGCAGTATTTTTTATTCACACAAGCAGTGGCCATTACCAAGCCAACAGCCAGGTGACATGGCCTTGGAATCCCAGGATTCAGAATGTGCTTGGCGGTGCCGCCCCATGCTGTCCTCAGGCCCGGCAGCTAACCCTCTGTCGGCCCTTTCAGCCTTGTTCGTGATCTCATCCAGGATTTAAAACAAAAACCTAAACACGGAAGGCCTGAGCTTCTTTCTAGATAAATCACAGCATTCCTACCCATCCCCCTCCCTTCCCCATCTCTGCTGGTATTGGTGTGTGTGCTCTTCCCAGATGGTTCCGTGGGGATGAGAATGTGAATTTGGGAGGCCACGTGTTCCTGTCTTGCTGGAATAAGAAGGGGGCTAGCACGCTGTTTACAAACATTCACAAGTCTTCTCTTTCAGAATCAACAAAACAAAACGTCTCTTCATTCTACTGTTTCTCTGC
Organism: Lagenorhynchus albirostris; assembly: GCF_949774975.1. Classification (NCBI taxonomy): domain Eukaryota; kingdom Metazoa; phylum Chordata; class Mammalia; order Artiodactyla; family Delphinidae; genus Lagenorhynchus; species Lagenorhynchus albirostris. Next base: position 8,015,322 of record NC_083110.1, read on the forward strand.
TCAAAATGTGTAGACACAGCGATGGTTTACTTACTGTCATCGGGCTCACCGCTCTCCAACAGGGCTGTTGAGAGATCACCAGTGGGCCGTCGGATACTTTCCCATGGTGTAAGTTCTCTGAACTTCACTAGGAGACATGGGACTTTTGTCCATTTAGGCCTCAAAATCCAGTGTGTGTTTTACTTCTTTTTTAAAAAAAATTAACTTTATTGAAGTATAGTTGATTTACAATGTTGTGTTAGTTTCTACTGTACAGCAGTGATTCCGTTATACATATATATATATATATATACATACATATATATATACATTCTTTGTCTTATTCTTTTCCATTATGGTTTATCACAGGACATTGAATCTAGTTCCCTGTGCTATACAGTATACAGTAGGACCTTGCTGTTTATCCATCCTATATATACTAGTTTGCATCTGCTAGTCCCAAGCTCCCAATGCATCCTTCCCCCACCCCCTCTCCTCCTTGGCGACCAGAAGTCTGTTCTCCACGTCTGTGAGTCTGCTTCTGTGGCATAGATAAGTTCATCTGTGTCAGGTGTGTGTTTTATACTTGGAGCACATCTCAGTGTGGACCGGCCTCAGGCGCCCAGGAGGCACACAGAACGGGCCATAGTGGACGGCAGGCTCTAAGTGGTGGTTATTTCACTAGCCTCCCTGGTTTCCCTCTGCTTTCCACGCTTCTCCCACTGCCTGTATGTGGATGCCTGAGAGTCTGGTCCTCCATCCTCCTCATTGGCCCACACATCCTCCCCCTTGAAGATCTCGTTCACAGTCAGTCACCAGCACACTGTGCTGAGGGCTCTACCCAGCGTCTCTTCACTATTTTCACTAGATGCCCCGTTATTACCTCACCCTCGGCTTGTCCCAGATCAAACTCATCCGCATGAAGCTGGCTTCTCGGCTTTCGTCTGTGCTCTTTTAGTTTCCCAGCAGCTGATGTTCCTATTAATCTTATCAGTAACGGAACGATCGTGCTGTGTCAGCCATAAGCTGTGACTACTAAGAACCCAGGAGCTGAGGGTGTGGTGGAAACTGAACGGCAGTCCCAGAGGGATGGCCAGCAGCTTTAATGATGTGCATAATTGTTCCAGGCAGCAAGGTGGCTGGGCGCATAGAGCTACTCATGAATGTGAAGGTGGTGGTTGCTTTTTATTCACGGCCAAGCCTTTCCGAGAGCCAAAAGGGAAGGGGGAGGGGGTCCTTCAAGGCCCCCATTCCTCTCCCCGAGGCCAGGAGGGGCTGTGCTCTGCTTTCATCACCTCTTAGGCCAGTTTTCTTCCCGGGAGCTGGTCTTGCAGTTTTGGGGGCCTTCACTGTGCTCAGTCTTACTGCTTGGGGACCTCGCTTATAGTCAGGCATTTCCTGAAGGTACTCAGCCCTTTTCAGTTCTCAGGAAAGAAAATTAAATTAAGCTGATTTGGGCTTATTATCAGGGGAAGTTAACTGCTGATTTCACCTGCTGCAGCTAAGCAGGAAGCGTGAAAAGTGCCTGCCTGGAGGGGCAGGGCTGGCTGCCTCGTGACGTGTGGCCTCTGTGAGCTCGGAGCAGCCTTGTCGCCAGAGCTGTGCCTGCCAGATGCTGAAAAATGGTAGGAAAGCACAGAACTCACATTGCCTTTCTATAGTCCTTAAGCTGGATTTTAAAAGTAGGTATTGCATTGGTTTATCTTTCCATAAACACTGTTCAAGGGTGTTAATGGTCATTTATGTTCATCATGATTTGTGAAATTTCAAATTTTAGTTGTTCCACAGGCTTCGATAGCAAGCAGCATCTAATGAATACCAATTTAAGATTAAATCTCTCGGGATATTAGGAGAGTGTTTACAGTGGCTTTTTTCCCCCAATAGAACTATTTTATAAAACATTTGGCCATCTTGGCTGCAGGAAAGAAACTGGCTTCGTGGGAAAGATGAGGGGTTTTTCTTTTTTCTTTCTTTTTGCCTCGCCGTGTGGCATGTGGGATCTTAGTTCCCTGACCAGAGATCGAACTGCTGCTCTCTGTGTTAGGAGCACGGAGTCTTACCCACTGGACCACCAGGGAAGTCCCAAGGGCTTATGATTCAGAAATATCTGGGTTCAGTTTCTGGTTCTACTCTTGGAAAAGTTACTTTAACCTCTCTGAGTCCCTTCCCTTCTGCATAAAATAAAAGCTACCCAGTAAGATAAAACTCTTAATGTCAGTAAATGTTCAGTTTCTTCTCTGCTGTTCCTGGAAGCTGGAAGGGGGAGAAGGGAAGCAAAGAGAAAGAACAGTAGACTGAAGCCATAGGATGTACCATAGTTGTATCTTTGGAGTAGTGTAATTGTGTGTGCGCATTTTTAATCAGATTGCTTTCCTAGTATCTGGAGCCGGGAGCATTTGCAGTGAAATGCTCTGTTCCTTAATTTCAGTTGCAGGTCAGTATGAGGATCCTGAGCTCCTGGGGGCTTGAGGAGAGAGATCCCCAGGGGGAAGACCACTGTGTGGAAATGGATAGGAGGCAACTTCTGACATTTTCCTCTTCAGGATGCTCTGCTCCTTCCTTTATTAGTTTGCTAGGGCTGCCGTAACAGAATACCGCAGGCTGGGTGTCTTAAACAACAGAGCTTTACTTTCTGGAGGTTGGAAGTCCGAGATCAAGGTGTTGGGAAGTTTGGTTTCCCCAGAGGCCTCTCTCCTTGGCTTGTAGATGGCTGTCTACTCACTGCCTCTTCACATGATCTTTCTTCTGTGTGTGTCTACATCCTACTTTTCTCTTCTGGTAAGGACACAAGTCAGATTGGATTAAGGGCCCACCCTAATGACCTCATTTAATCTTAATTACTTCTTTAAAGGTCCTGTTTCCAAATAAGGTCACATTTTGAAGTACTGGGGGGTTAAGGCTTCGCCATGTGAATTTTGGGGAGATAGTTCAGTCCGTAACACTTATCCATCTCAGCGACCAAGCATTTTCAACTCTTTTCTTCTGGATTCTTCCTCTCCTCCATCCCCATCTGTTACCTTTATCTTACTAAGGTATCTTGGTGGGAAAGAAAGGAGGAATGCTGACCTCAAGAGGGAGCTTAAGCATGTTGGTTAACTAATCCAAGCTAGGGCTTGCTTAGGGGAATTTTATCTCCTGCAAATCATTGGTCCCCTGTGCAGGGCAGTGATGATTGTGGGGTGGCAAGAGGTACCAGGTAGGACCACATTGCTTCATCTTGTGATGCTGGGAGTGTCGGAGCTTTGGGAGGAGAGGTCACGGGCAGTGTTGCGGTTTGAGGGTGTAAAGATACAGGGGCCTTCATTCTGCAGCTGCAGTGGAACCAGGCTGGCTGAAAGCAGTAGAATTTCTGCCGTTTTAATTAAGATAGGGTTGATAACAATGGACAAGTTAATTCTAAAGTGAGGAAAGTATGAATTGCCTGTATTTGTGTGTAAATATACCTAGAACACTCAAATTATAGTGTCTGTGGCTGTTGTGGCATGTGAGTTCTTTTTTTATCAGGCTGCAGAGTGTATTTTCATGGCCACCAGCCATGGAAACATTATTCTCACCTTGCACTGGAGAAAGATAGGAGGGCTGCTTTCACATTAAAGCTTGGATTCCCTGCAAGAGGAATGGCTTTAGGGAAAACTTTTTGCCGGATTTCTCTTCTTCCCTGACATGTTACTGTGGCTTCCCAAACAGCAGCTGAACCAGCTGGGATAAGAGACTAATGCACTAACCAGTCTTCATTCTTTGGGCTTGATTTTTATTCAGTGTATTTATAGTAGCATCTCTGTCACCTGCTATTCTGGTTCCAGGTTCAATCCCAGGTTTAAGATCTGCTGCTCATTTGGCTTTCCTTTGCTGAGGCTGCTTCTTTGTGAACCTGTTTACCTACCTGTGATGAATCATCTGATTTTATAGTCTAGCAGTATCATGTAAAATGTAAATGTAAATGTAAAAGTCAAATGTAAATGTTTGGCCTTCCCTGGTGGCGCAGTGGTTGAGAGTCCACCTGCCGATGCAGGGGACATGGGTTCGTGCCCCGGTCCGGGAAGATCCCACATGCCGCGGAGAGGCTGGGCCCGTGAGCCATGGCCGCTGAGCCTGTGCGTCCGGAGCCTGTGCTCCGCAACGGGAGAGACCACAACAGTGAGGGGCCCGCGTACCACAAAAAACAAATAAACAAACAAAATGTAAATGTTTTTGTTTAAATGGAGATGCACAGTGTGAGAAGTGTAATGAGTGATGATTCACTCTTCAAGTACCAGTTGTGGATGTAGATTTATTCCTAATATCAGATGCGCGAGGATGCATTTGTTCTTTTCAGCCCATGAAGATGTCAGTAAAGCAGAAAATGGCGTTCACGCATTTTGTCAGAAACCCAGCGCACAGAAGGGGAACTTCCTGCATCTCCCACATTTCTCAGATTTGAGATGTTGACAGGATTGATGCCCCTCTCTGCCTCTGGGTGGCCGTCTTGGGTTTCTCTTCTCACATTCCTCTTAACACAGTGGGCTTGGATGTGCTTTTAAAATGAGCCTCAGTGAAAATCTGAGGTTCCCATGTAGCTTTAGGGTGTTTTCGTCTCAGAAATTCTTCTTATTTTTTTTTAATACATTTTATTTATTTATTTAGTTTTGGCTGTGTTGGGTCTTTGTGGATGTGCATGGGCTTTCTTTAGTTGTGGAGAGCGGGGGCTACTCTTGACTGCAGTGTGTGGGCTTCTCATTGTGGTGACTTCTCTTGTTGTGGAGCACGGGCTCTAGGAACATGGGCTTCAGTAGTTGTGGCATGCAGACTCAGTAGTTGTGGCTCACGGGCTCTAGAGCACAGGCTCAGTAGTTGTGGCACACGGGCATAGTTGCTCCACGGCATGTGGGATCTTCCTGGACCAGGGCTAGAACCCGTGTCCCCTGCATTGGCAGACGGATTCTTAACCACTGCGCCACCAGGGAAGCCCCAGAAATTCTTCTTATTATTTAGAATAGAGAAAGCATTCTAGACCACTTTATGTTTTGTTTTTTAAAATTTTTATTGGAGTATAGTTGATTTACAATGCTGTGTTAGTTTCTGCAGTACAGCAAAGTTAATCAGTTATACGTATACATATATCCACTCTTTTTAGGTTCTTTTCCCATATAAGGTCGTAACAGAGTATTGAGTAGAGTTCCCTGTGCTATGCAGTAGGTCCTTATTAGTTATCTGTTTTATATATAGTAGTGTGTATACGTCAATCCCAATCTCCTAATTTATCCCTCCCCCCCTTTCCCCCTTGGTAACCATCAGTTTGTTTTCTGCATCTGTGACTCTATTTCTGTTTTGTAAAAAGTTCATTTGTACCATTTTTTTAGATTCCACATATAAACGATATTATACGATATTTGTCCTCCTCTGTCTGACTTACTTCATCAGTATGACAACTTCTAGGTCCATCCATGTTTAGACCACTTTAAAAAGACAGTGTTCACCGCCGTCATTTCTCTGTGAATTCTGGCTGGAGTCATCTGTGTATGTCCCACCCATTTGGTATCTGTTGGCACCAGCTGAGAAGTGTGCCCCTTGAGATTTAGAAACGGGACGATGGCTGCACTTGTTATGTCAGTCTTCCAGAGAGTGCTGGAAATCGATATAAAGAGATGGGAGACAGCTACTCACTGAATTTACTCCTCACAATCCCAAGGTGCTTGGGAGTAGCCACGTCCAACGTCATGCCTGGCATGTGTGCATTCATGAATCGGTGGCCTTTGATATTTGGGCAAAATGCAGATGGTTAGTGCGGTCCTCCTGGCCATCGCCTCACCCTTTGTGACCATCGCTTCTAAGTCTCAGTGCCTGATAAGGAGAGAAGGGAAGCAGATACTTGTCCTGTCCCTTCCTTTTTGAACTTTCCTTGCAAGAGTGGACCCTATTCATAGGCTCCTTCAACAAATGTGTCGATGAGTATTGGATGGCTGCTGGAATAAATGCTTTTCACAACTTGTCGCCCCAAGCTCCTGTGCCATAGGAGACAAAACCAAGCCAAAACCCAAACCAGGGGCATTGGTTGACTTTTCTGAGGTTGCTAATCAGTGATTTCACATTCTTTCATGTTTTTGGGTTCTGTTACTTGGCAAAAGATGACACTACAGCCTCACGAATTAGCCTGCATTGGTTTTATATTGCTGTAGAAAATATTCAAGGGGTAAAGTAAGTTTTCTACCCTTCAAGTTAATTGTCTCCAGCCTTGATTCCGTGGTAGGTAGTATTTTTCCCATGGTACTTAGATGCGTTTAGATTAAGCTGTCATGTCATGGTACAAGATATGGCTCATAAAATCTTGCCTTTGAAAGAGGTAACAGGACAGTATTCTGAGAGACAGCTTTTCATTGAATTTCATGAAAGTGTTTGTATTATTTATAAAGCCAAAATAACTCTTTCTTGACTGAATTTATACTATAACAGGAAAAAACTTTTTTGCTCCCACCTAGCAAAACCAAACCTGTATGGATCCCACGAAGTGAACCACTCATCCTTCAGTTAACAATAGCCCCAAACTCATGGGGAGGCACCCTCTAGTTTTTTTTGCCCTTTTTACCTGCTGAGTCTTCCTTATAAGTACTTCAGACCTCTCAGGAGATCGCTGCTTATTCTGTTCATTTCATCTGCCTCCAGCTTAACCCGTTCCTAATGGGGGAGCTCTATTCCATAAAGGATCTCAGACTAACTTTTCTTAGATATAAATGAAGAAAACGAACATCTTGGTAGGCATGTTTGAAAATAAGCACAGCCTTTTCCTCCCATCCCTTTAATTGTCAGATTTTTAGATCCATTTCCAAATAAGATAGCAGTGTGAAAAAGAATAACTATTTCTTTCCATATATGGTTTCATTCCCTTTGAATATATTTAAATTGGAAATAAGTTTTTTTTGTACAGTCTAGTACTAGTTCAAATTTGTCACTAAGACAAGGATGTCCAGTCTCACTACTATTGTTCAACGTGGTTTTGGAAGTCCTAGCCATGGCAATCAGAGAAGAAAAAGAAATAAGAGGAATACAAATTGGATAAGAAGAAGTAAAACTGTCGCTGTTTGCAGATGACATGATACTATACATAGAGAATCCTAAAGGTGCCACCAGAAAACTACTAGAGCTAATCAATGAATTTGGTAAAGTTGCAGGATACAAAATTAATGCCCAGAAATATCTTGCATTCCTATACACTAAGGATGAAAAATCTGAAAGAGAAATTAAGGAAACACTCCCATTTACCATTTCAACAAAAAGAATAAAATACCTAGGAATAAACCTACCTAGGGAGACAAAAGACCTGTATGCAGGAAACTATAAGACACTGATGAAAGAAATTAAAGATGATACCAACAGATGGAGAGATATACCATGTTCTTGGATTGGAAGAATCAATATTATGAAAATGACTATACTACCCAGAGCAATCTACAGATTCAATGTAATCCCTGTCTAATTACCAATGGCATTTTTTAAGCAACTAGAACAAAAAATCTTAAAATTTGTATGGAGACACAAAAGACCCCAAATAGCCAAAGCAGTCTTGAGGGAAAAAAACGGAGCTGGAGCAATCAGACTCCCTGCCTTCAGACTATACTACAAAGCTACAGTAATCAAGACAGTATGGTACTGGCACAAAAACAGAAATATAGACCAATGGAACAGGATAGAAAGCCCAGAGATAAACCCACGCACATATGGACACCATATTTTTGATAAAGGAGGCAAGAATATACAAAGGAGAAAAGACAGCCTCTTCAATAAGTGGTGCTGGGAAAACTGGACAGCTATGTAAAAGAATGAAATTAGAACACTCCCTACACCATACACAAAAATAAACTTAAAATGGATTAGAGACCTAAATGTAAGACCAGACACTGTAAAACTCTTAGAGGAAAACATAGGAAGAACACTCTTTGACATAAACCACAGCAATATCTTTTTTGATCCACATCTTTGAGTAATGGAAATAAAAACAAAAATAAACAAATTGGACCTAATGAAACTTCAAAGCTTTTGCACAGCAAAGGAAACCATAAGCAAGACAAAAAGACAACCCTCAGAATGGGAGAAAATATTTGCATATGAATCAATGGACAAAGGATTAATCTCCAAAATATATAAACAGCTCATGCAGCTCAATATTAAAAAACAGCCCAATCCAAAAATGGGCAGAAGACCTAAATAGACGTTTCTCCAAAGAAGATATACAGATGGCCAAGAAGCACATGAAAAGCTGCTCAACATCACTAATTATTAGAGAAATGCAAGTCAAAACTACAATGAGGTATCACCTCACACCAGTTAGAATGGGCATCATCAGAAAATCTACAAACAACAAATGCTGGAGAGAGTGTGGAGAAAAGGGAGCCCTCTTGCACTGTTGGTGGGAATGTAAATTGATACAGCCACTACGGAGAACAGTATGGAGGTTCCTTAAAAAACTAAAAATAGAATTACCATGTGATCCAGCAATCCCACTACTGGGCATATACCCTGAGAAAACCGTAATTCAAAAAGACACATGCACCCCAGTGTTCATTGCAGCACTATTTACAATAGCCAGGTCATGGAAGCAACCTAAATGCCCATCAACAGATGAATGGATAAAGAAGATGTGGTACATATATACAATGGAATATTACTCAGCCATAAAAAGGAACAAAATTGGGTCATTTGTGGAGATGTGGATGGATCTAGAGACTGTCATACAGAGTGAAGTAAGTCAGAAAGAGAAAAACAAATATCGTATATTAATGCATATATGTGGAACCTAGAAAAATGGTACAGATGAACCGGTTTGCAGGACAGAAATTGAGACACAGATGTAGAGAACAAACGTATGGACACCAAGAGGGGAAAGTGGCGGGGGTTGGGGGTGTTGTTGTGATGAATTGGGAGATTGGGACTGACATGTATACACTGATGTGTATAAAATTGATGACTAATAAGGGCCTGCTGTGTAAAAAAAATTAAATAAAATTCAAAAATTAAAAAAAAAGATCCACATTGATCTCTAGCGGATGTGTGGTTATAAGTCCAGTGTGAAAAATAAAGATACCTTGAAAATGATGAATTAAATTAAAAAATTATTTCATAAAAAAAATTTGTTACCAAGAGGTAGTGAATCAGTAAAAAGTAACAAAAAACCACATGATTTTAAAGGAATAAGCTACTGAGATTGAATTAAAATATCTCATGTCAAGTTTATATATGACCTTACTTTTTTATCACCAAAGTCCCTTAGAGGATACGGTGAAATCCACACTAGTTCTTGCAGATTATAATTGCATACTGTCTTATTAAGAAATATAAAAAGGTGACTAGTCAATAGTTTAGAAAAATAATTCACATTCCTTAACTATTCCCAGTGAATCCTACCTGATATTCAAGTACATAATGCAAATATAGGACTTCCCTGGTGGTCCAGTGGTTACGACCCTGCACTTCCAATGCTGGGTGTGCGGGTTCGATCCCTGGTCAGGGAACTAAGATCCCACATGTTGTGTGGCACGGCCAAAAAAAAAAAAAAAAACAAATACAAATATAAAACTTCAGTTGGTGAGACTATATATAATGAATTTTTAATTAATCCATGGTACTTTAGAAGGTTGCTTTTAATTAAGTAGCGTGTAGAAATGAGTTTATAAGGTTGGTATGTTAGACAGAATAATACTCTCCCCCCACATATCTATGTCCTAGTCTGTGGAACCTGTGAATATTACTTGATCAGCCAAAGAGATTTTGCAGATGTGATTAAGTTAAGGATTTTACAATGGGAAGATTATCCTGGATTATTTGGATGGGTTCAGTGTAATCACAAGATTCCTCATAAGAGGGAGGCAGGAGGGTCAGAGTTAGAGAAGAAGATGTGATGAGGTAGGCAGAAGTCGGAGAGAGAGATTTGAAGATGACACACTGCTGGCTTTGAAGATGGAGGAACCAAAATCTGTTGGACCATGAGCCAACAGATTTTCCCTTGGAGTCTCAAGAAGGAACGCAGCCCTGCCAACCCATTTCAGACTTCCCACCTCCAGAATTGTAAGGTAATACATTTTCATTGTTTTAAGTGACGACATTTGTGGTGATTTGTTACAGAAGCAATAGGAACCTACAGTTGGGTATAGAAGTAGGATATTGTGACAGGCACAGTACAACCTGGTTGAATGGCTGAGACTCTGGGTACCTTTGGTTACACTTTCCCCTCTGATCTCCAAGTGAAGTGCAGTCTGTGATTTGCTTTTTAAGTGTGAGACATTTTCAGTTGCAGAAAGCTTACTGAGAGAGCGTGTCACTTGGCTTGGTGTTCCTAGGGGAGAGTTCAGTTTTAAGAAGGGATTGGTGGAATTGCTAGGTCAAATGGTGATTCTATTTTTAGTTTTTTGAGAAACCTTCACAACATATGATTTGAAAAGATACGTGCACCCCAGTGTTCATAGTAGGATTATTTACAATTGCCAAGACATGGAAGCAACCTGAATGTCCATCGACAAATGAATGGATAAAGACGATATTGTGTGTGGGTATATATATACACACCATATATATATATATATTTATATATATATAAAATATATACAGTGGAATATTACTCAGGCACAAAAACAAGAATGAAATTTTGCCATTTGCAGCAACATGGATGGACTTGGAGGGCATTATGTTAAGTGAAATAAGTCAGACAGAGAAAGACAAATACTGCATAATATCACTTATATGTGGAATCTAAAAAATACAGCAATCTGTAAATATAACAAAAAAGAAGCAGACTCACAGATACAAGGAACAACTAGTGGTGACCAATGGGGAGAGGGAAGAGGGAGGGGCAATATAGGGGTAGGGGATTAAGAGGCACAAATTATTAGGTATAAAATAAGCTATTGATACAAGGATATATTGTACAACACAGGGAATATAGCCAATATTATACAATAACTATAAATGGAGTATAACCTTTAAAAATTGTGAATCACTATATTGCATACCTGTAACTTATATAATATTGTTTATCAACTATACTTCAATAAAATATAAGTAAAGCAGGGGTTGGTGATAAAACCTAAAGGGTCTAGAGCTGCGGTGTCACAATGACAGCTGATTTGACTTGAGAGCACATGCTGAGTTACTAGTTGAATGAAGGTTATGAACTCATGTTTGATTTTATACGTTTATTCTTAGAAAAATCTTCACATAATATTTTTTATAGAGAAAGAGTTTTGGTTGGTGAAGGAGTATTGTTCTGGAGGGAGGTATTAATAGATACGTATTGTGTTAAATGGTTACCTTTGAGAATGTGGCATGGCAAACGGAATGGAAAGAAGTCTGGGATAAACCATCCCTGTTAACTGTTGGGGGCTCAGTGGACATCTAGACGCACCACTGGCAGCTGCTGTAGTGTGAGCTTTGCCATCAGGCAGGTTGTTTCTGGGGGCTGATTGGAGGATGGAAATGTGCTTTTGTACTCTGTAGGGTGAGCTTGGGCTCCTGTAGGAAACAGCTCACCCTAAGAAGGGCGCCCTTCCCAAATCCTCAGTGATATGGACTTGAAAATATAGACACACCAGGGAGTGTTCTTCTCAGATCTGTTCTTCAAATCCTAAACCATGGCCAAACCTGAGTTCCTACTTTCCCTACCTCTGAGCCCCACCCTAGCCCTTTAAATTCCAGACTGTGCTGCTGGATATGTTAGCTACAAGCCAGAGTGTTGCTAAATCAGACACCTTGCAAGCAGAAAGCATAGCTTTTGATGCCAGGGTTCTTGGCTAAGAGGATGGGAGTATAGAGAGAGGAGCAGAGTCAACAGGGGATGGGTTAACAACATAGGTGTGTTTTTGATATCCATATGTTCTTTTTTCTTTTTCTTTTTGTCCTGTTCTTTCCCTTGCCCTCTGTGGTCTTGATTTGGCATATGAGTACATCTAGAATGACAGCTGCATGATTAAAATGCACTGGAGCACGTTTATAATACTGATATCAGGGGAAGGGAGTCTTTATAGAAAAGATGGACCATGAGGACTTGTTGCGTAATGGGGTCTGGTCTGTCCATGTCTGGGTTGGTAATGGGTTAGTGTTTCCTGGTAGCACCATAGAGTGTTGTTAAGGTCAAATTAAGAAATATAAAAGCAGGTTGAAATATCTGTAGACAGAATCTGTTTGGCTTTTTTGAAACCTTAAAAGCCCCGCAAATTAAAGAACGTTTGTTTTCTTGAGAGAGAAGGTCTGCTGACTTCTCAGGCTTTGCCTTTTCTCTTGTGTGTCTTTGCATATGAGATTGTGCCATAGAAAATGTTACCCCATTTGAAATCATGTTTTTTAAAAATACATGAAAAAGGTCCTTGTATATGCAAGTTATTCTACAGACACAAGATAGTGTCATCATGATTTCAAAACCTAGTTCAAAACTCCCTTCATGACATTTTTTGGATAAATCCCACTGTAGCCAAATTGGACTCTGCCCTGCACGTGACTATGGCCAGAGCGGTGGTATATGGGTGTATTCCAGTGCTCTGTGATAATGGGCATGTCCTTTATCTGTACCGTCCAGTACTGTAGCCACTAGCCTCCTGTGGTATTAAGTCCTTGACATGTGGCAAATGCCACTGAGGAACTGAATTTTTAAATTTTATTTAATTTGAATCCGTTTGGAGTTAAATAGCCGCATGAGGCTAGTGGCTCCCATGTTGGACTGTCCCAGCTCTCTAAGATCATTCGAATAGAAAGAACAGCCAACAGCGGAGACTGGAGGCTCCTTAAGGAACGTGTAGTGACTTTGGATCGCATGTTAGTGTTACCGAAGGCAAGTGCATGTGCCTGACGTACAGTGAGGCCAAACAATACTGAAATGTCAAAGTTCGGAGCAGAGAAAGGTTTATTGCAGGGTCATACAAGGAATACGGGTGGCTCGTGCCCCCCAAACTCCCCAAAGGGTTTCAGCAGAGCAAAAAAGTCAAACAGGGTGAGGGAGAGCCGTGGTTGGTTGTTCAAACTTCTTGGTGGGGGAATCCTTTGTTCTTGCAGCTGTCCACATAGGTCAGGTCGTGATGTTCCCGTAAACCTCCAACAAGACAAATGTTATTCTCTGTTCTGCACCTTTGAATCTCTATAGAATGGAAAAGTGTTATATCTGTAAAGGTCAGAGCCTTGAGAATGGGCCATCCTGTATATTTCAGGCCATAGGCAACATTCTTAACTGGAAGCAAAAGCATTAGAATACAAAGGTTAGGGACTTCCCTGGTGGTGCAGTGATTAAGAATCCACCTGCCAGTGCAGGGGACACAGGTTCAAGCCCTGGTCCGGGAAGATCCCATATGCCGTAGAGCAGCTAAGCCCGTGCGCCACAACTACTGAGCCTGCGCTCTAGAGCCCGTGAGCCACAACTACTGAAGCCTGTGTGCCTAGAGCCCGTGCTCCACAACAAGAGAAGCCACTGAAATGAGGAGCCCGTGCACCGCAACGAAGGGTAGCCCCCGCTTGCTGCAACTAGAGAAAGCCTGCACACAGCAATGAAGACCCAACGCAGCCAAAAATAATAAATAAATAAATAAATAAATAAATTGATAAAATAAAGGTTAAAGTAAAAGAAACAGATCCAGTATGGAGTCAGATTTGTTTTTCTCTATTACAGTTGGAGCCCATGATGATGGTGCCCTGGGGAGAGAGCTAAGAAGAAACTGAGACTTTTAGAAAGACTTCAGAACATAAAAAGAGGGCATATGATTCATTCATGACATGGAGCTGCCTGGGCAGTCAATCAGGAAAGAGATGAAGGATATGGGAGATCAAAGGCAGCTCAGAGAGACGTGATGGAGTGGTGACCCCAGGGAGCTTCTGTAGGGAGTCTGGGCTGACACCTAGCTGCGCTCCGATGATTGGAGAGAGCAGTGTCAGCCCTGAGGACAGGGGCCATACAGAAACATCAGCTTGCTTCACCAGGACCGTGGGCTCTGGGGGAAGTGCTCAGTCGTGGGCTGAGGGCGGAGGTGGAAATTAGTGTTGGGATTTGGAGCTTCCAGCGCATCCAGAGTCTTGGCAGGCAGTGGCCAAAGAGATGCTTCAGTTCTTTTGTTGAGCAAAATTGATGGTGATGACTTCTCTGTAAGTGAGATCATTTGTGTGTGGCTTGTGTTTCCTGAGATTCTCCTCACACCACAGCAGAATAGTTCACCTTAAGAGGTGACAAAGTGTGTTGTACCCGAGTGGGGGCAGAGCAGGGTGTGGACATAGAAGCAGTGGGGGAAGCAGGAGTCCTGGATATTTGGAGGATGAATCTGTGAACTCCAGGCAGTGACAGTGGAAGCGTTTTGGTCGGTAGCAGGGAGGGCAGCTAGGGAGCCTGTGTCTGGAGGGGTTTGGTGGGGCAGGGGAGCTGGGCACCCCCCTTCTGTGATTCCTCTGCTTCCACCTCTGTGCCTTTGTAGGGATATGGATACATCCGGCTTTATGGAGAGGGTGTTCCTGAAAGGGTGAATTGAATGAAAAAAGAAAATCAACAAAGAGCTTAAATGCACTAAAGGGGAAGCTTGTGACATACAGGCACCCGGTGGAAAGTTCTTTTGTTATTGCAAGTGATCACCACCTAATATTGGTTCTGTGGGTACTCAGCTGTACAGTATTTGTGCTTTAACTTCCTCTCTATGTATGATCTCTAAATGCTCTTGTGCACTTTTTAAAGTGTATTCTGTGTATCACTGACCTACTAGGTAATGAATTCCTTATGAGCAAGGAATGTAGGTAACCTTTCCTTTTTTGAGGGCAGGTAGGTAACCTTTCCTTTTTTGAGGGCAGGTAACCTTTCCTTTTTTGAGGGCAGGTCAGGTAGGTAACCTTTCCTTTTTTGAGGGCAGGTAACCTTTCCTTTTTTGAGGGCAGGTCAACAATCGTTGAATGTAAAAATCTGTCCATTCTGGCTGCTGTAACGGAATACCACTGACTGGGTGGATTATAAACAACAGAAATTTGTTTCTCACAGTTTTGGAGGCTGGGGAGTCCACAATCAAGGCTCCTGCAGGTTTGGTGTCTGGTGTAGGACCTGCTTTCTAGTTCATAGATAGCACCTAGTTGCTGTGTTGTCACAGGGGTGAGGGAGCTTCTGGGGTATCTTTTATAAGGGCACTAATCCCATTCATAAGGGCTCCACCCTCATGACCTGATCACCTTCCAAAGGCTCCACCTCCTAATACCATCACTTTTGGGGGTTGGATTTCAGCGTATGAATTGAAGGGAACACAAACATCAGACCATAGCAGTGAAGGTGCCCAATAAATACTGGCTAACAGAGTGATTTAATTTTTATCAAATGTTTTACAAACACGTCATTTGTTTTGTCTTTGTGTATTGAGGGCTTCCTGGGTACCTTGCACTGTGCTAAGCATGTTGCAGGGTTTATGTCGCATAAACCTTGGGCAACGTCATCAGGTTAAGTGTTATCCTAGTTTTATAGGTGGGACTTCTGCTTGGGTTAAGTACCTTCTTCAGGCTCTAGTTGCAAACGAAAATGTTGGAGATACTGCCAACATTTCTCCCTTTGCTAAATACCCCCCACCCCACATTCTAGAGAAAGGATGGGACAGGTGGAGAGTTGTAGGTTGTAAATTTCCCTTCCGGCTTGTCTTACTCCACAGCCCTTGTTTTTCCTCCCCACCTTGTGGATTCAGGGACTGGACAGGTGTTTTTAGTGGGCTGGCAGTGGAGAAAGGAAGCAGAGTGATGGTCCAGCTCTCCTTAGGTTGGAGAGCAGCAGTGCAGAGTGGGTTAGGGGCTCACCTGATGGGGGCCATCTGAGGGCATTAGATAAAGGAGGATGTGGGGGAGTAGGAGGGACCCCGCCATGATGCTGGGGCTTAGAGAAGAAACAGAGAGGACCAGAAAGAGAACTATGTACACCAAGTCAAGATGGCGAGTTAGCTGACGTTGCCTCTAGACCATGCCTCTAGGACATTACAGTGTTAAAAATAACACCATACAGGTAGTGAGCTTTTTCTGCCAGTATTTTTTCCTTAATATTTTAGAGACAGGAAAGGGGAGAGGGGGTATCAAGAGTATCTAAGATCAAGTTTATATATTTAATCATTTTGTCTTGTTAAGGGAAGCCTTGGCTTCAACTACGAAACTTGGGATTATGTAAGCCAGAGTTGGACACTGCCTGTTTCTCTAAGTATGTACCACATACTTCCATGGCAGCTTCCGTGGAGCCATGCAGCACTCTTCCAACAGAGATACCCTAGAAGTTATGGGTCAATCTTTCTCCCATACATGTAGGAAAAGTGTGACATTTTCCTGGGACCATGCTTGAAATCACTCTGTAGCCAAAAAGTGTTATCCAAAATAAAAGGGTTATTTATCGTATTATATTTTTAGCTGATAGCAGGACCACTGAAATCTCTTTCTCACTAAAGGGAAATGCCCACTAGGCAAACTGTAGTGCATCCTGCTGCCCTGGTACCTGGAGATCAAGGAGCTAGCCTTTTGTGTTCCATCTGCAGAACGCTTTGGGAAAATTTAACAACTAACCGTTGCCACACAGTGTTCCCAGCTGGGTAGACGTTACACATCAAGGAGACCAATCAGAAACAATATGGGCATGTAATAGGCGTGAAATAAGCTACTCATTGCATGGCTCAGCCTGGCTCAGGCAACAACTCGGGCAACAACTCAGGCAAAGAGGGACCAGCCACAAGAGATAAAGGTGTCAGCTAGATAGATACAGGGAAGCAGACCTGGGGCTGACCTTGAACCCTGAGCATTGCAGGCAGGAGGGACGGCGTGTGCCCTGGGAAAACGAGGTTTCACTTGAATTGTTCTATTAGAATAGTTTTCCTTTTTCATGTAGAGGTCTGAGTCTTCAAATAAGTTATTGTGAAGAATAGGACTTATAAACTGTCACAGGAAAATGGTGAAGGTCATGGCTCCTGGGATCTTGAAAATTATTTTGTGTTTTCATAGACTTTCACAGTCCTGGGTTTATGGGATGGAGGAATAAAAAAAACCAGATTGACAGTCTTCTTCCTTCAACAGAAGGGACATGCCTTTTGGTTTATGACATTAAGCAATGCCATGTTTAAATACTTTCCATTGAAGAAAAGGTGTTGTCCAATTGCCAGTCTGGGAAATCTCTTCCTGGACTTGTTTTGTTTGGGATTAAATCACATGGAACTCTTTTCTGCAGCTCTTGTCATTATACTTGAGGTACTCCTGCTTCTTCCCTGTCATTTCTAAACTGTGAACCCTTTCTTCTGTTTTTTTTTTTTTAAAAAAAAAAAAACCAGAAACGAACACTTCAAGTTTATGGTTTCTATGGGAATGGATTTTTTTTACAACCCCTAAAACTGAAGTATTTGGGACTACATTGTTTTCAATTCTAATTTCCCTGAGCAGCTTTGCCTTTGGCAAGGGAAGATAGATTGGCATCTTATTTTTCTAACCCCAGTGATGGTGTCTGGGAGTAGTTTGACTTTTGTGCTAGTCGTTCTACCATCTGTAACCTGCTTCAGAAAAAAAATCGAAGATACTCAACTATAGAATAAAGGCTCTTCAAGAGTTCACCACTTGGACAGGAGATAGTTCCAGAAGGGCACAAAATGAGCTCTCCAGCCTGTTTGGAACTTGTCTTCTGTGACCTAGCCACTAGAGGGCAGTGTCTCATGCCCCCTTTAAATCTGTGGGGTGTGTTCCAGAAAGCCTTTCTCCTAAACTGTATTGAACCAGAAGTCTTCCACCCCGAAGGAGTTGGGATTGAAGGTCTGTCCTGCAGTCTGCTGTGGGGATAGAGTCCCAAGTGAAAGCTCTTCACTCGCCCTGTGATTTTATTCTATTTTAGTCCAGCCTGTTTGTTCAAAACTTTCCTAAAATTGGGGTTGACTAATGGCCTTCTTAAAACTGGATCAATTTTAGCTTGAATATATATTTTCTTTTTTCCTCAACTTCTGGATGGCTCGTATTCCAACTCGTATGATTCAAGTATTCCAGTGCATAAAGGATCCAAACTGTGTCCCTTAGGTAGATAAATAAATAAAGTGGAATTCTTCAGAGCTGCCAGACTGCCCTTTTCCATCAGCGCTAAACTCTGAAAAATGGTACAGGCCTTGAGTTAACTGGGGGAAGAGGCCGAGCTTTTTGAGTTACGGGATCTGGCGGAATCCATCCTGTTTGGTTCTTCATTCTGTGTCTTAATTGTTAATAAGGAAATGAACCCCAGATGACAGAACTAATGTTCTCTGGTTGGGTGACTGTTGAAATCTATTCCGTTATTTAAATCAGGTTAAGTAAGAAGGAATTATGTTTTGGAAGTCTGGCCTCTGGGTCTCTGGTATATTTACATAGATTTCTACTTAATACTTACTTCTGTTTCTCAGGGATTCTCATGACACTCCGCTATACAAGATCGCAAAGGATAAGACAAAAGGAAAATGTCTTTTATAATACAACTAAAGCAACTTTAATTTCTTTTGGCAGGGAGCATATGGGCTTAAGTAAAAGACTTCAGTTTACTCCTTCTGGGAATTTATTTTTTTATACCAAGTATGATAATATTCCATGTACGTATATGACCAGTAATGTTAGTAATCATTAGTGGGGCTGCAGACCTGGAGAGGGAGAAACCAACCTTTGTATTCTGTGATCTCTTGGCTAGCGGACGCCCCCATCCTGTTGGCCTTTATGTTGCGTTGCTTTTGTTGATGCCTATTTGTGTGTTAGAAGAATATCTTGGATCATGATTTGAATTTCCAATCAACTTTCCTTTACCATTTTCTTTATTCAAATGTATGCATTATAATTTTTGTACTTGAAGATAAAAATCGAGATTGAGTTAAGGAATCTAGGAGAATTGATGGTCTCTTTTACTCCCAACTCATTTCCCAGGCAGTGGGAAACATTCAGCTATTCATGTATGAAAGGAGTATTTAAGACCTTGAAAATGTAGAAAATTTGGAAGGGAAAGTCACTGTGCTGTCAGATTCCTGAACACAGAAGAAGGGCCAGTGACTCGGTCTTGACTGAAAGAGAAGTTCATGAGGGTTAGAGCTGCAGACCCTGATAAATACTCCACGAGGACCCAAGGCAGTCTCTCCCTGAGGCAGCCTCTCCCCAAGACACATCTCAGCCGTCTCAGCTCGCGAATGTCAAGAACGTGTGCCCCGTTACATCCGATGCAGAAGGAATCCAAAAGCCACCTGAAGTTCTTCGTGTGCACGGACTCTGAGTCACATAACCCCCCTGATAAATTAATGGTTCTTAACTATCACCTTTTAACAGTGGGAAAATAGTGTGACCATTAAGGAAAAAGGCCCAGAAAATGCGATATGAATGTAAGTATAGTATAAAACCAGAAAATGCAGTATCAGTAAATGTACTATTTAGATCCATTCAGCTGAGCTGGTCAGCAGAGGTGGTTGTTCTCTTCATGTTTCAGGAGCGCAGATGGCCAGCCAGCCTCAGTAATTAGTTATAAGATGAATCCAAGGACAGGGCACAGATACATGAGGATGAATTATAAACTAAAAATTCTACTCTATACTAGGAAATTGTTTAGTACCACGTGCCCTAGGGTGGATCAATAGAACCTTCTTTTGAAAAACACTTAGGTATTTATTTGGGAGAACAAAACAAGGAAGGAAGAGGTGGGTATTCAGTGCCAGTCCCTGTTCTAAGTACTTATTTAATTTTCCCCCAGGGGCTTCCCTGGTGGCGCAGTGGTTGAGTCTGCCTGCCGATGCAGGGGACGCGGGTTCGTGCCCCTGTCCGGGAAGATCCCACATGCCGCGGAGCAGCTGGGCCCGTGAGCCAAAAAAAGTAATTTCCCCCCAAATATTATAAAGTAAGCACTCTTATTTTTTTCCATTTTACAAACATGGAAACTGAGGTAGAGAGGAATTTTGAAACTTCCCCAGGCCAAGCAGCCCATTACAAGAGGACCTGGGATGTGGACCCAGGCGCCCTGGCCTCAGAGCCGTGCTCAGCTCTGGGGGGCACCCGCCCCAGTTCTGCCTGCTGTCGGCCCCATGTCTGGGGTGAAGGTCACTGCCACCTCCATACCTTCCTTCCTGGGCCCTTCTGCTCTTGCTCACGATTTAGGTTAAAAATCGGTTTGTTTCCATTCTTATTGGGTCCCCATTGGGACTAGTTGGAGCTTTCCAAAGAATGCTTGCGAAAAAGTAAGGGGTGGGAAGATATCATGAAAGTAGAAAAAAGAAAGTGGAAAAGCAGAGAAGGTAGCAGATGAAGTAAAAGAGCATGAGATTCTTTCCTTCATCCTTACATTATTCACTGAGCCTCTCCTGGCGTGTCTGGGCCTTTGAGGAGTTCCTGATCCAGAACTGAAATGGACAGTTGCTGAGTGAGCAGAAGCCGGGGCAAGAACGGCTTATGTACCTGGAATTCTTGGGGTTTTTGAGTCAGCCACTGATTCTTTTTTTTTTTTTTTTGTATGGGATCCTCGGGGTCCCTCTGAGGTTAACCTGGCCCCTAAATACAGAGATGCACCCTCCTGTGGCCCCATCCCACCTCTTCCTTCCCTGCTGTGTGGCCCACGCAGTCCCCCCTTGCATCCCATCTGTCCAGCCCCCAGAGTCCCCCGTCACCACAGTGTGATTCCGTCTGCCCTGCTTGGTCTGTCCAGAGGTGATCGTTCAGATGGCTTGTTGGCCCCCTCACTTCCTAAGCTGACGTTGGGGTCTCACAAGGGCTGCATGACAGCCCTTTCAAGGTCTGGAAGCTCCCCTTTCGGTACCTGCCTATCTCCTAATGGCCCTGTTGCCTGCCTGAGGGACAGCTCCCCCTTTTAGCTGATTGGCAGAGCTGGCATGACTTGTGAGTCCCAGGCTTAATGAATAAGCATGTTTAGACACTTGGCTCTGGGCCATTTTAAAATTATTTATTTATTTAGTTAGTTTTAATTGGAGTATAATTGCTTTACAATGGTGTGTTAGTTTCTGATTTATAACAAAGTGAATCAGCTATACATATACATATGTCCCCATATCTCTTCCCTCTTGCGTCTCCCTCCCTCCTACCCTCCCTGTCCCACCCCTCTAGCTGGTCACAAAGCTCCGAGCTGAGCTGATCTCTTCCTGTGCTATGCGGCTGCTTCCCACTAGCTATCTATTTTACATTTGGTAGTGTATATATGTCCACACCACTCTCTCACTTTGTCCCAGCTTACCCTTCCCCCTCCCCGTGTCCCCAAGTCCCTTCTCTAGTAGGTCTGTGTCTTTATTCCTGTCCTGCGCCTAGGTTCTTCATGACCACTTTTTTTGTTTTTTTTTTTTTTAGAGTCCATATATATGTGTTAGCATACGGTATTTGTTTTTCTCTTTCTGACTTACTTCACTCTATGACAGACTCTAGGTCCATCCAGCTCTGGCCATTTTTGTTCTCTTAGACTCATCCCTTTGATACCTCCGAGGAAATTACCTGTCAGATTCCAGCCATTACCTTTTTTTTTTTTTAAAGAACTAACCATATTATTTATGTATATTTTTTGGCCGTGCTGTGCGGCATGCAGGATCTTCCCTGACCAGGGATAGAACCCGTGCCACCTGCAGTGGAAGTGGAGTTTTAACCACTGGACCGCCAGGGAAATCCCCGGCCACTACTTTTTATAAGTTAAAAAAAAATTCACAACATCTTTTTTTTTTTTGGTACAGATTCAATAATATGTGGTCTAACCATTAGTAAGGGAAGCTATCTCCTTCGAGCAGTGATAGATTTTTTTAAAATTATACAGGAAGCCAACTTCATATGTATTTTTTATCCTTTTAGTTAGTCAGATAATTTTTATTTTTATTTTTTAAAATTTATTTATTTTTTGCAGTACGCGGGCGTCTCACTGTTGTGGCCTCTCCTGTTGCGGAGCACAGGCTCGGGACGCGCAGGCTCAGCGGCCATGGCTCACGGGCCCAGCCGCTCTGCGGCATGTGGTATCTTCCCGGACCGGGGCACAGAACCCGTGTCCCCTGCATCGGCAGGCGGACTTTCAACCACTGCGCCACCAGGGAAGCCCTAAAAATTTATTTTATTGAAGTGTAGTTGATTTACAATGTTGGGTTAATTTCTGCTGTACAGCAAAGTGATTCAGTAATACTTATATACACATTCTTTTTCATATTTTTTCCATTATTGTTTATCACAGGATATTTTCCCTGTGCTATACAGTAGGACCTTGCTGTTTATCCATCTGTATATACTAGTTTGCATCTGCTAACCCCAAACTCCCAGTCTGTCCGTTCCCCCACTCACCTCCCCCTCGGCAACCACAAGTCTGTTCTCTGTCTGCGAGTCCATTTCTGTTTCACAGATAAGTTCATTTGTGTCCTATTTTAGATTCCACATATAAGTGATCTCATATGGTATTTGTCTTTCTCTCTCTGACTTATTTCACTTAGTGTGATCATCTCTAGGTCCATCCATGTTGCTGCGAATGACAGTATTTCTTTCTTTCGTATGGCTGAGTAATATTCCATTGTGTGTGTGTATAACATATTTTAAAAATATATATTTATTTATTTATTTATCTGGCTGCATTGGGTCTAAGTTGCGGCACACGGGATCTTTGTTGAGGCATGCGGTATCTTTCATTGCAGTGTGCAGGCTTATTTCTAGTTGTGGCACATGGGCTTCTCTCCAGCTGTGGAGTGCGGGTTTTCTCTTCTCTAGCTGTGGAGTGTGGGTTTTCTCTTCTCTAGTGGCACTCAGGCTCCAGGGCGCGTGGGCTCTGTAGTTGTGGGGTGTGGGCTCCAGGGTGCATGGGTTCTGTAGTTTGCAGCACGCACGTTCTCTAGTTGAGGCACGTGAGCTCAGTAGTTATGGACTGCTGGCTTAGTTGGTCCGCGGCATGTGGGATCCTAGTTCCCCAACCAGGGATCGAACCTGTGTCCCCTGCATTGGAAGGCAGATTCTTTACCACTGGACCACCAGGGAAGTCCCTGTATATCACATCTTTAACCATTCACCTGCTGATGGACATTTAGGTTGTTTCCATGTATGGCTATCGTTAATAGTAATGTGTCGTCTTTCTAAATGCAGATGCATCCAGGAAGTTTACACT
The DNA here is from genome assembly GCF_949774975.1 of Lagenorhynchus albirostris. Classification (NCBI taxonomy): domain Eukaryota; kingdom Metazoa; phylum Chordata; class Mammalia; order Artiodactyla; family Delphinidae; genus Lagenorhynchus; species Lagenorhynchus albirostris. The sequence goes on from NC_083110.1 coordinate 8,038,333, forward strand.
TAACTGCTCATATAGGAAAGTAGTTAAATAACAGTGAGAGGCTGACTGCCCAGCCTCTCACTGTTTTCAGACTGTGTTTGAGTACAACCAGTTAGACTCTGGCCAGGGCGTGGGTCAGAGCTAACTCAGGTATTGGTGCTGGGGTGTCCTAACTGCTCCTGTGTGGGCCTTGGCCATGGGCCTTGCTCTGGCAGCCAGCTTCTTTTGGTTCCCGTCCACTTTTCAAGACACATCCTCCCCTCTCCCTGTCGTTTCTGTGAGCACTCATCAGCATTCCAACTCAGTGGTTTTCCGTTATTTGCAAGCACGAACTTTGACTGGCTCCCTTTGGTCTGGCTGTCCCTCTGTGGTCACTCAGGTGTTTCTTGCTTCCATCATTCTGGGCTGGAGTTCCTTGAGGGGCCCTTAATCTCCTGTGGTGTAACTGCATCTTCACTGCAAACGCCTTAGGTCGGCCCCTCGGTGTGCCTCCCCTGGACTAGGAAGGGGGTCTCCTCTCTCCAGTCCATCTCCCACCCTTTTTGTTTGTAGTACGACCTGGAGGGAACAACCCATTATCTGTCATCCCTGGAAGGTGCCTGCTTGTGGCTCAGACCTGGGGGGATCTGGCCGAGTCCTTGCATCACGCTCGGTTTTCAGACACAGCCTCTGCAGTCACCAGCTGTCCCGGCTCTCCGGGAGCTTTGTGCCACACTCTGGGCCGTTCTGTCCTCTTTCAGCAAACTGTACCTTTTCATCAAGGCCTCTGGCAGTGAGGCCTCTTCCCTCCAGCACCTCTGCTACCTGCCCCAAGGGCTGTCTTCCTGGAAATCTGCCCTGTTCTCATTCCCTGCCACCTCTAAGAACATCATCCTAGTGTGCCCCTTTCTCCCTCCGCCTCATCTTCTGCTCCTTGCCTGTGATACTCCCGCCCAGTGAGTTTAGCAACGCTGTTGTTTACGTGTGCTGTGCCTTTTACAGTTTTGTGGCTTTGCAGGCGCTGTTCCCTCTTCCTCTTTTCTTTGCCAGGCCATCTCTCTTCTCTGATTCTTCAGGGTGCTGTGCACACCCTCCCTGCAGCTTTGAGAACACGGCTGTCTGTGTATGCACTTGTCTCCCTGCCGAGACCCATGCGTCCTTGATGGTGGGGATGGGGCCTCCCTCTAACTTAGCCCTGAGTTTCTAAGCACAGCGCTGGGGCGTGGCAGGCCCCCTCTGTATGTTTGCTGTTGGGGGATGACTATTTGAGTGGACTGATTCGTGCCCAGATGCTAATGGCTGTGAAGGTCTTACCACGTTCTCTCCTCCCTCGAGGCCCTCTCTTGAGGTCTGGGGATTTCAGGCACCCTGGCTGACTGTCTGGGGAGGCATTTCGGTGCAGAAGCTCCTTCCGGAACCTTGTAAATAAGATCTCGAATAAGGGTGGCTGCCGTCCGCTTACAAGTCATCCCTCCTCCCGACAGAAAATTCTCTGTTGTGGCAAACACGTTCAGGGAGGTGGGGCAGGATGCTAAGCTAGCCCAGCTGCCTTGTTCACTGCGTTCCAGGCACTGTTCCAGTATTTGGGTTGAACAGGTACTCTGACGTCATGGAGCTTAGGTTCCGGTGGGGGAGACATAATCAAAAATCAACATAGTAAGTGAAATGCATGGTAGGTGCTGTGGGTAGAAAAGTGAGAAGTAGAACAGGATGAGGATTCAAAGGAGGGTCAAAGGATGGACCAGGGATGATTTTAAAGACAGGCATCGGGATGGGTCTTCTTCAGGTGATGCCATCTGAGCAGATCTGAAGGAGGCGACCAGTCCAGGGGCCTCCAGGTAGAAGGAACAGCCAATGGGAAGACCTCGGTGGAGTGTGTGCCTGGAGAATTCTGGCAGAATAGGAGGAAAGGGGTCAGGGGGGCTGGGGCAGAGGCAGCAGCGCCCTGAGGGCTGTTGAAAGGACTTGCCTTCTTGCGAGGAGCGACCAGGGAATCGTTGCCGGGCATTGAGCAGAGGTGGTAACTTGCTCCTGTTCATTTTAGGAGGCCCACTCTGGCCGCTGTGCTGAGACCAGGCGGTAGCCAGGCAAGAAGAGAGCAGGGAGACCCTCAGACAGGCTCCCTGGTGGCTTGTGCGCAGCGGCAGGACTCCACATGCATTCTGCACCTGGAACTGGCGGGATCTCCTGGTGGTTCCCATAGGGTCGCTGAGGGCAAAGGAGTTTTCCAGGGTCGCGAGGAGCTTCTTGCAGGGGGAGGGCGTGGCTCTCAGCTGTGATGGGGGAGCTGCAGGTGGAGCAGGCGGGCAGCAGTGAGTCCAGGGGGTTGGGCTGGACACGTGGAGGTTTTCCACCTTTGCTGGAGAGTCAAGTGCAGCTGTCGGGAGGTGGTCAGGATGGGGTTCAGGAGAGAGGTCAGAACTGGAGATATAAACTCGTCCGCGGGGAAGTGGGTTTCACACTGCGGGGCATATACAGTATCCCTTCCCCAACGTAGGAGGTTAATTTGGATTAAGAAACCTAAGACTGGGGCTTCCCTGGTGGCGCAGTGGTTAAGAATCCGCCTGCCAGTCAGGGAACACGGGTTCGAGCCCTGGTCCGGGAAGATCTCATATGCCATGGAGCAGCTAAGCCCGTGCACCACAACTACTGAGCCCGTGTGCCACAACTGCTGAAGCCCGCACAGCTAGAGCCCGTGCTCTGCAACAAGAGAAGCCACGGCAATGAGAAGCCCACGCACCGCAACAAAGACCCAATGCAGCCATAAATAAATAAATAGATAAATTCATTCATTCATTCATTCATTCATTCATGTCCCACCCCCCGCCGAAAAGAAAAAGACACATAAGACTGCATGGGAAAAATAGGGTTGGAGGACTGAAGTCAGGAGTGAACCCATGAGGTCTCATAAACGCTACCATGTTTATGAGACTAAAACAGACCAGCACCTCACATGATGGCGTCCAAATGTCAGTGACAGTATATGCTTTCTGCTTCTTAACTTACAGGTCATGGGTGCTGTACCATGAATTCCAATTATGGTTCCTTGCTTATTAGGAAACGTGATAGGATCTCATGTCCCTGCAATCTGAGTTGTTCTGAGATGCTCATCGACGTACGTTGCCCTGTCGTGGGTGACAGATGCCAAGCACTTCTGATGGCTGGCTCAGAGCAGGTGGAGAGAAGTCGGGTAGCTGCGGGGGGAGACGGTGTGGGGAGCACCCTTCCCCGTGCACAGTGCCAAGCAGTCTTGCTTCTGCAGAGAAGCCCTTCCCACCAAAGCAGGGCACGGCCTCCCCTCCCTCACAGTGTCAGCCCCCCCTCCTTCCCCACAGCCACCCCCCCCCCCGCCCGAACCCCCTACTCTCAAGGCTTTGCTTTCCCTAATCTTCCTTTATTTTTCTGGAGACATCGTTGGGAAGCCTCTACTCCTTGGCTGGGCTGCTTAACCTTCTGATAAAACGTTCCGGTCTCGAGTTCATGGTCTCTAGTTTTCCCCTGTAGGTGTGATGAGAGCGAAACTTCTAGACAGAGCTGCAAACCTCTGCAGAAACTGGCCCCCATATAGCTTAATTTTGCATAACAGGGAACTCAGTTCTAGAAATCCTTTCAGGCAGTAGTATTTCCTTCGTTTTCCAGATAACGAGGGTCTCCTGGGCTCCTCGCAGAAGCACCAGGCTCTGATTTAGCCTTAAGGAGCCAGCACCTCGGGCGGGCGTGGGCGAGACTTAATCTGCATAATTAAACACACCTGCGCAGGTGTCGGAGGTGCGGGTCCCAGCGGACCCCAGTCCTCGTTCCTGCCCAGGTTCTGAGCAAACGGAGAAGAAAAGCAATGACTAGGACAAAGAGGAGCTCAGAACATCACTTATTCCCTAACAGAGGCCGGGCTGGAGGCTGTCAAGTCGGCCAGCCTGGGAGGCCTGCTCTTTGTATTCCAGGGTGGAGGCTCATCCGCCCCGAGTCCAGAGCAGATCCCTCCCTCAGGGCCGAGCTCCCCAGGCAGCACCAGAGCCTGCAGCCTGCAGAGAAGCTCACTTCCAGAGCGAGAAGGGGGCTCCGCTGAACTGAGCGGGGACCCCGTGACTCTCCCAGGTGTGTCAGTCTGAGAAGCTGCTTCTCCCCCCAGAAGCAGAGGGAAGGGGGACACTGAGGGGGGGCACCTCCTCCTGGCGAGCATGTTCCCTTCAGTGCTCCAGGTGACTTGCATGATCAAGAAGATCTGGGAAGCAAGTCTCCGGAGTCCTGCAGCATTCTCTCTCGTCTCCTGTGGTTTTTCATTGGGAGGCCCCACTTCTACACTTTGAGCATCTCTGAGCTAAGTCAGCTTCTGTGTTTTGGGGTGCTGGCTCCGGAGGGCGGCTGGCGTGTGTGCCTTGATGGTGGTGACAAAGACCTGCTCACTAGTTTATCCCTGTGGTGACCACACTGACGATGCCACTGTTCTGCACAGGCCTGAGCAAGTGGGTTTAATGCTGAAATGACCCCAAATTTTAGCTCGTGGTCTCTTGCCTTTGAGGCTGATCTGCCACAGGGTCCTGAGCCGAGCAGTCCCTCAGGGCCTGTGGCGTGTGTGTGTGTGTGTGTGTGTGTGTGTGTGTGTGTGTAACAAAATAACGAGGGGGAAACCTAACTAGCTATATTATTTTGGAATAATTATAGATTCTCAGATGTTGCAAAGAAATGTACAGGGGAGTGTCATGTGCACCTCTATATTTTTTAAAATTAAAAGCTATCTTTTTTTTTTTTTTTTTTAAGCTGGCAAGTGACGTGCAGTTAAATTCAGGCAAAGATTTGCTCGGAGAGAAAATTGCCTTGAAACGGGAGATATTTTTGCATTGACTGTTGCCTGTGGTGGTGGCTGTATGTTTCGGAACATGGAAAAGCAGTATCTGATTATCTATGCTTTGAGACCCTAAACCCAGCAACACGCCGAGACCATGGATCGCACAGAAGGGCCTCTGTGTGGGCCTGTTGGTGGGAGGACTTGCAGCCCGCGGTGACGCGGCATCTCTGCTCTGCAGCAGGCCTGACGTTCGATTGATTTTGGAAATTTAAAAAATATGTGCTAAGGCAGGTGGGGGAAATAGAGTTAGATGATTGCTGGTATTTTCCAGGGAAGATTACCTCTGTGGAGGCTTTTTGCTTTAAAAAGCAAAAAACGTATCCTCTGTGCTGTGCAGTGATGTTTATTGAGCATGTGACCCAGCTCTGAGCTCCGAGAGCATTGCTCCCTATAACAGGTTGCAGAGTTTGGTTACAAGACACACACAAGGCCGACTGCACCCCCTTGTGCTAAGCTTGGAAAGCCTAATCCCCCGGCTCTGCTTTCCAAGGGTAGAAATGTTGGAAGGTGCCAGGTCTTCTATCAATTTTCCTTCTAGAACTACAGAACCATAGAACTCAATGTTGTGTGCGCTTGGCTTTCTTTGCTAGCGGTTCTCAAATGTAAGCCTGCCTCAGAATCCCCTGGAAGGCTTGGGAAAACCCAGATTGCTGACCCCCTCCCCCGCCAGTGCTTCTAATCAGGTGGGTCTGGGGCGGGGCCTGAGGGTTCCCTACAAGTTCCCAGCTGACGCTGATGCTACAGGTCCGGACCGCAGGTTGAAAACCGCTGCTCTCGGCAAAGCTGGCAGATTCAGTTCGTCTCAGGTTCACACCTCTGCCTTCCCAGGTAAGCTCTGCTCCTTCGTCACTCCGTGTCATCACAACTTCGTTCCTCCTTCTGGGGGCCAGTGCTCTGGAACCTCCTGTCGGGGACTCCAACTTTCGGCTTCATTAGTTGAAGCAAGGATGCCGAGTCAGCGTCCACTAACGCTTACTTTCTGCTGAGTCATTGGGTCTGCTGCAGGGTCCTTCTGTTTGTTACCTGCTTTTCACCATCCCCTGAGCTAACTTGTGTAGCCTCCCTTCATGGAGACTAGGGAGTTAAATGAGTTTATCGAGGCCCAACGTGATGACGGGGTCTCAAACTCTCAGCCTTGGGTGCTGGGCCCAGTCTTTCTCCCTTTGGCTGTGAAGTCCTTTGCAGGAACGTTTGCATCCTGGATGAGGAAGCTTGGAGGGTGGAGTGTGAGATGAAATAAATGAATGTCTACTTGGTGAGATTTCTGACACTGGTCAGGCTGCTAAAGGAGGGGAAAAGTCTAGTTAGAAGGACGTTTGCAGCCCTATCCTTGTTGAATTCGTTGTAGGATGGCCCATTCCAACGGTTGTATTTTGCTTTCCTTGTTTTCTCTCGAAAGTCGCAGAGGATGGAGGAGAGGTCATTCTCTTTGTTTCTGCGAGGAAATGATAGTTTTCTCTTTTCCTCTCCCGACTTCCCATGGAGCCTTCCATGTTTGACAGAGAATTTGGCGTCCGAGGCAGTCCCTTGCTTTGAGGGTGTGGCCTGCGGTGTAGGTCTTGAGGGAACTGAAGGTTTGCAGCCCTGGGTGTGAAGTGTGCTTTAGGGTAGGAAATGGGGACACGTGGGAACTGTCACATGGAGGATGCTGCTATCCTTGGGGTGCTCTTTCAGATTTTGCTCATTTTTGCCCATCTTGTTGGGGACCGTTTGGGGTCATAGAAAGCTTATGATTTTGAGGCCAGATAACCCTGCCTGTCTGCATCCTGATTCTGCTCTACACGAGCTCCAGCACTGGCTCTTGGGGGAGTTGGAGTGTTGGGTGTCTCAGAGCCTGTACAACTGGGATGACAAAATGTAATTCACTCCACAGTGAGCGCCATGAAAGCAGGCGCTGTGTCAGGAACGCTTGTGGCATCCCCGTGTCCCACCCAGCCACTGTCAGACAGACACCCAGTTGGGGATTCAGTTGGGGGTGGGGCCGACTCCCAGTGGGTGCTCAGGAAGTGATACACAGATGGGAGGCAGTAAGGGCCTCCTGTGAATCAGTTCTTTCCAACCTTACCACCCCCCTTATTTTTTTTTTTTACACTTTAATGATTCTTTTTAAAATTTACCTTTTTCCATTATTTTATTTATTTTTTTTGCCCAGCCAGGGAGAACTCCAACCCACCTCTTTTTAAACTACAGCATTAAAACAAAAAAACAAATTAGCTCATGGCTCACCCCTTTCAGGCCAATTTAAAGGATTAAGTGAGGTAAGGTTTTCTTCCTTTGATGGCAGGGCTCACCTTTCCAACCTACATTGAGTAACAATTAGTTTCACGTTTCTGGGGCTCCACGTTCATTAGATTTCTCTCCCTAGGAGGATGTAAGCCTCTTAGGAATGGGGGCCGTGATTCCTTCATGACCTGCAGCTGACCTTTAAAATAACAGCCGAGTTTCTGGCTCCGATTTCGTTTATGCTTCGTTGTGTAATTTGCTGTCATTCTTGTGTTTAGCTGGTTTTTCCTTAATTCCATGTCTTGGTGGTTTGCTTTTTTATCCCTAAGTGCCCAACCTCAGAGAGCCTTGGTGTTATATAAATATTTATTAAATAAGCTTTGCAAAATCTTACTAAGGGCTGTAGTCACATATCCCAGCAGCATGTGCTACCCCTTTCCTGGGTCCAAGACACAGTACTCTGTAGGAGTCAAGAATAAACTCCCCGCTCTTCAGGTACTAACCATTTCTGAGGTTTGGTGTTTGTAAGCTTGGAAAGGGACCGTTCCCCTTCCTCCTGACCGTAGGGCATTGCTGCCCGCCGCCCTCCCCTGCCCCCGGGGTATAGGACTCTGTCCCATGGTCATTTAAGGCTGTGCCCATCCCTGCAGGTCAGGAGTCATGCTGAACGAATGCATCACCCAGCACCTCACACGGTTCCTGATTCAGAGGGCACGTCTTAAATGTTTGTGGAGTGAATTGAAACTGCCACGAACTAGGGTAGAGGAGCCGTGTAGCACGCTGGTGAGAAAACAGAAGAACCAGAATTTTTCAGGCAAAGGAGTAGAGAGAGCTAGAAGGTGGAATTCAGTAGGCCAACGAGCATCTGTTGGGTGGTAGAGATGAATTTCCATCACTCGGTTTCAACATTTCTGAGGGCATTATTTTTAAAGATCATGTGAGAGTTAATACTTCTTAAAGCTATAACGTTGATATGCTAGTTAACTCTCCCTTATTGCAGTGAAATCAACACTCAGTGTGGGCCGTCAGCTCAGCCAGAACAGGTGGCCTGGGCATGTTGCGCACTCGGGGTCTTCATTGATCCACGTATGCACACAGCTTGCATCTTCCTCTCTCATCTATTTGCCCAACTTACACACGGTTAACGAGGCATTTCCTTAAAAGGGATTATTTTATTGTTATAAATTGAAGTATAGTTGATTTACAATGTTATGTTAGTTTCTGATATACAGCAAAGTGATTCATTTATATATATATAAAATATTCTTTTTTATATCCTTTCCCATTATGGATTTTTTCAACATCGTTATTGGAGTATAATTGCTTTACAGTGGTGTATTAGTTTCGGCTTTATAACAAAGTGAATCAGCTATACACATATCCCCATATTTCCTGTTTATTACAAGATATTGAATATAGTTCCCCGTGTTATACAGTAGGTCCTTGTTGATTATATGTGTAGTAGTGTGTATCTGCTAATCCCATACTTCTAATTTCCACCCCACCCCGCCCCCTTTGGTAATCATAAGATTGTTTTCTATGTCTGTAAGTCTCTTCCTGTTTTGTAAATAAGTTCATTTGTATCATTTTTTAGATTCCACATATGCGTGATATCATATATTTGCCTTTGTCTGACTCACTTCACTTAGTATGATGATCTCTGGGTCCATCCATGTCGCTGCAAATAGCATTATTTCATTTTTTGTGGCTAGGTAGTATTCCATTGTGTATATATACACCACATTTATTCATCTTTTGATGGACATTTAGGTTGTTTCCATGTCTTGGCTATTGTAAATAGTGCTGCAGTGAACATAGGGGTGCATGTATCTTTTCGAATGATAGTTTTCTCTGAATATATGCCCGGGAGTGGCTTTGCTGGATCATATGGTAAACAAACAGAGTATTTTACAAATACAGATGTCCCTGGGAAAAGTAATAATCCAACTGATATCAATTCATATCAAATTGTACGGAAGTAATTCTTTTTTTTTTTTTTTTTTTTTGCGGTACGTGGGCCTCTCACTGTTGTGGCCTCTCCCGTTGCGGAGCACAGGCTCCGGACGCGCAGGCTCAGCGGCCATGGCTCACGGGCCCAGCCGCTCCGCGGCATGTGGGACCTTCCCGGACCGGGGCACGAACCCGTGTCCCCTGCATCGGCAGGCGGACTCTCAACCACTGCGCCACCAGGGAAGCCCCGGAAGTAATTCTTTTTGGTTAAACATTTTCATGGGGTGTGGAGAGAGGGGAAAGGTCAAAGGGTCAGGGACCCCCAAGTCAGACCTGATCTGGTCAGTATGACCAGGAATGTCCTGGATGCTAACAATTCTTTTTTCTTCATTTTGTTTAAATTTTCTTATTGATCAAAAACTCTGTTAAATTTTTGTGTAAGATATCTTTTCTCCTTAGAACTTTAGCCACTACAGCTAACATTTTACATAAAAAGTCTTTGATTAACAAGATGTTCTACCACATGGAAGCTTTCAAAAATGATGAAATTGAAATGCCATCTTGAGGGACTTCCCTGGTGGTGCAGTGGTTAAGAATCCGCCTGCCAATGCAGGGGACACGAGTTCGAGCCCTGGTCCGGGAAGATCCCACATGCCGCAGAGCAACTAAGCCCGTGCGCCACAACTACTGAGCTTGTGCTTAAGGGCCCACGAGCCAGAACTGCTGAAGCCCGCACGCCTAGAGCCGGTGCTCTGCAACAAGAAAACCCACTGCAATAAGAAGCCCACGCACCACAATAAAGAGTGGCCCCTGCTCACCACAACTAGAGAAAGCCCGCGCGCAGCGATGAAGACCCAACGCAGCCAAAAAGGAAGGGAGGGAGGGAGGGAGGGAGGAAGGACAGAAAGGGAGGGAGGAAGGACAGAAAGGAAGAAAGAAAGGAAGAAAGAAATGGCATCTTCACCTTTAGCAAGTGATGCTGAATTATAGAAGTTCCTATTATAGAATGTAAGAGTGTAAGACACTTCAGCTGTCAGAATTTTGTAAATATTTAGATTTAAAAGCTGCTACTCTTCCATCTACATCACTCTGGAAAATCCTCTCAGAAATCATATTCTTGAGGGAAGAAGACCTAGGATGGATAGAACGTTACTCCACTAAGAAATGTTAATTTAGGAAAATATAACAATAGGGGCGAGGGTCAGTCTAGCCTGGAGGGTGAAAACGCATGCACTGAAGCCAGACTGCCTGGCTTCCCACCCAGCCCACCACCTTCTAACCAGCACCATGACCTTCGGTGAGTTGCGCAACCTCTCTGAGCCTTGGTAGCTTCTTACTCTGTAAAATGGGAATAGTAATAGTATTTGCTTTCAAGCGTTGTTGGGAGGATTACTTGCATTAATATAGGCGAAGGTACTTGGTAAGGAGAACGTATCTGCATCTTACTGAGGGCTCTGTTGTCATAGAGGATCCAGGAAACTAAAAGAGTAAGGTCATCACCACCAAGCGATGGGACGTGGGGAGGGTTCCCAGACATGGAGATCCAAGTTCATGGTGGGAGAGAGACAAGGGAGGGCCAGGCAGCGGTCAGGAGGGAAGTGAAATGAAGACTTTGTTCCCCTCTCCTCCTCAGGGTGGGCACCAAGGCTGCCTGCTGAGGGGCTGCAGCTGGCCCCGGGTGGGGTGGTGGCCCTCTGCTTCATTGCTCGCACCGTCCATTCTTTTTTTTTTTTTTTAGTTTGTTTTATTGACGTATAGTTGATTTACAATGTTAATTTCTACTATACAGCGAAGTGACTCAGTTATACGCATATATACGTTCTGTTTCGTATTCTTTTCCATTATGGTTTTTCACAGGATATTGAATACAGTTCCCTGTGCTGTACAGTAGGACCTTGTTGTTTATCCATTCTCTGTATAATGGTTTGCATCTGCTAATCCCAGACTCCCAATCCATCCCTCCCCCACTCCCCTCCCCCTTGGCAACCACAGGTCTGTTCTCTGTCTGTGAGTCTGTTTCGTAGATAAGTTCATTTGTGTCCTATTTTAGATTCCACATATAAGTGATATCATATAGTATCTGTCTTTCTCTGTCTGACTTACTTC